>NC_140995.1:32330144-32930144 GCF_052327205.1 Somniosus microcephalus | reverse complement strand
CTAATAAGATTAAAATGGGATGAGTAGTGTCTAAACATCAGCTCTTGCTACTTTAAGTGCATCTTTCTGAAGTAGAATGTTTTTATCCTTAAAGAGTGTCCCCAATCACAGGTTCAAGTGCCAAAGTACACTTGAAACAATTCAGGAGATATTTTACTAAATACCAAAGGACTGACAGACCGAGGAAATAACTTTTCCTTTTAAAAGCTGATGAAAAGCTGTATAAAAGCTAAAAGAATAAAGAACAAAGCATTGAGTCATGTCATGTACTGCTGTGTAGGGTCACGACTTAACCTGCTGATGTTTTTAAGCGTTTGTATGTAAGTCACTCATGACCCCAACCTACAAGGAGCTCTCAGCCATGTTATTTTAGAACTTGCTGACAGCCAGGGCTTAAAAGCTGTAAAACGTGGTAGGTGTGGCCTCTCGTCAGGTCACCTTCATGCTGCAGAGCTGCCGTCACAACCGATGTGCTGAGACATTCTTTGACCTGCTGGTGGTTGAAGAATGCTAATTGAAATAACGATAAATACCAGAAAGATTACGCTGATTTCGAATCAGCAAAAAGTCATGCGCTGTTAGTAAGGATTTAATTCCTACTGAGGGTCTCTTAGTGTCATAAATATGAGAACTCTTTTTTTCACTGTCCGTATATGTAGCTATCATTTGAAGATTGCTGTCATTTAGCATGAAAAGATAAAACGGTGGCTTTTGAATTTTTTAAAAATCCTATGGTTCCATTCCATGTACATCTCTGATTTGGCTTTTTATAGCCTTCACCATTGGACAATTGTGGAGAAACATTTATCAGCTGCGCTACATACAGAACAATGGAAGTTACAAGTGAGTGAGGTAGAACAGCACACGGGTTATCGGAAAGATGTAGGTTCAGATTAGGGAATAAGCTCAAGTGTGAAGCTCAAGCACTTTGTGAACATGATCGGAACTTTGAAATGTGCTACTGCCTCAAAGCCTATATGTTATTCAATGATATATTATAGCTGGGTTGACAGAGGTATACAGTAGTTTGGACATGTGTAGCAGTGTAAGATCCTAGAATTAATGTGACAAACTGCATTGATCAAAAACAGGAACATAAGGCCAGTTTTAACTTGGTAGCAGCCCTAAAATTGGAGTGCTGCACCGAGCGCCCCGTTCCCGCTCTGAGCCCACCTGCCAACATTGTGCCCAACCTCCCTCAGCCCCCGAGATCCCCAACTTCCAGTCCCCGATCCCTCGGGCTGCTGCCGGCTGATGTTAACCCACCCCCATCACCAATCACACACCCTGAGCCCACCTGAGCCCCATGATCCTCCCATCGGCCCGCGAAGCCCCCGAGGCCCACTATCAGCCCCTGAGGCCCACTATCAGCCCCCCCACCCCCCGGCCACCGATCACTTACCTGTGGGCCGGCCTGAACTTCCAGCTCTTACCTGCGTGGCCTCCTCCTGCATTGGCATTAATATGTGACTGAGATCCGAGGCCCAATATCTGGGGCTACTTGGACCCTACCACTCGTGTGCTTCTGAATTTCTAGACCTATCTCTTGTTTTAGTTCTTTTTAAAGGACTATGGGAACCTTTCCTGTTAAATGTACAGAGAGGACAGGAATCCATAGTTAGATTTTTGAAGCCTATTTTTCAGAGATTAGTGTGCACAAATGCAACTTTGCCTTTTTGTACTTTTAGTCAAAATGGCTATTTTCATTTTCATTGCATTGCCATGGAAACTGTTGCACAGGTGTTTTAAATTAATACTGAAGCCAAGTGATAATGAAGGGAATGGTACTAAAGTGTTCCTGCCACACAATCAAGTACCGTGATTTATATAAAAGCAAAATACTGTGGATGCTGGAAATCTGAAATAAAAACAGAGAATGCTGTAAATACTCAGCAGGTCAGGCAGCATCTGTGGAGAGAAACAGAGTTAACGTTTCAGGTCGATGACTGTGACTTATATAATGGTTGGAAATCATTAACAATGGCCCTGTTTCAATCACAGAAGCGACTTCATTGTTTGTAAAAATCCTCTGATCTTCGTTGGCAAAATGTCTTTTTTCAGGCTGCTTCCAAATATTTTAAGTACCTTAAATGCATCAGGAATTTCATTTTAGTCTGGTATAATCACAACTTTTGGCTTATGTCTAACAGAAAATTAAAGTTTGTGCCTATATAAAGATTCTGCAAAAATTAGCGGAACAGAGTTAGGGTATTAAAGCCTGCTTCAAATTTGACTTTAGCTGATCAGTTTTATGAAAACTAAACTGTGGAAACATTATTTTAACTCACAAAAACGGGTGAGTTGGGGTTGGGCAGAGGTTAAAATTCACAAAATCTGAAACAGCAGCCCAACCCACCTCGAACCCACCCACTTTCAGTTTTAACAGAGGCGGGACGAGAGGCGGGCGACCAATCCGCTCGCAGGAGGCTGGTTGGTCATTTAAATATTATAATGAGGCCGCATGCCTTCATTTTAAAAGTCATTCTATTTTTAACTCATGTCCGTCGGGTTTCCCAGCTGCCCCGACCACCTTCTGCCCCCTCGACCACCATCGAAACCTCACCCCGACTCCCGTGATCGGAAACGCCCCTGAAAACCATCGGAACCCCCCGACCACCATCTGATGGGAACCCCCCCTCCCCCACACCACGATCAGACACCCCCACCCCTGCAATCGGACATCCCGTGCTCAGAACTCCCCCCCACCGTGATCAGAACACTCCCATGATCTCTCCCAACCCCCCCCCCGCCACTAGACCAACCTGCTCGCAGCCCAGCTCAGCTGCAGCCTTGTGCTGTAGGATTTCCCGCCCGATAGGCCTCTAGCTGGCTGTGGGAGGGAAACCTACAGAAAAAAAATTAAATGCAGGACGTTCGGGAAACCTGTACTTCCAGGTTTCCTAACCGCAAAACACCACCCCCCCACATGGAATATGCCTCCGAGCTAAAATCCAGGCCATTATTTCAGTGAGCAGGTGGTAAATATAAAGAACAGGCTTCCTAGGGAGATGGTGGGAGCAGTTAGTATTGATTCATTCAAATTTCTTTCAGAAAATAAAACTTTTGAATATAGTATATGAGTAATTTGTGACCTGACATCTGGTAAGTGTAACATAATGGAGCGGAGCAGGTGACTTTGAACCTATGGTTCCCAAAGCTTTCCAGCACTCTTTCCTTACCTCATATCTGCATGTCTCATCCCTCCATGGCCTCGGCCCCTCCCTATCCCTGTAACCTCCTCCAACCCTCCAGTAACTGCGTACCTCCAATTCTGGCCTCTTGTGCATCCTGACTTCCTTCACCGCACCGTTGGTGGCTGGCCCTAAGCTCTGGAGTTCCCTTGCTAAAACCGCTCCACCTCTCTCTCCTCCTAAATTTAAGATGCTCCTTAAAACGTATCTCTTTGACCAAGCTTTTGGACAGCTGTCGTAATGTTTCCTTCTTTGGTCAAATCTTTTGTCTGATAAGGCTCCTGGGAAGCGCCTTGGCATATTCTACTATGTTAAAGGTGCTATATGAATGCAACTTGTTGTTGTTATTGTCTAGGTCTGTTGTAGACTAATTGATAGAGATTGATTGCTATTAATAGTCAACAACTCCATTATCATTGTAGGCCGAAATTACCAGGATGGTAGAAGGCGAACTAGATGGACCGTGGTCTTTTTTCATTTAGCAATTCCTATGTTCCTATTAGAGTAATTCATGGCTTATTTGTTCAAATGCGATCTGTCCCCTGATAAATGGCTTAATGAGTGTTTTGCTACACTGGCTTAGTTAATTAAAGTTGTGTTCAGTTTTAATTCTTCTTCTTTTGTGTGGTAGTAGCAAAGCAAATCAAATGTCAATATCTAAGTCGGATATCCAGGCCAAAGCTTCAGGTGTAACAGCGTGGATATCTTGAAGGCTGCCTGCGAATTTCCTCAGAGCACAGTGCTCAATAATATGCTCCAGGGTCTGATCAGGAACTCCACAGTCGCATGATGGGGAAGTTTTAATTGAAGCGATCCTTCAATGGTAGAGTAACATACTTAAAATCATATTATCACTCACAGGCCAATACAGGCAAAACATCCTGTTCTCACTGGTGTGTACACACTAAAAGAAAAGTTGTTCCAAGATTACAATACAAATATTTTTAATGATATTGTTTCTAGATCATGCCAGACTTTTCTTGTTTCAATGTAAAATGTGTAAGCAAAGGTTGTGAACAGAGGTCCAATGTTGGCCCAGAAATTCCGTTCGCAGCCCTCCCGCGGGCGGATGGGGAGCCAATCAGAGCAGAGAATCTCCATTCATAGATTTGACAGAATAACCTGTCAAATATATGAATAGAGATCACCCCAAAACATAAGTAAAACTTCAAATAAATTAGAACAAAAAAAATCACATTTTTAAAATGATTATAAATTACATGAATTAACTATTTTAAACAAAAATTTTAATTTTTGCAAAACATAATTAAAGTTTTTAACAGGGCTAAAAATAAACTTACCTTTTTTTAAAGTATTTTAAAATGATAAATGGGAAAAAAAATTTTTTTTACTTTCTTCAACTCAGCCTGGTAAACACAGGCCTTGCACCTGCTTTTACAGGCGCAAACATTGTAGGTGTTTTCTGTGGGCGGAGGGTTTCCAAAAAACGGAACTCTCCACCCGCAGAGGCCCTGCACCAGCGCAGCCGGAGGATCTGTCAAGAGCTTTCTTGACAGATCGGAAATGCAGGTTTCCAGCGCATGCACAGTGCATGCCTGAAACCGGCAGTTCCGTTGGCCCTACGGGTGAGTACACAGCGCGTACACACCTGTAGGGACCGGAATTTCTGCCTCATATTACTCAACACCAGGTTACCCAGTTGAATAGGATTAAAACTGAGACTTGTATCTAAGAGTAAGCTGGATGTGTAGTGCACTTTGCAAACCATCAGGGGAATATTTAAAAACCTGTTTTTAAAAAATTCATTCCTGGGATGTGGGTGTCGCAGGCAAGGTCAGCATTTCTTGCCCATCTCTAATTGCCTTTGAGAAGGTGGTGGTGATCCGCCTTCTTGAACTGCTGCAGTCCGTGTGGTGAAGGTACTCCCACAGTGCTGTTAGTGAGGGAGTGCCAGGATTTTGACCCAGCGACGATGAAGGATCGGCGGTATACTTTCAAGTCAGGATGGTATGTGACTTGGAGGGGATCTTGGAGGTGGTGGTGTTCCCATGCACCTGCTGCCCTTGTCCTTCTAGGTGGAAGAGGTCACAGGTTTGGGAGGTGCTGCTAAAGAAGCTTTGGCGAGTTGCTGCAGTGCATCTTGTAGATGGTACACACTGCAGCCACAGTGTGCCGGTGGTGGAGGGAGTGAATGTTTAAGGTGGTGGATAGGGTGCCAATCAAGCGGGTTTCTTTGTCCTGGATGGTGTTGAGCTTCTTGAGTGTTGTTGGAGCTGCACTCATCCAGGCAAGTGCCTCCTTACTTGTGCCTTGTAGATGGTAGAAAGACTTTGGGGAGTCAGGAGGTGAGACACTCGCCGCAGAATACCTAGCCTCTGATTTGCTCTTGTTGCCACAGTATTTATGTGGCTGGTTCAGTTAAGTTTCTGGTCAATGGTGACCCCCAGGATGTTGATGGTGGGGGATTCGGCAATGGTAATGCCATTGAATGTCAAGGGGTGGTGGCTAGTCTCTCGCTTGTTGGAGATAGTCATTGCCTGGCACTTCTGTGGCGCGAATGTTACCTGCCACTTATCAGCCCAAGCCTGAACGTTTTGATAACCGATGCAGAAGTAAACTTTAAATATTTCACCTGCCAAGTCACACCGTATTAGTGTTGATAATCCCTCCATGAATAGACTGCTAACCCTAACAAAAGACCTACTTGATAACCCCTTTTTGTGATCTGCATGAGAGCCCACATGCGCTGCTATAAGAAGCCCACCATGCAGCTGGCATGATAAAGATGCTGATCAAAAGTTGGAGTCTGATCATCTAAGCACAGATTAAACTTGAAAGCTCACCCTTCACAACCTGACAGCCTATTCCCAACACCTAACTACCTTATGATGTTATCCACGACATCAAGTTACAATTTCAGTAAACCAGTGCACCGAATTGCATGTTGCCTTGAAATCCACTTTATAAGTAAAATAAGGATGGCCTTGAAACGACTACCTTATAAACGCTTAATGTGTTCATGAGCAATTCGTTTGTCGACCATTTAAAAATAAACAGGTTAGAATTGCAGAATTTCAAGACTCATATGTGCAATCCTTGATTATATCTGACCCAGCAATGTTACGTGTTTTAATTTAAGCCTTTGAAAAAATAAAGGCACACTACAAAGGTTTGTACTGTACGGGAATGCTGCTAATCTTAGCACCTTACCGCAAAGCAGAAATGTATAGTTTTGATAATAAGGGTACTTTTAGTAGTGGCACTCTGCAAGTTCTGTGCCATATTTTCCACAAGAATAAATTACTAATATAGCATTAAATACACCAACTTAGCCAATTATTACAGGTTAGATCCAATTATTTTAAGTAATACTACATATTCCAATATTTAAAACTCTTGTACCATTAGCACCATTGTCACATTTATAATAAACCATCAGGCTTTATTACACCAAAAGCTTTAAGGCAATATGCTTACTATTATTTTTGAATATACTCAATGGAATCTCCAATGTAAAATTTGTGTTAAATCCTACTAATGTATAACATTACTGGATAGCTCAAATTGTGCAGTGTACCTATTTACATTACGTTAGATAAACATCTTCTGAATGGAAACAGAAAATGCTGGATATACTCAGCAGGTCAGGCAGCATCTGTGGAGAGAGAAACAGAGTTAATGTTTCAGGTCGATGACCCGTCATCAGAACTGGAAAAAGTTGGAGATGTAACAGGTTTAAACAAGTGTAGGGGCAGGGAGAGGGGGGAGGGGAGGAAAGAACAAAAGGGAAGGTCTGTGATAGGGTGGAAGGCAGGAGAGATTCTGCCCTTCCCATTTACACTTCATCTAGAGTCATCTTTTGTTTCTTAACTTGTTCCATTACCATCTCCTTTTGCTTTGCACCATCACCCCTTTTGTCTTTTAATCTCTCCTGCCTTCCATCCTATCACAGACCTTCCCTTTTGTTCTTTCCTCCCCTCCCCCCTCTCCCCGCCCCTGCACTTGCTTAAAAACCTGTTCTATCTCCACCTTTTTTGAGTTCTGACGAAGGGTCATCGATCTGAAACGTTAACTCTGTTTCTCTCTCCACAGATGCTGCCTGACCTGCTGAGTATTTCCAGCATTTTCTGTTTTTATTTCAGATTTCCAGCATCTGCAGTATTTGCTTTTGTTCTTCTTCTGGACACTGAGGACGTGTGGAGGAACCAGTTTCGATGTTTCAGCTGTTATAGACCAAGATATCTTCTCTATAAATACCTTTACAAAAGTAGGACCCAGAAAATAAAAGAATACCAAATGTGGCAGAACAGCCTTTAAACAAGAATGGCGAACAATTTGTATGTGAAATAGGAAAGAAGAACTAACAGAAAGAAGAAAAGGTGGCACGGGACATGAAGTGCTAAGAAAGTTTTTTTTAATCTATATAAAATTTCACAGACAACTAAAAAGCTTCTGTAAAATGTTTATGCATAATTAACCTCATTACAAAATGTTATGAAATAGGATAAATATAAACATTAACTGTAAACAGTGTTTGAAATTAACAAGTAGATTTGTTCACAACTTTAAAAACGAATGAATAACTTGCTCTTGTTCCCTGGGGTTCAGTTGGGTCAAGCAGTAGGAGGGGTCCTGCCTGCTAATGGGGACAACCATGCCAAAAACCTTCTAGCATCAATGTACTCCTCTTGCAAGCAATGCACAAGGACTTCATAAAATATATATGTGAATGCAAACTCTTGAGAATCAAGTTAAAATAAAAACAAGTAAAAGAAATGTTGAAAGAATGGGATTGTAACAATATTTTGTTCTGAAACTATATACATTTGCTCTCTTTTTCAGATTCTATGGAAGACTCAATGCCAAGCGTTGGAAGGACTCATCCCTCAAATTTGATGATATATCAACCACAGAAGAACTTGATTCTGGCTTCACAAATGCTGCAGAATGGACTTCAGAGGACTCGAAGGAGCTTTAATGATTACATCCTAGAGTTATGAGGAAGTTGATTGCTTTTTTTCTGCCCTTTGTGATGAAGAGATTTTTTTTTGTCTTAAAATACTCCTGTGAAGCGCCTTGGGACATTTTACTACATTAAAGGCACTATATAAATACTAGTTGTTGAGATTCATTCTAAAATCATTTTTCTGCCCCAATGTGCCCACCTTAATTGCATAATGTTATGTAACATGTTATGGATCCCAGGTGAACTTTACTTCTGCTGCTTAAAGTATGGCCTTATCCGTTTTGGGAATTCCCTCGCCCCAGTTTTCATGGGCCATGTTCGGGGTGGACAGAGATTCACCATGAGCAGACCCCAACAGAAATTTGTGTCCTGTCCTGGGACCTGTCATATCTGGGAACATATTGAATGCTCTGCCTGCTTCAGCATATTCTAGATGTGATAGGATTTTGTAGTGCAGGCATACATCAACTGTGGTTAATCTGTACCCTTGTCTTTTGCATTGGAATTTTTTGGCTTTTATAACACAATTCAGGGCCCTGTGAAGGATCCTGCCAAAGAGGTGATGCCATTCTGCTCTTCAACAGTACAGCGAAGGGTCTGGGCTCCAGCACTGTGGTGTGTTCTTTCTGATTAGATGTTTCATTGCTGCTTCATCATCTTTACTCTTTTTCTCCGCTGGGTATGAATCCGAGGAACCGGATGCAAAAGAAACATTTATGGAGATATGAAGAAATACTTTAATTAATTGGGTTTAGATTGTACATGAGCTGCACACTTGTATGACTGTAACAGAAGATAGAGAACCAACAGTTTATATACTTCAAACACAGCAACAAGCCAATGGCCCCGAATTTTCACAGGCCCAGCAGTGCACTCTGGGTATAAATTGGCCACGAGTGACCTGGAGGGAGTGAAAAATTGTCCAGGACCCCCAGATATGACAGGTCCCAGGACAGGACACAAATTTCTGTTGGGGGCTGCTCGTGGTGAATCTCTGTCCACTCTGAACACGACCCATGAAAACTGGGGTGAGGGAATTCCCAAAACGGATAAGGCCATACTTTAAACAGCAGAAGTAAAGCTCACCTGGGCTCCAGGCCTGGGTCCTGGATGCCTGTAAAAATACTGGCTCAATTACTGATATTGCTCCCTTATAAAGGAGGCCAATTGGACATCTTAAAAAAAAAAAAATGACGGCAGATCAACAAGCCGCTTGCCAGTTCTGCTTCTCCCATCTTCCCTTCCTCTGGCGGGTGCCCAAGATGCACCCACTGAGGTGCAGGAGCCCACTGACTCCATTCACATTAGGTGACCTTACCAGACCCTAGATACTCTGGCAGGGTCAGGAGTGGAGGTGCCCGACACCCACTAAGCTGCAGTTCAGCATAGCAGAGCCATGGATGTTTGGTTCCTTTATAAGTATAGAAACATAGAAGATAGGAGCAGGAGTAGGACATTCGGCCCCTCGAGCCTGTTCCGCCATTTAATAAGATCATGGCTGATCATCCAAATTCCGTACCCTGTCCCTGCTTTCTCGACCATATCCCTTGATCCCTTTAGCCTTAAGAAATATATCTAACTCCTTCTTGAATATATTTAATAAGTTGGCCTCAACTGCCTTCTGTGGTAAAGGATTCCACAGGTTCACCACTCTCTGGGTGAAGAAATTCCTCCTCATCTCAGTCCTAAATGGCTTACCCCTTATCCTTAGACTGTGACCCCTGGTTCTGGACTCCCCCGCCATCGGGAACATCCTTCCTGCATCTAGTCTGTCGAGTCCTGTTAGAATTTTATAAGTTTCAATGAGATCCCCTCTCATTCTTCTAAACTCTAGCGAATATAAGCCTAATCGACTCAATCTCTCTTCATACGTCATTCCTGCCATCCCAGGTATCAGCCTGGTGAATCTTCGCTGCACTCCTTCCATGGCAAGAACGTCCTTCCTCAAGTAAGGCGACCAAAACTGCACACAATACTCAAGGTGCGGTCTCACCAAGGCCTTGTACAACTGTAGCAAGACATCCTTGTTCCTGTACTTGAACCCTCTTGCTATGAAGGCCAACATACCATTTGCCTTCTTAACCACCTGCATGCTTACCTTCAGCGACTGGTGCACAAGAACACCCAGGTCTCTTTGCACTTCCCCTTCTCCCAATCTATTGCCATTCAAATAATAATCTGCAAATCATTACTGAATATTATTAGCAAGGTTATTACAAAGGACTGTGCAAACATTGCTATGAGAGTATAATTTCTTAATTAACTGTCAAAAGTCTTTGCAGAATTGGAATTTCCTAAGATGTGCTGTCTTGTGACAAAAGCATTTATGTCTCTGATGGATTATTCGCTGGATTCTTTCTTACTGGTCACAGCACACACAGGGTTAACTTCAATTAATCCCACCTCTTTAAGCAAACTACATAGATTAAGAGCAATGTAAAACAGATGGTAGCAGATTGCCCACTCATTATACATCTGCCCAATTAATGGAAAGTTGGGTAGGTTGTATAAGGAGGAGCCGATCTGCTTTCACCTGTTTCATTCCCTCGCTAAAGTTGATCTTTCCACCTTATATGTTACTGTCTGGCCAATATTCATACTGATTATATGTTACTGTCTGGCCAATATTCATACTGATTATATGTTACAGTCTGGCCAATATTCATATTGATTATATGTTACAGTCTGCCCAATATTCATATTGATAATATGTTCACATCTGGCCAATATTCATACTGATGATGTGTTGACATCTGGCCAATATTAATATCTCAGTCCAAGACATACATAGTACAGGAAGGCTTTGATATTTATGGTTTGATTGCTCTCATTGTATGTGGATGGAGATTTGTCTAACAGGTCAGTTACAGGGCTTGGCACAGATCAGTGAGTCAAGCTATTCCATTCAATTGAAAACCTGTGAACGATTGAATAGCTAATGGAGTTATGAGAGAGATAGGTCAATTTGAAAGTCTTTGACAAGGTGCCACACAGGAGGCTATTGGAGAAGATTAAGGGATATGAAATTAGGGGCAAGGTAGCTAATTGGATTAAAAACTGGCTAGAAGGAAGGAAACAGAGAGCAGAAGTTGTTTGTCAGAGTGGTAGGATGTGTGTAGTCATGGTCCACGGGGTTCTGTTCTTGGACTGTTTCTTTTCACTGTGTACAACGATGATTTCGATATAGGACTAGAGGGAGTAGCGTCCAAATTTTGCAGATAATAGTAAATAATTCTGGAGGACCAAAGGAAGCTATAAAGGAGATATTGATAATATGGTAATATGTCCTGACCAATATTTATCCCTCAACCAACATCACTAAAACAGATTATCTGGTCATCATCACATTGCTGTTTGTGGGACCTTGCTGTGCGCAAATTGGCTGCCACATTTCTCACGTTACAACAGTGACTCCACTTCAAAAGTACTTCATTGGCTGTAAAGCGCTTTGAGACGTCCGGTGGTCATGAAAGGCGCTATGGAAATGCAAGTCTTTCTTTCTTTCTAAAATTGGCAAAAAGTGGCAAATGGAATTCAATGCCAGTAAACATGAGATGTTACATTTTGTTAAAAAAAAAAGTAATTTTTTTTTCTAAATGGGGAGGTTTGGGTGATGTGGAAGAGCAGAAAGATTTCACAAGACATTAAAAGCAGCACCTCAATGGATAAGGCCATAAAAAAGCTAATGGCAATCTATGTTTCATGGCAAGAGGTATAGAATATAAAAATTGAGATGTAATAGGTTAAAGTCAAGACTTTGGTATATTTTTAATGTCTCTATTATTCTACAAACCTTATTTACAGTACAGTATAATGTTTCTCAGTGAGAGTTCAAGGAGATAACTGAAGAATTTTCAAAAATATCTTGAGCAAATTGACGGGCTGTAGTTCAACTCCTTGAAGTTTGGGGTGGAAGAAATGGGTCAATGTTGTCACCTGAGGGGGGTGGGGGGCAACATGGGAAAATGCCACCTCAAGGACTGGAGGAGGGAAAAACCAGCTTGGGGCAACAGGAAAGGCAAGAAGAGGCAGTAGTGGTACTATCAGCTGACAAACCTGATTTTAATAGGCCAGAAGAAATGACACTGTGGAGATGGAACTGGGGCGAACAGGTTTGTGTCGTTTAATCTAGCTCTGGTCAGATGGTTCTCCACTTTGATCAGCTACAACCATTCCACAAATGTTGGGACATCATAGGCAGGACAATTGTTCTCATATCAATAAATTGTCTATGGTGGTGTTGGCTTTGGGAGCTCCATAGAAGACACTGCGCCCTGTGCAGAGATTTTTTACAAAGCAGGAACAGTGGCACCCCGTGAGAAGCATGAGAATTTCAGATAGTAACCATCAAAATATGCACAATACAGGCAGACATTCAAGTCTTGGTTAATAAACCATTTTTCACTTAATGCTGTGTTTGCTTCGTTAATTGAAAATGTTTTGAGTTAGTGAAAGGTAGAGCCACAACATTTTGAATGAAAATAAATATATTTATCAGACATTGATTCATTCTACATTATGGTCATGGTGACATGATTATAAGCCTATGTGGCTGTTTTATGTAAGTATAGGTGCAAATATAGAAACATAGAACAATAGGAGCAGGAGTAGGACATTCGGCCCTTCGAGCCTGCTCCGCCATTCAATATGATCATGGCTGATCCACTATCTCAATACCATATTCCCGCTCTCTCCCCATACCCCATGATGCCTTTTGTGTCTAGAAATCTATCTATCTCCTTCTTAAATATATTCAGTGATTGGCCTCCACAGCCTGTTGTGGTAGAGAATTCCACAGGTTCACCACCCTCTGAGTGAAGAAATTTCTCCTCATCTCAGTCCTAAATGCCCTACCCCGTATCCTGAGACTGTGACCCCTTGTTCTAGACCCCCCCAGCCAAGGGAAATATCCTGCCTGCATCCAATCTGTCTAGCTCTGTCAGAATTTTATATGTTTCAATGAGATCCCCTCTCATTCTTCTAAACTCTAGTGAATATGTACAACCAAAGCATGTTGGCAGTAGTGTGTAGTATGTGATGTGACATTTCTACTATTGAATGAAACAGAAAATATGGTTAACTGAGGTTATTGCCAAAAGGGATTTCATCTGATGAAGTGATATTCCATGATTTTGTTAGAAACATTTTTGCCAGTACTTAATCCTGGTATAGCTTTTGGAGTTCCTCTGTTCCAAGCCAGTGCATGGATCTGTTAAACTGAAATTATGCTGGAGTCTCTTCTGAATAGAGATGTTACATGGTGTGCAGCCCACCACAAACAGCTGGCAAACTTTAGCTCATCCTGCAAGGCACCACCAGAACAATCAATGCACCCAGAAGTCTGTCGCGTAATGGAGCACATAGGTCTGTGTGTCCAGTTGCAGTTATGGTCTGCTGGTGTTTTGGGGCTGGTATAAAGGGATAATGATTCATGCTGTCAAGTTATGTCCACAGTCCCATAAAGCCAGTCTTGCAGTCAGCATTTCCATGAAATTCAGGATAAATGGGGGAGAAATTTGGTATCTTAGTACCTCTAGTTAGTGCCTGGTATGGGAGCTAATGGGGTACTAAGGCAGTAGCGTCACGGCGAAGCAAATCCAGTGACACATGCCAAATCCGGCACCCCCTGTAATGCCGCCGCTACGAGTTCGGTCCAGGGACTTCAGCGCCAGGCAGATCATGACATCAGTGAGCGTGCAACGCTCACTGGGCACCTGATCTGCGAAATTGATTATGGCCCCATGCTTTAGCACCTCACCCCGATAGCAACAGGGAGAGGAGACGTGAAGCAGTCAGTAGCTGGCTCAAGGGGCGCTTCATCCTGCACCAGGCCGGTGTGCCAGCACTCTTCCAGCCACCACATCAAGCTCGCGGCTGGCTGATCGGAGAGAAGGGCTATCCACTCTCCACCTGGCTCATGACTCCCCTCCGCAACCCCAACACTCCTGCACAGCGCTCATATAATGAGAGCCATGCCTCCACTAGGAACATCATTGAGCAGACCATCGGGATACTCGAGCAACGGTTCCGCTGCCTTGACCACTTGGGAGGAGCCCTCCAGTACTTGGCTGAGTGGGTGACCCATTTCGTTGTTGTGTGCTGTATGCTCCACAATTTGGCCATCATGATGGCCAAGCCCTTGCCACCAGGGATTGCAGGACCACCTCAGGAGGAGGAAGAGGGAGAGGAGGAGAACGAAGAGGAAGGTGAAGACAAGGAGGATGAGGAACAGGAGCGAGGGAGGAGGCAGCCACTCAATTGGCCTTCCAGAAGGGCAGTCTGTGACTGCCTCATCAGACTGCGGTTCTAATAAATTAAACCCCAGATCCCCATTGCTCACCACATCACCTTCATTCTATCTCTATCCCGGGCCATTTCACAACACAAAGCTGAAATGATACACGCCACAAAATATTCCAAACTGAATTAATAAATTTATCAATAATCAGTGAACACATATTTACAACAACAATATTAACTAATTACCCTTGTGCAATCCCTTAGTGCCCCTCATTACAGTGCCTTTGCCTACTCTAGAGCTCCTATGAAGTGTTGGTCCAGTGGCTGCAGCAGGGCTGGTGGAAGGCTGCTGAGTGTCCGTGCGGGAGTCTTCAGGTGGCCTTGCAGGACGCTCTCGGCAAGCTCTGGGCCTGGAAGGCCCGGCTGTAGACTGCACCACCTCAGCATGGGCGGCAGCAGTCTGGGCTGGAGTGCCAGCGGTGGGAGCAGGAATGCTGTCATCCTGAGAGAGGACAGCAGCTTCCTGCTCCACTGACCCACTGCCACTCCCCCGGGGCAGCCCCTCAGCATCATTAGCAATCTGTTGGACCACAGATTGCTGGCCTGCTGCAACACCGTGAAAGCCCCAGTCGATGGTGGTACATAGAAACATAGAAGATAGGAGCAGGAGTAGGCCATTCGGCCCCTCGAGCCTGTTCCACCATTTAATGAGATCATGGCTGATCATCCAAATTCAGTACCCGGTCCCTGCTTTCTCCCCATATCCCTTGATCCCTTTAGCCTTAAGAAATATATCTAACTCCTTCTTGAATATATTTAATAAGTTGGCCTCAACTGCCTTCTGTGGTAGAGAATTCCACAGGTTCACCACTCTCTGGGTGAAGAAATTCCCCCTCATCTCAGTCCTAAATCCTGGGTAGACCCAGCCACAATGGCAGCAGTCAGAGCTTGCATGGCATCAAGCTGAGACTGCATGTGAGCAGTCTGAGATTGGATGGCACCAAGCATAGACTGCATTACAGCACTAAGACGTTGCGTCGCTTCCGCCTGTGCCTCAATGGAAGCTGCGACATCGCCCCTCACACGCGGCATCAGGTCTGGGTCGCCACGGTCTCTCTGGGAGTCGACCATCCTTTCCAGACTGGAAATGATGGGCTCCATGGTGTGCGCAGAGCTTTGTGCAATGTTGGAGGCGGACTCCTCCACGCTCCTTACCATTGCCAACAGGCTCTCGGGCACCCTTGCCATTGCACCTATCATCTCCGTGTGCATGCCCATCACCCTTCTTCTAAACGCCTCCCCATCGAGGTCCTCATCTGAGTCCTGTGCAGCAGAATTCGTACACAAACTCGCCCTCCGGGGCACTGACTCTCGAGCTACCCTTTCCCCTGGCCTTGCTGCAGCCCACTCATCCCTGGTGCATCACTCTGTGCAGATCCCACTACTATACTAGCCTCTAAAGAACGCATAGTGCCAGTATCTGAGCTGGTCCCTGTGGGTGAGACATGCAGTGATGTGGTGTCTTCTTCCTCCTCCTCTTCTTCAAGCTCGCTCTCAACGGTGTTCTCGGGGACAGGCTACTCAGGTGCTTGCTCATGAAAGCATAAAGGCACAAGAGATGGGTTAAGGTGAGGGGAGGGCGGCAGGAAGGGAGAAATGCATGCATACAGCATGATTAGCTGGAAAGTGCGACAGGCTTGTGGGGTGAGGGGGGAAGTGGGATGTGAGAAGAAGGAGCAGGGATGAGCTTACCGTTGTTGTCCCCAAGGGGGTCAACGTCGCCGGTGGCCATGGCGCCCAATAATCTGCAGCCCTCTATTTTCCAGTGCAGACAGGAGTTGGGTGTCTGCTTGTCCCCCGCCTGTGCGCTTCTGCTCCCTCCTGTTGTGAGCCACCTTGGCCTGCAAGAGAAAGGAAAGTGTGTGAGTGAGTGTGGAGCAATGTGTTTGTGTGATGTGCCTGCCATAGTTGAATAGCTGTCATTGTGTGCAAGGCATGAGATTTGGGTGTGAGTGTTGGTAGGTAGAGTTTGTTGGTGGGTGAGCACTGGGGGTGTGGTGCTTTGGGCAGGGTGTGCAGACTGTGGTTCGGATGGTGTTATGTAGCATTTGTTGAGGCCTTGACTCAGCCTGACCACCCAAGTGAGGCCATAAATTTCTTCCTGCACTGTGTGGGGGTCCTGGGGACCACAGTGCTGCCCGAGACATGCTGGGCAACCTCACTCCACATGGCACGGAAGACTTGCGGCAAGGGCTCTACCTAAAAAGGTGGTGGGAGGTGATTCCATAAATAATTTTAAAAGGGAGTTGGACAGGTACTTGAGGATGAGGAACTTACAGGGTTACGGACAAAAAACAAGTTGATATGGAACTAAGCACGACTGTTCTTTCAAAGAGCCGGCACAGGCACAACGGGCCGAATGGTCTCCTTCTGTGCTGTACGTTTCTATGATTCTATCCAATGAAATAAATGAACCTACCAGAGCTCTGGAATAGTGCATCTGTCACATCCTGAATGCAGAACAGTGCCTTAGCCAATACACCATAATCTGCCTCAGATATCTGGAAAGAAACGCTAACAAAAAAGAAAATGTTGCTACAACTTTTACAGTTGGAGTCATTGTGACACCCTCCAATTAGAGGCAGCATTGAGATTTTTCAGTATTTTATGGGTTGGCTTATATTTCCTTATACACAGCTTTTACCTACGCAATCTATCATGTGAACATAACTAATTCCCCTTAGTCCCCTCCTTCTCTGTGTTTGCACCTCTCTTGCTTCTTGCTTCTTGCTCCTCCTGTGAATGAACAATGACTGCTTCTATAACAAAGAAGGACATTATAGGAATGACTGATAATACTGTTGGCGCAGTAAGGAAACCTGATTCAATTATGACTTCCAGCACTGGTAATGCAAGTAAAAGCTTAAAGTTCTGAACGTGGCAAAGTAACTGAAGTTAATGGAAGCCATGCTGCTAATAATTTGCTCTGCATTGGCCAATGGTAGCCATTCACCGCTGTGTTAAACCTCTGAATAATGCACAGTGGTAATACTGTACCACTATAGATGCAATTGTGGCCAGTGTTAATAGGACAGCTTGATTACCAACACTCCCTGTTTGGAGTTCATATTGATTTTTGGTGCCTGTAACAAAGTGCATTTTTAGGATTTAAAAAAATTGATTGTATTTTATTAGATGCATACAGTTTTAACATTCTGTAATGGTTATTGGGTGTGATACTACAAATAGTTATGGTTGGCAGACCTCATGTCTTTCAGCCACATTGGCTGTTAATAGCTGATAACTTGGATAATTCTTCCAAAGTGTTAACATTGCCCAAATGTCCATGTCACGGATTAAATCAGGAATTAACAAAAACTGAAAAACAGCAACAAGTAGTTGCTTCGACAAGCTGCATCAACCGCAGCTACAGAATTTCAGTGAATCTTCAAATTAGACAGATTACGATCTCTCACTTCTGTTCAGACTAAAAAAAACCTTTGATGTTACCTGTCACATTTATGCTGAAACATCTCCAGACATAACCTGGGCAAATATGATGAATATGTAAACAAGATACGAGCTGTGCCTCAGAACACCATAGTTTACGCACGTCTGTTCCATAGTTTATCTTCCCATCGCATCTTAAAACAACAAAATATTTCCTCAGCTCTTAAACTGACTGGTGTATAAAATCAAGCCTTTTAACACTATTAGATCTGGAGTCTGTGGTTGGACCGGGATTTTGTAAACACCCCAGAAAAATTGGCATATGAAGATATCTCTCTTCCTGCTGCAAAGGTCATTCAGAGGTGAGTGAAGTAGGGAAGGGAAGGGTAGAAGAGAAAAAGTAGTTAAACCACTTCACTATCATGTAAAAAAAATAAATGGCAATCATTTCTTATGCACTATTAAGTAAGTTCTACACTTCTATTGAGAAAGACAAGGATAAATAAATAGCTTTTCTATTCCACACCCAGAGATGATTTTTTTTGATGCATTTTTATGTTTTATATGTTCTTTGTCGGTAAGGAAGCAATCTGGGTTTAATATCAGAGGTGTAATTTGTACAACAAATGGAGTTGGATTTTCATAAAGGAAATGGTGTGGCAGAACCACTGAATGACTCTGGCTAACTGTATATAATTCTCTTTAACGATGTTCTAACACTAGCCTAAACCTGTACCATTGTGTTAGGCATTACTGTGTTTTGTATATAGAGTTTGCATGTACGGGGCGTGGCCCCTTTAAGAGCACGGGAAAACGCGATGACGTCACGTCGCAAGCCACGGGACTGCCCAGTCAGTCCTCGTGGCATCTCCTTTGAGTAAAGACCTGTTTGACTGTTCTCTTGTGTCGATCTCCGTTATTTGTAGGAATTCGTTAATTCCTACATTGGTGACCCCGTTTTTGTGAACGTTTTCACAAAAGAAGAGCACAGCATGGAAGCTAACGCCGTTTCGCTAAAGCTACCGCAGTTCTGGGAGCAGCAAGCGCCCTCGTGGTTTATTCAGGTTGAGGCCCAGTTCGCCCTGAGGAACATCGATGCGGATCAGACCAAGTATCTTTACATGGTCTCCGCACTCGACAGCTCTACCGCCTCTTGGATCGTCAGCCTCCTTGAAAACCTCCCAACGGAGCGCAAGTATGAAACCCTCAAAGCGCGGTTACTGCAGGTTTTCGGGCTCACAAAATCGGAGCGCGCCCGTCGATTACTCGCTATGCCCGGGCTCGGGGACTCCAAGCCTTCAGAGTTGATGAGCCAAATGCTCACACTCCTGGGCTCAGAACGGGAATGTTTCCTATTCCGCGAGATTTTCCTCAGCCAACTGCCTGAACAGGTACAAGCTGCCCTGGCCAGATCTGAAACTGAAGACTGCGCAACACTCGCTGCGGAGGCTGACAAAATTTTCGCTGTAACTTAGCAGTACTGTGCCGCCACGAGGCACCCATCCCCCGCAGACACCGCCCCAGCTCGTCCGCCTGCTGGGCTGTGTTTCTACCACGTGCAGTTCGGCGCGAAAGCTAAGCGTTGCCGCCCTCCCTTTCTACCACGTGCAGTTCGGCGCGAAAGCTAAGCGTTGCCGCCCTCCCTTTCTACCACGTGCAGTTCGGCGCGAAAGCGAAGCGTTGCTGCCCTCCCTGCAGTTTTCCCCCAAAAAACCAATGACTGACACTGCGACCACCGAGGAACGGGTCTAACGGGCACCCCGCGGCCGCGATGGCGATCGGCAACGCAGGAAAATTGCTCTTCATCACTGATACCCTCTCCGGTCGTCGTTTTCTGTGCGACACTGGAGCGCAGTGCAGCATTTTACCCGCGTCCGCCCTCGATGTGCAGACAGGGAATCACGGCCCCGCCCTTGAAGCAGCCAATGGCGGAACAATTCGGACCTTCGGCAGACGGCGAGTGGAGTTGTGCCTCGGGGGGCAACGTTTTCACTGGGAGTTTGTTACGGCCAAAGTTTCCCGGCGCCTCCTTGGCACGGATTTCCTGTGCACCAACAGCCTCCTGGTCGACGTTAGGAACCGGCGGCTGATCAACGCAGCAACTTTTAATTCTCTTCCGTATTACCACAGTAACACTACGTTATGCACTGTCTCCTGTGCGTTCCCGACTACTGATGAGTTCGCTCGCCTGCTCAGCGAATTCCCCGACCTGACAAGACCCACGTTCTCCTCCACAGCCACGAAACATGGTGTGGAACACCACATCACCACCAACAGCCCCCCGGTCTACGCACGGGCCCGGCGCCTGGAACCTGGCAAGCTGGCGGTTGCAAAGGCGGAGTTCGCAACCATGGAACGGTTAGGGATTATTTGCCGGTCGAATAGTCCCTGGTCTTCACCCCACCATATCATCCCGAAGCCTGGCGGCGGATGGCGGCCATGCAGCGACTATCGACGACTAAACGACGCCACCACTCCTGATCGGTACCCGATCCCCCATATCCAGGATTTCTCTGCCCATTTGGCAGGGAACACCATGTTCTCAAAAGTCGACCTCGTCCGGGGCTACCACCAGGTCCCAGTTCATCCACAAGACGTCCAGAAGACCGCAGTCATCACCCCATTCAGCCTCTTCGAGTTTTTACAGATGCCGTTTGGGTTAAAGAACGCCGCCCAGGCTTTCCAACGCCTGATGGACTCCGTGCTGCGGGACCTCAAGTTCCTCTTCGTCTACCTGGACGATATTCTAATTGCCAGTCCTACTAAGGAAGAACATACCCGTCACCTACGCACCCTTTTTCGACGCCTCAGCCAACACGGCCTGATTATCAACCCGGCCAAGTGTCAGTTTGGCCTGCACCAAATTGACGTCCTGTGGCATCGCATCACCTCAGAGGGAGTGGTTCCTTTACCTTCGAAGGTAGAGGCAGTAACATACTTTCCATGCCCGCAGAACGTAAAGGCCCTGCAGGATTTCCTAGGTATGGTAACCTTTTACCACTGTCTCGTGTCTAAGGCGGCACTACTCATGCAGCCCCTGTACGAGGCCCTCAAGGGCAAGACTGGCAAGAACCCGGTAGACTGGACGGATGACATGGCCCGAGCGTTCGCCGACACCAAAAGCGCCTTAGCCAACGCGACTATGCTGGCGCACCCGCTGCCAGGAGCCACCATCGCCCTCACCACCGACGTGTCAGACTACGCAGTCGGTGCCGTGCAACAGCAGTGGGTGAACGGGACGTGGCAGCCGTTGGCATTCTTCAGCCGTCAACTACGGCAGAACGAGAGAGCATACAGCACGTTCGACCGGGAGTTGCTCGCCCTTTTTCTGGCCATCCGCCATTTTCGGTTCCTTCTGGAAGGACGTCCTTTCACCGCTTTTGTGGACCATAAGCCGCTGACCTTTGCAATGTCCAAGACCGCCGAACCGTGGACAGCCCGACAGCAGTGTCAACTGACCTACATATCCGAATTCACCACGGATATACGGCACGTGGCCGGTAAGGACAACCTGGTGGCAGACTGCCTCTCCCGCGCGGTCGTCAATACGGTTCATTTGGGCATCAACTACGCCCTCATGGCAGCAGACCAAGCCTCAGACCCAGAAGTCCAAGCTTACTGAATGGCCATCACTGGCCTCCAGTTGGCCGATGTCAAGTTCCATTCGGCAAGTACCACTCTGTTGTGTGACGTCTCCGTCCAGGATCCTCGCCCTGTCGTGCCGGTCGTCTGGCGCCGCAAAGTGTTCGACGCCATACATGGGTTGTCACACCCTGGAATGAAGGCCTCTCAGAAACTGATGTCAGCGAAATTTGTATGGCATGGCATGCATAAAGATGTCCGCGACTGGGCCAACACCTGCGCGGTCTGCCAAAGGGCCAAGGTACAGCGCCATATCAAAGCTCTGTTGGCCGCCTTCACAGTTCCGGAGCGACGTTTTGACCACGTCAACGTGGACCTGGTAGGATCACTCCCACCCTCCCATGGTTTTTCACACATCCTGACCATGGTTGACCGCACCACCAGATGGCCGGAGGCGGTCCCCCTGTCATCCACTACTTCGGCGGACATGGCCGCCGATATTGCGTCAGACAGGGGACCGCAGTTTTCCTCCGAACTCTGGAATGCAGTGGCCCAAGGACTCGGTGTCAAATTACACCGCACCACAGCCTACCACCCACAGGCGAATGGCCTCTGCGAACGCTTCCACCAGTCAATGAAGGCTGCCCTGAGAGCCAGCCTCCAGGACGCTGGATGGGCAGACAAGCTACCGTGGGTCCTGTTGGGCCTTCGCACGGCCCCCAAAGAAGACCTTCACTCTTCATCAGCGGAGCTTGTGTATGGTCAGCCGCTGCGGGTCCCAGGGGACTTCCTACCAACATCGACGGAGCAATGGTCCGCGTCTGCCCAACTTGCTAGTCACCAAGAGGCGGCCAGATGTTTCGCACCGGTGCCCACTTCGCACCACGGGCCGCAGAGGTCACACGTTCCCACGGAGCTTCACAAGGCTGAATACGTTTTTATTCGCCATGACGCACATAGGGATCCGCTCAAGGCCCCATATACCGGTCCCTTCCGCGTGTTGGAAGCAGTGGACAAAACCTTCATGGTAGATGTCGGTGGTAAACCGGACCACATTTCAGTCGACTGCTTAAAGCCAGCACTTTTGGGCCTCGACCGCCCCGTCGAGACAGCACAACCGCCGAGACGGGGTTGGCCACCCGTCGTCGTTACGGCAGACCAAGTGCGACCGCCAGCCGCCCAGCAGCCTCCGCCTCGAGAGTACAGGAGTCGTTCTGACAGGCTTGTCAGACCCCCTCACCATTTGACTTTGTCCGTTAAAGCGAATTCTGGGGGGCCGCATGTGGCAGAACCACTGAATGACTCTGGCTAACTGTATATAATTCTCTTTAACGATGTTCTAACACCAGCCTAAACCTGTACCATTGTGTTAGACATTACTGTGTTTTGTATATAGAGTTTGCATGTACGGGGCGTGGCCCCTTTAAGAGCGCGGGAAAACGCGGGCAAACGCGATGACGTCACGTCGCAAACCATGGGACTGCCCAGTCAGTCCTCGTGGCATCTCCTTTGAGTAAAGACCTGTTTGATTGTTCTCTTGTGTCGATCTCTGTTATTCGTAGGAATTCTTTAATTCCTACAATGGAACTAATACTTGATTTTCAAAAGAAATTTAGCTTATTGGATATTTTTGGATTTTTGTCCTTTAAAGTTGCTTGTTGCATTTTAGCTCTAATCCTATTGGCTGCCTGCCGATAGAAGATTTATCATGTGGTCTATTGACAATGCCAGAGGAGTGTGGATAAATAGGGCCACAGAACATAGACAAGGATGAAGAAGGCCATTTGACCTATCCTTGCTCATCAGTCCAGGATATCCTCCATCGCAGCCTCCAACTGTTTCTTAAACAATAAGAACATAAGAATTAGGAGCAGGAGGAGGCCATACAGCCCTTTCGAGTCCGCTCCACCATTCAATGAGATCATGGCGGAGCAGGCGCGAAGGGCCGTATGGCCTACTCCTGCTCCTAATTCTTATGTTCTGGGTGAGGAAAGCATGCCAGCTTAAACCAGGGCAATGCCTCCACTACCCCACCCAAAAGTCCATTCTGTGTGTTGGTCACTCTTTCATACATACCAACCTAGAGAACTAGCCAAAACCAAACAGTTTCATAAAAAGCTGACACCACCCGCAAAAAAATGACAACACAACAACGGCCCTGATGTGAAAACAAGTAGTAATGCGGACTTTGCAATTAAGTGCCAGATATGCACAACACTCCTCCACTTGTACTGGTGGAAAAAAAATAGATGCACATGAAAGTATGAAGGGGAAATTCAAACGTAGAAAGCACACAATTGGTGGTGGTGCATTCCTAGGGAAGTCTGGTGGCATGTTCCCCCAGAGAAGTTTGAACTTTTACATAAAAATGATGCATTCTTGTTCACAATATTACTTTGCAATTAATAGACTTTTCACCGAAAAAACCCAAAGTAACATTTGGATTTTCAGCAGACCAACCGAATCATTACTTTTCCAAAAGTAACCCCAACAGACACTCTCCCACGTCCAGCTCTCCTGATCCCAGTGTAGGATCCGCAAAATTAATATTGTCAGATAAGGGTCCTTTGGCAGAAGAGGCCTTGACTTTTAAAAGACTGTTTTAAAAGAAGCCCAGAAAAGGGGCACACAAAATGACCACCAGACCCCGTGACTAGCTTTTTGGACACCTTAAAATGGTTCCTGCAGTCCCCAGACAGCCTTTGTGGATTCAGCCCACAGTAAGTTCTGGAAGGCCGTTTCGGAGAAAACGAAACCAGACAAAGCCACATACATATGGATTGGATGCAGATCCAGTCAGATCGGCCTGTAGATAAAGGCCATCTAAATGTTTACCCAGGCAAAGGGAAACAGTTTTATATTCATAAGGGGAGCATCAAAGACCCATTAAAGACATCAAGAAGACATTCAAAACAATACAAGGTCATTCCAGACCAGAGATGGCCATCACCGGCCATCCCGAAAGCAGTTTAAATATAATAACTACCCCGTTGTGATACAAGCCCGCCAAACGTTAAACAAAGACTAACCTTGATTTGGCGGGAGATAAAGGCTTTTCTTGAGAAGTATATTTGGAGTCCCGGGGTAGCCATCGAGAGCGATCAGCGAGACACACTTTGAGCTTGTCCTTTTGAGAACCGTGGAGGAACGTCGATCCAGAGACCAAGAAGGTGATTCGAGTCTGCATCCCGCCCCGGGGTAACCATCGGGAGATCATCGACAAACCCCGGGCCATTGACGAGACAAAGGACAGCAGCCCTACAGAAGAAATCTAGCTGAAAATGGTAATCAGCTAGACCGCGAAGAGACCTCTCCAACCATGGTCAAACAGGTGGTCGCCATCCCTGCCGACGTCCAGGCCTGCCAGCGTCCAGCCTGTCCGTGACCTTCACCTCGAGGAAGAAGAGAGTGTCGCAGCCCGCAGCGCTGACCACGTGGAGACAGGACGCCTGAAAGGATCAAAACGCAGACCTGTTTCAAAACTCTATACTTTCCAACTGGATTGGTGAGCATGTTTCTGGCCCCTCACAATCTGATCTAGCTAGGCTTAGGGGGTGGACATTTTAGGGGTAATGAATTGTTGTCCCTCGATGTTCCGTGTGTTTCCCCATTTCATGATGACTGTTGTAAAGTATAATATGCCTGTATCTATCTCAGTTAGTAATGTATTATGAATTTGTTTTTCCCTCCCATGTACCCTTTTATTGACTTGCATTTGATTTGTTTTACTCTATGCAATAAAATTTCATTTCGTTTCCATTAAACCTGGCCTATTGAGTCTTCTCTGCATTGTAGTTCCTGCCTCAAAGACCAGTGTCTAGAAGCTAAGGGGCGAGTGGGTCGAACCACTCAAGGTTTTACTGTGCAAGAGAGAGAGGCCTCTAGAGAGAGAAACCTCTGCGATCTGAAAACCCCTTACACCAGTTCACAAAGATATTCTAGCCTCCCGAGACCCAATTCAGAAACTGTATGCCATGCAACTCCCCAACCTTTTATAGAGATACTCTCTTCTCTTCTGTCCCTTCCAGGTCATATTGGAATTCTTCTCTGTCCCTCAATTCAACCTAGCATTCTACTCTACTCCAGTCCCTAAACCCCCTTTCGCCCCCCTCCCCCAATTCAACTACCCTGGTGTCCTGGCCAATATTTATCCCTCAACCAACATAACAAAAACAGATTATCTGGTCATTATTGCAGTGCTGTTTGTGGGATGTTGCTGTGCGCAAATTGGCTGCCGCGATACCCACATCACAACAGTGACTCCACTTCAAAAGTTCTTCATTGGCTGTAAAGCGCTTTGAGACGTCCGGTGGTCGGGAAAGGCGCTATATAAATGCAAGTCTTTCTTTCTTCCTCCAACTTAATCTAGCATTCTTTGTCCATTCCCCCCGGTTTAAGCATGCTTTCCTCACCCAGAGATCATGCTGACATCCTTTATCCCCACTCCCGCTGTTATTGCTAGCACTCTCTCTAGTCCCAAACCTAAAGTGCTGCACCCAGCTTCTCTCCTCTTTCCTCAAACTCCATTTCCAGCTTCCGCCGACTTAACTCTCCTCATCATTACCATCCACTCCCCCCTTTCATTGTCAGCCGTTTGCCTCTTTCAATAGTCATCCATGCCTCCCCACCCTGCTCAGTTCTGCTCCTATTTGAGACCAGCTGCTAATGCACTGAGGCAGGCCCACCTCTACCCTCAATACCATTGCTAGCACTAATGACAGGAATTATGGCCTCTGTACACTGTAGGCAGGAACCCCTGTTCTCAGGTCCATAGTGGATGACCTCACAATTTCCCACATTGAACTCTATCTGCCACAGTTTTTCCCATTCACTTAGTCTATCAATGTCCCCTTTGCAACTTTCTGCTCCCGTTTACACTATTTACTGTGTTAGTTTGGATTATGTCCTTAAGTCTCTGGAGTGGAGCTTAAACCACTCAGAAGTGAGAGTATTACCACTGAGCCAAGGCTGACATCTAAATTAGCATGAATGGTATGAAAATTGAGCAGATTCTACAGAGGACGGGCGATCCACTCCATCAGATTATTGCCCAGGTGGTAAAGACGAGAAACTACTGCCAGAAGTGCTAAAAACAATTATTCTGTTTTTATTTCAAATTTCCAGCATCCACAATATCTTACTTTTATTATTTACTAATCAATTATTGTATTATAAAGATTGATATATACACTATAAATATTGACTACTTTGTCTATGACAGGAAATATGGGGGCAGAAATTCCGATCCCTACGGGTGGGTACGCGTACTCACCTGTAGGGACATTGTAACTGCTGGTTTCAGGCATGCATTGTGCATGCGCTGGAAACCGGCATCTCCGATCTATCAAGAAAGCTCTTGACAGATCCTCCAGCTGTGCTGGAGCAGGGCCTCTGTGGATGGAAAGTTCTGCTTTTCGGAGACCCTCTGCCCGCAGAAAACACTTACAATTCTTGCGCCTGGTAAAAGCAGGTGCAAGGCCTGCTTTCACCAGGATAAGAGTTGAAAAAAAGTTTTAAAAAAATGTTTCCGCTGATTTATCATTTAAGGATACTTTAACGAAAGGTAAGTTTATTTTTAGCCCCGTTAAAAACTTTAATTATTTTTTTAAAAATTTAGATTTTTGTTTAAAATAGTTAATTTATGTAATTTCAAGTCATTTTAAAAATGTGATAAAAAAAATTATTTGAAGTTTTACTATGTTTTGGGGGCTGATCTCTATTCATATATTTAATAGGTCTTCCTGTCAAATCTATGAATGGAGATTCCCTTCTCCGATTGGCTCCCCACGGCCCACGTGATCCCAGGGACGCTGCGAACCGCCTGCACCTCTGGGATACGTGGGCCCTGCACACCGGCAGTTTGGAGAGGCCCAGGTAAGGAACTCTGCTCCTCACGGGAGCCCTCCGGTCCAAGCGCAGATTTTTCCAAATCGCAGCCCACTGCCCGCGGGAGGCCTGCGAACAGAATTTCTGGGCCACGATTGCAGGAAGAAATCTATATAATCCTAAAAAAATCCGTAACAAGTTAAAGTGATTGTTAAATCCGTGTATCTTGATGTATGGTGTCCTTCAATAAATAGACAGAGACTGCAGATAACAAACAACAGGTGTTTACTGGATGAGGGTTACTCTAAAAACTAACAGTACATAATCATAATCAACTTTATTGTCATTGTTAGTGCACAAGTGCAGTACAACGAAATGTAGGCTTGCGGCTCCCGAGAGTGTACATTTAGATTAAGACATTTAAACATTCAACATTCATTTGGCTTGTAATACATTAACATAAACATAACCATAATAAAGTGCATTGGCAGATGTGCAGGCTTTAGAGTTTATTTGTGGAGTTCAGTAGGATGACAGCCCTGGGAAAGAAGCTGTTCCTAAATCAGGTCGTACGGGTGCGAATGCATCTGTAGCGTCTCCCAGATGGCAGGAAGGCGAACAGACTGTGGCTGGGGTGGGTAGGGTCTTTGATGATGGTCCGTGACCTCCGTAAACAGCGTTTCTAGTATATGTGCTCTATGGTCGGTAGCCGGGTGCCGGTAATGCGTTGGGCAGTTTTGACTACCCGCTGCAGGGCTTTCTGGTCATAGTAGCTACAGCTGCCATACCATACTGTGATACAGTTCGTCAGGATGCTCTCTATTGTGCAGCGGTAAAAGTTAGAGAGGATCAGGGGTGACAGGTTACATCCCTTCAGCCTCCTTAGGAAATATAGGCGCTGCTGGGCCTTCTTCACCATAGAGGAGGTATTGAGGGACCAGGAGAGGTCTTCCGTGATGTGGACTCCGAGGAACTTAAAGCTGTCCACCCTTTCCACCACAGCCCCATGGATGTGGATGGGGGTGTGACTTCCGCCTTTAGACTTCCTGAAGTCCACAATGATTTCTTTGGTTTTCTTGATGTTAAGGGCCAGGTTGTTATCGGCGCACCACTTCACGAGATGCTGGACCGCCTCCCTGTAGGCTGACTCATCGTTGTTGGTGATCCCTACTCAGGGTTTATATACAGGTGTGGTCACTGCCGGTACTACAGTATACAGGAGCTGTAAAAAGTAGTTCTCCCCTTAAAGGTACATACACTACAATTCCTCCCCTTTTAGATTAACAGTACCATAACATTCATTTAACAATTAACACTTTTAACATGCAACATTAACTGCAAATAGTCCATTTATAAATTCAGTCTTGGGGCGGCTTCCTGATCCTTTCTGGATAGCGCCTTTCCTGAGTGTCTTGCTCTTGGTGCGGAGTCGATTCTGGCCCCCTGTCGTCGGTTGGTTCATCAGCTTCCGAAGCTACTGTTTCTGGGGTAGATGCTACCTGTATGTCAGGTTCATCACCAGGTACGCGAGACCTGGGGTTGGCTCGTTCCTGTTACTCGAGGATCTGGTCGACATGGCATCTCACAATGTTCTCCCCAACATCCACTGTGTACATTAGTGGCCCCTGCCGTGTGCATATCGTTCCTGGTTGCCATTTCTCTGTTCGGTAGTCGCGGGCCAAGACTGGTTGCCCTACATTGAAGCTCCTTGTCGGCTTCTCATTGATGTGCTGGAATTGCTTACTCTCAACATCTCTTTGTACATTTGGTCTGAGCAAATCCAGACGAGATCTCAACCTTCGGTTAAAGAACATCATGGCCGGGGTCTGGTTGGTGACTGCATGTGTCGCATTTCTGTAGGCTAACAGGAAATTGTCCACCTTATGCTGCAGTGGAATGTCGTCATCGCACATGGCCCTTACTGCTTTTTTAAAGGTTTGTACGAACCTCTCAGCCAATCCATTTGTGGCTGGATGATACGGGGCGGATGTGTAATGCCTTACCCCATTCCTTTTCATAAATCTTTGAAACTCTTCGGACACAAACTGTGGTCCGTTATCAGAGCAAATCTGCTCTGGCGAGCCGTTCCTGGCAAATATGGTCCATAGGACTGCAATAGTTTTCTCCGTGGTGGTGGAGGACATTTTGATCACCTCAGGCCATTTCGAGTGCGCATCCACGGCTATTAAAAACATTGAGTCCATGAATGGACCAGCAAAATCAATATGCACCCGTTGCCATGGAGATGAGGCCCACTCCCATGGGTGTAGAGGGGCATGAGGTGGTGCATTTTGGACCTTCTGGCATCCTGAGCAGCTCTTTGTCAGGTTCTCGATTTGCTGATCGATCATTTTCACCCCTCCCAGATGGCCTTCGTGAAGCTCATTGAGCACTCTCTCCCTTAACTTGGGTGGAATTACCACTCGGGATCCACACATCAAGGTCCCCTGGCATACTGACAGCTGTTCTCTTCTGGATGAGAATGCTGGCAACAATGAGTCGCCATGTGTTGGCCATCCCTTCACCGTCAAGTCATATAGCCGAGACAGTGTCAGGTCATTTCGGGTCTCCTTCTCTATATCAGCGTTAGTTACTGGCAAGCGTTAAATTATAGTCGAATAAAATATTTCGACAGGGTCCACTGCTGGTGCTTCCTCCACAGTAGGCAGTGGCAGGCGTGATAGCCCATCAGCGTTTCCATGCTGCTTCGTGCCCTTATACGCGATTTCATATTGGTTCGCCCCTAGAAAAAGGGACCATCTTTGTAGCCGTTGCGCAGTCATCACCGGAACGCCCTTCTTAGGATTAAAGATGGAGACAAGTGGTTGGTGGTCAGTCAGCAAGGTGAACTTCTGCCCGTGCAGATAGTGGTTGAACTTTTTTACTCCCCATACTAGGCTGAGGGCCTCCCTGTAAATCTGGGTGTAGTTACGCTCGGCTGAGGTTCGTGACCGAGACGCAAAGGCTACTGGCCTCTCCGAGCCGTCTGGGAATTTGTGCGACAGCACCGCTCCAATGCCATAGGGTGATGCATCACACGCCAACCGAATTGGTAGTGCTGGGTTGAAATGAGCCAACACCTCTTTTGATGTGATCAATTCTTTGCACTTCTGGGAAGCTCGTTTACATTCGTCATTCCACTTCCATGGTACCCCGGTTTGCAATAGGGTGTTTGTTAAGTCTGTGTGTTCTAGTTGTATTTAAGATTAATTACTGACACAGACTACAAGAATAACGTTTCAACAGGTCTTTACTAGTTGGAGGTCAGGGCTATACTAACAGCAATATCACTACACAGTACTTATATACCGGTGGTCACCACCGGTATTACGTATACAGCAGCCAGAGAAAGTAGTACATCTCTTAAGGTGGAACAGGCTTAAGTTCTCTTAAGGTGGAACAGGTTACATACACCAATGTTCAGTGGGTGTAGTACGGTAGACAAATTCAGCCAGAACTTATGGTAGTAGTTCACCAACCCAAGGAACGACCTCAGTTGTGACACATTTTCCGGTGCTGGAGCCTTGACTACTGCCTCAATCTTTTCAGGGGACTTATGTAATCCCTCTTCATCAATAACGTGGCCACAATGCGAGATCTGATTCTGGAAAAACTCGCATTTGTGGCGATTAGCTCAGAGCCCATAATCCTTCAATCTAGTGAGCACCTGCTCCAGGTTGGCGAGGTGATCACTGTTGTAGTGTATGTGCTTTAAGTCAGTACTACTTTATTACAGCTCCTGTATACTGTAGTACCGGCAGTAACCACACCGGTATATAAGCTGTGCGCATGCCTCTGTACTCCAGTCGAGAGGTGACCCTCCTCCAGTAAAGACCTGTTGTTTGTTATGAACAGCATCCGTGTAATTCTTTATCCACTGAACCACGGATCTAACAGTGGCGATGAGTGTTGATGTGAATCTACCTGCAACATTAAACAAAGAAAAAAAAAGTCGAGTCCAGGAACACGGGCGTTGACCGCGAGCAACCGCCCAGCAGTCAGGCAGAGATCCAACTTCGCTGGGGAGGCTGTGGAGAGCCGGGCTTGGTTCCCCAGCCACAACGAGCAGTAAGAGACCGATGACAGGTCCAGAGCAGACCCTTCCCGAGCAGCGGCGGCTGGAGCCGACCGACGGCAGAGAGAGAGAGCCGTGCAGCGTCGACGGGGTAAGAAAGAGGGTGAAGAGAGCAGGGCGCAGCGGGGATTGATCACCGAGCGGCGTTGAGGAAAAATACTGCAAACCGGAGAGAGGGTAAGAAACAGCCGGGTTCTAGACTGAGCGGCGTCGACAAATGTCAAGAGAAGAACGCGCAGAGCACAGCCAGGGATCACGGGCTGATCAGGGTCCGCGGGGCGAAGCAAGGGGAGATGCCATTGAGCTGCGCAGAAGCAGGGAGAGCGCGGGAGGCGCCATTGAGCCGCGGAGAAGCAGGGAGAGCGCGGGAGGCGCCATTGAGCCGCGGAGAAGAAGGAAGAACGCGGGAGACGCCATTTTGCGAAGCCGCAGCGGAGAAGATGGGCGAGCGCGGGAAGGAAGGAAAGCAAGGGAGACGCCATTTAGTGCCAGCGGAGAAGAAGGGGAAGCGCGGGAGGCGCCATTGGTGATAGTTAACGCACAACCAAGGATGCCGAAGAGTGGCAGTATCTCTACGTTCGACAATGAAGTCGAAGATTGGGCGACATATGTGGAACGTATTGAGATGTACTGCAGGGCGAATGAAGTGCCAGATGCTGATAAAGCACTGGTTCTGTTAAATTCCATGGGTGCAAAAACTTATGGGTTACTGCGAAATCTAATAACCCCAGAGAAGCCGGTAAACAAGGATTTTGGAAGCATAGTAGAAATCCTACAGGACCACTTAAGCCCCACACCGCTGCTGATAGCAGAACGATTTAAGTTCCATAAAAGGAACCAACACAAAGACGAAAGCAATGCTGAGTACCTAACGGAACTGCGCAAGCTATTGAAATACTGCCATTTGGAGCGGGACTAGCAGACACGTTAAGGGACAAGTTTGTGTGTGGGCTACAAAGTGAAGGAACCCAGAAACGGCTTCTATCAGAAAAGGACCTTACGCTGGACAAAGCTTTCAATATGGCAGTATCACACAAAGCAGCCGCAAGGGGCGCTGCAGAGATACAACGGAGACCGCAAGAATACGGCACCAACGAAATGACTTATGGAACAGGGAAGTGCTATCGCTGTGGCAGAACAACACATGACCAGAAAGATTGTTGGTTCAAGGACCAAGTGTGCAGACAGTGTGGGAAAGCAGGACACATAGCAAGAGTCTGCAGGTCTGGGAAGAAAACCAACAGTAAGAAATCTCCACAGGAGAAGTACAAAAAGGTACACCAGGTGATGGACAGTGGTTCAGACGAACAGAAAAGTGACACAGACTCCGGAAGCAAGGAGCTGGGTTGTCTGAAACTACATAATGTAACCGAAATAGAGGATCGCCAGACTATCTGCGTTACACTCAAGATAGACGGAGTCCAAGTGGAAATGGAATTGGACACAGGGTCAGCTCTAACAGTCATAAATCAAAGAGACTACAAGCGGCTATTTTCACACATACCCTTGAAAGCTACAGAGATTGTCTTGAAGACGTATACGGGGCAAAAAGTCTACCCCAAAGGAAAAATAAGGGTGAAAGTGACATATAAAAGGTCAGGAAATAGCTAAAATGGATATATATGTATTGCCAAATGGAGGACCACCACTGCTAGGAGGTGAGTGGATCCGGAAGATACATTTAGATTGGCATTCCATATAGGCACTGAAGGTGGAGGCCAAAAAGGATGACGATGTCACACCTGGATGACTGTCAAAAATGCTAACTGACGCAAAAGAAGTGTTCCAGGAGGGACTAGGAACACTAAAAGGAATAACAGCAACAATTAAAATAGAGGATTATGCAAGCCCAAAGTTTCTGAAGGCCAGACCAGTGCCTTATGCGATCAGACCAGCGGTTGAAGCAGAGCTGGAAGGGTTGGAACGTTCAGGAGTACTGTCCAAAGTGGGCTGGAGCGAGTGGGCTACACCCATCGTCCCTGTAATGAAGAGGTCGTTGAGTAATACGCCTGGGGAACCAAAGAAGGTCCGCATCTGTGGGGATTTTAAGGTGACAGTGAACCCAGTCCTTCACACGGTGCAATATCCGCTTCCACGAATTGAGGATATTTTCGCCTCGCTATCTGGTGGTAAACGCTTCACCAAAATTGATCTAGCCCAGGCGTACTTGCAAATGGAGGTAGAAGAAGCTGCGAAACATTACCTTACGATCAACACCCATAAAGGTCTCTATCAATACAACCAGCTGGTGTTTGGAGTAGCCTCGGCTCCGGCTATCTGGCAAAGGGCGATGGATCAGGTCCTGCAAGGAATTCTAGGGACCCAGTGTTATTTGGACGACATCTTGGTGACGGGCGAAAATGACGGTGATCAGCTCGCTAACTTGGAGAAGGTGCTCGCCAGATTAAAGGAATATGGGCTACGAGCTAATCGCCACAAGTGCGAGTTTTTCCAGAAACAGATCTCGTATTGCGGCCACGGCATCGATGAAGAGGGGTTACATAAGTCCCCTGACAAGATTGAGGCAGTAGTCAAGGCTCCAGCACCGGAAAATGTGTCACAACTGAGGTCGTTCCTCGGGCTGGTAAACTATTACCACAAGTTCTTACCAAATTTGTCTACGGTACTACACCCGCTGAACACCCTACTGCAAACAGGGGTACCATGGGAGTGGGATGACGAACGTAGACGAGCTTTCCAGAAGTGTAAAGAATTAATCACATCAAAAGAGGTGTTGGCCCATTTCAACCCAGCACTACCAATTCATTTGGCATGTGATGCATCACCCTACGGCATTGGAGCGGTGCTGTCGCACAAATTCCCAGACGGGTTGGAGAGGCCAGTGGCCTTTGCGTCTCGGTCACTAACCTCAGCCGAGCGCAACTACGCCCAGATAAACAGGGAGGCCCTCAGCCTAGTATGGGGAGTAAAAAAATTCAACCATTATCTGCATGGGCAGAAGTTCACCTTGCTGACTGACCACCAACCACTTGTCTCCATCTTTAACCCTAAGAAGGGCGTGCCAGTAATGACTGCACAGTGGTTACAAAGATGGTCCCTGTTTCTAGGGGCGAATCAATATGAAATAGAATATAAAGGCACGAAACAGCATGGGAACGCTGATGGGCTATCGCGCCTGCCACTGCCTACGGTGGAGGAAGCACCAGCAGTGGACCCTATCGAGATATTTTATTCGTCGATAATTGAACGATTGCCAGTAACAAACGCGGATATAGAGAAGGAGACCCGCAATGATCCGACGCTGTCACGGGTATATGAATTGACGGTGAGGGGATGGCCAACACATGGCGACTCACTGTTGCCAGCATTCTCATCCGGAAGAGAACAGCTGTCAGTATGCCAGGGGACAGTGATGTGTGGATCCAGAGTGGTGATTCCACCCAAGTTAAGAGAGAGAGTGCTAAAGGAGCTACATGAAGGTCATCTGGGGGGAGTGAAAATGAAAAGCCTTGCTAGGGCTTATGTGTGGTGGCCGGGAATCGATCAACAAATCGAAGACCTAACTAAGAGCTGCTTAGGATGCCAGAAGGTCCAAAATGCACCACCACATGCCCCTCTACACCCATGGGCGTGGCCCTCCTCGCCATGGCAACGGGTGCACATTGATTTTGCTGGTCCATTCATGGACTCAATGTTCTTAATAGCAGTGGATGCTCATTCAAAGTGGCCTGAGGTGATAAAGATGTCTTCAACCACTACAGAGAAAATGATTGCAGTCCTACAGATCATATTTGCCAGAAACGGTTTGCCAGAGCAGATCTGCTCTGATAATGGACCACAGTTTGTGTCCGACGAGTTCCAGAAATTTATGAAAAGGAATGGGGTAAGGCATTACACATCCGCCCCGTATCATCCGGCCACCAATGGATTGGCTGAGAGGTTCGTACAAACCTTTAAGAAGGCGATTAAGGCCATGTGCGACGAGGAAATTCCACTACAGCATAAGATGGACAATTTCTTATTAGCCTACCGAAACGCGACACATGCAGTTACCAACCAGACCCCGGCCATGATGTTCTTTAACCGAAGGTTGAGATCTCGTCTGGACTTGCTCAGACCAAATATGCGAAGAAATGTTGAGGACAAACAATTCCAGCACATCAACGAGAAACCGACAAGGAGCTTCAATGTAGGGCAACCAGTCTTGGCCCGTGACTATCGAACAGAGAAGTGGCAACCCGGAACGATATGTACAAGGCAGCGGCCATTAATGTACACAGTGGATGTCAGGGGGAACATTGTGAGACGCCACGTCGATCAGATCTTAGCGTCACAGGAAGGCGTCAACCCCATGTCTTGAGTACCTGGGGATGAACCTGACATACCGGTAGCATCTACTTCAGACCCAGTAGCAGTGGAACCCGATGAACTACCCGATGAAAAGGGGTCAGAATCGCCTCTGCACCAAGAGCAAGAACCTCCGGAAAGGCGCTATCCCGAAAGGGTCAGGAAGCCGCCCCAAAGACTGAATCTATAAATGGACTTTTTCTTATTGAATGTACATGTAAAAATGTAATTGTTATTTGAATATGAAGGGGGTATTATTAATCTAAAAAGGGAGGAATTGTAGTGTATGTGCTTTAAGTCAGAACTACTTTTTTACAGCTCCTGTATACTGTAGTACCGGTAGTAACCACACCGGTATATAAGCTGTGCGCATGCCTCTGTACTCCAGTCGAGAGATGACCCTCCTCCAGTAAAGACCTGTTGTTTGTTATGTACAGCATCCGTGTAATTCTTTATCCACTGAACCACGGATCTAACAACTGTCATTTTCGCCCGTGACCAGGATGTCGTCCAAATAACACTGGGTCCCTGGAATCCCTTGCAGGACTTGATCCATTGCCCTTTGCCAAATAGCCGGAGCTGATGCTACCCCGAACACCAGCCGGTTCTATTGGTAGAGACCTTTATGAGTGTTGATCGTGAGGTACTGTTTCGAGGCTTCTTCTACCTCCATTTGCAGGTACGCCTGAGCCAGATCAATCTTAGTGAAGCGTTTCTCTCCAGATAGCGAGGCGAAAATATCTTCAATCCGCGGAAGCGGATATTGTACAGTGTGAAGGACTGGGTTCACTGTCACCTTAAAGTCCCCACAGATGCGAACCTTCTTTGGTTCCCCAGGCGTATTACTCAACGACCTCTTCATTACAGGAACGATGGGTGTAGCCCACTCGCTCCAGTCCACTTTGGACAGTACTCCTGAACGTTCCAAACCTTCCAGCTCTGCTTCGATTGCTGGGCGGATCACATAAGGTACCGGTCTGGCCTTAAAAAGCTTTGGGCTTGCATTTTCCTCTATTTTGATCGTCGCTGCTATGCCTTTTAGTGTTCCGAGTCCCTCCTGGAACACTTCTTGTGCGTCAGTTAGCATTTTTGACAGTCGTCCAGGTGTGACGTCATCATCCTTTTTGGCTTCTACAGTCAGTGCTTGTATGGAATGCCAATCTAGCTGTATCTTCCGGATCCATTCACGCCCTAGTAGCGGTGGTCCTCCATCTGGCAATACATATAGGTCCATTTTTGGTGTTTCCTTGCTGTTATATATAACGTTCACCCTTATTTTTCCTTTGGGGTAGACTTTTTCCCCGTGTACGTCTTCAAGACAATCTCCGTATCTCTCAAGGGTATATGTGAGAATAGCCGCTTGTAGTCCCTTCGGTTTATGACTGTTAGGGCTGATCCTGTGTCCAATTCCATTTTCACTTGGACTCCGGCTATCTTGAGCGTGACCCAGATAGTTTGGTGATCCTCCATTTTGATCACATTATGTAGTTTCAGACAACCCAGCTCCTTGCTTCCGGAGTCTGTGTCACTCTGCAGTTCGTCTGAACTACTCTCCGTCACCTTATGTACCTTCTTGTACTTCTCCTGTGGGGGTTTCTTGCTGCTGGTTTTCTTTTCCGACCTGCAGACTCTTGCTATGTGTCCTACTTTTCCACACTGCCTGCACACTTGGTCCTTGAACCAGCAATCCTTATGGTCGTGTGTTGTTCTGCCGCAGTGATAGCACTTTACTGTTCCGTATGACATTTCATTTGTGCCATATTCTTGCGGTCCCCGTTGTATCTCTGCCGCGCCCCGTGCTGCTGCTTTGTGTGATACTGCCATGCTGAAAGCCTTGTCCAGCGTAAGATCCTTTTCTGATAGAAGCCGTTTCTGGGTTCCTTCACGTTGAAGCCCACACACAAACTTGTCCCTTAAAGTGTCTGCTAGTCCCGTTCCAAACTGGCAGTGTTTCGATAGCTTGTGCAGTTCCATTAAAAACTCAGCATTACTTTCATCTTTATGCTGGTTCCTTTTGTGAAACTTAAATCTTTCCGCTATCAGCAGCGGTGTGGGGTCTAAGTGGTCCTGTAGTATTGACACTATGTTTTCAAAATCCTTTTCCGCTGGCTTCTCTGGGGTTACTAGGTTTCGCAGCAAGCCATACGTTTTTGCACCCACTGAATTCAACAATACCAGCGCTTTCCTGTCATCTGGCTCTTCATTCGTCTTGCAGTACACTTCTATGCGTTCGACATATGTCGTCCAATCTTCGACTTCACTGTCGAAGGCTGTGACACTGCCACTCTTCGGCATCCCTGGGTGTGGTTAGACTGGCTCAAAATGGCGTCTCCCGTGCTCTCCCTTCTTCTCCGCTGCGGCTCAAACAAAATGGCTTCTCCCGCGCTCTCCCTTCTGCTCCGCTGCGGCTAAAAAAAAAATGGCATCTCCCGCGTTCTCCCTTTTTCTCCGCTGCGGCTCAGATGGCGTCTCCCGCGCTTCCCTTTCTTCTCCGCGGACGCTGCTCGGCCCTTGATCCCTGACTGCGCTCTGCACGTTTTCCTGCGCGCCTCTCTCGTTGACGCCACTCGGTCCCGAACCCCGGCTGCGCCCTGTGCGCTTTACCCTCTCTCTTTTTTTTTTTGTTTTCGTCGACGCCGCTCGGTCTTCAACCCCGGCTGCGCCCTGTGCACTTTACCCTCTCTCTTACCCCGTCGACGCTGCTCGGCCTTTATCTGTGCCGTCGCTGTCTGGGAAGGGTCTGCGCCGTACCTGTTGCCAGCCCATTGCGCTGGATCGTCGTGACTGGAGAACCAAGCCCAGCTCTTAACAGCCTCCTCTGCGATGCTCAATTCTTCTCTGGATGGTCGACGCCCGTATTTCTGGACTCGGCCTTCTTTTTTTTTCTTCTTTCAGGTAGGTTTGAATCCACTTCTCGTCGCCACTGTTAAATCCGTGTATCTTGATGTATGGTGTCCTTCAATAAATAGACAGAGACTGCAGATAACAAACAACAGGTGTTTACTGGATGAGGGTTACTCTAAAACTAACAGTACAGATCCCTACTCAGTGTTTATATACAGGTGTGGTCACTGCCGGTACTACAGTATACAGGAGCTGTAAAAAGTAGTTCTCCCCTTAAAGGTACATACACTACAGTGATCACCATACTTAATAAGAACTTTAAAAAAATTAGCCTAGGATTTGGCTCCTCAGAATAGATTGAAGGTACAGTGTGGAGCGTGACACGAGCTAATGATCACAATTTAAAGTGTGTCTGTGTGCAGGTACAAATGGAGAGATGCCACATGAAAGGAATCTGAAAAATAAATGCTCAGGGTAAAGGACTTAAAGGAAATGTCACAGGTAAAGAATATATACAATATAAAAATGCCTGGGATAAGAAATATTAAAAATAATGTGCAGCATAAAGAATTTAAAAAGAATGTTCGGGATAAGGAATAAAACTAAAAGCAATTTGGCAACAGTAATGGTTACCTAGAATGGGAGTAAAAATTACTGAGAAAGTGAGGCTTCAAAATTGAACTTTTTTTTCCAGCTCTTGAATGTTTTGAATTGCACGGCACCTTCTACGCTACCGCAATACAAAACATATGAAAACAAAGGACAGGAAATGACAAGCTGATAAATCGAGCTTGCCCCACACTGTCATGGTGCAGCTTTGCCAACTCCCTCAACAACCAGCCACACAAAGGGAAAGGGGAAAAAAAGAGACTCATTTAGGAAAAAGAACTCATGGAAATTCCCTCTCTGACCCCGGAGTCAATCAAACAAGTTCTAGGAAACCACGGAGACTGGGAGACATGTCCCCAATACCTCACTTACCTTCTGTATGTAGTGATGTCGACCACGCTCAGCAACCCATCCAGCTCCCTTAACGTTTGCAGTGAATCCGCACTCACTGCATGAGCCAGTACTTGTTCTATAGGTCAACAACTCTGTGCACAGAAATACCTCCTGACAGCCAACCTAGTCCTATTCTTACATAATTTATACTCGTGTCTCCTGGTCCTCCCAAACCTATCTAACTCAAATAGCCTATCCACATGGACCAAATCTATTCCTTCCATTATTTGAAATATCTCAATCAAGTCTCCTTGAAGTCTACACTTTTTTTTAAAGAGTAAACATTTCCAGATCTCTAAGTCAATCATGGTAATTAAAGGCCTTTAAGTTGGATATCAATCTAGTGACCTCCCTCTGAACCTTATCCAGGGCCTCTAATATTACCACCAGGTGATTAGACCAAAACTGGACACAGTTGTCTGGAATTTCCTTGGAGCTACTGCTCTGCCACTATAAGTACGCCAGAAGTGTAGCAGAAACGTAAATGAGGTTTTCAACGCACTTCCGGTGAAGTTAAGGCAGTGGAGCAGACGAAGTTCCAAGGAAATCCACAGCTAGTATTCTAAATGAGGCTTAGCTAAGATCCTGTGTTTTAAAAAAATTAGTATTTTTTGTTTTGTATTTAATCATCCTGGCAATACATCCTAACACTCTATTTGCTTTTGCAATAGCCTCATGACACTGGTCGTGAACCTTCAGAGATTCATGTACTGTAACACTCAGTTCTTTCTCCTGCTCAACAGCCTTAAGCTCGCAACCCTGCATGGTGTAATCATGCTTGATGTTGGCCTTACCCCCGTGCATAACACTACATTTAGCTATATTAAATGAAATCTGGCAGATGCAGGCCCCTTCCTCTATTGGTTCAAGTCTCACTCCAGGGATTTGAGCACAAACAGCTAGGTTGACACTCCAGTGCAGTGCTGAGGGAGTGCTACACTGTCGGAGGTGCCATCTTTCGGATGAGACATTAAACCGAGGCTCCGTCTGCTCTCTCAGCTGGACGTAAAAGATCCCATGACACTATTTCGAAGAGGAGCAGGGGAGTTATCCCATGCCAATATTTATCCCTCAATCAGCATAACAAAAACAGATTATCTGGTCATTATTACATTGCTGTTTGTGGGAGCATGCTGTGCGCAAATTGGCTGCTGCATTTCCCACATTACAACAGTGACTACACTCCAAAAAGTACTTAATTGGCTGTAAAGTGCTTTGAGACGTCCGGTGGTCGTGAAAGGCGCTGTATAAATACAAGACTTTCTTTTTATTGCATCCAGATTGTCCTATAATCTATTTTTCTTATCTAAACTCCTAACACTTGAACAAATTCTTGTATCATCCACAAACTTGTGGACAGTTCACCGGATGCCTTCATCCAAATCATTAATAGAGATAGTGAAGAGCAGTGACCTGAACACCGATCCCTGCAGGACTCCATTAGTAACTGGTCCCCACTCAGAACCATTACCATTAATGACAATCTTCTGTCTACAAGAATCCAACCAATTCCTTATCAAACCCAAAACCTGCCCACTAATCCCACAGGACTTTATTTTATTAAGTAACCTATTATGTGCCACTTTATCAAAGGTTTTTCATAATCAAGGTGTACAATGTCAACCAATGTAAGAAATCACACAACACCAGGTTATAGTCCAACAGCTTTATTTGAAATCACAAGCTTTCGGAGCGCTGCTCCTTCTTCAGGTGAAGGACCCACGGCGAAGAATCACTGAAAAGACTACACGATAACATCAACAAGTTCCATCCCACCATCAAACTCACCATGGACTACTCCTCAGAATCAGTCTCATTCCTGGACACACGAATCTCCATCAAAGACGGACACCTCAGCACTTCACTCTACCGCAAGCCCACGGACAACCTCACGATGCTTCACTTCTCCAGCTTCCACCCTAACCACGTTAAAGAAGCCATCCCCTATGGACAAGCCTTGCGAATACACAGGATCTGCTCAGACGAGGAGGAACGCGATGGACACCTACAGACACTGACAGACGCCCTTGTAAGAACGGGATATGACGCTCGACTCGTCGATCGACAGTTCCGACGGGCCACAGCGAAAAATCGCATAGACCTCCTCAGAAGACAAACACGGGACACAACCAACAGAGTACCCTTCGTCGTCCAGTACTTCCCCGGAGCGGAGAAACTACGCCATGTTCTTCGCAGCCTTCAACATGTCATTGATGACGACGAACACCTCGCTAAGGCCATCCCCACGCCTCCACTACTCGCTTTCAAACAGCCGCCTAACCTCAAACAGACCATCGTTCGCAGCAAATTACCCAGCTTCCAGGAGAACAGCGACCACGACACCACACAACCCTGCCACAGCAACCTCTGCAAGACATGCCAGATCATCAACACAGATACCATCATCACACGTGAGGACACCACCCACCAGGTACATGGTACATACTCATGTGACTCGGCCAACGTTGTCTACCTCATACGTTGCAGGAAAGGATGCCCCGGAGCATGGTACATCGGCGAGACCATGCAGACACTGCGACAACGGATGAACGGACACCGCGCAACAATCACCAGGCAGGAGTGTTCCCTCCCAGTCGGGAAACACTTCAGCAGTCAAGGACATTCAGCCTCCGATCTTCGGGTAAGCATTCTCCAAGGTGGCCTTCGAGACACACAACAACGCAAAATCGTCAAGCAGAAACTGATAGCCAAGTTCCGCACCCATGAGGACGGCCTTAACCGAGATCTTGGGTTCATGTCACGCTACATGTAACCCCACCTGATGCAGGGTCATCCAGACTCAAGTCGACATTGGCTTGTTCTCTCTACACAGATGCGGCTGGACCTGCTGTGATTTCCAGCCAAAAAAAATGTTTTTTGTCTGTTTTTTTGTTTTTCATACAGACCCCAGCATCTGCAATATTTGACCCCTTGTGACCCCACCTCATTGTTCTTTGATGTAATGTTTCCCTGACTGACCTGTTTGGACACCATTCACACCTTTGACTGCTGTGATTATCTCTCTGCCGAGGTGTGATAAATGGCAGTTGGAAAGGTTACCTGTAAACATCTGACATGATTCTCTGACAATATAAGCTGTGTCTTTATGCATTTCTCCACTTCACCTGAAGAAGGAGCAGCGCTCCGAAAGCTTGTGATTTCAAATAAAGCTGTTGGACTATAACCTGGTGTTGTGAGATTTCTTACATTTGTCCACCCCAGTCCAACTCCGGCATCTCCACACAATGTCAACCAAGCTACCGACATCAATCAACCTGGTAACCGCCTCAAAAAAATGTAACCAGCTTGACGAAGTATGACCTTTTCCAGAAATTATGCTGAGCATCTGTAATATTTATCAATATTTATCCCTCAGTCTAAATCACTAAAAAACAGATTATCTGGTCATTATCACATTGCTGTTGTGGGAGCTTGCTGTGTGCAAATTAGCTGCCACGTTTCCTACACTACAACAGTGACCACACTTCAAAAGTACGTAAGTGGCTGTAAAGCGCTTTGGGACGTCCTGAGGTTGTGAAAGGCGCTATATAAATGCAAGTCTTTCTTTTTCTTTAATAACTCATCCTCTGTCAAGATGGTCATACGGTAAATCTCTAATAATCCTTTCCATCAACTTACCTACGATAAAAGTCAAGTTTAAAGGCCTGTAATTTCCAAGTTTTGACTTACTGTCCCTTTTAAAATATTGGCACCACTGTATGTCCGATCCTCATTTCAAGATACGCAGTTAGAGCACTAACTCTGTGAGATGTCCACTGAGCCTTGACTCCTGACTCTTATACTGCATTTTATGTAATGTTCTGAAGCATTCACTAATGCCAATACTTCATTATAACGTACTTCACTCCTGAAGGGTCATGTTGTAATGAAGGTCGTGTTTTTTAAAGCACAAGAGCTAAACCTCAAGTAGTGCGTAGAATCCAAGAGTTTGAAATGCTCTAAACTGATGCTTATCCAGTTTGCTTGTCACAAATGTCACATTGCGTATCAGATGGACTGGATAAAGCCCTTCTATGTCACTCAGTGAAGTGCAGCGTAATGTTTAGTGTCAGTGTAAGGATACTGAGCAGAGGAGGTACCATAAGGTCATCGTTAGTCAAGCGACAGATAATAAAGGCTTGTCCATTTCTTATTAACACTGATCTGAGATGGATAACTGATGCCATATTTAAACCTAATAGATGTCTCCTGCTTATTAACATGAAACAACTGTAAGTGTAAGGTAGTTTTGTTGGGCACATTCCCAGTGATAGTCTTTGTCCACAATGAAAGTTTAATTTACCTTTACGATATTAAATTTCTCAACTGTAATTTAACTCAAACTATCACAGAGCTGTGATTTCCTTTCCATGGTTTCTCACTTTAGCTGAAACTTTCTAAAAAGGATGTTTCCTGATTTTCAGTGCAAATGAAATTGGTTGGGAAATTCAAGTCTAGCTAAGACTTCAGATAATTTTTTATGCACAGTGGCACTTCATTGCTGCAAACCTCACTCTATTGAGATCAAGGCTATTGTCATTGTCTCCTAATATAACTTTATTTCTCCCCAGGACCTGCAAACTTCGGTCCTCCTTAAACCCCAGTCTACTACTTTGTAGAATCATATAATTCTATGATCCAGCACAGAAGGAGGTCATTCGACCTATTATGCCTGTGTTGGCTCTTTGAAAGAGCTATGCAATTAATCTCACCGCCCTGCTCTTTCCCCCTAGCTCTGCAAATTTTCCTTTTCAAGTATTTATCCAATTCCCTTTTGAAAGTTACTGCTGAATTTACTTCCACCACCCTTTCAGGCAGTGCATTCCAGATCATAACAACTCGCTGCGTAAAAAAATTTCTCCTCGTCTTCCTTTTTTTGTCCTAAAATATACACGCATGTAAAACCCAAGCTTGGCATCACCCAATAAATATTTTTTGATTTGGGTCATCTTTAACCTTGGTGGTGGGCTGGACTATGGGACTTGGTCTTTCACCCAAATTCCTGAATTAAAAAAAACCTTTTGATAGCAAAGTATTTATCCAAGTTGGGAACTACAGGAAACTTTGGTTTATCCGGAGGTTGTATGGCCGGGAACCTCGCTCTAACGGCAGAAATCAGCAGCCATTTTGGTTAGGTTTTTTTTCTTCTCCTAGCATTCTTTTAACAGGCAGGCTCTGGAAAGCGTCTTTGTAGCTTAGCAACAGCTTCAGAGACGCTTCCAAGGTACGGGCCGAGTGTTTACAAGCTGTTGCTGAGCAACAGTGTTTGTTGTCAAATATGGAGATTTTCATCTCCGTATGCTTCAACGTTAACTTTGCATGTCCGGCAGTTTTGATATATCGGCAACACGCCGGTCCCGTCGGTGCCGGATATCAGAACTTTTCCTGTATTATAGTAAGTGAAGTAATGAAGCCTGAATAAAGTAATGTAACATCTAGAATGGATAACAAGAACTCATTGTAGTAATGAAGTTTGATTTAATATGCATTTTCATCCTGATCAGCATTAAGTAAATATGGAGAATAAAAATGTCCAGATTTTCTCATTCCTCCCACTTATCCATCGTCTCCACCATGTGGATGGAAACCATCTCTAATGTCATAAGATCGATGCTCCCTAATCATGGGTATTTTGAAGATTGTGTCCTGAAATCTGGGACCCAAGGTTCCTCAGCCTAGGGCAATAATGTCTCCCTGCTCTGTAGACGAATGGCACTCACCCTCTCTTCCACTCCCAGGTCCCCATTCTCACTAGTGCTTGATGACTTACCTGGTGACAACCCTTATGACTGTCTAACTAATTCTTCATGAGTGAGTGTCTCTCTGCTGGTGATAGTGCAGGTAAGATCCAAGGACAAAATTGGTGAGGACATGGCAGCTGCTATGGGCCTGGAACTGTCCAGGCAGTCATTGGAGCAACTGGCTTCTTCCTCCAAGGCACCCACTATGATGTAAAAGATAAAAGAACTTGTTTCACTGTACACGCAGTGATATTTGCCCATGAAGAAATATCGGATGAGTGTAAGGGCATTTAATATTTTAAGAAAACAAATAAAGCTGAAACTATGTATAATTAGCCTTGCCCCGCCTTCTCTTTCCAGCTCTCATCCAACCATGCCCTCTCCTACAAGCTCTTCTGTACATCTACATATTAATCTAACTCCTCTGTTCATGTGGACTAAGGGTTTTTCATTGACAGTGGTCCTCCCCTGGTTGTCCTTCTGTGGCACAAGTTGTATGCCATTTTTTCCTTTGTAGGGAGAGAAGACAATACTACAGGCCTGTGAGTGTCATAGAGACATTCACTGTTCACTGTATGAGGTCATGCGTGCCACGAAGATGAGAGGTGAATGTGCCTTATCCCTTTAAATGAAGTGTCCTTGAAGACTAGCAGAAGTCCTTGTGGCAGGTATAGTGAGCTGAGAGAGTGGTTTTAAGGTGCTGAGAGAGAAAAAGAGTGTGGTAGGTAAGGAAGTGAGTGAAGCTGGGTGACTGGTAGAGGATATGTTTTGGCACGAGCTTCAACTTACCTTGACCAGCCTTGTGAGGTCATTGAACCTCTTTCTGCACTGTACAGCAGTTCTTGAGGTGGTGAAGGTTGCATTGACTACCCCTGCCACCTCCCTCTAGACCAATCTCTTATGGGGCCTCCTGCCCTCTGTGCCCATCAGACAGTCCCTCCCGGCCCTCACTCCTGATAGAAGCGTCTTCACGGATGCATCAGCAAATCTGGGGCCCGTTCAGCTGCTGACAATCCTGAGGCTGCTACTTCCTCTGCCACCTTGCTGAAAAGTGATGCTGCCCTTTAACTGGCTGCTGCGGGTTAGCAACAGTGTCCCATTGGCAGTTATTTTAACGCCACTCCACTGCAAATCTGCCAATGGGAGGAGAATCCAGGCCCACTTGTCATAAATACACAAACCCACATTTCCTGTTTTTGATCGCCTATTTGAATGCTGAAACATCGTAGAAGCAGATCAGATCTAGAACAATTTCTGTTCTTTAGCTGCCATTTATTCATACAGAATAGAAAAGGGCACTGTAGTGTTAAATTCCACAGCCCTTCCTGCACATTCTCACTGCAACACTGGCAGGAGTGGAATCCTGGCCCTGCATTGTCAATAGCTGCAGGACCTTGTAAGGGAGAGAGGCCTAGAAATTCAGTGGCGCCCCGTTTGGGGCGCTAGCCTCGTCAGGGCGCCGGAAGTAGTGCCCCAGAAGTAGTCGTGGCCGCCCGCCGCAAATTCACTTTGAGCGCCCCAGAGGGAAGCGCGACGCTACTCAAGGCGCCCCGCATCCCTCTTGGGGCGCTGCAGCTGAAGATCGCAGCGCAACGTGCTGCAGCGCCACACGCTGCGGCATGGCGCGCTGCGGTACTGCAGGCCTTCCGCCCCTTCTTAAAGGGGAGGGGCCTGCTGCAGCGCGATCGACGATCGCGAGTGCTGGCAAAAGAGCCCGGCACCGAGAAGTGCCGGGCTCTTGGAACACAGCCGGCACTCCACGGGGGGGGGGGGGGCTCAGGAGGCCGGGGATGGCGGCGCGGAGAGATGCTGGCAGGCGGCCAGCAAAAAAAATGGCCGCCCCGCACCTCAGCGCCTCTACCGCCGCAGGTAGGCCCCCCTGAACCGGTCGCAAATTGCGACCGGCGTTAAAGCAGGGGGTGCTACTAAATTTCGCGATCGGGGTGGTAGCGGGGTGCTGCGCACACCGATGACGTCATCGGTAGCGGCGCAGTGCTAACGGCTAGCGCCGCCATTAACGCACCGCTAAATTTAGCAGGAGGCATGGGCAGTGGCATCCAACCCACTAAGTGCCCTCTTAAGGCGCTAATGGGTGGCGCAGCCCATTGAATTTCTAGGCCTCTTTGTCCATTCATTATGAGGGGGCGTAGCTAGGGGTGGGGACTCCCATGCTAGGAATTTCCTAGGCGTTGGCCTAGAGATGGCCTGATATTCAAATGATTGCCGGCATGCCTGCTGAGATAAGGCATACAGGTGGCCACCACTCTAGTTAAAGCGGGGCCTGCCTTAGGATCCAGACCTGAATAGTATGCTGCTCCCCCTCTCCCCACTAATGACAAATAGGCACAATTTTCATTTCTTATTTCCTTTTATTGGTCCCCTCACAAAATGATTATAAAATTACCTTGGTGGGGTGGGGGTGGGGGGTGGGGGTGGGGGGAGAGGATACATTCCCCTTGGATAGCAGTCAATGACCAATTTTCCAATCTGTGTGAGAACACACCAATCTTTTGTTGGCGGCCACTGCTTAGGCCTCAACAGAGAAGATCAGGGCTGGCTTCTGCTCGGTTTATCAGTATCTAATTTGGTAGAGAGAGCCTAAACAGATGTTAAGCTCCTTATTTATATAGTTAAGGGGCCTATCGCCTGTTTTAGGCAGGCGCTATGGATGCCTGAAAAATGGCCTGACCTAGTATCAAGTCAGACATCTTACAGGCGTCCTTTGGGCACGGGGCATAGGGCCCCAAAATTGGCCCTCATGGCACCCGTTTTACACCCGAGGTCCGATTTCTATCCCAACGAGTTTGAATCGTTTTTAAAGAAACACAACATAAGAACGAAAGCCGGTTTCTTCAGATCTTGATGCTGGCTGGAGGTTTACAAGCACCTGTGACTCTCTCATCAAATGTAACTCACCTTAGTATGTAGTTATTTGCAGCAATTAGACTTTGTGGCCTTAAGGAGACAGATCAAGTTAAACACAACTCCATGTTAGCAGCAGAATAACGCATAACAGGGTAACTGTGTTATATGGTATGATGCTCATGTCATAAAAGAGCATATCCTCTGGCTAAGCATGAGTATAGTGGTTAGCACTGTTGCCTCACAGCGCCAGGGACCCGGGTTCAAATCCGGCCTCGGGCGACTGTCTGTGTGGAGTTTGCACATTCTCCCTGTGTCTGCGTGGGTTTCCTCCGGGTGCTCCGGTTTCCTCCCACAGCCCAAAGATGTGCGGGTTAGGTTGATTTGGCTATGATAAATTGACCCTTAGTGTTAGGGGATTAAATACGTGGGGTTACGGGGATAGGGTGGGATATGTGTCGGTGCAGGCTCGATGGGCCGAAATGGCCTCTATCTGCACTGTGGGGATTCTGTGATTCTGTGTTACATCCATTAGTATTACATAATTATACATTGTGGGTTGCATCTTCCAATACTCCTGCTGCAAAACAATGTTAAAACATTATCTGGTCATTTATCAATTTGCTGTTGAGACCTGTATATTGGTTGCCATGTTTGCCTACATAACAACAAGCTTCAACAAGAAGTATTTCATTGGCTTTGAAAGCACTTTGGGACGTCCTGGGGACGTGAAAAGCACTACATAAATGCAAATTCTTTCTTTAGTATCTCCTCTGACTCTCCTTGAGGATCTCAACAGGAGGTCTGCCATTGTAACTAAACTACTTAACTGCTAAAAGGAGATAATTTCTCTGACGCCTTTTTTAAAGAAATGAAAGTTTTCTCACTGCCTTAAACCAATTTGCATTTTAAAGGATCATCGAACCAAGTGCAGTTTTCACCATAAAATGAGGAAATGCTAGCAATGCTGCTCATCGCCTGAAAGAGAAAGATAGGTCAATATTTTGGATCGGACGCTCTGTCAGAACTTTACCTTTGTCTTTCAAATGCTGCTTGACCTGCGGTGCATCGCCAGCAATTTCTGTTGTTCTCCCAGCATTTACAGCTTGTATTTTTACCTCCACTGTTTGCAATGTGTTGGGCGAAGCCGGGTCCACTGGGCAAGCTCCAGACTGCAGATCATAACAAAGTTGCAAATGTTTTTGCGCAAAAATACAGGTTAGGTGACCTGCAGGAAAGATGAACCTCTGTACTAGAGTTTCAACAGGTGCAAGCTGTAACAGTATACCCTAAAGAATTATTAATTGAATAGGTTAATATGAAGAATGTAACCAAAAACCAGTCATTAGGCTATTTAAATGTTTGAAATTTTAGGAAAGTCTAAATTCTGTTACATGTAACCTGAAGAAGGGTTGTTGTTACGAGCATATTGTTTTCTATCAATCAAGGGAAAGGTTTTCACTTCCACAAATGGCAATTGGAATCATGCTGATGGACTATAGGATGTTTTCAAGGAGGTTTAAAGAGAGGCTGTCAGATCAGTGACAAACTACAGCTTGCACACCTGCTCTTTCACTTTGTAAACCAATAAATGCCTGTAGAAAGATAATGTTCAATTAGTTTATGTAATAAATCATATTACTACAAAAACAGGAGTCACAAATAAAAAGACATGTTTAATAAAAATCCGGACCACAAGGAAAGGGGAGCAATGCTAAACGTTTGAACACTGCACAGCAAAGGTTCTATCTGAATGGTAAAATTCCAATAGTTTCACCAAAATAATCATTAGCAAAACAATCAAAGCTGTTTATTCACCATAATTGAAAATGTATAATGGCAGCGGTATGAGGCATTAGTGAATGAACATTTTTACTTTCATGTCAACTTATTATTTGCATTGTTGTAATTCAACTTAACTTGCTGTTCTGATAAGTATTTGCCAATCAAGCGCTGGTGGTGTGAGCCCTCTGACAGTATAAGCAATATCCAACAGTATAAACTATTCCAACAGTATAAACTATATCCAACAGTATAAGTGAATTCCAATAGAATAAACTATATCCAACAGAATAAATTATATCCAACAGAATAAACTATATCCAACAGAATAAACAATATCCAACAGAATAAATTATATCCAACAGAATAAAATATATCCAACAGAATAAACTACATCCAACAGAATAAACTATATCCAACTGTATAAGTGAATTCCAATAGTATAAACTATTCCAACAGTATAAACTATATCCAACAGTATAAACTATATCCAACAATATAAATTGTAACCAACAGTATAAACTATATCTAACAGTATAAACTATATCCAACAGTGTAAACTATATCCAACTGTATAAACTATATCCAACAGTGTAAACTATATCCAACTGTATAAACTATATCCAACTATATAAATTATATCCAACTGTATAAATGATATCCAACAGTATAAACTATATCCAGCAGAATAATCTATAACCAACAGAATGAACTGTAACCAACAGAATAAACTATATAAAACAGCATAAACAATATCCAACAGAATAAACTATATCCAGCAGTATAAACTATATCCAACAGTATAAACTATATCCAACTGTATAAAATATATCCAACAGTATAAACTATATCCAGTAGAATAATCTATAACCAACAGACTCCCAAAATAAGCGCTCTACTCGGAGCTCCGACAAGGCAAGAGACCCCCAGGTGGGCAGAGGAAACGCTTCAAGGACACCCTCAGTATAAACTATATGCAACTGTATGAACTATATCCAACAGAATAAACCATATCCAACACAATAAACTAGATCCAACAGTAGAACTATATTCAACAGTATAAATTATATCCAACAGAATAAGCTATATCCAGCAGAATAATCTATAACCAAAAGAATGAACTGTAACCAACACAATAAACTATATAAAACAGCATAAACAATATCCAACAGATTAAACTATATCCAACAGAATGAACTATATACAACAGAATGAACTATCCCCAACTGTATAAACTATATAAACTATATATCCAACAATATAAACTATATCCAACAGTATAAACTAGGTCCAACAGTATAAACTATATCCAACAGTATAAACTAGGTCCAACAGTATAAACTATATCCAACAGTATAAACTAGGTCCAACAGTATAAACTATATCCAACAGAATTAACTATATCCAACAGTATAAATTATTTCCAACAGTATAAACTATATCCAACAGAATTAACTATATCCAACAGTATAAACTACACGCAACAGTATAAACTAGGTCCAACAGTATAAATTATATCCAACAGTATAAATTATATCCAGCAGTATAAACTATATCCAACAGAACAAACTTTATCCAACAGCATAAACTATATCCAACACTATAAGCTATTCCAACTGTATAAATTATTTCCAACAATATAAACTTTCCCAATCAGTATAAACTATATCCAAGAGAATAAACTATATCCAACAGAATAAACTATATCCAACCTTATAATTTATATCCAACAGTATAAACTATGTACAACATTATAAACTATATCCAAGAGTATAAACTATATCCAAAAGTATAAACTATATCCAAGAGAATAAACTATATCCAAGAGAATAAACTATATCCAACAGTATAAACTATATCCAAGAGAATAAACTATATCCAACAGTATAAACTATATCCAACAGAATAAACTATATCCAACAGTATAAACCATATCCAACAGTATAAACTATATCCAAGAGAATAAACTATATCCAACAGTATAAACTATATCCAACAGTATAAACTATATCCAAGAGAATAAACTATATCCAAGAGAATAAACTATATCCAAGAGAATAAACTATATCCAACAGAATAAACTATATCCAACAGTATAAACTATATCCAAGAGAATAAACTATATCCAACAGAATAAACTATATCCAACAGTATAAACTATATCCAATGGTATAAACTATATCCAACAGAATAAATATATCCAGCAGTATAAAGTATATGCAACAGTATAAACTATATCCAAAATTATAAAATATATCCAACAGAATAAACTATATGCAACAGTATAAACTACATCCAACAGCATAAATCATATCCAACAGAATTAACTATATCCAACAGTATAAACTATATCCTACAGTATAAAATATATCCAGCTGTAGGAACGAAGGTTCCTATCCAAATAATGAAGTTCGACTCAGTGAAACAAAATAACAAAGTTTATTAAACAAACAACTTAACTGGTAACACTACAGGAGAAGATGTACACAGGTCTGTGCAGCCCCACAGCACCTCAAAGACTGCTGCAAAGTACTGGAAGCTGACGTCATGACGTCATCACGTTCTCCGCGCCAACTGGTGGTCACGTGATCGGCGTCATGACGTCATCACGCGGAAATGCAAGAAAGTACATACAGTTTAAAGGCTCAGTCCACAGCTGCACTACACGGTAGTTAAAGGTATGATTACTAATTGCCCTGAGTCTCTTAGTGGCTCCGGCTCAGGCGCCCCCCCAGAATTCTCTTTAACAGACAGTGTCAAACGAACAGGAGGTTTGATGATCCTGCCCGAACGACTACGAACTTCAGGCAGTGGAACGTTGGGAGACGAGCCGGTGCTTGGCCGTGTCTGAAGCGGCGCATCCGGGGTGGAGGAAACAGTAGCAGAAGGTGTGGGCCAGGATGAGGCAGAAGCAGGCAGTTCAATGGTGGGCTGTTGCATAACTGGTCTGGCAGTCAACGGTGGTCGTCCACGGTGAGGTGGCTGGGCGGCAACAACTGGTTCACTCCGATCTAAATGGGCTGGTTTAAGTCAGTCGATAGAGATGGTATCGGACTTGCCTCCCACTTCGACCGTGAAAATTTTTTCTCCCGATGTGATGACACGAAACGGTCCAGCATAAGGTGGTCTGAGTGCATCTCTATGAGCGTCCTGCCGAATAAAAACGTAATCGGAACTCATAAGTTCTGCCGGAACATGAGGCCTCTGTAGGCTGTGATGCGAGGTTGGAATAGGCAGGAGATTCTTTGCCATCTCATGATGCTGAAGGAGCTGCTGAGCAGGCAACCACGGTTCTGTATGTGGAGGGAAGAAGTCCCCTGGTACTCGAAGTGCTTGACCGTAGACTAACTCAGCCGATGAAGCCTGGAGGTCATCCTTGGGGGCTGTGCGGAGGCCTAGCATCACCCAGGGGAGTCTGTCCACCCAGTTGGGACCACGCAAGCTGTCACGGAGGGACGCCTTGAGAGACCGATGAAACCTCTCGCATAGACCGTTCGCTTGCAGATGGTAAGCGGTGGTACGGTGCAGCTTGGTACCCAAGCCCTGTGCAACTGCGTTCCACAACTCTGACGTGAATTGTGGACCTCGGTCAGAGGAGATGTCAGATGGCACCCCAAACCGGGCCACCCACGACAAAATAAATGCCCTGGATACGTCCGCTGCAGTGGTAGCAACCAAGGGAATCGCCTCTGGCCACCTGGTAGTGCAGTCCACTATTGTCAGGAGATGCATTAAACCCCGCGAAGCGGGGAGGGGACCCACTAAGTCCACATGTACGTGATCGAAATGGCGTTCTGGCACCAGGAAGATGGCCACTGGAGCCTTAACATGACGATGGACCTTTGATTTTTGACAGTCCACGCAATTGTTTGTCCAGTCCCAAAGGTCCAAATGCATTCCCTTCCAAACAAATTTGCGGGACATGAGCCGTTGTGAAGCTCGCATCCCCGGGTGTGATAAGCCGTGTATAGCCTGAAAAATCTTCTTACGCCATTCGACTGGCATAATGGGCTGGGGCACTCCCATGGATGTGTCACACAAGAGCGTGGTTCCTGCTGATTGGAACATAACATTGGCTACCTGCAAACTAGAAGGCGTAGTCCGATACGCCTGAACTTTGGGATCTGCCAGTTGTTCTTCCGCCAACCCGACAAAATCAATTCCCAGGTGAACTGCCTCGACTGGGGCACCTGAAAGGCAATCAGCCACAAGATTATCTTTGCTGGACACACATCGTAAATCCGTCGTAAATTCGGATATGAATGTACGGTGGCACTGTTGTCGAGCTGACCATGGCTCCGCCGTTTTGGCCATTGCTGTTAAGTCCGTGAATGATTGAGACACGGACTAGCAGGAGTGAAAACAACAGATCTTTACTGGTGAAAGGTAATAACGGAACTAAACAACAGAGGCTCTCTAGCGCCTTTTATACAGGGGTGGTCACTGCCGGTACTGCAGTCTGAGACCAGTTATTCTCTTAAAGGTACATACACAACAATTCCTCCCCTTTTAGATAAACAGTACATAACATTCATTTAACAACTAAATGATAACGAATTACAATCACAATTACTGTTGCTAGATACATTGGTTAAGTTTAAGCAATTATAAGTTCAATCTTTGAGGAGGCTTCCTGATTCTGTCTGGATAACGCCTCTTTGGAGTATCAGGTTCTTCTGGCAATGTTGAGTCGGAATCAATGTCGTTGTTTGGTTCATCTGCTTCCAATATTACCGGTTCTGCGGTAGCTGCAATTGGAACGTCGATTTCATTACCAGGTGTATCAGATCGTGGTGTGGAGTTGACGTTTTCCAGTGACTCTAGAATCTGGTCAGCATGGCGTCTTACAATGCTCTCCCCAACGTCCACGGTATACATGAGAGGTCCTTGTCGTGTACAAATCGTTCCTGGCTGCCATTTCTCAGTGCGGTAGTCCCGGGCCAAAACTGGTTGCCCTATCTTAAAACTCCTGGTCGGCCTTTCATTCATATTCTGAAACTGCCTGTTCTCCACATCTCTTCGGACGTTTGGCTTAACCAAATCCAAGCGGCATCGTAGTCTTCGATTGAAGAACATCATGGCTGGAGTTTGGTTGGTAACCGCATGTGTCGCATTCCGGTAGGCAAACAAGAAGTTGTCCACCTTGTGTTGTAGGGGTATCTCTTCATTACACATTGCCTTGATAGCCTTCTTGAATGTTTGGACAAACCTCTCGGCCAAACCATTAGTGGCTGGATGATATGGGGCAGATGTGTAATGCTTAACACCATTGTTCTTTAAGAACCTCCAGAACTCTTCAGACACAAACTGTGGTCCATTGTCAGAGCAAATCTGTTCAGGCAGCCCACTCCTGGCGAATATGGTTCGTAAAACTGTGATAGTTTTTTCCGTGGTGGTTGAGGACATTTTTATTACCTCTGGCCACTTTGAATGTGCATCCACCGCAATTAAAAACATCGAGTCCATGAAGGGACCAGCAAAATCAATGTGCACCCTTTGCCATGGAGATGAGGGCCACTCCCATGGATGCAGAGGAGCTTGTGGTGGGGCGTTTTGGACCTTCTGGCATCCTGCACAGCTCTTGGTCATCTCTTCGATTTCTCTATCGATTCCCAGCCACCACACAAACGCTCTGGCTAAGCTCTTCATTTTTGCCCCACCCAGATGACCCTCATGAAGCTCATTGAGCACTCTATCCGTCAACTTAGGTGGAATTACTACTCTGGATCCACACATCAAGGTTCCTCTGCACACTGACAGCTGTTCGCTTCTCGGCGAGAATGCTGGCAGCAGTGGTTCGCCACGTGCTGGCCATCCCTTCACCGTTAAATCATAGACCCGTGATAGTGTCAGGTCATTCCGTGTTTCCTTTTCTATGTTTGCATTCGTCATCGGAAGACATTCGACTATGGTCGAGTGGAATAACTCCATTGGATCCACTGCAAGGTCTTCTTCTTCCACCGTCGGCAACGGTAGACGTGACAATCCATCAGCATTTCCATGCTGTTTAGTTCCTTTGTACTCGATGTCATATTGGTGTGCCCCTCGGAAAAGGGACCATCTCTGCAGCCGTTGTGCTGTCATTATCGGTACGCCCTTCTGAGGGTTGAAAATGGAGACAAGAGGTTGATGATCGGTTAGTAGAGTAAATTTTTGACCGTGCAGATAGTGATTGAACTTCTTCACCCCCCACACTAGGCTGAGGGCCTCTCTGTCAATCTGGGCGTAGTTACGCTCGGCAGAAGTTAACGAGCGTGACGCAAAAGCTATCGGCCTCTCCAAACCATCAAGGAATTTATGTGACAGTACCGCCCCAATGCCGTAGGGAGACGCATCACATGCCAGCCTGATTGGCAGTGCTGGGTTGTAGTGAGCCAATGCTTCCTTTGAAGTGATTAAGTCCTTACTCTTCCGAAAAGCACGCTTACAATCATCGCTCCATTTCAATGCTACCCCCATTCGTAGCAGGGGGTTCAGTGGGTGCAGAATTGTCGACAAATTCGGCAAAAACTTATGATAGTAATTCACCAACCCGAGGAATGACCTCAGTTGCGACACATTTTCAGGCACTGGGGCCTTAACAACCGCTTCAATTTTGTCAGGGGGCTTATGTAACCCCTCTTCATCAATCACGTGGCCACAATACGATATCTGTTTCTTAAAAAATTCGCACTTGGGGCGGTTGGCTCGCAGCCCATGTTCCCGTAGTCTAGTGAGCACCTGTTCTAGGTTGTTAAGGTGTTCACTGTCATCTTCACTTGTTACAAGGATGTCGCCCAAGTAACACCGAGTCCCCGGAATCCCTTGCAGGACTTGTTCCATCGCTCTTTGCCATATCGCCGGAGCCGATGCTACTCCGAATACCAATCGATGATACTGGTAAAGACCTTTGTGAGTGTTTATCGTGAGATACTTCCTAGAGGACTCTTCAACCTCCATCTGCAAATATGCTGGTGCTAGGTCAATTTTTGTAAAACGCTTTCCTCCAGACAGCGAGGCGAAGATGTCTTCTATCCTTGGAAGAGGATATTGTACTGTGCGAAGGACAGGGTTCACCGTCACCTTGAAATCCCCCACAGATGCAAATCTTCCTTGGCTCTCCGGACTTATTGCTTAACGTTTTCTTCATGACAGGAATGATGGGTGTTGCCCACTCGCTCCAGTCGACCTTAGACAACATGCCCGCCTTCTCCAGATTCTCCAGCTCTGCCTCGACAGCTGGGCGAATTGCATATGGTACCGGTCTCGCTTTGAAAAACTTGGGAACTGCATTCTCTTCTATTTTTATCGAGGCGGTTACGCCTTTAAGCGTGCCCAGTTCTTGTTGAAATACCTCTTTGGCGTTAGCTAAGATTGTTGACAATCGTCCAGGAGTGAAGTCTTCATCTTTTTTACCGTCCACCGTCATTGCATGAATGGAATGCCAATCTAAGTTTATCTTCCTGATCCATTCCCGTCCCAATAACGGTGGTCCACCATTTGACAGTATGTAGAGATACAATTTCCATATTTTCTTGCCATTGTATTCGACAGGCACCCTTATTTTTCCTCTGGGGTATACTTTTTGCCCTGTATACGTCGTCAAGACGATGGATGTCTCTCTCAAGGGTATGTGTGAAAATAGCCGCTTGTAGTCTCGTCGATTCATGACGGTTAGCGCTGATCCTGTATCCAATTCCATTTTAACTTGGGACCCTGCTATCGTGAGGGTGACCCAAATGGTTCGGTGATCCTCTTTTGTGATTACATTGTGAAGTTTGAGACAGCTTAGTCTTGTGTTTCCGGATTCACTATCGCTCATCTGGTCTTCGGAACTACTGTCCGTCATCGTTTGTACTTTCTTGTACGGTTCCTTAGTAGCCTTTTTGTCGTCGCTGGTCTTCTTCCCAGACCTACAAACTCGTGCAATGTGTCCAATCTTCCCGCATTGTCTGCATATTTTGTCTTTGGACCAGCAGTCCTTCTGGTCATGGTTAGTTCTGCCGCAGTGATAACATTTTGCAAATCCCCGTGTCATTTCGTGGGTGCCGTATTCCTGTGGTTTTTGTTGAATTTCTGCAGCTCCCCTGGCTGCTGCTTCATACGATACTGCCACGCTGAAAGCCTTATCTAGCGTCAGCTCTTTTTCTGCGAGTAACTTCTTCTGTGTTCCTTCACTCAGGAGTCCACAGACAAATTTGTCCCGTAGGGTATCTGCCAGTCCTGTTCTGAACTGGCAGTGCTTTGATAGCTTGCGTAGTTCCGTAAGATACTTAGCATTGCTCTCATCTTTGTGCTGAGTTCTCCTGTGGAATTTAAATCTTTCTGCTATCAACAGTGGTGCAGGGTTTAAGTGTTCCTGTAGAACAGCAACAATTTTGTTAAAACTCTTCGCCTTCGGTTTGGCTGGAGTAATCAGATCCCGCAATAGGCCGTATGTTCTAGCGCCCATTAAGTTTAGCAATATCGATGCCTTTTTCCCCTCCGCTATTTCGTTTGCCTCGAAATATACCTCGACTCTTTCCACATACGTGGTCCAGTCGTCTAATGTATTATCAAAAGCAGTGATACAGCCAGTCTTCGGCATCTTGCAAATCTAAAATGGCACCTCCCGCGCTTTGCCTTCTTCCCCGATTTAACAAAATGGCGCCTCCCGCGCTTTGTCTTCTTCCCCGCTGTTGTTAGCGCTGCTTTCCACGGTTTCCTGCGCGTTAAATATTGATTCTTTTTCTTTTATTATTTTCCCGTCATGGAGCGAACCCTCTGGGACACTTCCCTCCCTCTTCTTAGGTCCGAACGCTGCCCGGCTTCGAAACACCGGCCGCGCCCTGTATGCTCCACCCTCTCTCTCTCGCTTTGCTTCCCGACTCGCTGCCCGGCCCCGTTGAAAGGCCACCCGATCGAGCTTCAGCCCGCCACAGCCCAGGAAGGATCAGAGCACTACCTGCCACCAGCCCGATTAGCTGGGAAACCATGGACCGAGGAACCCAGCCTGGCTCTGGACAATCTCTCCTGCAAGTTTTGAACCTGATGATTGACGGTCGACGCCCATTTCTCGAGTTTCAATGGACTCTATTTTTTTTTCTCTTCTGGCTCCGACCTTCAACAACGTTGTTGGAGCTGCTGCCGAGTTGCAGGTAAGTACATTTCTTACTCGTCGCCAGTGTTAAGTCCGTGAATGATTGAGACATGGACTAGCAGGAGTGAAAACAACAGATCTTTACTGGTGAAAGGTAATAACGAAACTAAACAACAGAGGCTCTCTAGCGCCTTTTATACAGGGGTGGTCACTGCCGGTACTGCAGTCTGAGACCAGTTATTCTCTTAAAGGTACATACACAACAATTGCGAAAGTGAGCGGCTTATGGTCCACAAATGCAGTGAACGGGCGCCCTTCTAGGAGAAAACGGAAATGCCGGATGGCCAAAGACAGGGCCAGCAACTCCGTCAAAAGTGCTATATTTTCGCTCGTTCTTGTGCAGTTGGCGGCTAAAAAAAACAACGGCTGCCAAGTCCCGTCAACCCATTGTTCCTGAACCGCCCCAATGGCATAATCGGAGGCATCGGTAGTAAGGGCGATGGTCGCGCCCGGGAGTGGGTGTGCAAGCATAGTAGCGTCTGCCAACGCCGCCTTGGTGTCAAGGAACGCCTGGTCCATCTGCGGTGTCCAAATGATAACATCTTTGCCCGACTTCCCTTTGAGTGCTTCGCACAGCGGCTGCATCAACTGGGCTGCCTTGGGGACAAAACGATGATAAAAATTTACCATCCCCAGGAACTCCTGAGGATTTGAGTGTGTGAGGCCGCGGGAATGCCGTAACTGCCTCTACCTTGGTGGCCAGTGGGGCAGCGCCTTCTGAGGTAATCCTATGCCCCAGAAAGTCAATGCTGGTTAACCCAAACTGGCATTTGGCTAGGTTTATGATGAGGCCATGTTGGCCGAGACGGGCAAAGAGTGTACGCAAATGGGCCATATGCTTCTTCGTATCCTTACTAGCGATGAGAATGTCATCCAAGTAAACTAAAATGAAGGGAAGGTCCCATAACACAGAGTTCATGAGTCACTGAAAGGCCTGAGCTGCATTTCTCAATCCGAATGGCATTCGGAGGAACTCAAAAAGGCCAAACGGTGTGATGACCACCATTTTGGGGATGTCTTGAGGGTGCACAGGAACTTGGTGATATCCACGGATGAGATCTACTTTGGAAAATACTGAGTTGCCAGCCAGATGGGCCGAAAAATCTTGAATACGCGGTATTGGATACCTATCCGGCATAGCGGCTTCGTTAAGGCGTCTGTAATCCCCGCAAGGCCTCCATCCGCCACCTGGTTTAGGTACAATGTGTAGTGGGGAGGACCAAGGACTATCGGAGCGTCGGACAATCCCAAGGCGCTCCATGGTCTGAAACTCCGCCTTTACAGCTGCAAGCTTTCCGGGTTCCAATCTTCGTGCCCGAGTGTAAACAGGCGATCCCGTTGTGGTGATGTGATGTGCTACACCGTGCCTCGCGACTGCTGCTGAAAATGTAGGCCTGGTGAGCTCCGGGAACTCACCGAGTAGGCGCATAAACCCTTCCTGCGATGGAACCGCACAGGCGACCGACCAGGAGACAGCGGTGCTGCGGTGGCAAGGCACCGCGTGGAAAGTGGACGCATTAATGAGTCGACAATGTTGAACATCGACCAGAAAGCCATTGGCACAGAAAAAATCAGCCCCCAGGATGGCCTGTGATACTTTAGCTGTTATAAACTCCCACACAAAACGCTGACCTCCGAGAGTTAAATTAACTGTCCGTTTACCGAACGTGCGAATGGCCGCACCATTGGCTGCCTCGAGGGAAGGACCGTGACCGCCGGATTGCAGATCCAGCTTTGAAACTGGCAAAATACTGCACCGAGAACCAGTGTCGCACAGGAATCGTCGCCCTGTCATGGAATCCGTAATGTAGAGGAGTTTTCCCGCTGAACCAACTGCCATGGTGAACTGGGTGTGTTTTTCAGACCCTGTCGTACTCATCGCAGCTCATGGGCCGGCTGGAGATTTTTTTTCAGCGAAACTGCAGGGAGGACGGCAGCGTCGAGCCTTGGTGCCGAAACGGGCGTGGTACATACACCAGCCTGCTGAAGGAGGGCTGGACTTCGCTCGCATAGGGGAAAGGTGCCTCGTGGCTGCACAACTCTGCCGTGTGACCGTAAAAATCTTGTCTGCCTCTGCAGCGAGCTTGGCACAGTCCGTAATCGCAGAACTGGCCAAGGCTGCCTGAACTGGTTCAGGTAGCTGGCAGAGGAAGAGTTCTCGAAACAAAAAACATTGAGGCTCCGAACCCAAAAGCATGAGCATCTGGCTCATCAATTCCGATGGTTTTGAGTCCCCAAGGCCGGGCATAGCAAGAAGCCTGCGTGCACGCTCCGACTTATTTAAACCAAACACCTGTAGCAAACGAGTTTTTAGAGCTTCATACTTGCCCTCTGCCGGTGGATTGCCAAGGAGGCTAATGACCCGCGAGGCCATGGTGCTATCGAGAGCAGAGACCACGTAATAATAACGGGTCGAATCCACTGTAATCTCCCGGAGTGCGAACTGGGCTTCTGCCTGGAAAAACCATGCTGCTGGTTGCTGTTCCCAGAACCCTTAGTGTTAGGGGGATTAAATACGTGGGGTTACAGGGATAGGGTGGGATATGTGTTGGTATAGGGGTTATGGGGATCGAGTGGGATATGTGTCGGTGCAGGCTCGATGGGCCGAAATGGCCTCTATCTGCACTGTGGGGTTTCTGTGATTCTGTGAACTGCGACAATTTAAGGGCGACGGCATTCGTATTCATTATAAATATCTCAACGAAAGTTGTCCGACGAAATCAGGGTCACCAATGTAGGAACGGAGGTTCCTATCCGAATAATGAAGTTCGACTCAGTGAAACAAAATAACAAAGTTTATTAAACAAACAACTTAACTGGTAACACTACAGGAGAAGATGTACACAGGTCTGTGCAGCCCCACAGCACCTCAAAGACTGCTGCAAAGTACTGGAAGCTGACGTCATGACGTCATCACGTTCTCCGCGCCAACTGGTGGTCACGTGATCGGCGTCATGACTTCATCACGCGGAAATGCAAGAAAGTACATACAGTTTAAAGGCGCAGTCCACAGCTGCACTACACGGTAGTTAAAGGGATGATTACTAATTGCCCTGAGTCTCTTAGTGGCTCCGCCACAGAGCAATATAAAATGTCTCCATTAGTATAAACTATATTCAATTGTATAAACTACATCCAAGAGAATAGACTCTAACCAACAGTATAAACTACATCCAACAGAATGAACTACATCCAACGGTATAAACTATATCCAACGGTATAAACTATATTCAACAGAATAAATATATCCAACAGAATAAATATATCCAACAGTAGAAACTCTATCCAACAGTAGAAACTATATCCAACAGTAGAAACTATATCCATCAGTATAAACTATATCCATCAGTATAAACTATATCCATCAGTATAAACTATATCCAAGAGAATAAACTCTAACCAACAGAATAAACTATATCCAACAGTATAAACTATAACCATCAGTATAAACTATACCCAACAGTATAAACTATATCCAACAGAATAAACTATACTGTAGGGTTCTCAAAATTTCCACATTCCCCAAAATTATGGATCAAGGGCACCGTTTGGACAAGTTATTAAAAACAGGGTACCCAAAATGGCTTCTGTAACCTCATGGCCAAACCGACAGGATTTTTAAAACAGGGCTCTGCAGACAGGCAGGCCCGGAGATGAAACTTAAAATGCAGGAATCTGTGAAAAGGACTCTCTGGAGCCAGCCAGCCAAAGTAAACACAGAATACGCATTCATTCGACTTGAAATAGATCAAGCTAGAATGGGCCTAGAATCGAGGCCATTAGGTTTCTGCATATTTAATCGGTAACAGCTCACAGTAGCCATCAAGTCAGGATGGGGACAATTAAGTCTTATCCATGACAAACAACCAGGACATCGGGGCCATTAGACCCAAAGACAACAACTCCAAAAGTCATTAAAGTAAATGGTTGTAATCATTTAAACAAGCCCGCCAAAAGTTAAACAATGGACTGACCTGATTTGGCGCGCAGATAAGGAGTTGAAGAACGGGTATAATTGTAGGCCCATCAGTGGCCATCGCTCTTAGCTCGCTTAGCTCTTGCTCTGGCCTCTCATCGTTGGCTTTTGGCCTGCTGCCGCTCGTACTCGTGCCCATGCCTCATGGCGGGCTCTCTTCTCGCTCCCTGCACCGCTCAACAACCAAGGACACCCATTACACCGGGGCAAACGTGGGAGGAGAACGAGACCCAAGTTCAAAACTACACAGGACACACAGGCCACAAACAGGCAGATGAGACGAGACGAGACGAGACGAAGAAGGTGGTAAACCGATAAAAGCAGAGAAGGGCAGCGAAAGACGCATTGGGAAAAACCAAACGTCTAGTTATAAGCTGGCGTTTGGTGAATAAGTTGGCGTTGCATGCGTGGACAGTACGAATAAGCTGGCGTTCGAAGAGTGGGTGGCTGCACCCGTGATGAATAAACTAGCGTTCGAAGCATGGGTAGTAAAATCTTTTAGGCGATAAAGACCGCCAATCGACCCCCGACCATAACATTACCACCGACGACCGCCCGAGGGAGAAGAAGAAAACCCATTGCGACGAGACGACGAGGGTAGCTGAGGAAAAGGGAGGGTGCTTCGCATCAACAACTTCAGCGCCGCGCCCTGAGACCACGTGGTGACGGGGTACCCCAAAGGACAGCGGGAGCGGACCTCAAAACTCACAACCGTTTAAGAAACAGGTTTTGGATCGGTGAGCATGAATTCCTGGCCCCTCATAGCTTAATCTAGTTAGGTATAGGGGGTGGGATAAGGATAAGGGGTTTGTTTAATGTAGTTGTTTTCCCTCGATGTGCCGTGCGTTCCCCATTCCCATATAAGTGTAATTGTTTATGCCTGTATTTTTCATACCAGTAATTTTCATAATATTGTTTTATTCTGCTTTTAATAAAATTTTGGTTTTCTTGCACCAAACCACTTGCCTACTCGATTTTCTGTATCGCCGCCTGTACCTAAGTCCGGTGTCTAGAACCCAGGGGTGTGGGAGCGATTCGAACCGCTCAAAGGACAGTCAGAGGTGAAGCTGACTGGGCATGACACGCCACCCCTCACAGAAATGGCGACCGCGGCAGGACTCCGGCAACAGGAGTGCGATACAGTAGATAATGGTTCAGATGAGCAAACCATGATGGGAGGAAAGGACTTCTGATTATGCGTTTAGCAGGGTGAATATCACAAAGAAGTGGATCACCACTCTGTTAAGGGCTGGGCATCCGGTAGATGCAGCAGCTAAGTGGACAGAGGGGAGGGAACACAAGAAGCCCTTAGAGAAGGCAGTCTGGCTGATGTGTTTCAAAAAGCAGGTCCAGCTTTTGGACAGGCTCGTTGCAGCACAGGCAGCCGAGTTAAAGGAGTCAGCCCTGGAGATCCAGGATAAGGCTCTAGTAGAGGAGAAGTTACTGGTAGCATTGCAGGCCCTGAATCAGGAGAGGTTGTATTTAATGGGAGAACATAAGGCCCAGTTGGAATACCTACAGTGCCAAGTCACCGAAGCCAAGGGTAATGAGTTAAGGTTGCGGGAAAAGAACACCCGCCTAGCAAGACAAGTTAGAGAACATGAGGAGAAAGTAAAAGAGGTAAAGGCAGCTTACAAGCTAGCGAGTGAACAGGGGTTTGAAGATGCCAATCATGGCCCCTGCAAGGAGCAGACAGAAAATCTGAGCCTGGCCCTGAGGAAGGCGAAAGGCATAGTGTGCCTCATAAGTCCGAAGGCAGGCCAGGCGGATTTTATGGGAAACGAGGGGAGGAAAGTCCAAACATCACTGGTAGTGCCCAGGGACGACCCGGTTGAGGAACAGGAGGTCTCACGACCACCACCCGTAGCGCCAGGTTTTAGCGAGGTCTGGCAGCAAGGGGGGGGGTGGTGGAGTCAGAGGTGGGAGCGGAGGTGGAGCAGCCCCCGCCAGAGAGGCCGGAGCCGGGACTGATGTGCCCAGCCCGGCATCGGAGGTTCGGCCCACCCATCAATGGCGACGATGAGGGACCCCTCCAAAACCAGTTCGTATTACCCTATAGCACCCAACAGCTTAGGGCTATGGTGAGCCATATCCCAAAGCTCTCCAAAAAAGGAGACCCCTCGATCCACTTCAGGGAAGTAGAGCAGTTAGCCAGCGTCAACGACTGCGATGGCGCCGAACAGGCCAAAATGCTACTATTCTCCCTGGAGTGTAGGCTCCTCCAATCCCTCTCTGATGAGTGTAAGAAGGGGCAGTGCGGGTATCAGGCGCTCAGAGATGAAGTTCTGGAGGCCATGGGGATGAATGAGGGAAGAAGATGGTCCAGCTCACAGGGGAAACCCCACAGGCTTTCACGGACAGGTTATGGCCGGTGTACCGGAGTGCCTGTCCGGGGACACCTAACCGGACGTTCCTGAACGGGGATCCACTGGCTCATTGGCTCCGGTGCCTGGTGGCACACAGCTTGCCACAGGTCCGGGCCAAGGCGGAAGTCTGGTTCGACCCCAAGAATCCCCAGACCACCAAACTTACGGTGATCAGACATTTGACCCTAGCCTATAAGAATGGTAGGGGAACCGATGCATACCCACCCAAGGGGAAGGTGCATGAGGTAAAACCCAGATCGGGTAGGAAAGAGTGGCATCAGGAAGGGAATAACCCCCCCAACACAAAGATGAATTGTTACGGGTGTGGGAAGGACGGTCATTGGCAAAAACCCTTGGAAAGACAACAAGGGAAAGAATTCCACAGCCCCAGCCCAAAAGGCGGAGGCAGGAATCCCTCCCGCAGCAGTCGAGTCATTCTTGGACACCATGAGGTCCTTATTGACTGGCCACGGGAGAGTAGCAGCTGCTACCGGTGCTCTGACCCCATCAGCCCCATCCAACCCACAGCCGTGACTAGAGCCAGCGCAGCCTGTTTACCTGTGTTCCCTTCGATACGATGAATGGAAAAGACCCCTCGTGGAGATGGAGATAGAAAAGGTGAAGGGGACCTACCTGTTGGACACGGGGGCATCATGCACCGTGGTCCATTCAGCTAACCCCACCACCTCACCTCTATCTAACGGGGTCCCATACAGTCTGTCGGGGATCACAGGCAAAGAACAGGCCGGCTCATTTTCTATCCCGCTCGCCATTTGTTGAGGACCGCTCCACTCTAAGTGGACCTGTGTCCTGATGAAATGGGAAGTGGAGGGTGGAAGAGGGGTCCTGGGGGCTGACTTTATTGTAGGCCACGGGATCCTAGTAGATTTAAGGAATCATTGCCTATGGGGGGCAAGTACAGGAAAGGATGGCGAGGTAGTAATAATCACAGGGAAAGAAGGGAAGGGGACCCTATGCACCATGAAGCCCAAAGAGGGTTATAACCTCGAGCTTATGGTCAGTAACACCCCAAAGGAGTTCCAGGCATTTGTGCAGGCCCACCTGGCCACATTTGCCACACACAAACATGACTGCGGGAGGGTGAACGGGTTTGAGGTCAGCGTAGATGGGGACCCCATGGCCCGACGACAGAAGCAGTATAACTTGCCCAGGGAAGCGGAGCCAGACATGGAAGCAGCCATGTCCTCCTTAGTACAGCAGGGTGTTCTGAGACCGATAGCCACCCACGTAAACTCTCCACTGTGGCCGGTTAGAAAGCCGGACAATTCCTGGAGGGCCACGGTGGACTATTGAGTGCTCAACAGTAACATCCCAGCCTGTGCACCCACGGCAGCAGCAGTTGCCGACCTGATAGGAAGTATCCCAGCATCCGCGACCACTTTCACGGTGCTGGATATTTCCAACGGGTTTTGGTCCATCCCTTTAAGGAGGGAGGATCAGTACAAGTTTGCCTTTACGTTTAAGGGGCAACAGTACACGTGGAACTGCTTGCCGCAGGGCTTCCACAACAGCCCCAGCATTTTCCATCAGTGCATGGCAAACAGTTTAAAGGATTTCAGCCAGCCCAGACAGTTGGTCCAATATGTGGATGACCTGCTCCTGTTCACCGATTCGAGAGAGTAGCATGGCCCACTACTGGCCGAACTGCTGGAGCTGCTCGGGCAAAAGGGTTTTAAGGTAAACCCCAAGAAAGCGTAGATTGGCCAGGAGGAGGTGAAATTCCTAGGCCTGACCGTACGCGCTGGAGAAAGGGCCATAGATAAGGCTAGGAGGGAGGCGGTACAAGGGTTACCGGTCCCCAACACAGTCACGGGTGTGAGGTCATTTCTAGGGCTAACCGGGTACTGCAGGGACTTTATTGAAGACTATGCAGCCACAGCAGCCCCTCTGCTCCGACTCCTACACAAGGGAGTGGAGTGGGTTTGGGATGAGGGTTGCCAGGCAGCATTTGTCAGGCTCAAGAAGGACTTGCAGACCGCACCAGCTCTAGGGGCCATAGATGGGGGGAAAGAGTTTTTCCTGGAGTAGCAGCCAGCGGGGACAGCCTGAGTGCTGTGCTGCTCCAAGAGCGGCATGGCAGGCTGAGGCCGGTGGTCTACTCCTCCAGGATACTCACGGATGTGGAGAGGAGCTATTCCAACTGTGAGCGGCACCTCTTGGCCACACATTGGGCCGTGAAAAGATCACTGATCTTCACAGGCACCTCTCCCATCACCCTCCTCACCCATCACACACCCACCCAGATGCTTCTGGATGGGAGGATCAAGGATGGAACTGTGAGCAGTGCCCGCATTGCCGGCTGGACCCTCCTCCTCTCACAGATGGATCTTAAAGTGAAGTGTCTCTGTGAGCCAAAGCTCGCAGCCAACCTGGTATATCCTGGAACAGCCCACCGGTGTTCCATAGAAGGGGTTTGGGAAGTGAACATAGGTTTACGGGCCGGGATACATCCCACGAGCCGCGAGATCTATGTAGACGGTTCCAGCACGGTATCTGTTGGCGAGCGTCTCACGGGGTGTGGAGTTTATGACCCAGCGGCAAACATTGCCCTGGCGATTAAGCTCCCCAGCACCATGAGCACCCAGCAGGCTGAACTGTCCACGGTAGTGTACGTCGTTACACACCCCGAAATCTTCCCTACCCCACACACGATTTGCTCGGACAGCATGTTTACGTGCAATTTGTGTACGGAGTACCTGGCCATCTGGTCCCGCCGTGGATACACCTCTGCTGACGGGAGACCCCTCACAGTAAAACGCCTGCTGGAGAAAATCCTGGCAGCAGTGGGGGAGGAAGGGGAGGTTTTCATTCACAAGGTGAAGGCCCATTCCTCCACAGAACCCCGCAGTCAAGGCAACCAGCAGGCTGACATGCTCGCCAAGGAGGGTGCCCGCGCAGGCACTTTCTGGGACCCATATGGGTCCAGACCCATGGCAGCAGTCAGAGGTAGGGACGTGACCCAAGGGAGTGCAGGGGTAGCTTAGCCCTGGACCTTAAGACGGTCCAAGCCCAAGACCCCGTCCTCAGAGCAGTCCTCAGTGCAGTGACTGAGGGAAAAAGGGTAGAGGGTCCTTACGGCACAGCAACCCTCTCCGTCAAAGAGGGCATGCTGTTCCGGGGGGAGCAGTGGGTTGTGCCGCAGCAACACTGGAGGGAATTCCTTCAACTGGCTCATGAGGGTCCAGGAGCGGGGCATCCCGGGCTCGAGACCACCTGGCAGCGGGTGGAACAGGCGGGATGGTGGCCAGGACTCAGGGAAGATGTCCGCGAGTTATGCGCGGCTGTCTGGTGTGTGCTGCTAATAACCCTGACCCCCACAAAAGGAAGGTGCCCATGGGACACATCAGGAGGGTAGAGGGACCATGGCAGTCGATACAGGTCGACTACATCGGGCCCCTACCCACTGCCCAGGGAGGGTATAAGTACTGCCTAGTCCTGGTAGATATGTTCACGAAATGGGTAGAGGCCTTCCCCTGCAGAACAGCCACAGCTCTGGGTACTGCCAGGATCCTGGTCCGGGAGGTGTTCTCGCGGTAGGGGCTACTACAGTATGTGGAGTCCGACCAAGGGAGTCACTTCACCGGACAGGTGATGCAGAATACCCTTATGCTGCTATGCATCGAGGGGAAGTGGCACGTGGCCCACAACCCACAGTCATCAGGGATTGTGGAGAGAATGAATAGGACCCTAAAATAAAGGTTGAGGAAGGAGACGGTGGACTCACCCCGTAAATGGGCCGAGGTCCTACTGTTGGTTCTGATGGGGATCCGGGCCAGCCAGTCAAAAAGCACGGGGTACTCCCCGTACGAGCTGATGACTGGCAGGGTTATGTGGACCCCCAACCATGTACTAGCCCCGGTGCTCACAGAAGGTCAGCTGAGAGAGGTAAACCGGGACAGGTTCGCCCGAAACCTCTTCGAGCACCTTAAACAGGTCTACGAGCAGGCAGCTGGGAACATGGGGAAGCAGCATCGGAGTAACCGATTGCCGTTAGAACCCCGAAAGCACCACGAGTGGGAAATAGGAGATCAGGTCATGTTGAGGAACTATGCCCGAGTCGGGAGTCTGGAACCATTATACATGGGGCCCTACAACATTGTAGACAAAGCCAGCCCCATGGTATATGCTGCTAAGATGCCTCGGTGTACCAAATGGTTTCACATTAATCAGTGTAAACTGTTTAAACCCAAAAAGAGAAAACAGCCAGTTGGGGTAGGGTCCAAGGATGGAAATCCTCAGCCTGCAGCGGGAGCGAGTTCACAGACTGCACAGGCAGGCGCTGTGGCTTGCTTAAGGGGAGGGGCCATCCCGCCCACCGATTGGGACACTCCCCCACTCTTCTGGGCTCCAGATGAGGAGGAACCCGAGGGCGAAGACCCCGCCCCTGACCCAGGATTAGAGGAGGAGGGACCCAAGGGCGAAGACCCCGCCCCGGACCCAGGTTTGGTACCTGGGGGCGGAGGCTCCCAGCCTGCAGCAACAGGCTGCGAAGAGTTACCTGCCCCTAGCCCAGGTTCGGGAGAGTTAAAGCCTGAGGAAGAAGATCCCCGGCCAGCAGCAGTGGTAAGCCCACAGACCGCACCAGAGGGGACGGCAGTTCGGGTTAAAGGCTTACCAGCCCAGAAAACCCCACCCACCAAAGTCCCTAGAAGGTCCCCACGGATGCCCCAGCCAAGGAAACCCTGGTCACCGGCTCCCCATTTCAAAGGGGCAGCCTCCCGAGTCAGGGGTAAGTCCAAAGATAGAGGTCCCCAGCCGGCAGCCACAGGCTGCGAGGGACCGGGAGTGCAGGACAGTGCGGCCACGCCGAAGGGAGCGGTGTGCCGCAGCCCTAACAGGGATTAGGCTGGCCGTCCGGAGACGGACAGCAGATGTATATAGTTAGGTAATTTAAGTTTAGGTATTTAGCTCAAGTTTAGGTGTTTAGCTTAAGCTAAATAAGGTGATGGGTAGCTTTAATTAAGTAATAATCTGCTAAGAGTGTGTGTATTTGAGTCGAGGTCGCGAGACCCGACTATGCTTCACCCAAGCCAGAGAATCTCTTGGGGACCTGGCTGTATGTTTTTGTATCTGTTGCAGAAGGACTTTCAGGATGAAGGGGGGCATAATCCTACTTGCCCTGATAGGACTGAGCATTGGAAAACGAGGTGACGTGGAGGAATCCCACATCTATGGGTGCTCAGGAGAGAGAGCACCTATAGTGACCGACGGAAGTGGCGAATGGGATGTGGAGGAGACCGCCGTCTATGTCCAGGAGGGAAGGTGGCTGGATTCCAATTCGTCTCAGTACTCCAGCCAGACCAGGTTCACGTACGGGGAGGCCTCCCTCCTGTGCCCCAGGGTACAGGTCGTCACCACAAGGGTTAGCGTCACCGTAGGGAAACGCGTATGTTTAATGTGCAAGGGACACATTCCTTTGGATGGGTGGTGGTGGCTCAGAAATCTGAGCAAAGATATGAGAAACCCTGCAGTCGAGTGGGAACGGTTGGGGAACAATACCCACTGGACGATTACATGGACTCACGGGGGATTAAGTGTGTGTTGGGACAAGTGGTGGGAACCGGATCAAGGGATTTATATCTGTATGTGGGGGTCAGAGAGGGTCTGCCCCGCAGGCATATCCATCATTTTCCACCGGCAGTGGCAAGACGCCGGGGAGGGGATGAAGTGGGATACCAGCCTGAAGGTGTGCGCGGTCCCATACTCCCCGATCCCAGTCAATGCCACTGAGCTTGTGCCCCGCCCATGACGCAGATGGCGAGGACACCCAGGGAAGGGTGCCCCGCCACCACCAAGGGACCAGGGAATGGGCTGGTACTAGTGCCTATGGATCAGGTGCTGTACCAAGGGGTACACTACACGGTAGCCTCCGTGATTTTAAATCTCACCGAGGTACACTTACCGGAGTGGTGCCCCAAAGAAACAGAGCAGCTATACCGGGCCCTATTAAAAGGAAATTATAGCGGAGTTTGAGAAGCACGCAAAGACTGTAAATGCCCTCATAAGGGAGGACAGAAATGCTTCTGACCAGGCTGCGCAGAACGAGGTGTGCGTGCTGTACGGGGTGTGGTTGTTGGGCGAGGGCCGCAGTAATCTGGAGGATTTAAAACAGGGTTTAGTCCCCTCCTGGATCAGCAACAAGCACCTCGCAGCCCTCCATCCGTTTGAAAATGCATTAAGCCCGTGCCAACTCCGGCTAGCTTCAGAAGCCTACCCAGTCCCAGTGGATTGTGGACAGTTCAACCACAGCATTATGGGTATAGTAGTTAGGATGCCGGTCATGGGTAGGACAGCCAGACCCGCGCCGGTATACAGGGTTGAGAACATCGGAGTCATTCAAGGGGGTGCACACATTCGTTTCACAGTGGTCCCACCTTACGTCATAAAGTGGGAGCATGCTATGACAGGTACTGACCTCTCAGGGTGCCGGAGCCGGGGAGCACACATAATCCTGTGTCCCCAGCACTTGAATGCCTATTCAAAACCGCAGTGCGGGTTCAGAGCTGCTGGTGCAAAACCCATAAATTGTACCATGGAGGCAATGGCACAAGGCCATGTTCCCCCGCAGGTAGCATATATAGGAGGTGGGACATATTGTGTCACCACAGGAGCGCCCCACTACCAGCATGGACAGCATAGCTGGTGTCCGGTAACTGACAGCAGTTTCTGCTTTAAACCCGAGGCAGAAGTTCAAGTGGCCCAGGAACGAATTGTCCCCATTCCTGAACCCTCCACTGTTCACCTCACTGTAAAAGAGAATTTTACCAACCTGCAAAAATATGTAGCGCATTTCGGCTACAAAATTCCCCCTCTCCCAGAACACCTTACCAAAATACTCAAAACAGTTACAGTTTCACGGAAACATTTCTACACTCTGGAGCAGAAAACAGTAGAGATGGGGGCTAAGATATTGGACATTGTGATCCCACCCTAGTGGGACATTTTCAATAATAGAGGTCCCTTCGTGGATCAGACTGGCTTTCCACATTCTCGTGGTTTGCCAGCTGGGGATAGTATTGTACCTAGTATGTACTCAGTGCAAGGGAAAGGGTCAGATACTAGAATTCCAAAACCAAAGGACCTGGAAGGAACATATGTTAAGGTGGAGGGAGATACACCTTTTTGAATTTGCTGTTTGTATTGTTGATTAAAGATTGTTGTTTTTTTATGTTCTTTTATTGTTTTTGATAAAGATTCTCAAACGTGTTGTTAATAAAGATATGATGTGTACCAAGTGGTGCAGGGGTGTCGGGCCCCCTCCGTGCTTGGATGTGTGTAAACGACAGTAATTATTCTATGTATGCTTATGTACACTACATTTTTACAGAATGGGAAATGCATGTGTTGTGGGTATCTTAGATAGGTACTTACAGGGGAAGGTTGACTATGGAGGGTCGGAAATTTTGCTCACCTTATCAGGATAATACTTAAAGCAAGTTTAGTATCAACAGGGGGGACTGTAGGGTTCTCAAAATTCCCACATTCCCCAAAGTTATAGATCAAGGGGCCCTGTTTGGACAAGTTATTAAAAACAGGGTACCCAAAATGGCTTCTGTAACCTTGTGACCAAACCAACACGATTTTTAAAACAGGGCTCTGCAGACAGGCAGGCCCGGAGACGAAACTTAAAATGCAGGAATCTGTGAAAAGGACACTCTGGAGCCCGCCAGACAAAGTAAACACAGAATACGCATTCATTCAACTTGAAATAGATCAAGCTAGAATGGGCCTAGAATCGAGGCAATTAGATTTCTGCATATTTAATTGGTAACAGCTCATAGTAGCCATCAAGTCAAGACAAACAACCAGGACATCGGGGCCATTAGACCCAGAGACAACCACTCCAAAAGTCGTTAAAGTAAATGATTGTAATCATTTAAACAAGCCCGCCAAAAGTTAAACAATGGACTGACCTGATTTGGCGCGCAGATAAGGAGTTGAAGAACGGGTATAATTGTAGGCCCATCAGTGGCCATCGCTCTTAGCTCGCTTAGCTCTTGCTCTGGCCTCTCATCGTTGGCTTTTGGCCTGCTGCCGCTCATACTCGCGCCCTGGCCTCGTGGAGGGCTCTTTTCTCGCTCCCCGCGCCGCTCAACAACCAAGGACGCCCATTACACTGGGGCCAAACGCGGGAGGAGAACGAGACCAGAGTTCAAAACCACACAGGACACACAGGCCACAAACGGGCAGACGAGACGAGAGGAGACGAAGAAGAAGGTAAACCGATAAAAGCAGAGAAGGGCAGCGAAACACGCATTGCGAAAAACCAAACGTCTAGTTATAAGCTGGCGTTTGGTGAATAAGTTGGCATTGCATCTGTGGACAGTACAAATAAGCTGGCATTCGAAGAGTGGGTGGCAGCGACTGATGAATAAACTAGCGTTCGAAGCATGGGTAGTAAAATCCTTTAGACGATAAAGACCGCCAATCGACCCCCGACCATAACATTACCGCCGATGGCCGCCCGAGGGAGAAGAAGAAGAAAATCCATCATGACGAGATGACGAGGGTAGCTGAGGAAAAGAGAGGGTGCTTCGCATCAACAACTTCAGCGCCACGTCCTGAGACCATGTGGCGACGGGATACCCCAAAGGACAGCGGGAGCGAACCTGAAAACTCACAACCATTTAAGCAACTGGTTTTGGATCGGTGAGCATGAATTCCTGGCCCCTCATAGCTTAATCTAGTTAGGTATAGGGGGTGGGATAAGGATAAGGGGTTTGTTTAATGTAGTTGTTTCCCTCGATGTGCCATGTGTTCCCCATTCCCATATAAGTGTAATTGTTTATGCCTGTATTTTTCATACCAGTAATTTTCATAATATTGTTTTATTCTGCTTTTAATAAAATTTTGGTTTTCTTACGCCAAGCCACTTGTCTACTCGATTTTCTGTATCGCCGCCTGTACCTAAGTCCGGTGTCTAGAACCCAGGGGTGTGGGAGCGATTCGAACCGCTCAAAAGGCAGTCAGAGGTGAAGCTGACTGGGCACGACACTCCACCCCCTACAATACCCAACAGTATAAACTATATCCAACAGAATAAATATATCCAACAGTAGAAACTATATCCAACAGTACAAACTATAACCAACAGTATAAGCTATATCCAACAGTGTAAACTATATCCAACAGAATAAACTATATCCAAGAGTATAAACTATATCCAACAGAATGAACTATATCCAACAGTACAAACTATATCCAACAGTATAAACTATATCCAACAGAATGAACTATATCCAACAGAATGAACTATATCCAACAGAATGAACTATATCCAACTTTATAAACTATATCCAAAAGAATAAAATATATCCAGCAGTATAAAGTATAAGCAATAGTATAAACTATATGCAACATTATAAAATATATCCAACAGAATAAACTGTATCCAGCAGTATAAAGTATATCCAAAAGAATAAATTATATCCAACAGTATAAGCTATTCCAACTATATAAACTATATCCAACAATATAAACTTTCTCCATCAGTATAAACTATATCCAACAGTATAAACTATATCCAAGAGAATAAATTATTTCCAACAGAATAAACAATATCCAACAGTATAAACTATATCCAACAGTACAAAGTATATCCAACAGCATAAAATATATCCAACAGAATAAATTATATCCAACAGCATAAACTATATCCAAAAGTATATGCTATTCCAAGAGTATAAACGAAATCCAAGAGTATAAACTATAATGAACAGTATAAACTATATCCAAGAGTATAACCTATATCCAACAGTAGAAATATATCCAACAGTAGAAATATATCCAACAGCAGAAACTATATCCAACAGTATAAACTATATCCAACAGTATAAACTATAACCAACAGCATAAACTGTATGCAACAGAATAAATTATATCCAACAGTATAAACACTATCCAACAGTAAAAACGATATCCAACAGTAAAAACCATATCCAACAGAATAAATTATATCCAACAGAATAAACTATATCCAACAGAATAAACTGTATCCAACAGAATAAACTATATCCAAGAGAATAAACTATACCCAACAGAATAAACGATATCCAAGAGAATAAACTATATCCAACAGTATAAACTATATCCAACAGTATAAACTATAGCCAAGACTCTAAAATATATCCAACAGTATAAACTATATCCAACAGCATAAACTATATCCAACAGTATAAACTATATCCAACAGCATAAACTATATCCAACAGTATAAACTATATCCAACAGAATAAATTTTTTCCAACAGAATAAACAATATCCAACAGAATAAACTATATCCAACAGAATAAACTATATCCAACAGTATAAACTATATCCAACATTATAAAATATATCCAACATTATAAAATATATCCAACAGAATAAACTATATCCAACAGGATAAACTATATCCAACAGGATAAACAATATCCAACAGAATAAACTATATCCAACAGAATAAACTATATCCAACAGTATAAACTATATCCAACAGTATAAACTATATCCAACAGCATAAACTATATCCAACAGTATAAACTATATCCAAAAGTATATGCTATTCCAAGAGTATAAACGAAATCCAAGAGTATAAACTATAATGAACAGTATAAACTATATCCAAGAGTATAACCTATATCCAACAGTAGAAATATATCCAACAGCAGAAACTATATCCAACAGTATAAACTATATCCAACAGTATAAACTATAACCAACAGCATAAACTGTATGCAACAGAATAAATTATATCCAACAGTATAAACACTATCCAACAGTAAAAACGATATCCAACAGTAAAAACCATATCCAACAGAATAAATTATATCCAACAGAATAAACTATATCCAACAGAATAAACTGTATCCAACAGAATAAACTATATCCAAGAGAATAAACTATACCCAACAGAATAAACGATATCCAAGAGAATAAACTATATCCAACAGTATAAACTATATCCAACAGTATAAACTATAGCCAAGACTCTAAAATATATCCAACAGTATAAACTATATCCAACAGCATAAACTATATCCAACAGTATAAACTATATCCAACAGAATAAATTTTTTCCAACAGAATAAACAATATCCAACAGAATAAACTATATCCAACAGAATAAACTATATCCAACAGTATAAACTATATCCAACATTATAAAATATATCCAACATTATAAAATATATCCAACAGAATAAACTATATCCAACAGGATAAACTATATCCAACAGGATAAACAATATCCAACAGAATAAACTATATCCAACAGAATAAACTATATCCAACAGTATAAACTATATCCAACAGTATAAACTATAGCCAAGACTCTAAAATATATCCAACAGCAGAAACTATATCCAACAGTATAAACTATATCCAACAGTATAAACTATAACCAACAGCATAAACTGTATGCAACAGAATAAATTATATCCAACAGTATAAACACTATCCAACAGTAAAAACGATATCCAACAGTAAAAACTATATCCAACAGAATGAACTATATCCAACAGTACAAACTATATCCAACAGTATAAACTATATCCAACAGAATGAACTATATCCAACAGAATGAACTATATCCAACAGAATGAACTATATCCAACTTTATAAACTATATCCAAAAGAATAAAATATATCCAGCAGTATAAAGTATAAGCAATAGTATAAACTATATGCAACATTATAAAATATATCCAACAGAATAAACTGTATCCAGCAGTATAAAGTATATCCAAAAGAATAAATTATATCCAACAGTATAAGCTATTCCAACTATATAAACTATATCCAACAATATAAACTTTCTCCATCAGTATAAACTATATCCAACAGTATAAACTATATCCAAGAGAATAAATTATTTCCAACAGAATAAACAATATCCAACAGTATAAACTATATCCAACAGTACAAAGTATATCCAACAGCATAAAATATATCCAACAGAATAAATTATATCCAACAGCATAAACTATATCCAAAAGTATATGCTATTCCAAGAGTATAAACGAAATCCAAGAGTATAAACTATAATGAACAGTATAAACTATATCCAAGAGTATAACCTATATCCAACAGTAGAAATATATCCAACAGTAGAAATATATCCAACAGCAGAAACTATATCCAACAGTATAAACTATATCCAACAGTATAAACTATAACCAACAGCATAAACTGTATGCAACAGAATAAATTATATCCAACAGTATAAACACTATCCAACAGTAAAAACGATATCCAACAGTAAAAACCATATCCAACAGAATAAATTATATCCAACAGAATAAACTATATCCAACAGAATAAACTGTATCCAACAGAATAAACTATATCCAAGAGAATAAACTATACCCAACAGAATAAACGATATCCAAGAGAATAAACTATATCCAACAGTATAAACTATATCCAACAGTATAAACTATAGCCAAGACTCTAAAATATATCCAACAGTATAAACTATATCCAACAGCATAAACTATATCCAACAGTATAAACTATATCCAACAGCATAAACTATATCCAACAGTATAAACTATATCCAACAGAATAAATTTTTTCCAACAGAATAAACAATATCCAACAGAATAAACTATATCCAACAGAATAAACTATATCCAACAGTATAAACTATATCCAACATTATAAAATATATCCAACATTATAAAATATATCCAACAGAATAAACTATATCCAACAGGATAAACTATATCCAACAGGATAAACAATATCCAACAGAATAAACTATATCCAACAGAATAAACTATATCCAACAGTATAAACTATATCCAACAGTATAAACTATATCCAACAGCATAAACTATATCCAACAGTATAAACTATATCCAAAAGTATATGCTATTCCAAGAGTATAAACGAAATCCAAGAGTATAAACTATAATGAACAGTATAAACTATATCCAAGAGTATAACCTATATCCAACAGTAGAAATATATCCAACAGCAGAAACTATATCCAACAGTATAAACTATATCCAACAGTATAAACTATAACCAACAGCATAAACTGTATGCAACAGAATAAATTATATCCAACAGTATAAACACTATCCAACAGTAAAAACGATATCCAACAGTAAAAACCATATCCAACAGAATAAATTATATCCAACAGAATAAACTATATCCAACAGAATAAACTGTATCCAACAGAATAAACTATATCCAAGAGAATAAACTATACCCAACAGAATAAACGATATCCAAGAGAATAAACTATATCCAACAGTATAAACTATATCCAACAGTATAAACTATAGCCAAGACTCTAAAATATATCCAACAGTATAAACTATATCCAACAGCATAAACTATATCCAACAGTATAAACTATATCCAACAGCATAAACTATATCCAACAGTATAAACTATATCCAACAGAATAAATTTTTTCCAACAGAATAAACAATATCCAACAGAATAAACTATATCCAACAGAATAAACTATATCCAACAGTATAAACTATATCCAACATTATAAAATATATCCAACATTATAAAATATATCCAACAGAATAAACTATATCCAACAGGATAAACTATATCCAACAGGATAAACAATATCCAACAGAATAAACTATATCCAACAGAATAAACTATATCCAACAGTATAAACTATATCCAACAGTATAAACTATAGCCAAGACTCTAAAATATATCCAACAGCAGAAACTATATCCAACAGTATAAACTATATCCAACAGTATAAACTATAACCAACAGCATAAACTGTATGCAACAGAATAAATTATATCCAACAGTATAAACACTATCCAACAGTAAAAACGATATCCAACAGTAAAAACCATATCCAACAGAATAAATTATATCCAACAGAATAAACTATATCCAACAGAATAAACTGTATCCAACAGAATAAACTATATCCAAGAGAATAAACTATACCCAACAGAATAAACGATATCCAACAGAATAAACTATATCCAACAGAATAAACTATATCCAACAGTATAAACTATATCCAACAGTATAAACTATAGCCAAGACTCTAAAATATATCCAACAGTATAAACTATATCCAACAGCATAAACTATATCCAACAGTATAAACTATATCCAACAGCATAAACTATATCCAACAGTATAAACTATATCCAACAGAATAAATTTTTTCCAACAGAATAAACAATATCCAACAGAATAAACTATATCCAACAGAATAAACTATATCCAACAGTATAAGCTATATCCAACAGTATAAACCATATCCAACAGTATAAACTATATCCAAGAGAATAAACTATATCCAACAGGATAAATTATATCCAACAGAATAAATATATCCAACATTATAAGCTATATCCAACAGAATAAACTATATCCAAGAGAATAAACTATATCCAACATTATAAAATATATCCAACAGAATGAATTTTATCCAACTGTATAAACTATATCCAACAGTATAAAATATGTCCAGCAGTATAAAGTACATGCAACAGTATAAATTATATACCACATTATAAAATATATCCAACAGTATAAATTATATCCAACAGAATAAACTATATCCAACAGTTTAAACTATATCCAACAGTATAAACTATATCCAACAGTTTAAACTATATCCAACATGTTAAACTATATCCAACAGAATAAACTGTATCCAGCAGTATAAACTATATCCAACAGCAGAAACTATATCCAACAATATAAAATATATCCAACAGAATAAACTATATCCAACGGTATAAACTATATCCAACAGAATAAAATATATCCAACTGTATATACTATATCCAACAGGATAAACTATATCCAACAGTATAAGCTATTCCAATTGTATAAACTATATCCAAAAATATAAACTTTCTCCATCAGTTTAAACTATATCCAAGAGAATAAACTATTTCCAACAGAATTAACTATATCCAACAGTATCAACTATATCCAAAAGAATAAATATATCCAGCTGCATAAAGTATATGCAACAGTATAAACTATATCCAACATCATAAAATATATCCAACAGAATAAACTATATCCAACAGAATAAACTATATCCAACAGTATAAACTATATCCAACATTGTAAGCTATATCCAACAGTACAAACTATATCCAACAGGATAAAATATATCCATCAGAATAAATTATATCCAACAGCATAAACTATATCCAACAGTATAAGCTATTCCAAGAGTATAAACTGTATCCAATAGTATAAACTATATCGAACAGTATAAACTATATCCAACAGTATAAGCTGTATCCAACAAAATAAACGATATCCAACAGGATAAACTATATCCAACAGGATAAACTATATCCAACAATATAAACTATATCCAACAATATAAACTATATCCAACAGGATAAACTATATCCAACAGGATAAACTATATCCAACCGTATAAACTATATCCAACAGGATAAACTATATCCAACCGTATAAACTATATCCAACAGTATAACTATATCCAACAGTATAAACTTTATAGAAACATAGAAGATAGGAGCAGGAGTAGGCCATTCGGCCCCTCGAGCCTGCTCCGCCATTCAATGAGATCATGGCTGATCATCCAAATTCAGTACCCTGTTCCTGCCTTCTCTCCATATCCCTTGATCCCTTTAGCCCTAAGAAGTATATCTAACTCCTTCTTGAATATATTTAAGAATGAATTGGCCTCTACGGCTTTCTGTGGTAGAGAATTCCACAGGTTCACCACTCTCTGGGTGAAGAAATTCCTCCTCATCTCTGTCCTAAATGGCTTACCCCTTATCCTTAGACTGTGGCCCCTGGTTCTGGACTCCCCGACCATTGGGAACATCCTTCCCGCATCTAGTCTGTCTAGTCCTTTTAGAATTTTATAAGTTTCAATGAGATCCCCTCTCATTCTTCTAAACTCCAGCGAATATAAGCCCAATCGACCCAATCTCTCCTGATACGTCATTCCTGCCATCCCAGGTATCAGCCTCTCGCTACGAAGGCCAACATACCATTTGCCTTCTTAACCGCCTGCTGCACCTGCATGCTTACCTTCAGCGACTGGTGCACAACTGTAGAAACTATATCCAACAGAATGAAGTATATCCAACAGTATAAACTATATCCATCAGTATAAACCATATCTAACAGTATAAACTATATCCAACAGTATAAACTATATCGAACAGTATAAACTATTTCAACAGTTTTACAACGGGTCCATTAATAATCACAAAAGTCAGAAGATATTGCCTCACGTTTGTAACAATGGCATCTTTATCATTAGTAAGTCCCCAGCAGAAGTTGCGCCTGATTGGAAGTGATTGGCGAAAAGGCTGGTGAATTCGCTGCTTCACCAGTTTCAACAGATACCTCCCCAGGTGAGCTGAGCGAACGAAAAAGCCTTGACACGATGACAAGACACCTCCAATAGCGAAAGCTGGTCCTGCCAATGTAATATTGTCAATTCTATTCCATTAGCACATGGTATGGTTATTTCTCCAGGCTCTACTGCATTTTCATGTTTAGTATTATGTTTGATGATGATTGGAAGCCCAAAAGTTGCTGGCATTTGAAAATTATAGGTCAGAAATTCAAGTAAGCTCACAATCAAAAACAACATCATGAAATTAAAAATATGCTCACAACTTTGGATTGTAAACTTGATCACTTAACATGAGTTAGAATATAGTAAACAGTTTGGAGCAGAATCCATAATCTATTATATATTAACATTTGGTATGTGAGGTGCATATTTCATTGAAAACATTGTAAGTACCTGTGGTATCTGTTCCTCCTGTAGGTGGCGGTGTGATAGACCTTTCCATTGATAAAGGTGTCCCATTCATACAATAGTTGCTTCTTTATAGGCAGCTTGCAGCCCTTTGTGTCCTGCAGCCGTTGGTGGCTCCTGTTCACACCACAACATGCCATATCACCCAAAAGAAAAGAAGAAAAAGACAGAAGCTGAAAAGCACAGAGAAAGAAGCAAATAGAAGTCTTAAGGAATGAGAAACAGCTGAAAAAGACAGAGACAGAAGCAGAAGAGTCAAGACAAAGAGAGAAAATGCAAAACAAAAACAGCAGAGACAGGTAATAGAGTGACCATATTATCTGACTTACCACATGCAATGCCACAGCAGATTGACTAGTAATATATTAAAAATCTTACATTTGCGTCCACTTCCTGCCAACTTTTTTCATTATTAATTCCTATGTTAACATTTATAATGGAAACTGCCAATGTAATCTTGTCACACTGCAATTACACTCTCCCCTCAGTGGAGGTGCTGCAGTGCCACTAATGGTGGGAGGGTGCAATCACAGCATGACAAGTTTACATAGGCTGTGTCCATTGTAAATGTGGATGTAGGAATTTGTAATGGAAATATAAAAATTAGGACTGAATATATGACTTTAAAATGGGGACTGAATTATGTCTGCACGCTCTGGTCCAATTATCTCCTGCTCTCTAACACTATTTCACCTGAAGACTACACTTGGTCTTGATTCCCCAGGTGTAACGGTATGGGAGATTGACGAGTGAAGTATTAAAAATACTTTTTCCTCAGTGCGCTAAAAGAACCATTTTGTTAAGATAAACCCTTAATTTGAACAGTCAATCAATAATAAATCATATTTTAACTGCTAGAATCTTTACCAGAACACTAATTGAAATGTTTTTCCCATTTCAGTTCTAACTTATGTTTCCTAACTTGTGATTTTTTTTGGATAGGATATACTTTCATTCAATTATTTTAAAGATACTTAACTGAGGTGCTGTGGAATATTGACCAGAGTACTGAGGTGATGCCCTATTTACCATTATTCCAGCTTTTCTTCCATCATCAAACACAGAGAGATTTGATTCACTATCAGACTGTGAGCGTCTGCAAATAAACTGAGCTCATATTTCACATTTTATATTTATGTCTTAATTAGTAGAGGGATCTTATTAGAAGCATATATTTCCCATTGGAATAAATGAGGCTTTGAGTTTTCAAAATTATGAAGAAGCTTGAGCTTGACAATTGTTGGCGGTGAATCTTGATTGGTCAAGTTTCTGCCAGTATATCGTTTAAAAGAAACTCACTCAATTGAAAGTTGAGGTAATGAATATTTCTTTTTGTTGTTGTAAAATAAACAAAAAGGGCAGGGTTAGCATCCTGGTTTCTAAAAGTGTAAAACATTGTGCCAAGTAATTTATTTATAGGCAGGCATCGCTCAGGACTGAAGTAAGTTCAATGTAAAGTACTCAACCCTTCTGGAAGTACTATAATAAAATAACGAATATTGCTCAGTTAAAATGGAATTTTGTTTAAAAGGTTATAATTAAGGCTTACGCATAATTCTCTTTTGCAGAAATACCTACTGAGTCCTAAAACAAAGTTATCTTTATTTGAAATTGTAAATATAAAATTTAGAGAGTTTTTTTTTATTCGTTCCTGGGATGTGGGCGTTGCTGGCAAGACCAGTATTTATTGCACAACCCTAATTGCCCTTGAGAAGGTGGTGTTGAGCCGCCTTCTTGAACCACGGTAGTCCTTGTGGTGAAGGTAATCACACAGTGCTGTTAGGGAGTGAGTTCCAGGATTTTGATCCAGCCATGATAAAGGAACGGCAATATATTTCCAAGTCAAGACGATGTGTGACTTGGAGGGGAACTTGGAGGTGGTGGTGTTCCCATGTGCCTGCTGCCTTGTCCTTCTAGATGGTGGAGATTACAGGTTTGGGAGATGCTGCCGAAGAAGCCTTGGCAAGTTGCTGCAGCGCATCTTGCAGATGATATATGCTGCAGCTACAGCTACAGCTACAGGTGGAGGGTTTGAATGTTTAAAGTGGTGGATCGGGTGCCAATCAGGCGGCTGCTTTGTTCTGGATGGTGTCGAGCTTCTTAAGTGTTGTTGGAGCTGCACTCATCCAGGCAAGTGAAGAGTATTTCATCTCACTCCTAACTTGTGCCTTGTAGATGGTGGAAAGGCTTTGGGGAGTCAGGAGGTGAGTCACTTGCCGCAGAATATCCAGCCTCTGACCTGCTCTTGTAGCCACAGTATTTATGTGGTTGGTCCAGTTAAGTCTCTGGTCAATGGTGACCCCCAGGATGTCGATGATGGGGGATTCGACGATGGCAATGCTATTGAATGTCATGGGGAGGTGGTTAGACGCTCTCTTGTTGGAGATGGTCATTGCCTGGCACTTGTGTGGCGCGAATGTTACTTGCCACTTATCAGCCCAAGCCTGAATGTCGTCCGGGTCTTGCTGCATGTGGGCATGGGCTGCTTCATTATCTGAGGAGCTGCGAATGGAACTGAACACTGTGCAGTCATCAGCGAACATCCCCACTTCTGACCTTATGATGGAGGGAAGGTCATTGATGAAGCAGCTGAAGATGGTTGGGCCTAGGACACTTCCCTGAGGAATTCCTGCAGCGATATCCTTGAAGTACACTAAAGGAAGTTTGCTATTTTCACTGTCAAATTCTTCTCAGGATATGGGTGACTAGCAAGGTCATATTTACTGCCCATCTCTAATTACCAAAGCTCTTGTTTCTACAAAGGCTTGCAATACCAATTCAAGAAGCATTTGGATGAGCACTTGAAATGCCATTGCATACAAGGCTATGGACCAAATGCTGGAAAATGGGATTAGACTGGACAGGGATGGATGGGCGGCGCAGACACGATGGGCCGAAGGGCCTCTTTCTGTGCTGTAAAACTCTATGACTCTATGAGAGCACATTAATAGTCATTAACAGTGTGGACATGGAACTGCCTGTCGGCCAAACCAGGTAGGAGTTGTTGGTTCCCTTCCCTGAAGGACATTAGTGATCCAGTTGGGTTTTTGTGAAAATCCAGCAACTATCATGGAAATTTTTTTCTTATGCTAGCCCACACACTACCAAATTTATTGAAGATGAGTTCAAATCCCACCATGGTAGTTTGAGAATTGAATTCACTTTAAATAATATCTGGAAATAAAGAGCTGGTATCAGTAAAAGTGACCATGAAGCTGCCGGATTGTCGTAAAAACCCAACTGGTTCACTAATCTCCTTTAGGGAAGGAAACCTGCTGTCCTTAGCCGTCTTGGTCTGTATGTGGCATGACACTGAACTGTCCTTTGAAGTGGCCTAGCAAGCCATTCAATTATACCTAACCACCACCACCTTCTCAGGGCAACATAGGATAGGCAATAAATGCAGGAAGATATCAATAAATTGGTCAGCTGGGCAGAACAGTGGCAAATGGAGTTCAATCCGGAGAAGTGTGAGGTAATGTATTTGGGGAGGGCTAACAAGGAAAGGGAATGCACATTAAATGGTAGGACACTGAGTAGTGTAGAGGAACAAAGGGACCTTGGAGTCCACAGATCCCTGAAGGTAGCAGGCCAAGTAGCTAAGGTGGTTAAGAAGGCATAAGGAATGCTTGCCTTTATTAGCCGTGGCATAGAATACAAGAGCAGGGGGGTTATGCTTCAACTGTATAAAACACTAGTTAGGCCTCAGCTAGAGTACTGCGTGCAGTTCTGGTCACCACATTACAGGAAAGATGTGATTGCACTAGAGAGGGTACAGAGGAGATTAACAAGGATGTTGCCAGGCGTAGAGAATCTTAGCTATGAGGAAAGACTGGATAAGTTGGGTCTGTTTTCCTTGGAACAGAGGAGGCTGAGGGGAGACCTTATTGAGGTGTATAAAATTATGAGGGGCATAGATAAAGTGGATAGAAAGGACCTATTTCCCTTAGCAGAGGGGTCAAAAACCAGGGGGCACAGATTTAAAGTAAGGTTTAGAGGGGATTTGAGGGGAAATTTCTTCACCCAGAGGTTTGTGGGGTTCTGGAACTCACTGCCTGAAAGGGTGGTAGAGGCAGGAACCCTAACCACATTTAAAAAGTACTTGGATGTGCACTTGGGATGCAGTAACCTGCAGGGCTACGGACCAAGAGCTGGGAAGTGGGATTAGGCTGGATAGCTCTTTGTTGGCCAGTGCGAACACGATGGGCCGAAATGACCTCCTTCCGTGCTGTAACTTTCTATGATTCTATAAAATGCTGGCCTTGCCAGCAACGCCTGCATCCCAAGAATGAATCATTTTTAAAACCTTGTTATGGTGGAATTTCAAACTCTCAGCTTCTAGGTTGCTAACCACTTACAATAACCACTTAAACACACTCATCTAAACAGGTCAACGTATGGCAGATTGTACAAAGCTGGAACAAACAACCCCAAATCTAAAATGCTTATTTACTTGTAAAATGTTTAATGTTCATGAAAACTCAGAAAACCAATACCTTAATCTTAAAATCGTAAATAGCAATGAACCCCTGTGTAATATCCTTTCATGCGACATCTGCACTGACCTGAAAACCTATTTCTTATAGAGAGAACCTTATAATATTTAACACTAATTCTTAAAACTAGAAAGCTTGTGTCCAATGAACTGTTTTCCAAGATACTGATGAAAGCTTCAGTAAATCTTTTTACAAGCATCAGTTCACAGCTCAAAAGGGGGGGGGGGAAAAGAGTTGCTGACAAAGAGAATGAGACAACATGAGGGACGCACGGAAAATAAATGTAAATAGTCAGTAATATCAGTGCAATTTCTAAAGCTGGCATTCTTCCCAGGGTAAGCAAAGTGAGTGTATATTACCTCACAGGTAAATAAAGGCAGCTGCTGCTGGTTTAAATCAAGAAACTGCATCCACTTAAACAGAGGAGGCTAGAATTGGATATCACCTTTACTTATCACCCACCTTTTAATTAAATGATGATTTAAAGGTTGGACCATATTATTTACCACAAGTGAAAGTTGTACACTCTTTAAAGCTAAACAACCTGTAGCTGATTCAGAGTTGCAAATATGTAGTTAAAGTGGACACTCTGGGGGAGAAATTCAGTAGGTTGCGCCACCCATTAGCGCCTTAAGAGGGCGCTAAGTGGGTTACAAGCCAGCTGGCACCCGGGCGCAGCACTGTCCACGCCTCCCGCTAAATTCCACGGGACGTTAGTGGTGGCGCTAACCGTTAGCGCTGCGCCGCTACCAATGGCGTCATCGGTGTGCGCAGCGCCCCGCTGACGCCCCGGCCGCGATATTTGGCAACGCCCCCTGATTTACCGCCGGACGCTATGTCCGACCGGTTCAGGGGGGCCTACCTGCGGCTGGGGAGGCGCAAATTAAAGGAGGTGCGGGGCGGCCATTTTTGTTGTTGGCCACCTGCCAGCACTCCCGTCCCCAGCCTCCTGAATCCCCCCCCCCCCCCGCGGAGTGCCGGCTGCGTTCTAAGAGCCCAGCACTTCTCTTCGGTGCCGGGCTCTTTTGCCTGCATTGCCGATCCTCGGGGGCCCAGCTGGGCCCCAGATCGCGCTGCACAAGGCCCCTCCCCTTTAAGAAGGGGAGGAAGGCCTGCAATACCGCGGCACGTAGTGCCGCAGCATGTGGCGCTGCAGCACGTTGCGCCACGATATTCAGTCGCAGCGCCCCAAGAGGGATGCGGGGCGCCTCCAGTAGCGCCGCGCTTCCCTTTGGGGTGCTACCACTCAATTTCCGGCGGGCGGCCACGAATGTTTCCGGGGCGCTACTTTTAGCGCCCTGGCGAGGCTGGCGCCCCAAACGGGGCTATACTCAATTTCTCCCCCTCTGATTTTTAAAGCATGATTTAATTGCCAAGGCATTTCGGTTTTTTTTTCCAATTCTTCATCAATGATATAATAAATATTCCAACATTGATCAAACTTCATTAGGTTAAATGTAAAACTGAAGACATCTTGGAATAGTATTGTTTGGAGCAAATTAATTGTTTACTTTAATGTAATTTTTAAACTGATCATGTTTGCTGAGAACATGATCAATGAGTGGAATTCCATTGAGTGGAATTTTCTAGTCAATGTACGAGTGAGCTTAGCTGCTTTCAGGGGCATCTCTAAATTTCTACTTCAAGCTCAAAAAATTCCAGGGTAGTTCGGCAGAGTGTTACACCAGGAGAAGTATTTATGTCACCAAGGTGCTGTGTCACTGCAAAGGGGCAATAGCTGCACCTGAGGCCAGTCAAAGCTTGTCATCGATTACAAGGGGAGGCGTCAGAGAGAAAGGAAGACTGATGATAGCAATGACAATGATTCACAGACCTCATACCAGCAACAGACAAGGGCAAGAAAGACTTCTGCAGCCTCAGTACTCATCCTTTTTAGCAGCACAATTACCTGCATCTGTGTTAGACTTTTTTCTTTTCTTTCAAAGTTAAAACAATACCGGATAAACAAAAGACTCCATCACTTAAAGTCAAAAGAATGTCCCTGCTGTCATTGGTATTATCTTTTGAGTTTGGTTGCATGAAATATGATATAGTTCTTTAAAAAAATCTAATATTTAGTCTTTTTATTTCTTTGTGATTTTTATCCCTGAGATAAACTGTATTTATTAAGATAATGCTAGGGAAGTACTGGTATAAGCAAGCTTATTTAGTTTAATTCTTTCGATATACACGTGCTTCACTTTAAAAATAAAATTCTTTTCTACTCCTCTCCTGTTGGCACTGTGTCATGCTGGGGAAAAGTTCCATTAGTGCTGACTGCCCCTGATGCCTTGCCCAATTAGGAATTTGTCATTTTTTTGGAGGGTACAGTAGCCTAGTAGTTACGGTACTGGACCAGCAGCAACCCAGAGGTCACGGCGAGTTCAAACCCACCATGGCAAGTTGCAAATTCAATATAAATCTGGTAATTTGTGGGTTGGTATCAAAAGCTAATCGTCAAAGCTGCTAGATTGCTGTAAAAAAAAAAAACTGGTGCACGAATGTCCTTCAGGTAAAGGAACCTGCCATCTCTACCCGGTCTGGCCAACACGTGACTCTAGTCACACTATGTTGTTGATTCAGAATGCCCTCAGGGTGACTAGGGATGAGCAATAAATGCAGCCTCGGCAGTGTTTCCACCATTCAAAGAGCAAATTAATATTTTTTTAACCAAGACATTGGGGCAGATTTTCCTGGGTTTATTAGATCTACTGTGCACAGCATCTAGAGATTCCACGCCCATAAGGAAACCGGCTTAATTTTCCGTTCATTAATTTATATCGATGGAATCTCATCTGATTTTTCTCTATACGCCTCATCCAGGCAGTCAAAAATGTCCACACGCAATAACAGGGAAAACTGCCCCAGTGAATATCAAAAAGCTATTTGATCATGAAGGGCATGGGAACACCATCACCTCGAAGTCACACACCATCCTTACTTGGAAATATATCGCCGATCCTTCATCGTTGCTGGGTTAAAATCCTGGAACTCCCTCCCTAACAGCACTGTGGGAGTACCTTCACCTCACGGACTGCAGCGGTTCAAGAAGACAGCTCACCGCCACCTTCTCAAGGGCAATTAAGGATGGGCAATAAATGCTGGCCTTGCCAGCGATGCCCACATCCCAGGAACTAATAAAAACAAAAGCATCACAACCAAGTCTGACCCTGTCCTCACCTGATGTTCACACATGCCCACTTTCAAGCCAAGGGTCATTGGATAGTGGTCAGGAATGAGAACCGTGGTAGATTTTTCCCTTTGTTGTCTGTGCGTACCGTGCCCAATTGTATCATTTTACTGCTCCTTGGCAGCAATCGGGTAACTCACAACAGAGCAACAACACCAACTTGCATTTATATAGCATCTTTATTGTAGTAAAATATCCCAAGGTGCTTCACAGGAGCATTATGAAACAAAGCCAGGGGACGGTGCTGGGATCTTCCTGATCCATATGGTTCAGTTCCCTAGTGGGCCATTCACTTACTAACTGAGCAATCGGGACAGCTTTACTCATTTTGTGGTGTTGCACATGGAGAGTTAGGACCAAGTGTACTCTTAAGGTGAATTGGGGTTGTGTGGGGGAGGGGGAGGGATAATTGTACCAGGATATGCAGGAATAATTCTGCCCCTATTCAAAAATTACACTTTTATGTCTTTATTTTTATATTTCCATCATTATAAATTCCTATGTCCACATTTAGAATGGAAACTGCCCAAGTGAACATGTCACACTATAATCACACCTTGCCACCAGTGAACATGTCACACTATAATCACACCTTACACCATCTCCACCAGGAGGGTGGAATTACAATGTGACAAAAAAAAACAATGTCACGGGGCTTTGTCCCAAGGGTGCCTGAAAATACAAGCTGACACCATTTTGGTTCGGGTGATATTTGGGTGTCTCTTGTGGCCACCTTAAACAGGCATTGGACCCCTTGCATATGCCAATGAGGGCATAATGTCTGTTTAAAGACCCCTCCTTGAAATGGCTCAGAAACTGAGTGGAGCATGTGGAGCCAGGAGGAGTAAGAGCGCTCTTCCTGACTCCACAGAACAACTACAGGCAGTTGCCAGCCCACATGTGCTCCCTTCCCGTCTGCCTCTCCCCCTCCCAGGACCTTCCCAAAGGCTGCTGCCTACGTCACAAACCGGCAAGGTGCCTCAGGAGACCCGACAGGCTCCCGCTGCTCGCCAGAATTATTCAGTTGAGGCCCAATGCTCAGGCCTCTGGCCTCTGCTGCAGAATAGTACGCCAACCATTTCAACAAATTTCTCCGCCAAAATGCTTTTGTTCGTTTAATTAGTTCTCAAATTAAAAAACAAATGATGTGAATTTTGATAGCCCTAATAACCACCTATGTTTTGGCGATAGTAATTAGAATGTGCATCTTTTTTTATAGCGGTGAGAGAGACAGGCAGAGACTAAGACAGAGATACGCATCTAGGTACCAATCACAAAACACAAACGTTTATGGAAATCCCTTAGTAAGTCATAAACCAGTGCTCCCACACATAGGATTCCCTCAAAACAGCCACTTCCTTCACTGCTGACAAATACCAGGAGTCCACCATGAGTCAAAGCTCACATTCAACCGAAATTGTGACAAACATCAGCTCCACCTTTCCAGATCTACCAAACTCAAGTTTCCCCCTCTACAGGGATGCCAGATGCTCCTGATACTGCCAGATACCAGCACCCCGAGTGTGGTACTGTAAAACCCCAAGACCAATTCTGCCAAGCCGTAGGACCATTCCCTAGTGCTGTGAAAGCTTCGGACTCCCCGAGAGCACAACTAAGCCCCATTCCCCCTCCCCAACACTGTTAAATAATTGAATTTGTGTATCTTGCTTAACATCTTGCTGTACATTCTCAGCTGTAAAATTGTATGGGATAAAAATTAAATAAATTGGTAAAGGAATACATATATAATACAACGGTCACTCATTTATAGTTTTCACAGAATAATAGAAAGTTGTGAAATTCAATCTAGTTACAGTGTGACATATTTACATAGGCTGTTCCCATTCTAGATGCGTACATAGGAATTCATAATGAAAATATGAAAATAAAGACAGAATGCATGATGTTAAAATGGGAACTGAATTATATCTGCATGTACTGGTCCAATTATCCTGTGCCCACTAACCCCACCTCACCTTAGTCTTGACTCCGTGTGTGCAATGCCACATTGCATGTATATCATCATGGACATGTGTATCAATGACCTTGGTACCACCCAATGGCTGATTTATCCTTTCAAATTCTAGACTACAGAGATGATTTATGGAAGGAGTACTGACTAATGGTTGCCTACTGGAATGCAGCGTGTGTATTTAAAATAAAAAAATTTTTTTTAATTATTGTTCTTGGCAAGACTGCATTTATTGGCCTTTCCAAGGTGCCTTCTCTTTGAACCACTGCAGTCCATGTGGTGATAGTGCTCCCACTGAGAGTCAGGGGGAGGTAGTTGTGACCTTTCTAAGTGGATATCGTCATTATCTGACACTCATGTGGCACAAATGTTACCTGCCACTTGTCAGCCCAAGCCTGGATGTTGTCCAGGTCCTCTTGTAGGCTGGCATGGGTTGCCTCATTACTGGAGGAGTCTCTGTTAACTAAGTTGGCATGCGCGGCTCTCCGCACGCCACATTGGACCCTTCAGTGCAATCACATTTCTAGGCTTTTATCTTCTTGCTTGATATTTAGAATACAGTCCCCACCACTTAAAACATCCATGTTTAAATCGGGCAGGGGAGAGGAGCGATGACAGGGATTTTATTTCTGTACAGGTTTTGCTGACAGTAGTGGCTGGCACAGCTGCTGCCGATCGGCTAGGGTTTGGATGATCAGGCTCTGTTGACCCCAGTAGCATTACGAAGGGTCCTGCGCGCCATCACCATGGTTACATTTCCTCGGATGAACCCACTGGCATGGACGGAGAGGCAGTTCGGGATCCTGCTGAGAACAGACAGCTCTTTGTCTCTCGTGCCACGCACTGAACCCACCACTGGCCGTGCTGGTTGAAAATATGTTTCTGCGTCAATTACTACTGTTGCAAACATTATCCTTTGAAAAAGGTCATTTCATTGGTTTGGCAGCAAATATGCATAGTAAGGGACTTGAGAACATAAAGCTAGGCTGACACTCCAGTACAGTGCTGAGGGAGTGCTGCGCTGTCGGAGGTACCGTCTTTTGGATGAGATGTTAAACCGAGGAGCCGTCTGCTCTCTCAGGTGGACGTAAAAGATCCCATGGCACTATTTCGAAGAAGAGCAGGGGAGTTATCCCCGGTGTCCTGGCCAATAGTTATCCCTCAACCAACATAACAAAAACAGATTATCTGGTCATTATCACATTGCTGTTTGTGGGAGCTTGCTGTGCGCAAATTGGCTGCCGCGTTTCCTACATTACAACAGTGACTACACTCCAAAAGTACTTCATTGGCTGTAAAGCGCTTTGAGACGTCCGGTGGTCGTGAAAGGCGCTATAGAAATGCAAGTCTTTCTTTTGCAGTTTTACATCTAAATAGGCTTAAGGTTAATGGGTAGGGTATCTCCATCTGGAGTTAATAAATATCTGTTCCATATATAACCTGTTTCTGCTTTGTTTTTATTTTCATAAGATGGTGTGTGTCCTATCCTCCATCTTATGATTTTCTGTGTCAATACACAATACATAGAAGGCTAATTTTGCATCCATGCATGTGGACTGATTGACAACATAAACATACTTATACTTGTTTTATGTACGGTCTGTAAATTTGTGAAATCTACTTTGCACACACGCAGTAAACAAGTCTCGGCACAAATAGATCACATTAACTCACTCAAAAGTGGGGTGTTACCTCTCTTACATAAACAATGGAAAATTATGGAAGCAGTTCAGAACTGTATTGCCCTTCCCTGAACCGTCAACAGATAGTAATGAAAATAAAATAATGAGCCAGAATTTACTGTAAAAATAATGGTGAGGATAACAGCGCTCACTGCTATTTATGTGAGCACAGATGGGCAGTTAAACGCGAAAATCTGGAAGTTGCTGCCCGAGATGTGCCGCTCCCCCATAAGCTGCACGAACATGGCATCTTGCCGTCTGGCTCCCCATTCAAAATTATTGAACGGCGTGAAGTTCCTGTACTGACATTGTAGATATGGACTAAACTCACCACAGAAATTAGGACTGGTCCATTTCAGTCTAAGTACCCTTTATAATGGCGTGATAAGTCTTAATTACTGCCAAACAACCTCCCTGGCACTGAAAATTAACTTTAACAAGTGTGGAGTCGTATTCCTTCAGATTTTAATTATCGTTGGAGATTTTTTTTTATTATATTTTTTTTACTTTTCTTTCTATCTCTTTTTCCTCTCTCTCTTAAGCCAATCCTTCTTTCCCTCTCTTTATTTCGCTTTCTGTACCTGATTTGACATTGAATTCACTATTCTAACTGACACTTCCTGATTCAGACTCTGCGCTGTTCATTAACAACGCTTCAATCTGATTGGTTAAGGAGACATACAGTTACTGGTCTTGTTCACACAGGTCCCAGGTGCCCTGTAGAAGGCGCCACGCCGTGCCCCTCTCCCACTAACAGCAACTTGCCCTGCGAAAGCGCATGGAAATTAAGCAGGCAAGGGCAAGTCTAACGAACGGCGGGCATTGTTCATTCACCGGCTACAGTAAAATCTGGCCCAATATTGCACCTACAAAAGCTAGAATGGCAGAATACTTCATCACATAAATTGCAGAGCTGGAGAAGGGAGCAGCCAGAAGAAGAAAATCATATCCCTGGGATACAACTTATAGGCCCTGTTTTACTGTCTTGGTTCTCACACACAAGCGGTTATACCCATAACAATTTGAATAAGCAGAGAAAACTGTCTCTTTGCCATATTTTAGAAGGTGACTTGAAGGAGGAGGGAGGGTCTTAACATTTTTTTGCTACCAGCATATTTCACATCCATGTCAGCCACAACGCAAGCATCAGTGAGATAACAATCTCCAACTATATCAACCTTGCCACAATCACGTAGGTGAGTGTGGAAGATTGTGGCATTGATTTACCAAAGGCGGCTAAGCAGCATTAGAAAACATGACTGGAATTCTTTAATTCCAGTTCTGATGAAAGGTCATTGACCTGAAACGTTAACTCTGTTTCTCTCTCTACAGCTGCAGCCTGACCTGCTGAGCAACGTTCCATGTAAGCTGCACTTTGTTCTGCACGGCCAGCTTCTTTTAATGCATGGTCCCTTTAAATTTCTGCACAAGCGTGGTATTTGCAATGTAAAAGCTGGTGAGCGGCCTGCAGGGGACCTTTGAGATTACTGCGCAGCCGCGCACCTTAGCGGGAACATTGCTGCTGAGGGTTTTGCAGCATTTTCTGTTTTTACTTCAGATTTCCAGTATCCGCAGCGTTTTGCTTTTGGAATTGTATAGTGCCTGGAAATTGCTCCTATGTGGAATTACTCTTGCTCCCGCTGATAATTTGTACATTTTAATTAATTGGAAAGGACGGGAAGGGATTTCAGTAAGGGCGATCGGGCAGTGGAAACAGTATGGGTGGAGTTAAGGAACAGCAAAAGATGCAAGACTCTGGGAGAAGTTGTCTGCAGACTTCCTGATAGTAGAGATGTAGTGGGGGATATAAAAATTTGGAGATCAGGGAAGCATGTAGCAAAAACAATGTGGTTCAAATGGGAGGTTTTAATTTTCACATAGACTAGGAGAAGCAGAGTAGCTCAAGTAGTAAAGGCAATGAATTTCGAGAATGTATTCGGGACAGTTTACTAGAGCAATGCTTTAGAACCAACAGGGAACAGGCCAGATTGGAGTTAGTTAACAATCTGATGGTAAGGGAGCATAATACGGTTGAATTTGATATTAGGTTCGAGAGGCAGAAGGGAGAGTCACAAACCAAGGTTTTAAATTTAAGTAAGGCAAACTTTGAAGGGATGAGAAATGAATTAACTGCAGTAAACTGGGCTAAACTGTTAAAGGATAAACCTACAGACAAACAGTGAGAAGTATTCAAAGATGTATTTGGCACATTATAAAACCAGTGCAAACTCCTAAAAGGCAAAGGCTCCACATATGTATTTATGGTCAAAAAATGAGGTAAGAGAAAACATCAAGCTAAAAGAAAAGGCTTAGAGAAATGCAAGGAAAGGTGGAAATCCAGCAGACTGGGAGAGCTATAAAAAAACAACAAAGGGATATAAGGAATGTAATAAGAGATGGAAAAAGGGAATATGAAAAAAAAACTTGCAAGGGATATCAAAGCTAACAGATAAAGTTTTTATAAATATGTTAAGTGTAAGGGGGAATGTGGGCCCACTAAAGACCGATGCAGGTGAGACTATTGTGGCGGTACCACTGGTTGTCCCCTACATTGAGACACATAATTCCTTTTAACTTACCTTACTGTGTGTTTAACTTACCTGTTGGGGCCATTGCCCCTTTAAGACGCGCCCTAGCGCGCTGACGTCACGTACAACGTGATGTGCGTGCGCCGGCACAGCCTGGCCTAGCGTCTTCGGCCTCAACGGCCAGCCGACAGGAGCAACGCGATCTTCCGCTCCTGCAGCAAGCACCAGCACAGCCCGGCCTCGCGACTTCAGCCTCAACGGCCAGCGACGCAATGACGCGCATCACATGACACCCTAAGCGTGGGAAACACGAACACCGAGATGACGTCACAACACAAACGCGATGATGTCATCACGCTCCCCACAGGACTGCGAACTCAGTCCTTGTGGAGTCCCTGCTGGGACAAGACCTACACCACGGTGCTCCTAGTCAGCCATCTTACCTGCTATCTTACCTGCTGTAATTAGCCTGTTCCTGTAAATAAACAACTTATTTATAGTTCGTCGAAGTCAAACTCTCTTATTTAGTGGCGATCTACACGAACCGCTACATTGGTGACCCAACGACATGAGTACGGGAGCTTATCAATTCCAACGCAACAATTGGTGAACCCGTATCCGTGAATGATTTTCACGGTAGCAACGCGCAGCCTGACCCTCGTCTTCCCACAAGATGACCAACGCACAACCGACGAACAACCACGGAACAGCAACCGCCTAACATCGATTCCACCAAAAGCGACCCCGTCTTTGCGTACGTATTTGCAATGGAAGCGCAGCTTGGAGGTGAGCCCGTTTTTCACGAACGATCTCACAGAGGTAGAGCACAACCAACGGCAACCGTCGTCCACCAGCGCTACAATTGGTGGGTTTGTGAACATCTTTCACAAACGAAGCACGCTATGGAAGCATCAGCCGTTCTGCTGTCGCTACCGCAATCCAGGGAGCCACGGTCTCCCTCGTGCTTTATGAAGGTAGAAGCCCTGTTCGCCGAGAACATCGATGCGGCACAGATCATGCACGTGCTCACGGTCTCCGTATTCGACTCTCCTACCGCCACACGGATCGTCCGCCTCTACGTCCAAAGCAACAGCAAGTATACATCTCTCCAAGCGAGGGGTACAGCATGTTCGGGCCCACAAGATCGAAGCGCGCCCCGCGGGGATACCACGAGGGCTCACCCCCGCAAAACACGAGGACGCACTCCTCGCGCACGAGGACCCATCCCTCGCGAACCACGAGAACCCATCCCTCGTGAACACCGACGAACCCTTCCCTGCCGACGACGCACCAGCCCTTCAGCCTGCTGGTTGTGTTACCTACTACACGATTCGGCGTGAACAAAAGGCGTGCCGCCCTCCCGGCTGTTTTCTCCTAAAGCAAGAACAGTTACAAGTGTTGCCGCCCTCCTGGCAGAGTTAACCCCTCCTGAAAGCAACAACAACCTGGACCATTGCCGCCCTTTCTCCAGTTTTCCCTTTAACAAACGCAAACATCTACTGACGCTGCACACATCGAGGACGGGTCCAACGGGCATCCTGTGGCCGCGATCAGCCATGTGAAAGTTGCTGGCCTCACCGATCACTGATCAACACAGCAACTCTTCACCCTCCGTTGTGTTATCGTCGTAGCACTATGGCACGCACCGTTCCGTGCGTTCCAGCCTCCCAAAGGTTTCGCTCACCTGTCGGCGAGTTCACCGACCTCACCTGTCAAGTCCGTCTGGATCGCTCGTTTGGTGTTCCTGCAGAGTTCGTCGGAACAAGGACTTGTTTCAACATCAACGGAGACATCGCCCGCGTCCGCCCAACCTGCCCGTCACTCTGGCAAGGCCTGCTGTTTCGCACGTCTCCACGGTCCTTCGCCTGACGGATACGTTTTATTCGCCACGACGCGCCTAAGGATCCGCTCACGAGCAGCATCTTCATACCTCGCCTACCAAGTCGAGACAGCACGACCGCCGTGTCCACCAGCTCGTCAGACCATCTCATCCTTGGACTTTCGTTAAAGCGAATTCTGGGGGGGCCTATGTGGCGGTACCACTGGTTGTCCCTTACATTGAGACACATAATTCCCTTTAACTTACCTTACTGTATGTTTAACTTACCTGTTGGGGCCATTGCCCCTTTAAAGACGTGCCCTGGCGTGCTGACATCACGTCACGTACAACGTGATGTGCGTGCGCCGGCACAGCCCGGCCTAGCGTCTTCGGCCTCAACGGCCAGCCGACAGGAGCGACGCGATCTTCCGCTCCTGCAGCAAGCACCAGCACAGCCCAGCCTAGCGCCTTCAGCCTCAACGGCCAGCGACGCAATGACGCGCATCACGTGACGCCCTAAGCGTGGGAAACACGAACACCGTGATGACATCACAACACAAATGCGATGACGTCATCACGCTCCCCACAGGACTGCGAACTCAGTCCTTGTGGAGTCCCTGCTGGGACAAGACCTACACCACGGTGCTCCTACAGTCAGCCATCTTACCTGCTATCTTACCTGCTGTAATTAGCCTGTTCCTGTAAATAAACAACTTATTTATAGTTCGTCGAAGTCAAATTCTCTTATTTAGTGGCGATCTACACGAACCGCTACACTATAATGGATATTCAGGATATAGCAGACTTGTTAAATTAATATTTTGCATCCGTTTTCACAGTGGAACAAGAGGACAAGATATCAGTGGTACAGCGGAAACTAAAAATAAGTCAAGGGGAGGGACTTAGTGGTATTAATATGAGTTTAAAAAATGCTATTGGAGAAAATAATGGGATTTAAGAAAAACAAATCTCCAGGGCCTGATGGTTTCCACCCAGGCTATTAAAAGAATACGTGAGGAAATTGCAGATGCTTTAGTCATAATTTTCCAAAGCTCTCTAGATTCAGAATGGATTCCTTTGGATTGGAAAATTGCAAATATCACTCCATTATTTAAGAGAGGGAAGAACCAGGTAACTACAAATCTTGTCAGTTTAACATCAATTGTGGGGAAGTTCCTGGAATCTATCATCAGAGGTCTTGATCAAAGAGAGTCAGCATTGGTTCGTAATGAGTAGGCCATGTCTGACTTTTTTTCGAGGAAGTCTCTAGCATGGTGGACAGGGGAGTGTCTATGGATGATGTCTAATTGACTTCCAGAAGGCATTTGATAAGGATTGGCACAAGAGGTTATTAGCAAAAACTGAAAATGCACAGAATTAGACTTGGGTCGGTAATTGGTTGGGAAGTCAGAGACAATGGCCCCGATTTTCTGCCAGCCGTCGGGCGGGTTTTCAGGTGGGCGGGGGCTGAAAATCGCAGAAATAGGGGGTCGCATCCCCCCCGCATGATTCCCTGCCCTGTCCGACTTTTGGACCGCTGTTTCTCCACGACCCGAATCAGCCCTGCCCGCCACTGGCGGGACTGGCCGTCGGGACCCTGATCACCAATTACTGGCATGTTTAATGCCATTTTCAGGGGCCGTTGCGATTTTGTGGGGTTCCCCACGCTAAACATGCCTGCGGGGAACCCCGCTGATGAAACCTGGCGTGAAGCTTGCCGGCTTGCTTGCTCTCAGCTGCAGGTCATTCAGGAAAGCTGCAATTTAATCGGAGAGCATTTGTATGGTGAAGGACCTTGTTGCTGCAGGCTTGGGGCTACTTCTTCAAGGCTTAGGCACAGCTGTGGAAGGTTGGAGCCTCACACACTTCTCCAATGTGATCTCCTGGGAAGCCCCTCTCACCACCCTCACTCAGCACTTCCTCAGCGGAGGCATCTACGAGATGCATGGGACGCCTTTTTTTTCCTTCCCTTCTTGCCATTAGAGGATCTCCAGCAGCAGAGGCGGCAGCAGCAGAACCAGGAACAGCAGGATGAGCACCAGGCTGCTGCTCACTCACCTGAAGCTGCACAGGCCAGAAGGGGCCAGCACTTGGAAGTGGCTTGAGAGCACCTTGCTGCGCTTTAGGGGGCCATGGGAACCCGTTTCTGCACTGGCAGTCCTACTCAGAAGGACTTCCATGAAGGTCTGGTTTCTCTGTTCAATAGATGGCCAACGCTCCTCAAGAGATGTCATTCTCTTATGAGCACTCACCATGTTTTCCGTACCCTGGCGAGTTATCTCCTCCATGGAGGTTGCCAACCTCTCCATGGTGATGCGTTCATGCGCCAATGACTCCACAAAGGCTCTGCTCATGGTCGCTATGGATTCCTCCATTTGCTCCACACTCGCAGCGACCCTGGAAACAAAACCTGCCAGAGGCTCCTGCATCTGTGCATGGAGATCCATCACCTCTTCTCTTGCGGATGGACCCAGAGGCAGAGGGTCGACATGCAGCACAGCTGAGCTGAGCTGAGCTGGCAGAGTCCTGCGCCCTCCGACGAGGACTCTCCACTGTTGTCCCTGTCTCCAGAATCTGCTGAGGCTCACTTGTGAGCTGTGAAACACCAGGTGACAGCACTACTCTGTCCCGAAGGTCCCCCCGAGATGCGAGTGTCTGCGCTGGTGCTGGGTGCGCTTACTTCTGCTGACGCTGCGCCCTCAGAGGTTGGAGCTTCCTCTGAGGAGTCTGGCTGCACAGCCTCTTCCTCCTCCACAGTGGGGACGGGGGCTCTGGATGGTCCTGTGGGGGAGTAGAGGAAGGAGTTAGAGATGTGATGCCAAGGTTACATGCACATTTGAGTTGACATCTGCTGACACCTGCATCCATGCAGCCTTGGTCTCAGTGGGAGGCCTCTTCCTATCTAACCTAGGGAAGAGGACCTCCCTGTGGGCCCTAACCCCATCCAATAATGCCTGTAGTGAAGCTTCATCGAATTTGGAGGCAGCTCGGGGTCTGGCACTGGCCACAGCTGCTGCAGGCTCCTCTGCCATCCTGTATGGTTCGTTTGGAAGCCAACAGAGGAAGCAATGCTTGCTGTGGACCTTGAAAGCACCACGAATGATGACATCATACTGTGGGGCTTTCTAACTAGAAATGGACAATTAGCAAGGCTGTCCACACGCTGGAAATTAATTGGCCACTTGAGGGAAAATTGCGTGCAGCTGGCCGACACATTTTTTTGTGGGTCAGAATCCCACATTCGGGGAATCCGACCATTTCCCACACAATCCACAAAATCGGGCCCAGAGTGTAGGGATAAAGGGTTCATTCTCTGATTGGCGGGATGTGACAAGTGGTGTTCCTCAGGGATCTGTACTGGGGCCTCAGCTTGTCACCATATATGTTAATGAGTGGAATGAAGGAATAGAAAGTTGTATATTCAAATTTGCATTTGACACTAAGTTACAAAGCACAGTAAGTTGTGTGGCTGGGAGGAGGAATTTACAAAGGGAGATAGACAGACTAAGTGAGTGGGCAAAATTATGGCAGATGGAGTTCAATGTGGGAAAGTGTGGATCCAAGGAAGACCAATCAGAATATTTTCTTAATGGTGAGAGACTAGGAACTAAGGGATTTAGGTGTCCATGTATCTAAAAGCGAGTGCACAGGTACAAAAAGTAATCATAAAGGCTCATGGAATGTTGGCCTTTATCTCAATGGAGTTGGAATTCAAAAGTGAGGAAGTGATGCTTCAGTTGCGCAGAGCCTTGCGCAGACCCCATCTGGAGTACTGCATTCAATTTTGAGCACCACACCTTAGGAAGGATATATTGGTCTCTGATGGGGTAAAGCACACATTCATCAAAATCATACCAGAGCATAGAGGGTTAAATTATGAGGACAGGTTGCATAAACTTGATTTGTTTTGCCTTGAGTTTAGAAGGCTGAGGGGCGATCTAATCTAGGTATTTAAAATGATGAAGGGATTCTATAGGGTAGATACAGAGAAACTATTTCTTCTGGTGGTGGAATCCAGAACAAGCCTTAAAATTAGAGCTCGGCCAATTAGGAGTGAAATCAGTGAGCACTTTTCGCACAAAAGGTAGTGGAAATCTGAAACTCTTTCCCCCAAAAGCTGTGGATACTGGGTCAATTGAAATTTTCAAGCTGAGATTAATAAGATTTTTGTTAGGTAAGGGTATCAAGGGATTATGGAACATAGACGGGTAAAGGAGTTTAGATGCTGATCAGTGAATGGCGGAACAGGCTTGAGGAGATCATCAGTGGATTTTCATGGTGTCAATAGGCATTAAGATTTTGATCTTAAATTTACTACCTTGTTTTCAAACACTAAACTTGAACATAACTCAATCTCAAATTCATTTCCATGAAGGAAAAAGAATAATCAATAAACCCAAATTGTGACCGTGATTGCGTTTATATATTGCCTTTAATGTAGAAGAACATCACAAGGCATTTCACAGCGATGTAATCAGCCGAAAATGGGCATCAAGCCAAAAGAGGAAATATTAGGGGGAGGGTAACCAAAAGCTTGGGAGTTGGGGAGGTGAATGGGTTTTGGGAGGGAATTCCACTTCATGGGGCCTAAGCAGTGAAGGCATAGCTGCCAATGATAAGTCAAAGGGAAGAGGGTCATGCACAGGAGGCCAGAATAGGCGAAATAGAGAGCTCTGGGGAGGGTTTGTAGGGCTGGAGGAGGTTACCGAGATAGGGAGGGGTGAGGCCATGAAGGTTCAAATAGAATTATCTGATTTCATCAAGTGATTTAGCTTTTGTCTTTAACACTCCTCCAGATACTGTGGAATTATCAGCCACCTCAAAAGGAATTATTCCATCTTTAGACATACCTGGCAATGGAAATATTGAGCTAGGCCGATCCTTTCACTGGACTCGACAATCAAGTACCCGGACTGGGCTGCCCACAGTATTCCAGCGTGTTAATGTTGATTAACCCATCAGTATGGAAAAGTAGATCCATCAATGGGAGCTCAGATTGTTTGCCCTCAACTCCAGATGAACATGTAAATCAATTCTCTAACAGGTAGAATGGTTGTCACATTTCAGGATTATTTGAGCATTTTTGCCAAAGAACGGATTTGAAAGAGTTACTTTAAAATATTGGGTTTTCAAGCAAAATGTATTCACTCAAGTTTAGAAAAAAGTACCTAGATCAAAAGTGGATTATATGCTAATGGATGTTGTTTTCCCCAAAGATTGTAAGCAATAAGTCATTTGTTAATTGGTCTCAGCAAATGATAACTATCTCATACCCATTGTGTTGGGGAGCCACTGTTGTGAACAAAGGGTGATAAAAAAGAGACAGAGACACAGGCAGCCATTCCCAACACAGACTGTGAGAAAGTTAGAAAGCAAGAGTATGATTAGGAGCTATTTTGCTTAAATCAAGTAGGGCAACCCATTGATGTGGGGAAGTGTAGTGTGTTCATTAATTCATATTATTATGCAAAGACAAATTGTACTGATTGGAATAAGTGAATCTGATCACAACTGTTGCAGTGTATGTTCATGTGCATGTGAAATAAAACAACTTAATGATTTGTATCAGGCCTCACTTTACTAGGTGTTTTCTCACTCTACCTTTGAAGAGATTAAAGAAGTTCATGTATAAAAGACACAAATATCCAGTTCAGATTACAAGGAATACTATTGTTACACTCCTGGGCTACACTATAATATAGTTAGATATATGAGCCCAAGTGTCATGCAATTAAACATTGGGAAGACCGAAGTCATTGTCTTTGGACCCTGCCACAAACTCAGTTCCCAAGCCAACGATTGCATCTGGTCACTGTCTCAGGCTGAACCAGGCTGCTCCCAACCCCATATCTGCTCCATCACAAAGACCACCACTTCCACCTCTGTAATATCGCCTGTCTGAACCTCTGCCTCAGCTTATCTGCTGTGGAAAACATCATCCATGCTTTTGTTACCTCTACTTTCAACTGTTCCAACACTCTCCTGGCTGGCCTTCCATCTTCCACCCTTCATAAACTTGAGCTAATCCAAAAATCTGCTGGCTGTATCATAACTTGCACCAAGTCCCATTGACCCATCAGCCTTGTGCTTGCTGACCTACATTGGCTCCTGGTCCTCCAACACCTTGATTTTCAAATTCTCATCCTCCAGTTCAAATCCCACCATGGCCTCGTTCCTTCCTGTCACTGTAACCTCCTCCAGCCCTACAACCGTCCAAGAACTCTGCGTTCCCTCCAACTCTGGCCTCTTGTGCATTCCCCACTTCCTTCTCCCCACCATTGGCCATGCCTTCAGCCATCTAGACTCTAAGCTCTGGAATTCCATTCCCAAACCTACTTTCCCTTCCACCTCACCTCCTTTAAGGTGCGCCTTAAAACCTACCTCTTTGACCAAGTGTTTGATCGCCTGTCCTAATGTATCCTTTTTTGTCTTTGTCAATTTTTGTCAGATTATGCTCCTGTGTCTTGGGAAATTTAGCTACATTAAAGGTGCTCTATAAATGCAAGTTGTTGTTGTTTGATATTGGGTAATACGAGCACATCCATAAGCCTAAGATGCTCAGATCACTTACGGGAGTGACGAGCACCACTGTACCTGACAGAATGTCTAAGGCAAAACCCTAGATTTGTAATCATTGTCCTATCTGGACAGGCACCAGGAAGCCTATGAGTGCTCTGCGCTGGTAAGTTGCACCGTTTTAGTTGGTTAAGATCCAGCTGTCTGCTGGGCATAACAGGGCTAAACCCACCAGGAGCAGTTTAGCTTACATCAGGCAAATGGATTTCTCAGCAGTTTGCTTTGGGGACTATTAAGAATGAGGATGAATGTCTCTGCATGCCATCTGGCTGATCAAAAAAATCTCAGACACCAATACTACTTTCTGACTTTACCTGAGAATGTGGCAGAATTTGTTCTGTACCACATCTTGAGAAAGATGTTTAATTGTGGATTAAATGATTCGATGGGTTTCTCTTGCGCCAAACCTTGACTCGGGCCCTTGTTAGTTGCTCATTGGACAGGGAGCAGAACTTATTTGCATGAAATGCCATTGAGCTGATATTCCGGTGAAGAGCGCGGTTCCTTTCCTGGATTGTGTGACTCACCGGAGCGTTGGCGCATCGGCTCTGATCCTTGGTCTAGCTCCCTGGCGCAAGGACACTGGGCGGACACCGCTCTTCAGCACCACGCCGCCGGGCGCACGCTTCCAACGGAGTCTCCAACCTGCAGACAGGTAAACACCTTTGCTGCCCGAGTGCCAATGTGAATGGCTTGTATGTGCTTGGGTTGCTTTCGCCTACTTTGTTGGGAGCTGTTGGTTTTAACCTATTCCCCAGATACTTGCATTGGTAATAGTCTGACTTTTGACAAGTCTGGTTGGCAATGGTGTGATTAAGATATGTTGTACTCAGTACTGTACCAACTTCAGGTCTACACAGTCCTTGATCGAGATAGACAGGATCACAGCTCCTCTCGTAGGATCAGCTACTGTTTTTTAAATGTGAGAAGTCACACAACACCAGGTTATAGTCCAACAGCTTCAGGTGAAGTGAAGTGACGAAGGAGCAGCGCTCCGAAAGCTTGTGATTTCAAATAAAGCTGTTGGACTATAACCTGGTGTTGTGTGACTTCTCCCATTTGTCCACCCCAGTCCAACACCGGCATCTCCACATCACTGTTTTTTAAAGTAGGGTCTGAACTTCTTGAATTGTCGTGGATCTTATTGACCAGATAACAATTATTATTATAATATATATATATCTGTTAGGAAGATGCTCTTTTGGAAAATAAAAAGTGATTTAGTTTTTTGTTTTCCTTTGCGCATGTAAAATCATTTGCTCGAGTTGTGACCTGTTATCATCGAAAACACAAGCTATTCCACAGAACGAGTTTTGTCAGCAATGCACAATTGATACTTATCTTGTAACTGCTTTTCAGAGGAGAATTCAAGTCTCTCAACGAAACCGGTTCTGGATTTCTGAAAGAGGCTCTTGGGGGATACGTGGGAGTCTTTGGTTTGTGCTTGCACAAGCAAAACACCTCAAGAGGATGTTGAAAAGCGGCGAGCATTGTTTCCCAAACTCCGACTACATTTCTTCACACGAATCACTGACATCTTGGGACATTAACGACCCCAAACTGCCCCAGGTGAGTGTAGCTTCTTGGAATTAGGGGCTTCCCACAACATCAGCTCCTGTGAGCAACATCTGGCCGCCTATTTATTAAAGCGTAACCTGTAACTTGTTTTCTACCTTCTCGTATATATGACAAATACGCGCGATTAAATTGGAGTGCGTATTAATATACCAACGGAAATTTATTTTAATTCCAGAGATAAAACCTTCATCACAAATTCAATGCGAATTGATGCCTCCATCCCTTTAGTAATTTTATTTTTTGTAATAAATGGAACTATTTCCAGAGGTCTTACGCATTTAAAAAGTGTGTTAAAATAACCGTTCCAAAGGGTCGTATTGCTCGATACTGTGAGGGGAAAGTGCAGAATCCCCAGAAATGTGTGTACATGACCTATGTGTTCCTCTCAGTTAAGCGTTACCGAGTATAGATCAAAATATTTTGCACATTATAAGGCGCACTCTCACACCCCGTCTTTACAGTTACTTAGGGATTTAGTTATGGATTCTGCCCCCCCCTCCCCCTTATCGTTTAGTAGTTTCGTTTGTAAAAATTAGAAACATTTCGTCGAGGAATATTTAGATTATTTTCTGACCGTGTTTTAAGCCGTACAAAGCGACCACACAAGGAAATTACAATCGTAGCAAATGTACAATCTGTACGTTTTGGTCACTAACTCCCTGACAGAGACTGCAACCTAAATGGGCAAGTGGTGCCCTGAAATTTTTTCACATATCACAATGCAGTGGCGATGCAGAATGATTCTCAAACAGTCTCGCCAACTGAAAATCAAACAGTTACAAGAAGTAGCGTAAAGCGATCGGTTTGTGTTCGTCCATTCCTCAATTAGCATTTTACAGGAGGCGAGACCATCACAACCGACGAGGAAAAGTTTCTGAACCTGGCCGCTGTAGGAGAGCGGAGTTTACTGACTATTGTCAGTTTGGCTAAGGTGGCAGAACTCTGGCCTTTGAGTCAGAAGGTGGTGCACCCACTCAGGGTGAACATCTCATCTGGGCCCCTTCAGTACAATGCTGCAGGGGTGCTGCATTGATGGAAATATTGTCCTTAGGGTAAGAAAGAGAGTGGATTTAAAAGATTCCACAGCAATATTTGAAGAAGAGCAGGAATATTCATGTCCTGGCATATGGCTACCAAATGTGCCTATGTAACACTTCCAAAAAAAGAGCAATTCAGTGGCCGTGAAGCACTTTGGAGGCACATGTCAGGCACAATATAAGCGCCACTTCCTCCTTTATTAACCTAGAACGCTTTAGCATCTTTTGGCATTGTAGATATTAATCCAGCTGCTTCTGCATCAGGCACAGTACTTCTCCAAAACATTTCCCATTGATAGCTTAACATTATGCTTTACTAAGTACAGTTTAAAATATTAAACATAAAGATGTTAAATCCGTTTTTTCTGTATCTTTTGAAAAAGGAACTGCAATGAATTGTAGCATTTCTTTTTCAAATAACACAAGACATCCTGCAGATAAAATTGGACTAGGGATTTCCTGTTATAAGGTATTAAGATATAACCCATACCTGAAAATATTATATTGTCCATATATCGTAATACACAGTACAATTTTTGGAATTTTTACCCTAATTGTTTTAGACTAATAATATTAAACATCTCTTTGATTGCCCTTTGATATATGACATTTTGCTTTAATGTATCTTTCAAAAACATTCTCAAAACAAAGTTCTTTGGTACGACAGATGATCGTGTTTTCCGACAGATGTATTAGTTAATAAAGTTAATTAAAGCCAAGCTCTGAATAGAAATCAACTCATGAAAAAAACAATGGATCTAAATCTATCTGGATGATTTTGTCAAAATTAGAGACATTATTATGAATAACTCTCTACACTACAGGTGTTTCTGACAATTTCATTTTCACTGCAGATTGTGATTGAAAGCACATGTATAATAGAAAGCAACTACATTTTAATTATTGTTTAATTTCTCTTCAAAGGATGTGCATCAATTGGATAGTTTCCAGGAATGGACAGATTCCTATGTAAAATGTATTTATAGTGCTGATGATAAAAATGCACAAAGACATCAGAGCGGGTGGGCCATGAGGAATACCAACAACCACAACTGCCACATTCTGAAGAAATCCTGTCTAGGAGTAGTAGTTTGCACCAATGATTGCTCCCTGCCTGATGGTAAAAAGATCTATCAGAGACCTGCCATATGTGACAAGGCACGACAGAAACAACAAAGTAAGTAAAATCTTAATTAATTCTGTAGTTACTTCACTTATTTGAAATTATTTTATTTTTATTTTTTAATTATTTTCATTAACTTTGAACGAAACAAAGGGAAACTTATAAAACTAAATTATATTATTATTCCTGGTATCCACAAAACACTCTAGACATATTCAAAGTGAAAGTTTGAATTTTTTCATTGGTCTATTTGGGTCACTACATAAATCTAATATAGGAGAATGCTCCAAACTCTTGCTATTTTGTAAATATACAATCCACATTTACACCGAGAAATGTACAGGAACACAAAAAAAGGCATCAAGTGATACCAGAACTGCAAGGTTACACCCATCTTGAAAAGAGAAGGCTAAGGGGTGACCTAATAGAGGTCTTTAAAATGAAAGAGTTTGATAGAGTAGATACAGAGAGAGTGTTTCCACTTGTGGGGAAGAGCAAAACTAGAGGCCTCAATATAAGATAGACACCAAGAAATCCAATAGGGAATTCAGGAGAAACTTCTTTACCCAGAGAGTGGTGAGAATGTGGAACTCGCTACCACAGGGAGTGGTTGAGGCAAATAGTATAGATGCATTAAAGTGGGAGCTAGATAAGCAGATGAGGGAGGAGGGAAGAGGGTTATGTTGATAGAGTTAGATAAGGAAGGATGGAAGTAGGCTCGAGTGGAGCATAAACACCATCATGGACTGGTTAGGCCGAATGGCCTGTTTCTGTGCTGTATATTTTAATTTAATTCTATGTAAATGAGGTTGTATTCATTAGTTCAATAGCTGACCTATTATAACATAGGAAAATATCTGAAATTGTTTAGGTATGTTTGTGTTAAATTCATGTTGGTGAAAGCCAACTGCAGTACTTGAACCAACAAAGTTGATGATGCGCAAAGCTCATGTTTTTTTTCTGGGCAAGCCCTCGATAAATTTTACGTGCCTGATTACCTATCATAGATGTCTTAACTAATAATGGTTTTGAGAGTTCAATAGTAGTCTCCTATCATGGCTTCATTGATGGAACTGCAACCCTATAAAGCACGACCATCTGGATTCTGTTGCTGGATATCAGATTTGAACCCGGTTGGTCATGCTTTGCAGGGCTGTGGTACATTTACTCCAAGGTGACACTGTCAACAGAAGCTGAATTTGAACACACTAGAAAAACAAACTAATTTCCTCTCCTAATGCTGCATGTCTGTCAACCTGTCGCCTTTCCCAATCCCCATGCATCTGTTCCAATTCCCTTTCCCACCCAGTTCATCCCAGTGTTTCAATGGAATAGATCAGAGTAAATGCATAGAGCAAGTGGGAAATTGGAGGTGGTGGGGGAAGGAAGGACTGATCCTATCAATCACAATCTGGATCCCAAGATCATTTGAGCATTTGCTAAATGGCAATTCTTGTATGAAATTTGTTATGACATAAAGCAAGCTATATAATAATGTACTGAAAAAATGTTTTGGTGTGCAAGTGCAGATAGATAAAGTTATTATAAAAGGCCAAAAGCAATTTGGGTTTAGTAAATATTAGCATGGAGTACAAGAGTAAAGATAACTTTGTACAAAGCATTGGTAAGGCCATAGTTATACAAATAGTGTGTGTAGTTTTGGGTTCCCCATTATAGAAAGAGCATTAAAACGATAGAGCGCATATGGCATAGATTTATCAAGATGATACCAGGGATGGGAAACTGCTATTTTATTCATTTGTGAATACAGAACTTTTATAACTTTGTTTGAGCTGAACATAAGTTAATACCACGCTCAAAACAGACATTTCCACAGATTTCAAAACATCTCATAGGAGCACAAGGCAATCCTTCCACAGTTATGAGGAGAGACTTGAGATTATTTCCTTTGAAGCAGAGAAAGCTAAAAGGAGATTTAAGAGAGTTAAACAAATTACGACACGTTTTGTTGGAATGACTAGGGAAAGACTATTTTATTGTTTGGAGAGCAATTGATGGTGAAGTGAGGGGTTAGGCGAAGTTTCTTTATGCAGGAGCACAAAATGTTTTGCTATAAAAGTGGTTGATGCAGCGATTAGTGCATATCTTAAGGGAATATTGAATAAATATTTGAAGCAGAGGAAGGCACCGAGCTATGGGGCGAGAGCAGGGCAGTAGAGTTAGTTTTGGATTGCTCTAGTAAAAAGCCGGCACAAACACGATGGGCCCAAGGGCTTCCTTATGTGCTGTGAACTTTTATAGTTCTGGATTTCAGTGAAAAGTATGATCCAAACTGTAATAGAATAAGCAGATAACTACAATTCACCACATAATACGTCATTCAAATATATATTTTTAAATAGAGGACTTTGCATGGCAAAGTATATATTTGATGATATTTTAATTCCACAATTGTCTACTTCACCAGTGGAATACAAATACAGATATTGTTTCGATCCAAGAATGTCTAGCAATTTCTTTTTCAATTTTCTATTAGGTTTTAAATTGATATTCTGGTATTGGTAATATAAAAGAATAGATTTGCTGAGGAGTCCAAGATCATTTGAGCGTTTGCTGGCAGCCAGATGAAGACTCTCACCACATTTATTTATATTGTAATAAATGGGTACATTACCTAGACTTGCACTCAGTTCTAGAAAATTAGTTCTATTTGTCTATGTTAAATGAAAAAAAAGGAAATATGAAGTATGGCGGTTATATTTTCTGGAATTGGCTACATCTAAACTGCATTATATGAAACGTATGAAAACATAGGAAAGGCTTTGGGGAGGGTACAGAAGAGATTTACTGGAATGGTTCCAGGGATGAGGGATTATAGTTACGTGATAGACTGGGGAAGCTGAGGTTGTTCCCCATAGAGCAGAGAAGGCCGAGAGGCGATTTGATAGAGGTGTTTAAAATCATGAAGGGTTTAGATAAAGTAAATAAAGAGAAACTGTTTCCAATGATGGAAGGGTCGATAACCAGAGGGCACAGATTTAAAGTGATTGGCAAAAGAACCAGAGGTGACATGAGGAAGAACTTTTTTACGCAACGAGTGGTTAGGATTTGGAATACACTGCCTGATAAGGTGGTGGAAGCAGATTCAATAGTAGCTTTCAAAAGGGAATTGGATAAATACTTCAAGGAGAAAACATTGCAGGAATATGGGAAAGAGTGGGGGGAGTGGGACTAACTGGATTGCTCTTCAAAAGAGCCGGTGCAGACTCGATGGGCCGAATGGCCTCCTTCTGTGCTGTAATATTCTATGATTCTATGATCAGCTGTTCAATACTTTCATGGTGCAACTCATGTACAACAGGATCCTCATCTATCCCCTTCCCCCATGAAAGACAGATAAACACTGGAGGAAAGAAACCCTAGGCTAATTTAGGGGGAAATAACACTCTGGGAAATTCCTCTCCGACCCCAGAAGGTGAGCTAACAAGTTCCAGGCAGTCACAGATGGCGGTATCTCAAACTGCATTTTCTAAAGACCACTCCAGGAAAGAAGAAATAACTTCACAATAAGAATATCGGCTATTTTTGGTTAGTTTAATATAATTGCTACCTGTTACGTATCATTGCATTCCACTACTGTCTTATGATATAACATTTATACCAATCCAGCTCAATTCCACTGTTTTGATATTGTTTCAAGTGCTTATTGATGTCACACCTCTCGGACTTAAGTGTCTGATCAAAAAAAAAACATTGTCTTCGACATTTTAATCTTGAAGGCTGCTTTCCAAATAGGAATTTGCATCCACCTGCAGAGCAACTACACCTCAAGGCCTTTGAACTCGCATTGTCTCACTGGCACATAAAAGTACTACAATCAAAGGCTGTTTATCTGGTCATTCTCTACTTTCAAGACATGGGGCTGGATTTTATCAATGGAGGCGAGTAGGAGGCGGGACTCCCACTTTTGGGGTTGTAGTCCCACCTCTATCAAGTTGTGGCCAACCCACTCGATTTTCCCCTGATTGACCTTGTTGAGCCCGCTGGGCGGGCTCAGCAGGCCAATTAAGGGCCACCCGGCAACAGATGATGTCACAGATTGACATTTCATCTGTCGAGCTTTTGACAGATGAAATATCAGCGTTTGACAGCTCTTTGAAGCTGTCAAACACTGACAATCTGTACTCTAAGTTAATTCCTTCCTCTCAGGCTGATTTAGAGATCTCTCCAGAACAGAAAGCAGAGCCTGCAGATTTTGACAGCTCGTGGCCATTCTGCTTTCTGTGCCGGTGAGATGAGGGACTCCTGAGACCTGAAGGAAGGAAGGCTGCATTATTAAGTAAAGGTAAGTAAAACTTCTTTAAACACTTTACACACACCAAACACACTTACCTCTGCACTCATCACTCACCTGAACACCGGACATCTCGAACCCTCCAAGTCCTTCAGCCCGACGGTCCACCTCGCTAACTTGGCGTGGTTTGAAACTGTCGGGAAGCCCACACTTCAGGGATAAAAATAGGGATTAGGCTAAAAACTGCCTGTTAACTACCTGTTAACAGGCAGTTAATTGGCACTAATCCCCTTCCCGCCTCGGGGAGGCGGCTCCCAGCACAGGTCGGGTACCCGCCTCCTGTGAAACGGGCATGGAGGCGGGTTGGGTTCGTGGCCCCCAATTTCGCGATTTTAACACCCCACATGCCTCCAATCCCGCCTCAACGGCCCGATGAAATTTGAGCCCTTAGTCTGCAACAATTATGGATGGCGCACAGCACAATAATTCATTCCAGGAACAAATGCAGAGTTTTTCATGTTCTGCAATGACTCTTTCCAGATCAGTTATAGAACCACTTAGTAACATTATGGCCAGAGCCAACAGCTGTAAACAGTTAGAGCTCATGAATCTCCTTTGCCAATAATGGGATTCACCAGAATGTCATCTCAGTAAGAACTGTCCATAAACTTTTGACATTTAGAGAGTCGAAAGAGTCCAGTCTCTCAACTGTCTATCATTCTGTTGGAGCAGTTGATTATTTTCTGAATTTAATCTATTTGCTTGGGGTCCAGGAGGAATTTAGAGATGGAGATAGCAACGAGATCCCTGACTGACGAAGAAAATCAAAATTCTTTGTACTGTTAAGTGTACACTGAGCCAATCTCTTTCCCACTGTCAACAAAGGCTTGGATAGTGAATAGTTATAATTCTTGGAGAAAGGAGTTCCTCTTCACAAGCAGAAAGGCTTCCATCAACAAGCCTTGTATGATATAGATATTCCAAAATTGGCAGGACATCTAAGTTTCAAACCAAGCTGCATATATCTACACCGCATTCATAGCAATCTTTCACCTTAATTTGCCAGAAGGTCTTTGGAAGATCATTTCCTTCTCCCAATTTAGGAAGGGAGCCTGACAAAACCTTATGTGGATTAATAGAAGCATCACATACGAACATATGAACAATGACGGACAGGTAAAGATCCTTTGGTCCATCCAGCCTGTCTCACACAATTGTGATGCCTTGTGTATCACAGTATATACACGCTCCACCCCACCCGAAACCATGGGATCTCCTGGGAGAGGCAAAAAAAGATCAACAATCCAGGCCAATTTGGGGGGATAATGTCTGGGAAATTCCTCTCTGATCCATATAACATAGAAACATAGAAGATAGGAGCAGGAGTAGGACATTCGGCCCCTCGAGCCTGTTCCGCCATTTAATAAGATCATGGCTGATCATCCAAATTCCGTACCCTGTCCCTGCTTTCTCCCCGGATCCCTTGATCCCTTTAGCCTTAAGAAATATATCTAACTCCTTCTTGAATATATTTAATGAATTGGCCGCCACTGCCTTCTGTGGTAAAGGATTCCACAGGTTCACCACTCTCTGGGTGAAGAAATTCCTCCTCATCTCAGTCCTAAATGGCTTACCCCTTATCCTTAGACTGTGACCCCTGGTTCTGGACTCCCCCGCCATCGGGAACATCCTTCCTGCATCTAGTCTGTCGAGTCCTGTTAGAATTTTATAAGTTTCAATGAGATCCCCTCTCATTCTTCTAAACTCTAGCGAATATAAGCCTAATCGACTCAATCTTTCTTCATACGTCATTCCTGCCATCCCAGGTATCAGTCTGGTGAATCTTCGCTGCACTCCCTCCCTGGCAAGAGCATCCTTCCTCAGATAAGGTGACCAAAACTGCACACAATACTCAAGGTGTGGTCTCACCAAGGCCCTGTACAACTGCAGCAAGACACCCTTGCTCCTGTACTCGAATCCTCTCGCTATCAAGGCCAACATACCATTTGCCTTCTTAACTGCCTGCTGCACCTGCATGCTTACCTTCAACAACTGGTGCACAAGGACACCCAGGTCTCGTTGCACTTCCCCTTTTCCCAATTTATTGCCGTTCAGATAATAATCTGTCTTCCTGTTTTTGCCAGCAAAGTGAATAACCTCGCATTTATCCACATTATACTGCATCTGCCATGCATCTGCCCAATCACCCAATCTGTCCAAATCATACTGGAGTTTCTCTGCATCCTCCTCACAGCACACACGTCAACCCAGCTTTGTGTCATCTGCAAACTTGGAGAAATTATATCTAGTTCCCTCATCTAGATCATTAATATATATTGTGAATAGCTGGGGTCCTAGCACCGATCCCTGCGGTACCCCACTAGTCACTGCCTGCCACTTGGAAAAAAACGCATTTATTCCAACTCTTTGCTTCCTGTCTGCCAACCAGTTCTCTATCCAAGTCAGTACCTTACCCCCAATCCGATGTGCCTTAACTTTGCATGCCAATCTCTTATGTGGGACCTTATCAAAAGCCTTCTGAAAGTCCAAATACACCACATCCACTGGTTCTCGCTTATCTATTCTACCAGTTACATCCTCAAAAAATTCCAGTAGATTAGGCAAGCATGATTTACCTTTTGTAAATCCATGTTGACTTTGTCCAATCCTGTCATTGTTTTCCAAGTGCTCTGCTATTACATCTTTTATAATGGACTCTAGCATTTCCCCCACTCCCGATGTCAGGCTTAGCGGTCTATAATTCCACGTTTTCTCTCTACCACCTTTTCTAAATAGTAGGGTTACATTAGCTACCCTCCAATCCATGGGAACTATTCCAGAGTCTATAGAATTTTGGAAGATGACCAGCAATGCATCTACTATTTCTAGGGCCACTTCCTTAAGTACCCTAGGATGTAGATTATCAGGCTCTGGGGATTTATCGGCCTTCAATCCCGTCAATTTCCATAACACCATTTCCCTACAAATACTGATTTCATTCAATTCCTCCCTCTCATTAGACCCTATGTTCCCCGAAATCTCTGGAAGGTTATTTGTGTCCTCCTTTGTGAAGACAGAACCAAAGTATGTATTTAATTGTTCAGCCATTTCTTTGCTCCCCATTATAAATTCCCAATTCTGACTGCAAGGGACCGATGCTTGACTGCACCAATCTTTTTCTCTTCACATATCAATAGAAGCTTTTACAGTCAGTTTTTATGTTCCCTGCAAGCTTACTCTCATATTCTATTTTCCCCCTCTTAATTAATCCCTTTGTCCTCCTTTGCTGAATCCTAAACTGTTCCCAATCCTCAGTTCTGCTGCTTTTTCTGGCCAATTTATATGTCCTCTCCTTGGATCTTATGCTATCCCTAATTTCCCTCGTTAGCCACAGTTGAGTCACCTTCTTTGTTTTATTTTTATGCCAAACAGGGATGAACAAATTCTGTAGTTCATCCATGCGATCTTTAAATGTTTGCCATTGCCTATCCACCGTCAACCCTTTAAGTAACGTTCCCCAATCCATCCTAGCCAACTCGCGCCTCATACCACCGTAGTTTCCTTTATTTAAATTCAGGACCCTAGTCTCTGAGTCAACTACTTCACTCTCCATCTTAATGAAAAATTCTGTCATATTATGATCGCTCCTCCCCAAGGGGCCTCGCACAACAACATTGCTAATGAATCCTCTCTCATTACATAATACCGAGTCTAAGATGGCCTGATCTCTAGTTGGTTCCTCGACATATTGGTCCAGGAAATCATCCTATATACACTCTAGGAATTCCTCCTCCACAGTATTGTTACTAATTTGGTTAGCCCAATCTATATGTAGATTAAAGTCACCCATGATACCTGCTGTGCCCTTATTGCACGCATCTCTAATTTCCCATTTAATGCCATCCCCAACCTCAGCATTACTGTTTGGGGGTCTGTATACAACTCCCACTAATGTTTTCTGCCCCTTGGTATTTCTCAGCTCTACCCATACAGATTCCACATCATCAGAGCTAATATCCTTCCTTACTATTGTGTTAATCTCCTCTTTAACCAGCAATGCTACCCCACCTCCTTTTCCTTTTTGCCTGTCCTTCCCGAGTATTGAATACCCCTGGATGTTGAATTCCCAGCCTTAGTCACCCTGGAGCCATGTCTCTGTAATTCCAATTACATCATATCCGTTTAAATCTATTTGCGCAGCTAATTCATCCACCTTATTACAAATGCTCCTCGCATTAAGACACAAAGCCTTCAGGCTTGTTTTTTTAAACACTCTTAGTCCTTTAAGAATTATTATTTACTGTAGCCCTGTTTGATTTACACCCCTGATTTCTCTGCCTTCCACTTTTGCTTTTCACCTTCCTGTCTTTTGTTTCTATCCTTGCTTTCCTTTCCTCTGTCTCCCTGCACAGGTTCCCAACCCCCTGCCATTTTAGTTTAAACCCTCCCCAATAGCACTAGCAAACACTCCCCCAGGACATCGGTCTCGGTCCCGGTCCCGCCCAGGTGCAAACCGTCCAGTTTGTACTGGTCCCACCTCCCCCAGAACCGGTTCCAATGTCCCAGGAATTTGAATCCCTCCCCCTTGTACCATTCTTCTAGCCACGTATTCATCTCAAATATCCTTCTATTTCTGCTCTGACTAGCACGTGGCACTGGTAGCAATCCTGAGATTACTACCTTTGAGGTCCTATTTTTTAATTTACCTCCTAACTCCCTATATTCAACTTTTAGGACCTCATCCCATTTTTTACCTATGTGCACCACGAGAACTGGTTGTTCACCCTCCCCATCCAGAATGCCCTGCAGCCGCCCCGAGACATCCTTGACCCTTGCACGAGAGAGGCAACATACCATCCTGGAGTCTCGTTTGCGGCCGCAGAAACGCTTATCTATTCCCCTTACAATAGAATCCCCTATCACTATAGCTCTCCCAGTCTTCTTCCTCCCATCCTGTGCAGCAGAACCACCCATAGTGCCAGGAAGTTGGCTGCTGCTGCCTTCCCCCAATAAGCCATCTCCCTCAACAATATCCAAAGTGGAATATCTGTTTGAGAGGGGGATGGCCACAGGGGACCCCTGCACTACCTGCCTACACCTACTACTCTGCCTGGTGGTCACCCATTCCCTTCCTGCCTATGCAGCCTTTACTTGCGGTGTGACCAGCTCCCTAAATGTGCTACCCATGATGTCCTCAGCATCGCAAATGCTCCAGTATGTATCCATTCACAGCTCCAGCGCCGCAATGCGGTCTGTCAGTAGCTGCAGCTGGATACACTTCCCGCACACATGGTCATCAGGGACACAGGAAGTCTCCCTGATTTCCCACATAGCGCAGGAGGAGCATGCCACGGGGCCGAGCTGTCCTGCCATGACTTACCCTTAAATTAATTTAAATCAAATCAATACCACTAATTACACTACAATTAAATGATATACTCAAGGGCCCTTGGTTTCTAGCACTCCCTGATAGACAACAGAGACCTTAGAAACTATAACCACAAAAATTAAGAACTTCTAAATTTTATAAACTATTAATTTTAACTGTCGAACTAGAGAGTAGTATAAATACTCACCTGGCCGTACTCACCCAATCAGCTGCTTCCTCTTGCCCACGTCACTTTTTGAATCGTGATGTGGCTCCGGAAAGCCGCCGCCGGTCTGAGAGATTGGTAAGCCTCTAAAAAAGCCCGCGAAAGTGAGTTTAAGTACTCACTGTACAGCCGCTCTCTGCTCCTCCCGACACTGGCCGACATAGGTAATTGAAACTAGCCCAGGAGATCACTTCGGCCCTGAATTCCCTGCAGTACGAACCTTCTGTAAGAGGTGATCTCCGCCCCAGCCAGAAACAGGTCCAGCTCTCGCCTGAAGGAATTTAGCGAATCAGCGTCCACCGCACGAGCTGGCAGCCTGTTCCAGAGGTCCACTATTCTCTGGGAAAAGAGCCACCTCCTGATATCTAACCTAGATCTAGCCTTATACAACTTAAATTTGTGACCCCGGTCCTGCCTAACCTATTTAATGGATTTAAACTGTCAACTGGTATACAAAATATTCCCTTCATTATCTTATAAACCTCAATTAGATCACCTCTAAGTCTACACTTCTCTAAAGTGTAGAGTCATAACTCTTTTAGCCTACCTTGATAACTAAGATGCTTTAGACTGGGAATTAGACTAGTGGCCCTCCTCTGCACTCTCTCCAAAGCCTCAATATCACCCACCATGTGAGGAGACCAAAACTGGACACAGTATTCCAAGTGAGGCCTGACCAAGGTCTTGTACAAGGACAAAACAGTATGCCTCGTCTTGTACTCAGTTGTCCTATGAATATACCACAACACCCTATTTGTTCTAGCTATCACTTCACGGTATTGCTCATGTACCTTTAAAGATGTATGCACTAGAATGCCCAAATCTCTTTCAATCTCCACCTTCTTTAATGCTTTTCCCTGAAGGGTGTATGGATATTGAGCATTTGCCCTGCCCACATCATAACACTGCACTTATCCAAGTTAGACATCATTTGCCAGTCATGAGCCCAACCTCCCAACATATTAAGATCTGCCTGAAGCAGACGAGCATCATCTACAGTCCTAATGCTCACACAGCTCTTGGTATCATCTGCAAATTTGCAGATCGTGCCCCCAACACCTAGATTCATTCAGTAATAAAAATAGTAGAGTGCCACAGTCCCAACACTGATCCCTGCGGGACACCACTGGTGACTGGTCTCCAAACAGATCCAAATCCATCTATAACTACTTTTTTCCTACGTCCTGCCAGCCAGTTCTCAATCCAGCTCAATATATTACCACTAATACCGGAGGCTTCGATGTTATAGAGAAGCCTCTTCTGTGGTACCTTATCAAGAGCTTTTTGGAAGTCTAAGCAGACAATGTCTACTAGGCTTCCCTCAACCACCAACTTTGTAAATTCTTTAAAAAATATAATTAAATTTGTAAGACATGACCTTTTTATGAAACCATGTTGGATGACCCTAATATGTCCTTCTCTATCCAAGCATTCATATATTGCATCCCTAATAATTCCCCCAAGCATCCTAATTATTACTGATGTTAAACTTATCATCACAGATACTTAAACCAAGCTTCTAAGATCCATGATAGGAGAATTCTACCAAATGTTAAGGAAATCCTGACAAACCAAATCTGAATTTGATTCTCTCGCAGTTTACTTACCTGTCTTTACCTGCTACCAGTGGTTAAAAGTTATTACATTCGCCACTGCACTGTAGATGTTGGCCCCAAACGGCTTTGTGGGTGCAATTGACTGCTTCTTGCAACTCGTGAAAGCCAAAAGTGAAAGAAAGCAACTTCTGTACTGCTGGTGCTGCTGTTCAGGGAAGCTGATGGAGATTGCAAGATGGCTAATTGAAGCAGCTGCCATTTCCCCCTTATTATGGAGCATGGCTGCAGGTCTTCCTGTTACAGGTGTCAGAGATTGGTCAGGGAAGGCGTGGTTGGCTGCAGCCATCTCAAACACTGAAAATAAAAGAATACTTGCATTTATGTAACGCCTCATCATGTTGCCAAAATATCTCACATATTGAATTACTTTTGGAGTGCAGTAACTATTTAGGCAAAATCCCAGAAACATTACATACGTTAAATGAACCGCAGTAACCTTTGTAGGCAAACGTGGCAGCCATTTTATGCACAAGAAGATCTCACAAATTGAATGACCAGTTTATCTCTTTTTGACGGGGTCAATTGAAAGGAAATGTTAGCTAGCACTCAAGGAGAACCTTCTATTCTTCAAATAGTGACACAGGATCTTTGATGTCCATCTGTCACCACCAGAATAGGCAGACATGGTCTTTGTCTGTGGTGCCACCTTTTGGATGTCATTAAACAATGAGCACACCCCAGTGTTAATTTGCAGTGTCAGCCTAGATTATGTGCTTATGTCCTAGAGTGGAGCTAAAACCCCAAACCCATAACCTTCTGACTCAACTATGAGTGCCTATCAACTAAGCCAAGCTGACACAAACACTGGTGGTATTCGTTAAGGGAGAAATGCTGGCCAGAACATTGGAAGAACTTCCTACCCTTTGAGCAGTAGTGCCATAGGATGCTTAATGCTCACCTGAACAGATAAATGAGACCTCAGATTAATGCCTCATCTGAAGGATGGCTTTGTTTCTGGGATATGTTGAGGTGGTTCATATGTCAGCGATACTACCAGTGGATAGAGTGTCAAGTGTGGATGGATCATCTCAGTTTTCTGCAGCCAGAAAGAATTGTTGACTATGCACCTTCCTTCTCTTTTCATCTCCATACAGTTGAAAATAACATTACTCATAAATATTCTGAATAAAAACCTGAACACAAAAGGAAAAGGTAGGTTAATGTCAATGAACAGAAAACTGTAGAAGCCTAAAAAAAAACACCCCAATAACATTGTAAATGGAGTAACAAACCAACATGCGTCATTGAAGAACTCAGTCAGCTCTGAGGACCACTATAATGGCAGCTTTAATTGAGGAAGATCCTTGCACATGTCAGGTGAAACATTAAACCGAGGCATTTTGGTCAACATTGCTGAACAGCCATTAACAAGCTTACCTGCTGTTGCCCGTGTAATTTGCGCTACTATTCAGTGCACCATTCAACCATAAGGAGCAACTTCTTTACAAGGGTTACAAGCTTATGAATTTGGCATTAAATTCCATGCCTGAAATGCTTCAGCAGTAGTGTTGAATTAACACGTGATAACTGATCAACCACAGGAATTCTGGGATTGTAATATTGTAGCAGTATACATTAATATTTAATCATAGGCATTTCTTGGCCAGTGTTTCATTTATTTTAAGAGTTTTAGTACAATACTGAGGTTTAGTCTCTTGCTTTCTCTTTTATCTAACTTTGCATGCAGTGAAATTGTCAATTTGCTGTTTGAGCATTTTATTACCGGCAGGTTAGTAAAAGATGGTTTGTTTTGACGCAAATCTGAGGTTACAGCAACTGACTTGTGTTTTATAATGTAGGAAGATAAATTTTGATTTTGATCAGCTAAATTATAGCATTTCTAATGTAAATTATGCTCATCTTGCCAAAAAAAGGCACTGAAACAGCTTCACATGGCTTGTAAACCAGGGCTTTATTATCATTTTAGTTGCACAACTAACATTAAATTTTATTATATATAAAGACAAAACTCAGTTTCCACTCTAAAGGCATCTGTTTTGGATGCTTCTGACTTCCAACTGTTTTGCTTTACAAATAAACAGAAAAAGATCGTGGAAATACACTCCCAAAGAAAGAATAAAATCACCGTTGGGATTTGGGGAAATGGCAGAACGTTGAATTGGTGATATCATTTTATAATCGGATAACACCCCAACGTCACTGTCATTATGGTTTTATTTAAAAATAATTCGATTGTTGGAGCCTGTTCCCCCATCTGAAGTATACTTTCTTACCTATATGCTGAACATGGTAAAAATAATATAAATATGCATGTTCAAAATAATAACATGGACAAGTGTGTGTTTCAGGGACATTGGTGTTAGAACCATGACGTGTTGATAAACCATTCAGGCACTCTTAACTGTTGTACAATGCCTGATAAAACAGCCCTACAAAGTGACTCAACTGATATGCCAATGAGTGTGTACACTATTTATTAATATACTCTTATTTATAAAAATAACAATTGCACATAATTTCTCTAAAACTTGCAGGTTTTGTTTTATTGTTGTACACATACATTGAAAGGAGAGAACAATGGGAGTTGAACATTTACAGTCACTGACCGTGCCAAGAGTGAATAAGACTTTGAATATTTTGGCACAAGGCGAAGCGAAGTGCAAAGCAGTAACGTCACGGTAAAAAATTCAGTATTAGAATTAGTTTCCATATCTATTTAGTAAAAATGAAAAACAATTCTTCAGGGCTTTTTCATACGGTCAGTCAACTATATATCCTAATGCTAAAGAAAACCACAGATAAATCGCATTACTGTGAACAGTATTGTTTTCATTAGGTAACACAAGGGATGGATAGTGATGGATAGTAATGGTTTCCAAGAGCCACAACATGGAACCACAACAGCAGGAGACTTGTAATTATAAATATGGGAAAACAATCTGACTGTACAGGAAACAAGAGTAGTTACTGTTTTGCTATTCTAAATGTGATCACTTTGTGCACTCTTTATATTTTTCATAAAATTGGAGTATATGTTACAGAGGCATCAGGTAATCTTCAACATGTTCTACGGGTTTTATGTTGCTGGTATGAGATCTCATTGATGACATTTGTTTGCATTTTAATTCATTGTGACAAGTGACAAGTGAAATTGTTCAGCAGTTTGTTGGGATTCATAATAGCCCTCAGAATGTGAGAGGAGGAAATAAACCAGCTTCCTTTGTATTCAGCAATTCAAGCCCATGTTGGAGAGTCAAAAGAACAGTTTTTAAAAAAACAATTTGTGCCTCCGAGTCAACCTAAAGAATATAGTTTTAATGAGCCAAAGTAATTTTGTGAAGATATGGGCAAACATCAGATTATTTTAGCAATATTAGAGGAGAATGGAGCTGGCAACTTATTCATTGTTGAGCATGTGTATAAGCATAGTTTATATAGTGATAGATCCAATGAATGCTCAGGCTAAAAATTATTTGGAAGGTAAAAGAAGTTTGCCTCAAGTTCTTTTCCCATATTTGACACTAAACTAAAAATGTGCTGATAAAATCAGCGATGCGTTGTATGAAATTTGCCCTCACTTTGAATCTGACAGTTAACACCGTCATCTGATAGATGATCCTTCTCTCACCTCTAGTTTCCAACCTCACTTGCCTCTATTTTATCTACACTATTGTGGTCATTGCTCCTCTCTCCTTCCACCCAAGGTCCAAATTCTCCATGCTATATGCTCTTCCTTCTCCCTGCATCCTCACGGTGTTGAAATCAACACTCGGTACACTCTCTCCCACTCAAACTCATTCTTCCTGAGCACCCTTAAACTGTGGACCTCTTCCCCTGCTCCCACAATCTTCAGGCTTTTAAACCACAGGTTTAGTATTACCTAAAGACTACTTCTGAATTTATTTAATTTCTCTCTTTTCAATCTTAGTGTTGTCCTAATTATGGTCCTTTGCCTTTCACCTACGTTCCTCAATAAAATGGGAGGGAGGCCCATAGGACGACTCGGTACCATAAGCAGAGACTTATAAGTTGCCTGCTTAATACATTTATTTGTCTATATATTTCTAAATATAGTTTTCCTGTAACATTTATAAAACCTGCTCAGCCTGTATTTAACCTGCGCCATTACCCTGATAGTAGTAAAATCAGCAAGGGAACAGATCAAACAGCTGCACCCCTGCAGTCTATCCAATACACAACCCTTTAGGGATAATAACACGTACACTTTAAAATAGTGGCTGATTAAAAGTCTTCATCTTACCCAGGCAGAAGACGTACAAACTACAGAAAATATAGCTCGGAACTTAAACACACACAAGAGTAGAAAGACAGAAATCTCAGACAAAACATTTGTAGAGACTGAATTAAAGGTTCTGAAGTAAGTATACAGGCACGTTTGAAAACGGTCAAAAAATGAATAAATGCAATTAATAAACGTATTCTAGTACAGTAGTGAAGCGTCTTCCAATGTATTCTAGTACATCAGTGAAGCATCTTCCAATATATTCTAGTACATCAGTGAAGCACCTTCCAGTATATTCTAGTACATCAGTGAAGCACCTTCCAGTATATTCTAGTACATCAGTGAAGTGTCTTCCAACGTATTCTAGTACATCAGTGAAGCGTCTTCCAACGTATTCTAGTACATCAGTGAAGTGTCTTCCAACGTATTCTAGTACATCAGTGAAGTGTCTTCCAACGTATTCTAGTACATCAGTGAAGTGTCTTCCAACGTATTCTAGTACATCAGTGAAGTGTCTTCCAACGTATTCTAGTACATCAGTGAAGCGTCTTCCAATGTATTCTAGTACATCAGTGAAGTGTCTTCCAACGTATTCTAGTACATCAGTGAAGTGTCTTCCAACGTATTCTAGTACATCAGTGAAGTGTCTTCCAACGTATTCTAGTACATCAGTGAAGTGTCTTCCAACGTATTCTAGTACATCAGTGAAGTGTCTTCCAACGTATTCTAGTACATCAGTGAAGTGTCTTCCAACGTATTCTAGTACATCAGTGAAGTGTCTTCCAACATATTCTAGTACATCAGTGAAGTGTCTTCCAACGTATTCTAGTACATCAGTGAAGTGTCTTCCAACGTATTCTAGTACATCAGTGAAGTGTCTTCCAACGTATTCTAGTACATCAGTGAAGTGTCTTCCAACGTATTCTAGTACATCAGTGAAGTGTCTTCCAACGTATTCTAGTACATCAGTGAAGTGTCTTCCAACGTATTCTAGTACATCAGTGAAGTGTCTTCCAACGTATTCTAGTACATCAGTGAAGCGTCTTCCAATATATTCTAGTACATCAGTGAAGCGTCTTCCAATGTATTCTAGTACATCAGTGAAGTGTCTTCCAACGTATTCTAGTACATCAGTGAAGTGTCTTCCAACGTATTCTAGTACATCAGTGAAGCGTCTTCCAACGTATTCTAGTACATCAGTGAAGCGTCTTCCAACGTATTCTAGTACATCAGTGAAGCGTCTTCCAACGTATTCTAGTACATCAGTGAAGCGTCTTCCAACGTATTCTAGTACATCAGTGAAGTGTCTTCCAACGTATTCTAGTACATCAGTGAAGCGTCTTCCAACGTATTCTAGTACATCAGTGAAGCGTCTTCCAACGTATTCTAGTACATCAGTGAAGCGTCTTCCAACGTATTCTAGTACATCAGTGAAGCGTCTTCCAACGTATTCTAGTACATCAGTGAAGTGTCTTCCAACGTATTCTAGTACATCAGTGAAGCGTCTTCCAATGTATTCTAGTACATCAGTGAAGCATCTTCCAATGTATTCTAGTACATCAGTGAAGCATCTTCCAATGTATTCTAGTATATCTGTAAGGGTCATCTTACTAGGAATACATTGGGTGGGATTTCTTTGAGGAAATATTGACTGGAATAATACTGTGAGATATTTTTCCATACACCAGGATTAATCTTTGTAATTTTAAACACAAGTTTCATTCCCAGTCTTGATCTATGCTATACATTTTACAATTATTAAAAATGTTTTAGTTACATTGAGTACTGATTACATCAGTCGGAATTAGCTTGAACAATTTACTGTTTGTGGCCTTGAAAGGATTTGAATTAAAATCAGTAGAGGTAGAAGCATAAACTGTAAATTTTGACTCCCTCACAGTACTGCGGATAGCTACCCCTCTACCTGTACCCCCGACACCATTAGCACTCCCAGTCTAAACAAAAATCATGGAAAATAGACCAAAATAAACAAATGTTAATGTTAAGCAGAATTTTTAAAACTCATTCTTAAAAGGGGTCTGCATGATGACATTCTCTTTAAGAAAACTCTTCAAGGACAGAATTATGATATAGAATCCTGAAAATTGAACAGAAGTGGCTCTGCATTTTTGTGTTCAGTAACAATGTAGCACTCACTGCCTCAATCTTCCAAAATTGTGCGTTTATAAAATCGTGACACGAACCACAAGTTGGGCACAGCCATAGCCAATTGAAAAGATGTAGTTCATATCAGAGAAATTTTCCATCAACCTTTCAAAAGCCTACAGGAAGTGACTGAACAGACATTAAGCCTGTTTAGAGATAGAGGGGAAAGATAGAATGTGTGGGGTTGAGATTAGTAAAAATAAAAATGGACAGGTTCGTTAGGCCAAATGGCCTTTTCCTGTTCTTAAAGTTTCCTATAGGAGACACTAGCTACTGAAAACCAGTTGGGAAGGAATTAATTAACATAAATACAAATGTCCCAAATGAACAAAGGCTGGAAGCAGAATGATAGGAAGTCACTGAAATACCAAGAATTAAAAGTATTTTTTTTGTCAACCAGGTATCTGAATGGGTTTTTGAAAGCCATCACCATGTTTAGGAGTATTCAAACCAAGTTAATGAGAATCCACACAGAGAGATCTTCTGTTTGCCTGATATAGAAGGAACAGTTTTCCCATAGGGACACCAACCCATTTATTCAGAGAGGACTGACCCAGTTCCAATCTTCCATCACCAGCTGTTGTTATAATGCCATCTTGCCCCTAGGATAGTTACTAAGTTGATCATCACACAACTGACAAGTTCAGCTGAGTTCTCGCTAAGTGAATAGCTGGACCAGGAATTCAGGAATGGTACGATGAGCAGCACAGCTCACCATAAAATGTGTTAGTGCATTGCCACCATCCGCCTGAATACAGCATGGACACAGCATAACTGGAAAAGATAAAGTCCATAGTGGCCTTCACCCAAAGACTAAAGTTGGTATCTGCCAGCACCCCCATATACTGATATGAATAAATAAAAGAGCAACAAGCACAATCAGATTTATTGGAATGTATATCAATTAGCAAAGAAACCACACTTGCAGTTTCCAAGTTGTATAATCTAGTCGATCAAAAGACTTACCTGCAGTCCCATGGCAGTTAGATTTCACTTTTATCCTTTGGGAGGCAATCTAAAACAGACTGGAATATGCTTGACAGTGTTACATCTCAATCACTGGCAATCAAGTCAGTTCATGGGCCAGTTTTATATGATCTTTTTGCTCACTATCGTGCATAACGCTGAATCATAGGCAATACCATAAATCTCCAAGCTGTACGTATTCTAATCAGAAACTGTGCAAGTGGTTTGAGATTGAGCGATTCCACCAGATGCACTTAGTTCTCTGTGTAATCTTTATATTTTTAAAAATCTCTCTCAGCCCAAAATGTGTGCTTTCTCCCACTTCCAGCTTGGGTAGATGACTTATTCCTTGTTCTCTGCCAAGAGTAAGCTCCAATTTTCAGTCCCTCCATCAGTAGACTTGTTTCTTGTATGACACTTCTCAAAGTGGCACAGGCAAAATTGAGAAATCATTATGTGGGAAATTGCAGGAGAAAACCTACATGCTGTCACTTCAGTGCAATACATCAGTGTATTAATGTGCTCCACCAACAGGCAGCCTTTGCCTTCTAGTTAGGTTGTTGAAATGACAGAAGTCATGTGACAATTTACAGTGTTAACATGACAAAATGTACCTTCACTGCATTTATATTCAAAATGAGGTATTAACATGACAAAAAATACATTTTTACAGCAAATAAAATCATTCACTTAACTGCTATACTTATTCAGTTAATAGGAGTAAATACAGTGATTTGGAATTTTTAAGCTATTTTCATTTAACAATGGTTAACACCAGTCTGGTTTTCAACTTGTTGGATTTTTGACTACGGTATGTGGCAATTTCTAAAATCTAAACTGATCAGAAGTCCAATTTTTAAAACGTTCCTTCTTTATTCCCAGTTACTTCTACTGCTGGTGCCATTATTTAAGATTTTCTGTGAACTTGCTACAGAAGAAAAGCAAGCATCAGACCTTGAGCTGTGATTCCCACAGCCCCTGTCCCTTGTATGTGGCAATCCTACTTTAACATTCATAGAGTTGATGAAATACATAAGTCTTTTTCTTTTGGATGAGACGTTATACCGAGGCCACGCCTGCTCTCTCAGGTGGACGTAAAAGATCCCATGGCCCTATTTCAAAGAAGAGCAGAGGAGTTCTCCCTGGTGTCCTGGCCAATATTTATCCCTCAATCAACTCCTAATAACAAATTATCTGATCATTATATTGCTGTTTGTGGGACCTTGCTGTGCACAACTTGGCTGCTGCATTTCCTACATTACAACAGTGACTACACTTCAAAAAAGTACTTCATTGGCTGTAATGTGCTTTGGGACATCCCGCGTACGTGAAAGGCGCTATATAAAAGTAAGTTATTTTTTCTTTCTAACTGGAACCTCGTATTTAGGGTAATATGTACCATGTACCATCAGTAAAGCAAAAAAAAAGTCTCCAAGTGCCTTAAAATTGCCTTTGTCATTATAGAGAAATGTTGTCCAAACTGTGGTGCGCCCTTGAATCTCATGCCCTGTCGAGGTCATGGTGGCTATCCTGTCACCAACTTCTGGAGACACGAAGGAAAATGCATATTTTTTCAGGTTGGTTTTTATTTCTTTCCAAAACAAATGTGGACATGCACACATCGTCAGGTGCTACAAATATACACATGTTCACTGAAGGGACATTTGGACTGTTGACTTTGATGAAGTTTTAGTTTTTAAGAAGAATTTCAGTGGCATGTGCAATTACAGGCAAGAAAGTTGCAACAACTGGACACAGAGGTTTTGTTCATTTGAATAGAAACATAGAAGATAGGAGCAGGAGTAGGCCATTCGGCCCTTCGAGCCTGCTCCGCCATTCAATGCGATCATGGCTGATCATCCAAACTCAGTACCCTGTCCCTGACTTCTCCCCATATTCCTTGATCCCTTTAGCCTCAAGAAATATATCCAACTCTTTCTTGAATATATTTAATGAACTAGTAATTAAATGAACTAATGTAATTAAAAATACATTTTTAATAATTTTCTTAAAAGTCAAAATGGTTTAAAAAATGCTAACATGAACGTCAGACACTTTACCGATTGCTTTAGTTCAATAAAGAAAGGTTTCCCAAAGGTACAAATTGCAATCACTAAACCAGTTGGAAAAAATAGCATTTTTTAGGGCAAAGTCAGCATGAAAAATACAGGACTGTACTAAAAAAAAGTTAATGATAAACAAAAAGGAAAAATGAGGTATATTTACTACAGGTTTTTAAGGCAGAAATATTCCTTCAATTTTGTTTACATAAAATGACATTTATTCTTGATTTTTAAAAAAAAAAGCATTTTCTACATTTATCACCATTCATGAAATAGACTAGTTTACTTTTTAGGTCAACTTTTTAAAATACCCCATTAGTGCATATTTTGTCATACTGTACTGGTATCCTGTGATTGTTAGTTTTGTTAATGAGAATAAACAGTGGAAAGATCCACTAACAATCTGTGCAACACCAGCAAGTTCCCTTTAACAAAGACAATTAGCTACTGATTTATCATCAGTCATTGAGCAAATTACAAACCAGAACCTAGTTGTAATTTTCAACTTTGATTAATTTATACACAGCAGTATATATGTATATAAACAAATCTTGCTAGTGTGTACAGATCGAAGTGTGAAGAGCATAACAAGTATATTCAAGGCTGAGATAGATAGATTTTTGGACTCTAGGGGGATCAAAGAATATGGGGATCAGGCAGGAAAGTGGAGTTGAGGTCAAAGATCAGCCATGATCTTATTGAATGGTGGAGCAGGCTCGAGGGGCTGGATGGCCTACTCCTGCTCCTAATTCTTATGTAACAAAATAGAGAAAGCCAATCTTTTCATACTGGTTTCTTCTGACTTGCAGCCAAAAAAGTATAAGGACCTTCCAATTTACAACCTTTGCTCACCATAATAACTCTGACTGACCTCAGTATTTAGAGCAGACTTGGTGGTCTTACAGGGACAAGTCACTTTAAACACAATTCCAACTTCACAGCAGAATAATACATCGCACAATATGGGATAATGGTTTGTCTTACTGGGAGCAACACCACACTTTGGGATTTGCTATTACAGTTCCCACTGCTTACAGCAATTTGCTCGCTATATACGGTGGACGGTAAAACCACAATAGGTTGTAGCAATGAAACAGCATGTCTTGGTCAAACGGAACCAACAGCACATCCATACTGAAAATCTCATCTGGCCATCAGGACATATTTGCATAAGAACACAAGAAATAGGAGCAGGAGCAGGCCATTTGGCCCCTCGAACCTGCTCCGCCATTTAATGAGATCATGGCTGATCTGATCTTGGCCTCAACTCCACTTTCCCGCCCGTTCCCCATAACCCTCGACTCCCCTGTTGCTCAAAAATCTGTCTATCTCAACCTTGAATATATTCAATGACTCAGCTTCCACAGCTCTCTGGGGTAAAAAATTCCAAAGATTCACAACCCTCAGAGAAGAAATTCCTCCTCATCTCCGTCTTAAATGGGCGATCCCTTATTCTGAAACTATGCTCCCTCGTTCTCGATTTCCCCACGAGGGGAAACATCCTCTCAGCATCTACCCTGTCCAACCCCCTCAGAATCTTATGTTTCAAATAAGATCACCTCTCATTCTTCTAAACTCCAATGAGTATAGGCTCAACCTGCTCAACCTTTTCTCATAAAACAACCCTTCCATCCCAGGAATCAACCTAGTGAACCTTCTCTGAACTGCCTCCAATGCAAGTATATCCCTCCTTAAATAAGGGGACCAAAACTGTATGCAGTACTCTAGGTGTGGTCTCACCAGCACCCTGTACAGTTGTAGCAAGACTTCTAAATTTCGCGGGAGGCATTGGCGGTGCAGCGCCCGGGCGCTAGTTGATTTGCGCCCCGTTAGTGCCCTCTTAGAGCGCTAATGGGAGGCACAAAGCAACCAAATGTTCCCCCCTTTATGTCCTCCTCACAACTTGCTTTCCCAGCTATCTTTGTATCATCAGCAAATTTGGCAACAGTACACTCGGTCCCTTCATCCAAGTCATTAATATAGATTGAAAATAGTTGAGGCCCCAGCACTGATCCCTGTGGCACCCCACTAGTTACAGATTGCCATCCTGAAAATGACCCATTTATCCCGACTCTCTGTTTTCTGTTAGTTAGCCAATTCTCTATCCATGCTAATATATTACCCCCAACACCATGAGCTCTTATCTTATGCAGTAACCTTTTATGTGGCACCTTGTTGAATGCCTTTTGGAAATCCAAGTACACTACATCAACTGGTTCCCCTTCATCAACCCTGCTCATTACCTCCTCAAAGAACTCTAATAAATTTGTCAAACACAATTTCACATGCAGATTTTAAAAAAAATTGTGTTTGATGCAGTATGCCGGAGGTCTCCATTTTCCAACCGCCTCTCAATTGTTAGCAGTTGTCACCAAACAATACCAATGCTAAGAATCTCTTCACTAAGGTAATCGCACTTGAACAAGGTGTGAACAGCTGATTGAAGCTGCTTGAAGACCTGACTTTGCCTGAAATCAGCAGAGCTCTTGAAATCCCTAAATACAGATCAACAAAGTGTGAAGAATTTATTGAACTGTCTGAAATAGCTGGCACCCTTAATGTTATAAGTGGCATCGTGGTAATGGACTCTTATGGTACTGGCAAACGGTTAGCTCTAATTACCTGATATAGGCGGCTGCCTGTGATAAGTGTGGACACTAAGTGGTGCGGACTGTACAAATAAAATAGTAAATGTCAAAAGAAATTCAGTGTGAATAAGTCCTAAATATATAGACCACCACCACCAAATAAGTAATGGTTGGTATTTTATCAGAGCTACTCCCACTGTTTGCACATGTAATTTCTGGTGAACTTACGGTGGCAGAGCAGGAACACCTGTCAAAATTCCTGGCCATTGTTTTAAATTTTATTCATTATAGGATGAAGTATGTTTAATCAATATAGCTCATTAGACAGAAAATAGTAGGATCAAGCCCCTCTCTGGGATTTGATTACAAAATCTAGGATGATACTCCAGCAGGATACTGAGGGAGTGCTGCAATCTTGGAGATGTCATCCTTTGGATGTGATATTAAACTGAGGCCTCATTTGTCTGTTCCAAAGGGATGTTAAAGAGCCCGTGGCACTACTCGAAGAGTAGGAATATTTAGTAGTGTTCTGGACATCATCCTTCTCTTAACCAACACCATCAAAACTTATTAACTGGCTATTTATTTTTTTACTGTTTGTAAGATCTCGCTATGCTCAAAATGGATTGCCATATTTGCGTACACAAGTAATTAATTATACATGACGTTCTTTGAAACTTTTGTGAGATGTCCTTTTTAATGAAGAACTTCATTCACCCCTTTAATTGGTTATCATTAGTGGCAGAATTGCTATTAGATGGTTATAGTAGACTTATCTGTACATACCTGATTTGTCCAGTATGTCCGATGTAACTCAACAAATCAATTTTAACAGACTAACATTGGATACAGTGCATGCCATTTAATGCAATATAGTACAAGAGGGGTTATTGGTTTGGGTCAGGTAGGTTTGGAGGTATAGAGACAGGTTGGGTCTTCAGTGGTGCAGGCCAAATGTGGCATCATAGAATGGCCTTTGCACAATAAAGGTTTCCCCATCCTTGAATTCTACAATTAGAAGCTTTTCAGGGGATCCTGGTTGGTCAGGAAAAATTAGTTACATTCCTAGTATTTTGTAATAATCAAAAAATTAGGATAGTCCAGAACATTTCATGCTCAGGAAACAAAAGTTTATGATATTCCTTAATTCCTCATATTCTAGCTTTAAGGATGCTTAGTTCCATATGGAAAATGCAAGCTCCTAAGGCTCAAAGTCAACAGAACAAATTGCCAGTTCAAGATGATTCCTTTCACTCAAAAATTGGCCCCTCCCCCATAGTTATAAACTAGATTAGGCGTTGTAGCCCTGTATATCTGTAGTACTTGCACTGGTATTTGTAGTATTTAGATGGTTGGTTCTTCAAAATAACTTGTTGAGAGACAACATGGACAAGGGTCCATTGAGTTCTGTTTCTGAGCTTCTGCTTTCAATTTTGAGAAATCTCAGTCAAAGCTCCTGAAATTGAAAGATGCCTATTTTTGGACAACTTTGGAAACCAGTTCCCTGTCAACAACACATTTTTCCATTCTTCAGTTAGTCTAATTGCAGAAACCATCTTTGCGATAGATTCAAAACTCAAAGAAACATTCTGGGGCAGGTAGGAGGTCTTCATGGTTTTATTCAATTTTGGGTCTATGTTTTGTAATTTGTCTTGGAGGATATTAGGGCCTAAATCTAGTTTGTCTGACAATATCCACAATGAAAGATTAATAATCGTAATGTAATAATTTCAAGTTCATCAAGTGATAATATAGAGCTGCTGATCAAGACACAACTGTTGTATGTAATATAACCAGATAGTACCTCAGATATTGCATCTGAAAGTGCTCTGGCAATTGAAACTAAGTTCATAGGAATAACATCTAAAATACAGCCTTTTGTCCAATGCTGTTGCATATTCTTATGCCCTAAATTTCTTTACTCGACAGGCCAAAGGTGTACACGATCACCCCAGACCAGAGACAAAGACAGAAGCTGAAGCAAGGAGGTCAATCAACAAAAAAAGACCATATGCTGGAAATGGTTGCTATAAAGACAAAAGGGAACTGGAGGTATAGTGCACATTGCTTTTAATTGTTCCATACAAGTGGTGTGGGAAACTGTGGAGGCAGTTTAAGTAGGATATTTTGATGCCAACAAAGAGTAAGATAAATATAACCAACTTTGTTTCATGAGTGAAGAAACTGTGATCGAGTCATTCTCACTTGAGGCAGTGGTTTAAAGTTACTAGCTTTTATTGGGCTTCAAAGTCTCTGGCCATCACATTTGGTAGCCTGCCAAAAAATGTAATAACTAACTCAATCAAAACATTCAATGCATAGGAAGGAAAGCACTAGTCCAATCCCAATCATCAGAACAGCAACATGTATCACATTAAAATGCATCCTATATCAAAAGGGACTTGGGTTATAAAATTAATAGCATAAAGCATTCATTTTACAGCTAACAAAGAAACATTGAACTAGCAGTGTTTGAACAACACTAAAATTGCACATAATTAGGCTCAGCCTGAAGGAGCAGCTAGGAAGATGAAATGAGAAGCAAAGTTTGTGATGGGAATTTACCATGATGGCTTCAGTCTTTCCAATATTAAGTTGGAGAAAGTTCTTGCAGATCTGTGATTTGAAGTCATATTAGTTGGATAGTGCAGTTGCAGTCCCGGAGTTGAGACTACTGGTGGAGAGTTAAGAGTTGGCCGTTATCAGCACACACGATGAAGCTGACTCCATGCCTATGAATTATGCTGGTGACCGGCAGTATGAACACAAGGAAAGCGTGGTCCAAGACTGGAATCCCGAGCCACGTAAATGTTACTATATTGGGTGGCAGGAAAAACACCCCTGAGAAGTAATATTTTCTAAGTCATTCCTCCATTGTTGCCTAAAGTGTTAAAATGGGTTGCCTCTTTATTTCCTGCAAAAGAATCACTGTTCTTTTTGTGGATTTTGTCTTTTTCAAATATTGTATAATAAATGTCACATTCTCTTGCCTCCTGAACACCCCCCCCCCCCCCCAAACGTTTGAAGAGCAAGCATCTTGCATCTTTTGAACTGTGGATGCTGGAAATGTTCATTGCTGCTGTTCTTGGTTAAATCTTACTGCTCATGGTGTGATGTGCATTTCAGGGTAGGATACATTTGAGATTACATTGTGCCTTTCTTGTATGTTTTAATGCTAGGTTCTGCCATGATTTTAATGCCTACTTTATTGATTCTGGGCATGTATAGTACAACTATTAATATGGGTTTTTTCCCTTAAGGATTGTATATGTTGCATATTATATCAGGTAAGGTTTTATTATATCTATGGCATATTGACAATGGAAATGGGTAAGGAGGTGATGCCTTTCTGAGACATCAAATACCATACAACTCTTAATTCTACATGAGTTATGGAATCAAACTAATCAGTGTTCGTTCATCTTAAGCAGAGTTTGGACTGTCCGCTCCTTCGCAATCATTGCCTACTTCCACCTCTAACATCACCTGCCTTCACCCCTACCTCAGCCCATTTGCCACTGAAGTCTTCATCCATGCTTTTTTGTCACCTCCAAACTGGATTATTCCAATGCTCTTCTAGCCAGACTCTCATATCCCATCCTTCATAAACTTGAACTCAGCCAAAACTTTGCTGTCTGTATTCTATCCCATATCAAGTCTCAATTGCCCATCACCTCCATCCTTGCTGACATATTAATTTTCAGTCCCAACTCAAATGTTAAATTTTCATCCTCATGCTGCAATCCCTTCATGGCCTCTCTCCCTCCCTCCCTTTCTTTGTAACCTCCTCCAAGTCCAACAACACTCCCCACCCGCACAAGTCTCTATTCTTCTGACTCTGGCCTTTTATGCATCCTCCCTCCCTTCGGCTTCCCAAGCCACACGCTCTGGAAATCCCTCCCAAAACCTTCTGCCTCTCCACCTTCCTCTCCTTCTAAGACCCTTCTTAAAATCTACCTTTTTAACCAGGTTTTTCATTGCCTCTCCCAATATCTCCCTTCTTTGGCTCTGTGAAGCAGTTTGGGAAGTTCTTTTACATGAAAGATGCTACATAAATGCAAGTTGTCATTGTTCTAAATTGTATGCCAGATTGTTAATTATTAAACAACATTTTATTTGTTCAGCCGATAACAGGTGCAATTGAACGTGAAGGATCTCAGCCAGCATTTACCTCTAATTCAAAAAGTATTTTGTCCAATCTCTATGTAAATGGAAACCTGGAAGAATGTGTAGCAGTTGAGAACATCTCTGGTAATCCATGTCTACCATATACGAATAGGCATGACCTTGGAAAGCCCACCTACCTTTATGATCCGCATTGCGAAATGGATATTAGCAGATTCTATGGTAGATGCACACAATTTAGTGGAGGGTGCCATAATCCTGGGAATTATAGTGGCCCCGGAGCAAACTGCAATACAAATTTTGAGTGTGGAGAGTATCCCAACTGGAATAAAATTACATTGGGAAAGACTGCTTACAGCAACTCTTTTATTAGATATTCTCAAGGTTCTTCAGATCCTTGCAATGAAGCTGCCAGTCCCAAGAACTTCAGAGACCCAACACAGAATGCACAAACTTCAATAAACAACATGAACAAAACCATGTACCAGACCTCTAAGCCCAACTTGGATGAATATAGTGATTATCTATATGATGCTATGTTCCTGCAAAATCAGAACAGCACTTATGTTCCTGCTGCCATTTATCCAGTTTAGGGTCTCTTCAGAGACAATCATCAACTGCTATAGAAAATGTGGAGGGCAGAAACGTATTGATTCTTAACTAAAACATCTATGAACTGAAAAATATTTAACATTCCAACCATCTGTTTTTACATCAACTCTAGCATAAAATACACTTAAATGCTATTTAAAGAAAAACAAAAAAAGTGACTATCAAATATGGGCTCAATCTTGCCAACATTTCTGCTCTAGATTTTATGGTAAATATTGGGTGAAATTATATCAGCTTCATATGAAAGACTATTGAAAACAGTAACTCAATAGGAGCTTGAGAACTATGGTATGTAGCATGTCTGCAGTGTATCAACAATGATTGGATTGGAGTTTTTGCTGGTACCCTGTATGACATTCTGCAGCATATTTTGTGAAACACATCATTAACATTGACAAACGTGTTATGATCAAATTTCTATGAAATTTAGTACAATATTACAAATATAACCTTGACTCCTTCAGTTCATTAATGTATATAAACTGCGACGATATTCATCTACACATGAAAATAAATGGCTAACATTTGTTACTTCTACATGGGATGTACGGTGCAACTGTTTCCTACTTTTCAGACAAGTTACTGTAGAATTAAACTAATTATAGTGCATTAATAGCTTGTTTTGTGCAGAAGGTAAAGTGCTAAATCAAGCCTTTGCATGGTTGATATTCAAAAAGCTAAAGAATCAAGAGTACATATCTATCCCTATCTGAATGTTCTCTATATAGAAACCCAATAAATATTTGGAAAATTGTATTCCCAGAGTATGTGTGAAAGGGTGCCCTTTGGGGTAATTCTTTACTGGGGTCACAAGTGCTCTTATCATTACACCTGACCCATGTTATGTTTGAATACAAGGGTCATTTTTGATTGCCAGAGACAGCAAAAATAGACAGGCCAGTCTTTTAAATTTTCCACCTTAATAAGAGGGAGATATATCACTTTTTAAAAAAATGTTTGCCTCTGTGCCTTTTTTTGATTACAAGTACTTTGCTTTGTGTAGTTTTATTACATCACTTAATTTTGAATTTTATTGTATTTTATGAAAATGTTATTAAATGTCAGTGTCAGCCTGAAAATAGTTAGTGATGCCATTAAAAATATCTACATGGATAAAGTTATACGTGTTGTGTTACTAGCTGAACACCATCAAGTAAAGCTTTGTTTTAAAATATATTCTAAAGTTCCTGCTGAATTTAACCTTAGTTAGGGCCAGAGTTCATACTGGTTTCCTTTTACCTTTAGTTTGTTGCAACATGCTGCCACTTATTCTAAATTAATGAAGGTGGTTTTGTTTTGTTTTAATCAAAACTGTACAGTCCAAAATGTAAAATAGCTGTTGTTAGATGCTTATTAAATAGCATAACGATAGCAATAAGAGAACAAGCTCCTCGAGTGCCAGTCTGACCATTTACTAAGCCAATGCCACATTATTCATCAGAAGCACGGCAACAATAATTCTGGAGAGCAGTGAATGGCATACTGTTCTGGATTCAAACTGATCAGACGAAAATTTCTTCTCCGTCAACCTCAAAAGGCCAGAAGTATTGGCAGTCTCAATCCAATTTTTAGTGGACATATATTTACAGCATAAAAATGCCACAATTTGGCATTAATTGGAAATCTTGCTCAGAAAAAAACACCAGATTGCAGAAATGCTGAAAACTCACCTGTAAGGTGAGCTGGTCAGTGCTGGCGGCCTTGAATTTGAAAGACTGATGTTGCTCCTGTATTCTGAGGAAAAAGGGTTTTCTTGATACCAAGTGCCTCAATTTGCTGGGTAAGACTTGGTCAAGGTCAATTTATATAACCCTAAGTTTGATACTCAACCTACAGTGAACAAGACAGTGCAAACCTTTCTGAATACAGCTCTATATTAGTTTGATGCTAAAAGCTTAATGAGCTTTTCAGACATGGAATATCTGGGCTTTCAGGATTTGTGCATGTAACTCCGCTTCAGACGCTCATTTGCAGTACACAAAGGGTTTACGCCATGTAGTCCTGAAGGCTAATCTTCCAGCATTCGCATTATGCTCCATTGGAGAGGTTCAGTGAGTTTTCACAATTCTCAAATTTATGGCTGGCACAAAGGCAATGGAGGAGTAGGTCATGTCTGTCAGTAGTTGGAAAGACCTTCAACTGCACTGAAAACACTTGAGGATTGGTGTAAGCAAGGCCAAAACTTCAAAGAGACAACACTTGAAGAATTTAAGGGCACAGAAATGCAACTGATAACAGAACTCTGCACCTGTACTACTGAAAAATCCTTAATTCAAAACTTGCATGGGCTATAAAACAATAAACCTGAATAAAAGTAAGAATTTAAATAAGAAAAAAAAATCCCATGAACCCTTTCCCTCAAAGAGGCAATGTTGATATTTTGAGTGCATAAATGGGAATCATGTAATCTACCACGATGCTAAATTCTTAAATGTACTTTTATTCCTGTGAATTGCCTCATTAGATTGACTTGGCCAATCCACGCCTCTAGTATGTGGGGATTCAGCAAATAATGAAAGATTTTGGATCTTAACTAAGAAAAACTCAGATGTAGATTGTCCAGCACCATATTTAAAATGCCACAAGCTTAGTACTGTAGTATAGAGAGAGCATTCAATAAAGAAACAGCAGAGTGAACTGGAAGAAGACATTTATTTATCTCATTATCCAAACATAATTTCAATTTAAGTAAATAATAAAAAACATCTCTAAATCCATTAAAGCTTTGAAGTCAGAAGACATGAAGAGACAATGACTATTTTCCTGCAAAGTCACAGATAACATGAATAATTTCATTTGTAGTAAAAACGAGACATTTCACCGAAGGTTACATTCTGGTAACCCAGTGTAAAAATTCTGATAGTACCAATATATTGTCGGTAAAATTGAAACAATGCCTGCAATGATAACAGCCTCAAGATTTATATTTAAACGGCCCAAGCCTAATTATAGACCTCTGAAATTTCTTTATGCATATCACTTACAGACATCAATCTGTGACACAACATAATGAAACTGATTGAGATTTCAGACCTATTTTTCTTGCAAGGTCCCCAGCACTTTAGAAAAAATGTACTGATTCAGCAATATCCTATACAAACTCTGAAAGCAACTCCCTCTTATAGAGTTAACGTCATTCCGCTCATGCAAAAGGTAGAAGATAAAAGTGCTTTGCCATGAATCTAAACCTAAACTGACAAATTGGATCAAATTAAAGAGGAGTTTCAGCAAACGCTGTAAAGCTCTTCACACGAGCAAAGAACAAGGGTGTGTACATTTTATCGATGTCAAATGTGGTAACAGCAGTCTCACCAGTTGACCTAAAAAAATAATTTTAAAAGTTAGACCTATTTTGCAAGTTCTATTGTAAAAGCAGAATGTCCTTATTGTCCTGAAAATTATTGATGAAATTATTACAACATGAAGACAGGACATCTTTAAATGAGCAACAAAGGTCACTGGTTACAGGAGCTTGCAGCTCTATTGCCGATTTGGTAGCTATTAAGACTTAGAAAAGATTTCAATGGCATTTCTGTCATGAATATCCATAGTGCTCATTTCAGTCTTTAAACCAATAGTTAGTACAGATACACTAATAATCCTTCTGACTGCAGAGGCTTCCATCACAGTTTTCTGTTTTAACAGTTTTCACCTTCCAATGTTCTTGGCGAGTAGGCCAACAAGTACTTCAATCATTTGAATGATAGTTTGGATGAGCAGCTCATTCTCTTTTTTTTTAAAAAACACTGATTGTGGTAAACTTAAGGCATGCAGCAAATAATGTAGCAGTAAGTGTAAAGGACACATGGTACAGTAAAAGAATGGTTTGTCATGCAATTTTACTAAATGGTAAACAAAAATAAATGGTTACATGTATTACGAACACAAAAGTTCTTACATTATTATATCACAAAAGGAAATAAATGTCAACAGCTAACTAAGGAACAGAGCACCAACAGATTATAAACCATTTGTATCATGTTCAGAGAAAATATGTAACTGGAATATTGTTCAAACAAAATAAGTTATCTGGAATGTACCAATTAGTCAGCAACTGCTATTTTGACATCTTATATACAAAACCTTTTAAAAGTCCATACTGTATTGCATAAAAAAATCTCAATGTGGTTTTCTTGAAAATTAATTTGCAGTCTGTGCTTTCTTGCACCAGTGTACTTGTAGTTTTCAAACTCTGGGTGCAATCACACTGACCCTGCAGTTATAGTGCAAATGCAGCCTGAATCTGGAGTTAGGGCTTGACCGGACACTGAAGTGAAGAGGAGCAAGGCTAGCACTCAGCTTCATTTCAGTCAGTTTGTACAGGTAGAATGTCCCGAATCCGGCAACCTCGGGACCGAGGCCGAGCCGGTTTTGGGGTTTTTCCGGACTTCGGAACATGTTTCTGATGTCCGAAGTCCGGAAACGCCTGAGCCCGGGTTGCGATATTGCTGGACTTCAGACATCAGAAACACGTGCCGAGTCCGGAAATGCCTGGGCTCAGGTTCTGGTTTTTGGTAAGCCTCCCTCAGGGTGCCTGGATTCCAGAATATTTTACGGATTCCGGACCCCTGCCACCAATCGTCCCGGAGTCCGGATTCCGAAACATTCTGGAACTCCGGATTTGGGACGCTCAACCTGTACTTGTATAGTGCACAAGTTTAGTGTCCATGCCAAGCCGCATCATCTTTACACTGACTCTGAACTTGTAGTGTGATGCGCTTCTGAAATCAAAGCCCCGCTCACACCCGAAACCCCTTGGCCAAAGTCACAAATGATATCCTGAGACTGTGACAATGGTGCATTTTCCATCCTGATCTCCCATGACATCTTCCCTGCTTGACAAAGCCACCCATGCCATCCTCTGTTCCACAGCTCCATGGGGCTGCTTTTGCCTGACTTCTACCTGTCCCAGTGCATCCAGCTCATCTTCAGAAATGACTTCTCTTCCTGCTCCAAATGATTGATTCTTATTGGAGTTCCCAGATGATTGATTCTTGCACCCACCACCCCCACCTCGCTCATCCACGCACTTCCCTGTGGTGACATTTGCGGAGTCACCTTCCACATGTATGCTGATGACACCCAACTCTACATGACATCTCTCAACCACACATTTGCCTCTGTGCTGTCTCAAGGGTTGTAATTGCTGGATTGTTATCTGTGCCACTTGCTGAATGGGTTAGTAAAAGAAAGATTAAGGTGGTCATCGCATGGCTGAAAGAGGGCAGGAATTACATTCTTGAGGCATTGGAGCGATTTCTGGGACAGGAGAAAGCTATACCGATGGAATGGACTTCACCTGAACCAAGAGATTAAAAAAAAGCAGTGGGGGAAGATTTAAACATACAGGAAACTGTGTGTTATCCGGAGGCTAACTGTCCAGAATGCTTGAGCCACCGGCAAAAATCAGGAGCCGTTTTCTTAAGGTTTTTTTCTTTCTCGTTGCTTTTTTCCTCAACAGTCAAGCTCTGCTGAAGCTGTTGCTAAGCTACAGAGACGCTTGGACTGTTTAGAAGCACAGGGTTTGTTGACAGATATGGAGCTCAAAAGCTTCCGTATCTTTCAACATTGGCGCTGGAGTGTCCGGCAGTTTTGAGGGAACGGCAACAGCTCGGTCCCGTCGGTGCCGGATAGCACAAAGTTTCCTGTAGTATGGCAGGGGCTTGGGGAAAGTCTCAGTGTGATATTATTGATGGGGAATAGGATTAATTAAGCTATTGGAATAGAAGTAAAAGGATTAGCTAAAATAATTAGTAAGAAAATAAGATCAGTGAAAAGGAAAGTATTTGAGCTAGTGAGATAAAAACATTGTTGTAGAAGGGCAAGGCATATCAAAAAATTAAATGAGGAAACCAGAAATCAGAAAATGGGTCAATGCTCTAAAAAAAAACTGAAGTCAGGGTTGAGTGGTATGTATGTGAACGCAAGTATTCAAAACATAATTGGAGTGTTGGAATCATTAACAAATATAGTAGTTGTAACAGAGAAGTGGCTGAAGTTTGGATAAGATTAGTAACTTAGTGTTCCTGGTCATAACATTTTCAGGAGAGATAGAGGATAAAAAGGGAGTGTATAATGGCAGTGTTACTGGATTCTATCACAGTGTTAGAACTTAAGAATGTCCTGTGGGGATGCATTAAGACAGAATCCAAATGGAGACAGTTAAGAAATAAGACAGGAAATGGTGTATTTCTTGGTGCGCATTATAGGCCACTAAACAGTGGGGCCAAAATAGAGGTGGTGATCTTCAGTTACTTCAGAGGGATATGCAAGAAAAGCAAGGCAATAATATTGGGCGATTTAAATGATCCCATGGTGAACTGGAATAAAAGTAATGCCTCTAGTCAAAGTGGAGAACACATCCAGGACTGGTGCACTGTCGGAGGTGTCATCTTCTCGGATGAGGCATTAAAACGAGGCCCCATCTGCTCTCTCGGGTGGATGCAAAAGATCCCATGGCACAATTTCGAAGAGGAGCAGGGAAGTTATCCCCGGTGTCCTGGCCAATCTTTATCCCTCAATCAACATCACCAAAACAGATTATCTGGTTGTTATCACATTGCTGTTTGTGGGAGCTTGCTGTGCGCAAATTGCCTGCCACGTTTCCTACATTACAACAGTGACTCCACTTCAATAAGTACTTCATTGGCTGTAAAGCGCTTTGGGAATGTCTGCTGGTCGTGAAAGGCGCTATATAAATGCAAGTCTTTCTTTCCTTTTTTACTTCCTAGGTGAGTGTATTTCTAGCCCAACAAGGAAAGAAGCATTGCTTCATTTAGTTCTAGGAAATGAAGTGGGGCAAATAACTGATGAGAGTAAGAAAACATTTGGAAAATAGCAACATCAAAGTTAGGTTCAATGTAAGAATAGAAAAGTACAATGAACAGGGAAAGTTGCTGGACTGAAAAAGGTAAAGTTCAGCAAGACAAAAAGGAATCTGGCTCAAATTAACTGGGCAGACCATTTTAGCAAGCAGATCAACAAATAAGCAATGGCAAATCTTTAAATGTGAGATGCATAGAGTGCAAAAGGCTAGGAGACAACTTGGAGGTTTTAAAAACTTTGAAGGGATAGAGTGAATAAGGAAAGGCTATTTCCTCTGGAGTTATTGATGAGGAGTCATCAATTTAAAATCATCACTAAGACAGGGAGGAGACATATTAGAAGAATTTTACTTACACAGGGCTGTTAGAGCATGCAGTGCTTTTCCACATGGAGTGGTTGAGGCAGTGACCACTGGGGGAAAAAAAATGGCCTGAATTTTGCAGTCAACGGCGAAGAAACAACGCTCGCCGTTCACTTTGCTGACAGCTGCCCACAGAGTTTTGAGCAGAGACTTGCGGTCATCAGCCGTCTGATCCAGCGCAGCGCCCTCTACAGGGGAGCTGTGGCATCTAAGCAGGTCAAGCAATAGTGAGGCTCTTCAACTAATCAGATTGAAGAATCCTCACTGAGACATGCAGGGCTGGATTTTGATACCGGAGGCGTGCAGGAGGCGGGACTACAACTTTTGGGGTTGTAGTCCCGCCTCCATCGAGTTGTGGCCAACCCACGCGATTTTCACTTGATTGACCTTGTTGAGCCCACCCAGCGGGATCAGCAGGCCAATTAAGGGCCACCCGGCAACAGGTGACGTCACAGATTGACATTTCATCTGTCACGAGCTTTTGACAGATGAAATATCAGCGTTTGACAGCTCTTTGAAGCTGTCAAACACTGACAATCTGTACACTAAGTTAATTCCTTCCTCTCAGGCTGATTTAGAGATCTCTCCAGAACAGAAAGCTGAATGTTGCAACTTTTGCCAGCTCGCGGCCATTCTGCTTTCTGTGCCGGTGAGATGAGGGACTCCCAAGACCTGAAGGAAGGCTGTAAAGGTAAGTAAAGCTTATTTAAACACTTCAGAAAGACCAAACTCACTTACCTCTGCACTCATGCACACATGACTCACCTGAACACTGACATCTCGAACTCTCCAAGCCCTTCAGCCCGACGGTCCGCCTCGCTAACTTGGCGTGGTTTGGAGCCGTCGGGAATCCCACACTTCAGGGATAAAAATAGGGATTAGGCTAAAAACTGCCTGTTAACTACCTGTTAACAGGCAGTTAATTGGCACTAATCCCCTTCCCACCTCGGGGAGGCAGCTCCCAGCATAGGTCAGGTATCCGCCTCCTTTGAAACTGGCATGGAGGCGGGTTGGGTTCGTGCCCCCCGATTTCGCGATTTTAACCTCCCTCACGCCTCCAATCCCGCCTCAACGGCCCAATGAAAATCCTGCCCGCAGAGTCTAAACCAGGAAGTATAAATTAGATTTAAATCATGTCCAGAAAGCAAAATAAAGATTGGGAAAGAAAAATGGGATTAAGAGATTTTAATAATAATTTTTTTTCCCAATACTAATTAAATTCTGAAGGAATGAGACTCCACACTTGTAAAATAAAATTTTCAGGGCCAGAGAGGTTGCTTGGCAGTAATTATGACTTAACACGCCATTAAAAATTCACTTACACCTGAATGCACCAACTTTTTCTGGCGTGTTTAGTGGATAACTAGTGGGCAAGTACAGCAACTTCACACCCCTGCAGTGATTTCTGATTTTTGACGAAGGCCGAGTCTATCCATGAGGTACTGCTGCAGTGCAGCCTGAGGAGAAGCAACTTCTGGATTTCCGCATTTAATTGTGCATGTGCATACTCTGGAAATTGCTGTCCGATTTACTCCATAATATTTACTCCATAATAACAGCGCTGTTAGCCTCACCAGATTACAGTGCATCTTTTGGAAAAAGCAGCATTTTATAATGCTGGCTTCTCATACTGTTATTGTCCAGTGACTCCTGCTGTGAGGTACAGGAAACTTTCGTTTAAACGGCAGTTAAATATCCGGAACGCTCTATCCACCGGCAAAATTCAGGAGTCGGTTCAGATAACTTTTTTTACTTTTAGTTATTTTTTTTTACTCATTTCTGGCTGTGCAAGCGTCTAGCTGAAGCAGTTGCTAAGCTACAGAGACGCTTGCAAGCTGAGCCGATTGTTTTGAAGCTGTTGAGGGTTTGTTGCTTTAGATGGAGCTCAGAAGCTCCGTATCTTTTAACTATAGCGCTCGGTTCTCCGGCAGTTTTGATGGGCCGGCACCAGCTCGGTCCCGTCCGTGCCGGATACCAGAAAGTTTCCTGTACACAACTCTGGGTGACAGGTAAGGAAACGATCATGTCTTTGCCTCCTCAACCTATTGTCGAATAGACTACCAACTGTCTAGGTGCGCACATGAAGAATGAACGCTTAATGGAAGGCAACTGACTGCATGGAATCACACCCCAGAAAGAATCAAAAGAGAGGAAAAACTCAGTTTAAGTTTCTCAGTGGTGAACATCTGGGAATATCCATGTTAATGATTAGTATAAAATTGTATCAATTACTACAACAGCACACTCTGATACTCACTTATAGGTAATCAGGCATGAGTGATGAAGCCAGACTAGCTTGTTAAATCGCTGTCGCCCACTGGAAGAAAGTTGTAATCCCACATGAAAACTGTGCTCAGTCTCAGGAGTAGAAGCAGGAGCACGTCGGTAATATCTGTATTTCTGATAATCTGGCGCCTTCGGTTTCAAAACAAAAGGAACAAATCACAGGTTTTTTTTTTAAAAGTTAGCACATCCTCCTAAATAGGAGAGAAATGCTGATTGATATTTGCCTTTTTTTTTTAACTATTAGGAATTCCTGACAGCATATTTACAATAGTTAGAATAATGTAAATATAAAAAATTATCATTAACACTTGTAATGATATAAACTTAACAGGAATACAATGTAATACACTAATATTTTATCTCTCTTCCTGGGCTGGGAGTTTCCTCGAAGCTGCTCCAGCTCAGTCACTGTAACTTCACCAGAAGTGCAGCAGAAACCACATTTTCTTCGCACCGCTGAGGATGTTATGGCAGCAGGGAATGAGCTGCTCAGAGGAAATTCCTAGTCTTAGGCCGCGATTTTGCCAGCGCTCAGAGGGCGGGTTGAGGCGGGTCAGGGGTTAAATTCATTTTGATTGATGGTTCCGATCCTGCTGTCAACCTGCCTCCAAACAGCTTTCCCAAGTGTCGGGTCCCCGATTTGCGAATGGACCCGACACCTAGCGGCGGGAAACAGATTAAAGGCAATTACCTGCCTATTAACAGGTACTTGCCAGTAGTTTACAGACTGTTTTTGGATTTTGCCGCTTCTGGTTCGGGTTTCCCGACATCCGGACAGCACGCCAGGTAAGTGTGGCGTGTTGTGAGTCTGCTGTAATGTTTGTGGAATGATGCCAGCTGCAGAAGTGGTGTGAAAGAACCAATGTTGCACATGGTGAGTTTCAGAGCAAAGAAAATATTGGGTACTGCATTTTTAAAACATTTACAGATTTCTTTAGCTTACCAGTTTTTAAATCCATTTCCAGTGCCACCTCATTGGGAGAACCGCTCTCACCAGTGACAGATCGCTTCTGTCACCTCACCTGCCATTTATTCCAGCGTATGGAGGGAGTCATTGGAGAGCCTGGGTGCAATGATTGTCAGTGTTTTCAGCACCTCAATGCTGTCAAATACTCAAAAATCAAAATAAAATTGTGCGTGACCCCTTTAAGGAAACCGGCAGATGACGCATCATCAAATGATGTCATCAGACCCACTTCCTGTTAATTGGTTGGTGACTTAACAAGGCCAATCAAGGCAAAAATCATGTCTGTGGACCGGATGTAGCTGGGGGCGGTACTGGAAGCTGGAAACCACCTGACCCAAACTCAACCCACCTCCAGTAATAAAATCGCGGCCTTAGTCTCTATTTTGCGAGCTGGCTCTTTATTAATATTTTCAAAAGTAATATCCAACTAGTAGTCACAGTTAGGTTGGTCAGCCTGAAGATATTCCAGATCCAATGGTTTGATTCCCTATTCGTGTCGTTATCACCATATAGCTAATCTGACCAATGAAGACACTTCTAGGTACAGAAAGCTCAAGATTTGGAATATCAAGGCCGACTTTCCTAACCTGACAATGAGGACAACTGCAGCCCAACTGTTCCAACAGACACCAGCTAAATTAACACAGAATAAGGATTGAATTTGGGACCTTAGTCTTTAGTGAGTACCACATCACACAGAACACTCACCCACTGAACCATTGTGTTAGTTGTTTAATGTGTGTCTGCATCAACTTTTAACAAAATTCCCAAACTAATGAGTAATTACTCTTTTTCTTTGAGTACTTTCTAATCATTGCATAACTTAATGGTTTGAGAAACAATCAATTTTTAAAGAAAATTTATGCCACATCCATCGATTTCTAAATAAAATAATTTCCTGTTGCTTATGTGTAGAGTGCTGCAATCTCCAGTCCTGCAGCCGTCCAGTACCTACCTCCTCCTTCTTCTTCCTCTTAGCCAGAACAACAAATACTTTGGTTTGGTTATCTGTTTCTTGTGAGAGACGATAATGACCAAAGAGGACAGCATCCATTCTAAGGTGAAGCAGAAAGAACGTCCTTGAATGATCCGCCAAAAAAATTCCATGAGACTAATTCAACAAATCATGGCAGGTCAAATAAAACTAATGCATGTGACTTTCCAACTATTGCTTTTATTATAGCTGCACATCTTGATGTTTCCTTGTGTCGCCTCTGGTTCTTTTGCCAATCACCTTAAATCTGTGTCTTCTGGTTACTGACCCTTCTGTCACTGGAAACAGTTTCTCCTTATTTACTCTATCAAAACCCTTCATAATTTTGAACACCTGTATTAAATATCCCCTTAACCTTCTCTGCTCTAAGGACAACAACCCCAGCTTCTCTCGGCTCTCCACATAACTGAAGTCCCACATTCCTGATACAGGAAACTTTGTGATATCCGGCACCGACGGGACCGAGCTGTTGCCGTCCCATCAAAGCTGCCGGACAAACCAGCGCTAATGTTAAAACATACGGAGTTTTTGAGCTCCATATCTAGCAACAAACCCTGTTGCTTAGCAACAGCTTCTAAACAGTCGGCCGTAGCTTGCAAGCGTATCTGTAGCTAAGCAACAGCTTTAGCTAGACCTTGCAGAGCCTGACTGGTGAAAAAAAAGCAACGAAAAGAAAAAAAACTTACTGAACCGACTCCTGAATTTTGCTGGTGGATCGAGCATTCCGGACAGTTAACCTCCGGATAAACCAAAGTTTCCTGTACTATTCTAGTATGTCTCCTCTGCACCTTCCCCAAGGCCATATCAGCCTTCCTAAAGTGTGCTGCCCAGAATTGGACACAATACTCCAGCTGGAGCCTAACCTGTGATTTAGAAATGTTTAGCATAACTCCCTTGCTTTTGCTCTCTATGCCTCTATTTATAAAGCCAAGGATCCCGTATGCTTTTTTTAACAGCCTTCTCAACTTGTCCTGCCATCGTCAAAGATTTGTATACGTACACCCCCAGGTCTCTCGGTCACTGCACCCGCTTGAAAATTGTGCCATTTAGTTTACATTGCCTCTCCTCATTCTTCCTACCAAAATGCATCACTCCACATTTCTCTGCGTTAAATTTCATCTGTCATGTGTGTGCCCATTTCACCAGTCTGCCTATGTCCTCCTGAAGTCTGTTAATATCCTCCTCACTGTTTACTACATTTCCAAGTTTCGTATCACCTGCAAACTTTGAAATTATGCCCTGTAAACCTAAGTCCAGGTCATTAATATATATCAAAAAGAGCAGCGGTCCTAATACTGATCCCTGGGGAACCCCACTGTACACTTCCCTCCAGTGTGAAAAATAGCCATTCACCACTACTCTCTGCTTTCTGTCCCTTAGCTAATTTCGTATCTATGCAGCCACTGCCCCTTTAATCCCATGAGCTTCAATTTTACTAACAAGTTTATTATGTGGTACTGTATCAAACGCCTTTTGAAAGTCCATATATATAGGAACAGGAGTAGGCCATTCAGCCCCTCAATAGTAGCACAAACCCCGCCGCACTCATGGAATTTTAGACATGTGTGCCTCTCTACCTCCACCCTGAATATATGTTTGTCCCAGCAATCCTCTCCTGCCTACCTCAACATATATTCAGATTGGTAACACTGCAGAATATATCTCAGGATGACTCCCTCCCAGGTAATCTATTTTTCAGCCCCAGATGGCATTCTTGGATAAGCACCAGCCCCCCCCCCCCCCACCCTCTGGGCAATATGCTCTGCAATTTTCTTTTTGACAGTCTGCCAGATCCAGCAGCCACCCCACCCCCTTTAATAGATTAAGTCTTTCTGTAGCGGACAGAAATTTCATGGCCTGCCTGCTCCTCCAATCGCTGTCTCCTTCCCATTCTGTTTGGCACATCCTCCTTCTCTCCCCTCATCTCGCCCTCCATCCCATTCCTTTCACCCCCTCTTCCCATTCTTCCTCCTCCCTCTTCCAACTCCTCCCTCTAACCCTGGTTGAGCTGAGTAATGGACTAGGTCTTGCCTGCCTGCCACACCACAGAAAATTAAGTAGTACATTATTAAACGTCTTCTACATAGCGCGTACCTCCTACAAGTGTCACTCTTTCCCCATCACTCGGTTGATTTGATAGAACAGATTTTGACCTGATGCTACAATTGTGCATAACACCCCTATTTGTTATAACAGTGCATCCTCTTACTCACCGTGAACAATGTCACGGGACACTTGATAGATCTGATACACAGTGTGCATGGAATTAACAGTGCAATGTGAACATCAGCTGTCTTACAATATAGGTTGCAAATATTAGCATCCCTTTAGAATACATGGCATGGTTGATCTCTGAACTTGTGAATACCTCCTGATCATTACCTTGGAGACCTGACGGATAAACGGGGGACTATGGATTGAGGATCCTCTGGCGTGGTCAGCATTATTACCTGACCATCTGGGAAGAATCGCAGATATCTGGTTATATGAAAAATATCAAACAAGAATCAATAACTGCAAATCCTGTACTCACACCAGGCATGTGTATATTGCAAACTGAAGATAGATGCATTCTTTAATGGAAAAACGTACAACACTGTTTGGGCTGTATCTTAGAATTTCCCATTTCAACTTTCATTTGCATGATAGGCGGAACTTTTAAGCTGATCCTGCATTGGTCTTAAAACAATAAGGCCTAGAAATTCACTATGGCCCCGCCAGCTGGCTAGCGCCCAAAAGTTAGTGCTGGGCGGGAAGCCTATAGCGATCGTCAGATATTCATTGTTAGCGCCCCAATTCGGAACCGGGCGCTATACCAGGGTGTGCCCGCCTCCGCTTGGGGCGCTGACACTGAATATCAGCGCTCTTGGCGCCGCTGCGCCAGCCGCTGCGGAGCGGCAGGCTGCGGTACTGCAGGCCTCCTCCTTCTCTTAAGGGGGAGCTGCCTGCAACGGGGAGATCGCCGCTGGATAGTGCCGGCAAATGAGCCCGGCACCACGGAGAAGTGCCGGGCTCGCGGAAAGCAGCCGGCAATGCCGCGGGGGTGGGGTGGGGGGGTGGAGGAGGCCGGGGAAGGAGGTGCGGGCAGGCGGCCGCCGAAAAAGCGGCCGGCCGCACCTTCCGCTTTAAAACGCCCCACTAAGGCAGCAGGACGGCCCCGTTTTCTGGTCGCTGTTTGCGGCCGCTTCGGAGGAGGCGGCCGCAACTAAATATGGGGATCGGGCTGGTTTCGGGGCGGAACCGGGGCACTGCGCACACCAATGACGTCATCGGTGCCGGCGCAGCGCTAACGGCTACCGCCGCCAATACCGCTGCGCTGAATATCTGCGCACTCATTTCTGGCGCAAAATCACTCTTTAGGCGTTAACTGGGCGCAAAGCTGGCAGCGCCTTAATGAATTTCTAGGCCTAACTGTCATGAGGTGCTATTTATGAAATTTAACACGTGGATCAAAACTCAAGTATAAAATAAGCACGACTCATAACAACATAAGACGTAGGAGCAGGAGTAGGTCATTTGGCCCCTCGAGCCTGCTCCACCATTCAATAAGATCATGGCTGATCTGATCTTGGCCTCAACTCCACTTCCCTGCCTGCTCCCCATAACCCTTGACTCCCTTACTATTCAAAAATCTGTCAATCTCCATCTTAAATATATTCAATGACCCAGCCTCCACTCCTCCTCATTTCTGTTTTAAATGGGTGCCCCCTTATTCTGAAATTATGCCCCCTAGTTCTAGATTCCCCCACGAGGGGAAACATCTTCTCTGCATCTACCCTGTCAAGCCCCTTCAGAATCTTATATGTTTCAATAATATCCCCTCTCATTCTTCTAAACTCCAATGAGTATAGGCCCAACCTGCTCAACCTTTCTTCATAAGACAACCCCATCATCTCAGGAATTAACCTCGTGAACCTTCTCTGAACTGCCTCCAATGCAAGTATATCCTTCCTTAAATAAGGAGACCAAAACTGTACGCAGTACTCTAGGTGTGGTCTCACCAACGCCCTGTACAGTTGTGACAGGACTTCCTTACTTTTATACTCCATTCCCTTTGCAATAAAGGCCAATACTCTATTTGCCTTCCTAATTACTTGCTGTACCTGCATGATAACTTTTTGTGATTCATGTACAAGGACCCCCAGATCCCTCTGTACATTAACGGGCAGCACGGTGGCATAGTGGTTAGCACTGTTGCCTCACAGCGCCAGAGACCCGGGTTCGAATCCGGCCTCGGGCGACTGTCTGTGTGGAGTTTGCACATTCTCCCCGTGTTTGCGTGGGTTTCCTCCGGGTGCTCCGGTTTCCTCCCACAGTCCAAAGATGTGCGGGTTAGGTTGATTGGCTATGATAAATTGACCCTTAGTGTTAGGGGGATTAAATACGTGGGGTTACGGGGAATAGGGTGGGATATGTGTTGGTGTAGGGGTTACGGGGATCGGGTGGGATATGTGTCGGTGCAGGCTCGATGGGCCGAAATGGCCTCTATCTGCACTGTGGGGTTTCTGTGATTCCTGTATTATGATTTTCTAAATGTCCTGCTACCATTTCCTTAATGATGGACTCCAGCATTTTCCCAATGACAGATGTTAGACTAACTGGTCGATAGTTGTTTGCTTTCTGTCTCCCTCCTTTCTTAAATAGGGGTGTTACATTTGCGGTTTTCCAGTCCGCCGGGACCTCTCCAGGATCCAGGGAATTTTGGTAGATTAGAACCAATGCATCCACTATCTCTGCAGCCACCTCTTTTAAGACTCTAGGATGCACGCCATCGGGTCCAGGGGACTTGTCCACCTTTAGTCCCATTAGTTTGCCTAGTACTTTTTCTCTAGTGGTAATTTTAAGTTCCCCCCCACACCCCAATAGCCCCTTGATTATCCATTATTGGGATGCTTTTAGTGTCTTCTACCGTGAAGACCGAAACAAAATATTTGTTCAAAGTCTCTGCCATTTCCGTTTCCCATTATTAATTCCCCAGACTCATCCTCTAGGGGACCAATGTTTACTTTAGCTACTCTCTTCCTTTTCATATACCTGTAGAAGCTCTTACTGTCTGTTTTTACATTTATTGTTAGCTTACTCTCATAAGCTATCTTTTTGCTCTATCATTTTTTTTAGTCGTCCTTTGCTGGTTTTTAAAAATGTCCCAATCCTCTGGCCTTCCACTATTCTTCGCAACATTGTATGCCTTTGTTTTCAATTTGATACCATCCTTTACTTCCTTAGTTAGCCACGGATGGTTCATCCTTCTCTTAGTCTTTCTTTCTCACTGGAACAAAAGTGCCTACACAAAAACATTTTTGAGACATTTGTTCAAATAAATGTTGAAAAAATGATTGTGAACACACTGAACTACATACTGAAAATTCATGAATTCAAAATCTACTCAAAGATTCTTAGAATCACACAAAAATAAGAGGAAAATAATGGGATTGCCGAGTTAGAGAAAACCAGTCAAAACAGAATAAAAACAAAAGAACTACTGTGCTCAAATAATTATCTCCATATAAGATTATTTTAAGTAATTTTAATAACTGAAGTCCCTCATCCCTGGTACCATTCTGGTAAATCTCTGCATCCTCTCAAGGCATTCACACACTTGCAACCTCTGGCTGATCCAGTGAAATGACTCTCAGTGGGTTGGCCAATTTCACAGGTTTTTAGCTCACACGTTGAAAGGATGAATCAATCAGTGCTATAGTAACAAAAGCTAATTAAATGCAAAACCACAAGTTAAAATTTAAAACATAGCCATTCTGTTTGCCTTACTGTTCTTTTGCCCATTCTCTCTTTCTCCTATTTTAAAAGATATAAAATGATTCCCCCTACTTTTCTCCCAAGAATCCTGAAAAAAATCCATAATCTATGTATAAAGACATCCTCATCAGTCACCATAATTCTGATTTTCAATTTTATACCTCATTTATCTTTTATACCTTTGTTTTCCTTCACTTCCTCACCCATAAAGCACCACCTACTACACTTCAAAAGTAATTATTTAGCTGTGAAACACTTTGGGAAATGCTGGGCTTTATAAAAATAGGCAGAGAGTACAAAAGCAAATAAGTTACTCCAAAACCTTATAAATCATTGGTTAGACCTCAGCTGGAGTGTTGTGTCCCGTTCTGGGCACCACATTATAGGAAAGATGTGAATGCCTTGAAGAGGGTGCAGAGGATATTTACCAGAATGGTACCAGGGATGAAGGACTTCAATTATGTGGAGAAACTGGAATTGTTCTCCTTAGAGCAGAGAAGGTTAATGGGAGATTCAATAGAGGTGTTCAAGATTATGAAGGGTTTTGATAGAGTAAATAAGGAGAAACTGTTTCCACTGGCAGGAGGGTCGATAACCAGAGGACACAGATTTAAGGTAATTGGCAAAAGAATTAGGTGGGAAATTAGATTATTTTTTATGCAGCAAGCTGTTATTTTCTGGAATGCAGAATTCTGAAAAGGTGATGGAAGCATATTCAATAGTAATTTTCAAAAGACAATTGGATATATACTTGATAAATTTGCAGGTCTGTGGGGAAACAGCAGGGGAGTGGGACTAATTGGATAGATCTTTCAAAGAGCCAGACAGGCACACTGGGCCAAATGGCCTCCTTCTGTACTTTAAGATTCAATGAATTTGAGCTTTGAAAGGTTAAAAACCAGCTCCAAAAGCTTTTTTTTGATATAGCCAATTAAAAGCCAAAAGAGGAAGGTCACACAAGAGATCAATCAGTCGATCAGTGACGCATTTTTTCAAATCAAATGAAAAGGGGCTGCTGAAGACAGCAAACTCTGACCCATGGAAGAAGTGTGCGCCTGAACAAATAATGTTGCCCCTGAGGTACTAGGTATTAAACCCAATGCAGTTCACCTTTAAAAGGATCATTTTATTTCAGCGGTTTTTTTTAAATTTTAAACTTTGCAGTCAGAACACTACATTTGGTTAACCTGCAGCTCTCTTCTCTCCGGTGCCCAGTTCCCCAATCCCCTCTCTCCAGCCTACTGATCGCTCTGTGTGGTCAGCAGTGACAGGATGTGGAACAGTGTGTGTGTATTAAAATCAAATTTTCTGCTCTCTGCAGAACTGTGGTGACTGAAGAGAGATCCGATAGGTGGGCCATAGATTTCTTCCATGATTTTTGGATGGAATTATGAAAATCATGTAAGTGGGCTGCTTTTTGAAATATTAGACAGCCAAACAGAGATAGAAACATAGCCAAAAATATAGGTAACCAATGAGAAATAAGAAAACTGACTTAACAACTCAGTAACCTAGTTAATCATTAACTCAATGTACATGACACACAGGTCATTTTATTATAAAGATACATACATACACACAGTATACACACTCAGCATTAGAAAAGAGAACTGCCTTCATCTCGCTCACTGTTAGCGACCTCCAACTCTCCAAGCCACTACCAGACAGAAAAGATGGTGAAACGAGGATGCCTGTGCCCGATGATGGACTTCCAGATTGTACTCGGAAAGTAGGAAGGCCAGTGCTGAGGCAGGGACAGTAGGTATCTAGGGCCTGACAGTAGGGAACCTAGCAGTGTGGGAGCACTCAGAGCTGGTAGATGGGTCTGGAGGAAGCCACAGGCATCAACCCAGACTGACAATTTAAAGCATGGCGGTGGAGAAGTTGAAGAACCTGAAGTTGGGGCTTATGGCTTAATTGCTTGGGGTTGTTGGCATTGCTGTGTTCCACTAGAGCTCTCCGCTTTCATATGCTGCAGACCAAGACCAAAAAAATAAGCTATTGCCTGTATGTTATTTACTGCTGCAGGTACAAGGCAGCCTGCCAAGAGAGGAAACAATGAAGTCTAACTCTGCATTGTGCAGGTTGCAGCAGGCCACGCACAGGGTGGGGGGTAGGTGGATTGTAGTTGTTGGAGCAATTGTAGAAGATGGAATGAATGTCGTCAATTTTTGGGCGAATGATTGAATTTTTGTGTGTGTGATTATGTTCGAAGTGCTATTTTTAGGCATCTACAGTGGAATGCATGGAAAACTGCCATGCAGCTGTACCTGGGAGAAAATTCTTTTTGGCTGAAATGAAAATGGAGTTTGTTTCTTTCTAAAGTGATTTGGGAGGTATTTTTGTGAGGGGAATAAAGATTTTTTTCAATACGATTGATGAAATAAAATAAGAAAAAAAACTAATTTGAAAGAATGACTTACTGGAGTAAAAAAAAGGACAACACACACCTATCCAATGAGAACAAAGACAACTGGCAGACAATCGCAAGACAGCTACCACAGACAAAACTATTAGATAGATTTATGTAACTGCATGTTTGGTACTGCATACAGGATTCTTGGCTAAACTTAGTGAACAATATTGAATGTTGGGTTTTTAGCTACATCAATGAACTTTTAGTAAAACAAAAAGCAATAAAATGTTTTGCAAACCATTTACATTTTTCTCCTCCTCTTCAGCCACCCACATCACTCACTACATCCTGAATAATTCAAACATCTTCCAATACCACGACTAACCTCCAGCATGTGTGTAATAGTCCCCTTTCTATTTGTGTAAGCACACAACTTTCACGTTTCACCTGTTCTTGATGGCAGGGTGACATTGAGGACTCCCCCACATCCTGCCACTCAATAAAACTCCAGTGGGCTTCTTACTCTTATATATTAAGTTACATTCATTATCATACATGTAAAGAAAGAATTTGCATTTATATAACATCTTTCACAGTCTCAGGGAGTCTCAAAGCACTTTACAGCCAGTGAATTACTTTTGAAGCATAGTAGGAAATGCAGCAGCAAATTTGCACCACAGGATGATCCCACAAACTGCATGAAATAAATGTCTAGATCATTTAAAAAAAAAAAAAAAAAAAAATTTTTAAAGGTGTTTGTTGAGGGACAAACGCTGGCCAGGACACCGGGAGTACTCCCCTACTCCTCTTCGAATAATGTCATGGGATTTATGTCTATCTGAGTGGGCAGAAAGGTGCTTGGTTTAACGTTTCATCTGAAAGACGGCACATCTGACAGTGCAGCATTCCCTCAGCATTGTACTGAAGTGCTAGCCTGGATTATGTCTCTGGAGGGGAGGATTGAACCCACAACCTTCTGACTCAAAGGCAAGAGTGCGATCATTGAGTTAAGACTGACACCTAATTGTAACATTTCAGTATATTTCTTTAAAGAATTATAATCACAAAGGGCCATTAGGTCTAAATGATTATCACATCATGCCTGCCCCACGCCCCCAATTAGAACTAAGAAATGAGGCAAAAACACTGAACAGATTTGTAACAGAAATCAAAAGTTACCACCTCCTCCTGTCAAGTTGGTAACTCATGTTCAAGTATGGGTCCCATCACAAATATGTTCAGTGTGCTCGTTTCCTGTTCGGATGATAGTTCATGTTTAAGAGATAAAGCAGTGGTCCCTTTTTTAATATCAGAAGTTGCTTGCTGATTTAAATTGCTCATGGCTGCATCAATGCAAATAGCAGAATTTCCTGTGTCCAGAAAGAGCCAATGAGTCACCCACTGTGAATGTCTCAAAACCTGCATAGACAGAAATGTGATATTTATGGCTATCATGTGAATCAGTCGAGCTCTACTTGCATATATTCTGACATTCTCTTTTTAAACTCTACTTGAGAGAAATTATTTGTTATGTAATGTAACAGTATCAAAGTGCGACGAGAAGCCAAGACTACTAAAGTCACTTTGCAAAACAGAAAAACTATTGCATATCTTACTAAAGGTAATTAACTCATTACAGATTTTTAACTATGTATATGGTTATCAATCTTATGATCCATGAAGGAAGACTCATGAAATAACACTGGACGGCCAGCTGGTGGCGCCGTCCAAGGAGTATAAATACTCGGGCGTGGGCCCAGCTTTCCCAGGACATTGTGTAAACAGGAACTAGTGAAAGATAACTAGACCTCCATGTTTTGAAACAAGTTGATTAAAGCCTTGCTTTCTATTCGAACCAAGTGCGCAGTGAGTTTTATTACATCATATATATTAAAAATGTATGTTGCCTTGTTAGTATTCACCAAACTTTAGTGCTTCACTTTCTATTTAGCTGCGAATAAATATATTTAGCCTACGGAATCTGTTCTACACTGCCAACTTGAATTGATTGATAGTATAACATGATATTACATATCTCCAGTAAGTAGACAACTGCAAATAAGCTCATTATTAATTCTCAGATCACAAAACTTTGTGATCAACTAAATTCAAGCTTTCAGATCATTGGGGGGGGCGGGGGGGGGGAGATCATAGGAACTGTTGTGAATCAATTCAGACAGAAAATGCATTTCTAGAAAGACCTGAAACAGGTACAATTCCACATTTGCTGACAGTTTTCTGCTACCTTGCCTAAGTAGCTATTCTTCAGGCATGAATCTAGACAGTGTTTTTATTAAATATTGGGAAGATCAAAACCATTGTCTTCCGGCTCCGTCACAAACTCCGTTCCCTAGCCACCGAGCCCATCCCTCTCTCTGGCCACTGTCTTGAGGCTGAACCAAACTGTGCGGAACCTTGGTGTCCTACTTGACCACAATCTGAGCTTCCAACCACATCCGCTCCATCACCAAGAGTCCTACATCCACCTCCGTAACATTGCCTGACTCTGCCTTCCCTAAAGGACATTAGTGAATCAGATGGATCTTTACGACAATCCAGTAGTTTCATGGCCACCATTACTGATACAGGAAACTCCTTTTTATCCGGCACCGACGTGGTGCCGGTTTATCAAAAAGTCCGGATTACAGAGAGATATAGTAAAAGGTACGAGAGCTCCGTACACAGCAACAAATCCAGGCTTCCCTGTTGCTTAGCAACAGGTGCAGGAACCCCGGCCACAAGATCCAGGCGTCCCTGTTGCTTAGCAACAGGTGCAGGAACCCCGGCCACAAGATCCAGGCGTCCCTGTTGCTTAACAACAGGTGCAGGAACCCCGGCTACACAGCCACAGGTCCAGGAAAGGTCACTAATATGAAGTAAAACTTACCTGAACCTACTCCTGAATTTTGCCGGTTAACAGAGATTTCTGGTTATTTAGGTGCCGGTAAATCGAGTTTCCTGTACTAGCTTTTTATTCTAGATTTATTTAATTAGCTGAATTTAAATTCCCCAGCTGCCATGGTGGGATTTGAAGTCATGTCTCCAGATCATTCGTCCAGGCCTCTGGATTACTAGTCCAGTAACATAACCATTATGCTAACGTATCCCTAATGAATGTTTCACTTGAAACCCTTCCTGATTTGTAGGCTTCAGTGCCACACCAAGTGTTGCATTTACCCACTGAACATTGAGAAGTGTCATGTTCTGTTTCAAACAATACTCCTTAAAGCAAGCCATTTTCCTATAGCTAATTTAAAAGTAAACTCCTAAAGCATGTAAAGAATAGGCATTTAAAAAGAAAAAAAAATCATGAACATGCCAGTAAAATTCATGTACTTCGAAAAAATCTATTATGTGGTACTCAGAAATTTAGTATTTAATTAACTAATGTTATGTAATTTAGATAATATATTTCTGAGATCCCAAAGTACTTTTCTGATATACGTGTTTTAATGTATCAGTTAAAGGAGAACATTATAATTGGGATGGTGCAAAAAGTAAACAGCAGTTCTTGTGGGTCCAAAATGATCAATAACTCTAGATAACCATTCAAGATGCCCGCCTCACTGATTCAACTGAGCCACTTGCTGACTGGATCCATGGCTAGTGTCAGTTGAGCTCTGCTGATTTCATAACTTCAAATGTAAGGACTCTATGTAGATGTAGGGGTATAAATTTAAAAAATGAATATTTCACCTACCAATTAGAAGAGTTTCTTTTTAAAAAGCATGGAATACCGAAAAGGGCAAATTCTCCTTTAGAAGTATCACATCTTGACCCATCTTTATCTAATTTGCACAATTCTACTATTTGCAGTATATAGACACTGTTAGCTACTGTTATGAGATTGACTTCAAACAAACCAGCCTAGGAAGGAACATGTCCATGTTAATACAACACCAGCACATTTAATGTTTTGATCATCTATGTAGATGCCATTCCCCTCTAATGATCTTGTCTTGTTTTAAAAGGCAGAGAAGATAATGTACCTGTAATACTCCACCTGATGCCAAGCCCTGTAAAAACCATCCAGAGACTCCTCTCCTTGACGTATATAGGTTGTTTTGTTGATATAAACACCTACAAAAATATCAACACTGTTAGAAGGTATTAAGTATCAGTACATAAATTTCAAAACATTTGAATTATCACCATTACTCTGATTTTTTTTCTTTTTAAATGCCTATTCTTTACATGCTTTAGGAGTTTATTTTTAAATTAGCTACAGGAAAATGCTTGCTTTAAGGAGTATTGTCCAAACTAATTTTTGCTTCCAAATGTTGTTGATGTTTAAGATTATATTTGCTGAAGGTTTTTTTTTTTTTTTAAACGAAAAATAAGTATCTTTACTAAAATTTCAAATTGTTTAGTGATTTTGATCTTTGATCTTAACCCTCCATGATTAGTAGAGGCTCAATATGATGAAAGCTGTACATAATTTTCTTCATACAATTCCTCTTCAAGCCAACTTGTAGCAATTCTAAATGTGTTACAATTCTGAGTACAGGACAAAAATGTAGTAAGGGGAATAAAACCACATGCTGAGTCCAATGAAAAGTGTAGAAACATTTTTGATATGGTAACCAGAAAACCAACGCAAGCAGTCGCTGACTTCTAGAGAAAACATTGGACAACTGCACTGACAATAAAGTAAAAGGTGCAACTGCACTGCAAAGCAGATTATGGCTATGCAAAAACTAATGGCAGGAGAAAAGAAAGGATATATATCTACACACTCAAGTTGATCTGTGGCTTTGCGAAGAAAAAATTTACAAATATCGAACGGAAGTTTCTCCTGGAACTATACTTCCACTCCCAGACGGATGCCTGCAGACATATTTACATTCCCTGCACCGTGTATGCCTTCCAGTCAGAGAAAGGCCCAGAAAGCTCAAAAAAGCTGGGGAACAGGACCTAAAGTGCCATATAATGGATGAGGAATGGCGAGTGGTGTGAAAGTAGAAGCTCACTACTGGCACCTAAAGCAGAATGCATGAGGACCAGCTCAAGAGAATATGCTGAGCATACTGCATCCTACAAATGCACCACAGATTGCACCCCTCGCTCGGGAATTCCTACTGTAGGAATGATGGCCAGAAAGGGACATTACTAAACAGATTCTGCTCATGCCCTTACATTCCACTATCCCAGGAAGCAGTCTGAGAGGCCACAAAGAGCGCAATGGACTCACAATCTCTGCAGACCAATGGCCATACCACTGCTGGGCCAGGCTCCTGGAGCGTGAGACCCTCCTGCAACACACAGGTGAGCGCAACTTTCACTGCAAGATTTATTCTTCCACTATGGCAAAATACAACTGCCCACAACAAAATATGTGGGTGAAGCATCTAAATGTTAATCAGAACGGATAATGTATGAAGTCCATTTGGAACGTGAAACATAGAAACATAGAAGATAGGAGCAGGAGTAGGCCATTCGGCCCCTCGAGCCTGCTCCGCCATTCAATGCAATCATGGCTGATCATCCACATTCAGTACCCTGTCCCTGCTTTCTCCCCATATCCCTTGATCGCTTTAGCCTTAAGAAATATATCCAACTCCTTCTTGAATATATTTAATGAATTGGCCTCAACTGCCTTCTGTGGTAGAGAATTCCACAGGTTCACCACTCTCTGGGTGAAGAAATTCCTCCTCATTCCTGTCCTAAATGGCTTACTCCTTATCCTTAGACTGTGACCCCTGGTTCTGGACTCCCTGACCATCGGGAACATCCTTCCTACATCTAGTCTGTCCAGTCCTGTCAGAATTTTATAAGTTTCAATGAGATCCCCTCTCATTCTTCTAAACTCCAGCGAGTATAAGCCCAATCGACCCAATTTCTCCTCATACATCATTCCTGCCATCCCAGGTATCAGCCTGGTGAATCTTCGCTGAACTCCCTCAATAGCAAGAACATCCTTCCTCAGATAAGGCGACCAAAACTGCACACAATACTCAAGATGTGGTCTCACCAAGGCCCTGTACAACTGCAGCAAGACATCCTTGTTCCTGTACTCAAACCCTCTCGCTACGAAGGCCAACATGCCATTTGCCTTCTTAACCGCCTGCTGCACCTGCATGCTTACCTTCAGCGACTGGTGCACAAGGACACCCAGGTCTCGTTGCACTTCCCCTTCTCCCAATCTAATGCCATTCAGATAATAATCTGCCTTCCTGTTTTTGACACCAAGGTGGATAACCTCGAATTTATCCACGTTATATTGCATCTGCCATTCTTCTGCCCAATCATCCAACCTGTCCAAATCATCCTGGAGTTTCTCGGCATCCTCCTCACAGCACACACACCCACCCAGCTTTGTGTCATCTGCAAACTTGGAGATATTACATCTAGTTCCCTTGTCTAGATCATTAATATATATTGTGAATAGCTGGGGTCCAAGAACCGATCCCTGTGGTACCCCACTAGTCACTGCCTGCCACTCGGAAAAAGACCCGTTTATTCCAACTCTTTGCTTTCTGTCTGCCAACCAGTTCTCTATCCAAGTCGATACCTTGCCCCCAATTCCATGTGCCTTAACTTTACACGCTAATCTCTTATGCGGGACCTTATTGAAAGCCTTTTGAAAGTCCAAATACACCACATCCACTGGTTCTCCCTTATCTATTTCACCAGTTACATCCTCAAAAAATTCCAGTGGATTAGTCAAGCACGATTTACCTTTTGTAAATCCATGTTGACTTTGTCTGATCCTGTCACTGTGATCAGAGATCTGGAGCCCTTTTCTGTCAGCTCACATGACTCAGACTACCTCCAAAGGTCAGAATGGGATCACAAACTAACAACCCCATCCAAGCACCCCACAAACAGCTCTAGACCTATCATATAAGTAGGTAGGACACTTGATTCCCCTGACTCAGCCAAACCTCAGGGATTGATCATATTCTCTTGAACCACAAACAATATGCAGTTCCCAATGTGTGCACAGCCATGCCAGCAACCTTAAATGTGTCAATCTATTATCCTGTATGTGAGAAAACTGTGGAGTAACTTTGCAAAACATTTTCTTTTCTTAAAAAAACCCAGAAAGTCCTAAAAAACTTAGCTAGTATGCAAGAAGAAAACTGACCAATGGCTTAATGTAGGTGACGAATTTGATGTACAAAACAGATACAAGAAACTTTATGACAGAGATATAGATTACTTTGGTAATCTCGGTAGTGGGGAAGCTTTTAGAAATGATAATCTGGGACAAAAGTAACAGACACTTGGACAAGTGTGGATTAATAAAGGAAAGCCAGCATGGATTTGTTAAAGGCAAATCGTGTTTAACTAACTTGATTGAGTTTTTTGATGAGGTAACAGAGAGGGCTGATGAGGGCAATGCGGTTGACGTGGTGTATATGGACTTCCAAAAGGCGTTTGATAAAATGCCACATAACAGGCTTGCCAGCAAAGTTAAAGCCCATGGAATAAAAGGGACAGTGGCAGCATGGATATGAAATTGACTAAGTGACAGAAAACAGAGTGCAGTGGTGAACGGTTGTTTTTCAGACTGGAGGAAGGTACACAGTGGTGTTCCCCAGGAGTCGGTACTAGGACCACTGCTTTTCTTGATATGTATTAATGATTTGGATGTGGGTGTACAGGGCACAATATCAAAATTTACAGATGACACAAAACTTGGAAGTATAGTGAAGTGAGGAGGATAGTGATAGACTTCAAGAGGACGTAGACAAGTTGGTGGAATGGGCGGACACTAGGCAGGTGAAATTTAACGCAGAAAAGTGCAAAGTGATACATTTTGGTAGGAAGAATGAGGAGAAGCAATATAAACTAAAGGGTATAATTCTAAAGGGGGTGCAGGAACAGAGAGACCTGGGGGTATATGTGCACAAATTGTTGAAGGTGGCAGGGCAGGTTGAGAAAGCGATTAAAAAAGCATACGGGATCCTGGGCTTCATAAATAGAGGCATAGAGTACAAAAGCAAGGAAGTTATGATGAACCTTTATTAAACACTGGTTTGGCCTCAACTGGAGTATTGTGTCCAATTCTGGGCACTGCACTTTAGGAAGGATGTGAAGGCCTTAGAGAGGGTGCAGAAAGGATTTACAAGAATGGTTCCAGGGATGAGGGACTTCAGTTACGTGGATAGATTGGAGAAGCTGGGGTTGTTCTCCTTAGAGCAGAGAAGGTTGAGAGGAGCTTTGATAGAGGTATTCAAAATCATGAGGGGTCTAGAAAGAGTACAAAGAGAGAAACTGTTCCCATTGGCAGAAGGGTCGCGAACCAGGAGACACAGATTTAAGGTGATTGGCAAAAAAACCAAAGGCGGCATGAAGAAAAACTTTTTTATGCAGTGAGTGGTTAGGATCTGGAACGCACTGCCTGAGAGGGTGGTGGAGGCAGATTCAATCGTGGCTTTCAAAAGGGAATTAGATAAGTACCTGAAGGAAAACATTTTGCAGGGCTACGGGGAAAGGGTGGGGGATTGGGCCTAGCTGAAGTGCTGTTGCAGAGAGCCGGCACAGGCTTGAAGGGCCGAATGATCTCCTTCTGTGCTGTAACCATTCTATGATTCTACTTATAATAGTAAATAGTGGTCAATCTTTATCTGAAGATCTCTTCCGCATACCATCAGCAATGATCTAAACCCAGCAATAGGAAAAAAAAATCTTCCTTTAAACCAGCACCTTTGAAGGTGCACTGCATCATGCCATTAGTGGACTTCTGCTGCTCCACACCCTATATAGTTATTTGTGCTTCACCTAATCAGATCTTTACTACTGCAGACAGCATTCCTGCCAATTTAAACAAAGCGAATAATAAGGATCTCTCGGCTTCCCCAATGGCTCAGCTGTTTAAGGTAGTGAGTAGCCGAGCTAGAGATTTGAAAAATCCCAGCTCAGTCTGTGCTGAATCAGCCAATCCCAGTGGGCAGGTGGTACGGAAACTGAAGTTTGCCTCAGTGACGGGAGAATCCGTCAGGGTGCCAACTCCCAAATTCAATGACTGCAGCTGAAATTGCACATCGGGACATCAGGCGAGGACATTATGTGGCTCGGCTATTGTGCCCCACCAGGATCAAATGCCCTATATGGACATTCACTATCCAGGTTCACACATGGATGTATGGCCACTTGGGTGAGGACAGTATCGGACCACAAGGAGTCGACACCTTCAAAGGAAATGAGTAGGAGGAAAGAGGAAAAGAAAATCTTTTCGAACATTTAAAAAAAATTAGAAACCTGATCCATAAAGACTTTCTTTTAAACAAGTGACATTTACATTTTTAGTAAATTCAGTACAGATCAGAATTAACATTTTACAGTATATTTTCTGATGCTGGTAGTGTTCGTGGATTCCTTCAGCTATACTTTAGTTAAACACTGGAACGTTTACATTCAGGTATGTTATACCATTTGTGACATGTTGAAAAGAGATGTCAGGCATACAGCACACCTGGAGCTTCCCATTGTTGTACATGCCACAATCTGGCAATGACATTTCTGAAATTAAAACTTTGGAAACTGTTAATGGGATTGCACTTCACATTCTGGAATTCTTTTTGTAATGCATTTATTTTTTCTACCTTCCCCCACTTTTGGTCTCCCTACACCACACACTGGTTGCAGGGACAGGTTATCAAAACTACATCAAGGTCTTTGTCAATGTCATTAACTAGATGTTATCAGATTTTCTCTCCCTCTCACTGGCGAAATGTCTCGGCTCCGCTTGGCATTTCTGAGAAAATGACGGCAATGGCTGGGAATCAACTGTGGGGAGAATGAGCCAGTCTGCATGACAACAGATCTGCCTGTGACTGAGGGTGATATCATTTGTTGCACCATTTACAGGCGATATTACACCACGTTACAGGAAACTTTCGATTTACCGGCACCTAAATAACCAGAAATCTCGGTTAACCGGCAAAATTCAGGAGTAGGTTCAGGTAAGTTTTACTTCTGCCTTCCTCGATCTGTTGCTGTGCAAGGGTGTGGCTGCAGCTGTTGCTAAGCTACAGAGACACTTGGAACTTGTGGCCATTGTTCTGAACCTGTTGCTAAGCAACAGGGTTTGTTGCTTTATACGGAGCTCTCAGCTCTCGTATCTTTTACTATAGCCTTCGGTTATCCGGAATTTTTGATAAACCGGCACCACGTTGGTCCCGTCGGTGCCGGATAAAAAAAAGTTTCCTGTACATGACCTGTGTGAAAGTGTACAAGACTTTAATAAATTATATTTAATAAAATAGATTTGCAAATGTATTGCGTGACACACAAATCATGTTTAGTCATGCAGGTGTCATCTAAATAATTGAAACATACAGCTTAGATAGATTGGCGAGAAGTAATAATTTTAAAATATATATATGAAACAATAGGCACCTAAACTCTTTGGCGGCCGGATTTGGTGATTTAACATAATTGCCCAGCATAGAAGAACAAGTGAAGAATGAACAGCAGAAATTCTATATTTTCAGTATATACAATTCTAAAACGCTGCTATATTTAGGTTATTACTGCAAAGTTAAATTCTTTAAACTATGCAAATTACTTCATAATGGCATTTGTATTACATTTGATAAGATGCATATAATTATATTCTAAACAGATTATTGACATCAGGAACTGGATACTGTAAATATGTAATCCAAAACAGAGTAACTATGAATCGCCAAAAAATCAGAATATAGAAAAATGAGAAGCGTGAAATATGCTATTCGAAAGCTTTTCATGATTACTCAAAATGACGATATATTTCTACATATACTCTCATGGAAATTAATTTTAACGTCCTCCTCAGCAAAGTCTATGATTCTATGACATTGTAGAGCAAATGTGCACCAAAGCAAAATGATGAACTCTTTAAAAATGAACAGGTAAACAAAAAATCTCTTTGGTCATGCAAATAATCTTGAGAAGATGTCCCATGTACCATATTTTATAAATCACTGAATAGATTTCAAACATCTTAAATGTTGCAAATTTCATGGAGATGCTGTCAGACACCAACACCAACTAAATTAGTACCATCAAAGCAAGTGAAAGATTCTTCTACAGATAGTATAGTTATACAATCGACACAACACAAACTTAAAATTTAGGTTGCTCATTATCAACTCACCATCAAATCGGACACGAGGCCTTTCGAGAAACATCTGTCTCCAGGAAGTATACAGGACCAGGCTACTGCACGTTCTACCCCATACCTTCAGGCAGGCCAAGCGCCAGATTTCAGGATCTCTGACAAAGAGAAACGAATAAAAGGAAACTTGTAAAAATCAAATGCTTGAGTCACTAATTACCTACTGCAAGGTGTTTTATGCATAAACATTTGTCCACTCGCTTCTTCCCTCATCACTGTCGGAGGCTCCAAACACACTGTCCACGTGATTTACTTGTACTTCTGCTAATCTAATTTGGCACAATCACAGTTTATGGTGAGGCCGAAAGCAGATTATGTGACATTTTATCAAGCATCTGAAGTGTCTGGAAGCATGATTTTGACATCTATTTAGATCGCAAATTCAATCCCCCCTCCCATTATATCTCTCTGTCTTTGGCCTCTCACGCTGCTCCAACCAAGTCTCAAGAGCAGTATCTCATTCTTCTTCCAGGTACTCTGAAAATATCTGATCTTCACATATGGATAAAGATGATGAGAGGAAACTTAAGACCATGGTTGCTGAGGCTAAATGCAGTGGCCCCAGTGCGACTTGGGTGAGATCAGCGCTCTGCACAGATCAGGAATTTAAACCAAAACCTTTGTAATCTGTATGATCGCCACATCACATGGTACACATACACACTTAGCCTATTTAATTTTCTTTAAGAATCTCACAAGCAAACCTTAAAATCTTTTTCTCACTTTTCTAACTAAGTCAATAAAGAATGAACTCTTGTACAGGTTGTTCATTCATAAATAGTACCTTGCACAAATATAAAATGCTCGACAGACCATGGACAATTGCTCTAAGGATCGTAGGTCCAAATCACTTGACACAACCCATCGAAATATATACACGAGGACTTCAAAAGGGAGCTCTGTAAAACGATAAAACAATGTCTTAAAAATGAAAAGGAAACAAACCCGATGCAGTCATTATTTTGTGCTTATGTTACAACTGATTCATCTCAAAACTGGACCAAGACTATATATTGCCTTAATCCAAAAGGCAGAATTTAATAAAAAATGCATTAAATCTGCTATTTTGAAATGAGCAAATAGTTAGTAAAATACTCTGTAAACTCCTGTAATAACTGGATCCTTATTCCAAAGCTGCTTTATTTTTCACACCAATAATTTTAGATGTTAGCCCTATTTCATTAGGATACAATTAACTACTTGCAGGAGGATTTAGACAAATGCAAACAATTGCATAGTTGAAAAAAAGTAACAATGAATGAAATATAACTAGCACAAGAATACTGTAAAAGAGATCAAGTTGTAAAAGCAGATTTCTTTCTTTCATTGTCTAGACGATGTGATGAAGCAAATATAAAGCTAATAGAATGTAAAGATATATAATTCGAACATTAACGTACAAGAAAATAGAGGATATTCTAAGGGTTTATAATTCACTGCTCATGCAACACATCAAGTACTTTATTTATTTGTTCTCAGCATGTGGACAACATTGGCAAGACCACATTTATCACCTGTCCAAGAAGGCCTTCTTGAACTGCTGCAGTCTTTGCAGTGGTGATGTTCTCATGATGGGGTTAGGTAGAAAATTCAATGATTATGACCCAGTGACAATGAAACAATGTTTAGTTTTAGTCATCACACTATAAAAGGGGAATACACACATTGACAAGGATGAGTAAAGCAGCAAGAAATATAAAAACAGATTGTAAGAGCTTCTACAAGTATGTAAAAAGGAAGAGAGTAGCAAAAGTAAGCGTTGGTCCTAAGACAGGAGAAATTATAATGGGGAATAAGGAAATGGCAGAGACGATAAACAAATATTTTGTATTTGTCTTCGCAGTAGAAGACATAAAAAGCATATCAAAATATAGTGAGAGACCAAGGGGCTAATGAGAGTGAAGAGCTTAAAGTAATTAAGATCAGTAGAGTAAAAGTACTTGAAAAACAAATGGGACTAAAAGCCGACAAATCCCCTGGACCTGATGGCCTACATCCTAGTATTCTAAAAGAGGCGGCTGCAGAGATAGTGGATGCATTGGCTGTGATCTTGCAAAATTCCCTAGATTCTAGAAGGTTCCCAGTGGATTGGAAGGTAGCAAATCTAACCCCGCTATTCAAGAAAGGAGGGAGCGAGAAAGCAGGGAACTACAGGCCAGTCAGCTTGACATCAGTTGTCGGGAAAATGCTGGAATCGATTACTAAAGAGGCAACAGGGCATTTAGAAAACCATAATATGGTTAGGCAGTGTCAACATGGTTTTATGAAAGGGAAATCTTCTTTAACAAATTTATTCAAGTTTTTTGAAGATGTAACTAGCAGGGTAGATAAAGGGGAACCAGTGGATGTAGCATATTTAGATTTCCAAATGGCATCCAATAAGGCGCCACATAAAAGGTTGCTATGCAAGATAAGGGCTCATGGGATTGGGGGTAATATATTAGCATGGAGGATAGAGGATTAGTTAATGGATAGAAAACAGAGAGTACAGATAAACGTGTCATTTTCAGGTTGCCAGATTATAACTAGTGGGGTGCCACAAGGATCAGTGCTTGGGCCTCAGCTATTTACAATTTATATTAATGACTTAGATGAAGGGATGAGTGCAATGTATCCAAGTTTGGTGACGATACAAAGCTAGGTGGGAAAGTAAGCTGCGAGGAGGACACAAGAGCTTGCAAAGGGATATAGACAGGTTAGGTTAGTGGGCAATAAGGAGGCAGATGGAGTAAAATGTGGGGAAATGTGAGATTATTCACTTGGGTAGGAAAAATAGAAAAACAGAATATTTTTTAAATGGTGAGAAACTATTTAATGTTGGTGTTGAGAGAGAATTAGGTGTCCTCGTACAAGAAGCAGAAAGTTAGCATGTAGGTACAGCAAGCAATTAGGAAGGCAAATGACATGCTGGCCTTTATTGCAAGACGGTTGGAGTACAAGAGTAAGGAATTCTTGCAATAATTGTACAGGGTCTTGGTGAGACCACACCTGGAGTACTGGGCACAATTTTGGTCTCCTTATCTAAGGAAGGATATACTTGCCTTAGAGGCGGTGCAACAAAGGTTCACTAGATTGATTCCTGGGATGAGAGGGTTGTCCTGTGAGGAGAGATTCGAGTAGATTGGGTCTATACTCTCTGGAGTTTAGAAGAATGAGAGATGATCTCATTGAAACATATAAAATTCTGAGGGGGATTGACAGGGTAGATGCTGAAAGGTTGTTTCCCCTGGCTGGAGAGTCTAGAACTAGGGTACATAGTCTCAGGATAAGGGGTCGGCCATTTAAGACTGAGATGAGGAGGAATTTCTTCACTCAGAGAGTTGCGAAACTTTGGAATTCTCTACCCTAAAGGGCTGTGGATGCTGAATTGTTGAGTATATTCAAGCCTGAGATAGATAAGATTTTTGGACTCTAGGGGAAGCAAGGGATATGGAGAGCCAGCAGGAAAGTGGAGTTGAGGTCAAAGATCAGCCATGATCTTACTGAACAGCAGAGCTGGCTCGAGGGGCCGTATGTCCTACTCCTGCTTCTAATTCTATGCTCTTAAGAGGCAGCAAAGAGCAACAAGCTTGATCCCAGTGTAATGGTGACCATCCATGAGGAAAGACTAGGGAAGCTTAAGCTCTACAGTCTAGAGTGGTGGTATATAGATAAAATATTTAAAATCAAGGTAGATGAAATATCAAATATTCTGGATAAATTAAACACAGAGTCCCGTAATTTGCGGTCAGCGGCAAAGCAAAGGCGTTTGCCGCTGGGCTCGAAGTAAGCTTCCCACAAAGATCTCGTGATGCCTGTGGCGAGAAATTCGGCTTTTCTGACGTGTAATTGAAATCAACGCATGTTAATGGGGATTCCCAATGAAGAGCTGCTGTGACGTCAACAAGCTGTCTAAATTTCCAATCAAAACACAAAATTCTCACAGGCAGCGAACCAGGAAGCTCCTTTAATTCTAACTTTTTAAAACTGTTAGAGAGAGCCAAACTAAGATTGGGGAAAAGGCAAACCTGAATTAAAGATGAACAAGCTTCCTTAAATTTTTTTATTTTTATTAAAATGGATAAACTTGACACTCCACAACATTAAAATTAGTTCTTCATGGCCATAACCTTTGTTTAGCAGTCGATATGCTGTTAAAACCCCAGTTACACCTAATCCAAAAGAGTCCAACTTTTAATTGGGTATGGAACAGCGGTATTACCGAGGAAGAGCCAAAGTTTTCGTCAGTTTCCATGATTTGACAGATTACACTGATTGCCGGCTGTGGAGGGAGCAGGGGGGGGGGGGGTGGGGGCACAGCGCAGCCAGTATCAGAAAAGTGAATGACTGACTGCAACTTCAGGATTTCTGCGTTCGGATGCACAAGCGCTATATCCTGAAGTTGCGGTCAGTTTCTTAGGGGTAATGCTCGTTCGCTGTTATTACACACTGCAAATTCTAGGCCAGAATATTACATGAATAAACTAAGGTGGTAGGAATAGAGGACATTTCAGTGAGTGAATAACAAATTTAAAATAGATATACTGTATTACTATTTTGTTTTACTCAAAGGGTGGTAAATGTTTGGAATAATCTGCCAGGCAAACAGAGTTCAAAATGCAAATTGCTGCTAAGCAGGGGCAAGTAGGACTCTATAGCAACTCATTTGATGGGCCAAAAGGCCTTTTCCTGCCCTCAACTATTCTCAAGTACATTTCTTAAGGGGGGGGGGGGGAAGAGAGAAAGAGGGAAATGGGCACTGCTCATAAGTGCTTAGTACACCAACTCAGAGCATTATTCACAGCAGCAACATCTACAAGGTGGAAGACCTCCTTGCCTCAGTCAATGCACAAATGCTTTCATTATTACACAGGCCTTGAAACATTTCTTCTGTGTACTGATGACCTATGGCGAAACAAAAACAAGATGTGGCTTTTCTCTGAAGTCAAGAACCAAATCAAAACCTATGCTAAAAGGTTCCAGAAGTACACCTCCTGTGGTTTGAACATGCTCTTACAAAACGTACTAAGGGAACTACACTGCCTCTTTCAGTTAAATACCAGTAACAACTGTTTGCTCATACTGTATGCTTTCTCAAAAATGTAATCTAGCCAAAACTATAGCAGAAGATGGCACCAGCTGTTATTCTATACAGCTAGTCACACCACATGCTTGATTGAACCTGTCAAGTTAATCTTGTCAACGATCTAAATGTCGTCATAAAATTCAGGTTAGTCTACCTTTTGAAATAATTCCTAGTTCAATGTTGATAAAGTAAACAATGATGTTATCATATTAATGTGAGCAGTCGGTACTTCTAAATCTCTTATTACTGAAAATATATCAGGTTTCCATCTGGAAAGTTATGTTTGAATTATGGCAAAAACGCTAAACAATGATGTTGCAACACATTAAGGACAAGGAAGGTTAAGATCAATTATGGGGAACTATGTGAATTTTACAGTGAAAGCCCAGATCTTGAATGCTTCATTTTTACATTCAATACTACTCAGTCCAATTATTAATTACTGAGCTATAAAAGAAAGATTACCTACCTTTGAAGTAGTCTTTATTCTTCAAACTGAAGGTATCTGTTACAGCAGGCAGGTACCAGCATTGTTTGCTGGGGAGAATCAAGGAAGAGATCACCCCCCATTACAACTTTTTGATGCTAGGACACTGGGAATATTGCACAAATCTTTCTCCCTCTCCCAAGTTGTACATAAGCAGGACCACACTTGTGAAACAGCTGGCTAATTTGTGTCAAAGAAAATGTCTTGCGCGAAATGGAAAGGATCCTTAGTAGTGTCCCCTCCAAGAGCTTGCATGGATGGATGAATGGGAACACCGAGTAGAAGATGTATTTCACTGGTTGCATGAAGGTGATAATTATCTTTTGTTGCAATTCTATGCATCCTCCATGTACTGTTGCAGACTCAGCAAGTAATGACATCCGGAAAAAGAGGTGGGCCCCATGTAAGGGAGCATAAACTTTGGTGACCAAGATGGACCTACTAAAGTTTACGTCATCCACAACAGTAAAGTCTAAACAGTACCACTGGTTGAAAGTGTGAGGTTACTTTTGAGACATTTGTCTGATGAATTGTCTGATGCAGTAACAATGAACTAAGCTAATTTGTTTTCTGTCAGAAACATGATAGTAGTGGAGGATATATGCAATAAGCACTTTAGCAACTTTTGGATATAGCTAACAAGTTTCAGAGATGTGTGGGATGTCTACTACAATTGAAGACCTTGATCTAAAAAGTTGAAGTAGCTGTCGGATGTCTAAATGGACAATCTGACCAGGCAGTTGTGGGAGGAGGTCTCTCCTGGGGGGTAGTAATATCAGGCAGGCACTGTTCAACTTCAAGATGTCAGAGAATCAAAGTTTCCAAGGCCAGTATAGTGTTAGTGGAATCACCACTGCTTGATTTACTCTGATTTTCTGTTTATTTTGGAGACCAAAGACAGGGAAGTAATGTATACAGAAAGATTTGTTTTCAAGAAAAGACTGTTCAACCTCCAAATTGACTTGTCCAAAGTCCTTCATCAGAAACAGGAGTTAAGAAAGAGCGAGCAAGCTTTCATTTACAGTGCTTCAGCAGGTCTCCCAGCAAGATTCCAAAATGCTTCACATACAGTGAATTATTTTGAAGAGCTGTGACTGTTGCTCTGTACGTGAATATTGCGGCTATTTTGCGGATAGCAATGCCCCATCAGAGGTGACTGACCAGTTAATTTGATTTGGTGCTGTTCATTGAGGAGAACTTCTTTGAATACTGCCTTAGGACTTTTAATATCTACCTGAACTAGCAGGCAGGGTCTTGGTTTAACATCTCATCTGATGGAGAGCAGCTCTGACAACATACCACTACCATACTGCTGCAGTGACGTCTCAACCAGATTATGTACTCAATCCCTAGAGGAGGAATTGAACCCCCACCTTCTGCCTCAGAGGAGAGACTGCGAGCATGAAATCCAGCCGACACATAGCAATTAGTGATGTGAAAAGATCTATTGATGGGTATCGCTAAAGCGTCCTGGACTACCTATGGATGGTCCATTCACTCATGGGAGTATAGTGTAGTCTAACTCGGGTGAATTGGCTATAATGTTCACCCTGAAAGTTGTTCCAAAATTTTCATCCTGTTGATTCAAAATTTACATGCAATCAAGCTGGCTTCCTATTGAAGGGGTCAAGAATGAGTCTTGCCTTGCTTGTTTAGACACCAGAATATTATGGTGTTGTCTGTCCAGTGATGTACTGACTTTCTCAGAACCAAAGAGTTAAAAATGGGTCAGAGCCCAACTTGTAACTTGAAACACAAGCCTTTTGACATGCCAAGAGGGCTGTCACTGCAGCTCAGAAAAACATTTGGTCCTGGGAACACCAACTCTGATCCAAAGCAGAGGTTTTGTCTAACTCCCCTGGATCAGGCAATGAAGGCTGCATGGGAGCTCAGTGATGAAACAGTTTTAGCTGCAGCGATCTTGTAATAGTCTCTTCGTTTCTAACACTGTACATAAGGATTGAAGACAGATCTACCTGTTGTGGACTAAAAACTGAGACAAGTTTGACACTTCAAAGTTACATGTTTTGAAAAATGCCATCAGAAGTATTTGTAAATACCATTGAGCGTTTCTGACAATGCCCGAATCTTGCTTTAGTAGACTTCGGAGATCGATAACACAGACAAAGTGAAGGGATTAATCATTATCAAAACAAACAAAATTGCAAAACTTTGCTAAAAATAAACAACATGTAGCTGACAGCAGGATTGATGAATGTTTAACTGGTTTTGATTAACAAACCTCAAGTATGGTCCTGCTTACATGTAGCATGGTTGGCAGAGAATCGTGTGGATGACATCCCAGAGGTTAGATTGTCATCATAAAGGGAGATTTTCCCCAGGGAAAGGTGCTGGTACCGAGGGGTGTGGAAATTTCAAAATAAAGAATTATAGGTCAACCTAAAGTGACAATGAATTTAGGTGCCTTCAGTTATCTTTAAAAAAAAGAGTAAATGAGAAAACAGATAGCTCAGCATCTTTTGCACTTTCATGGTAAGAACCTGGGTTTAAATCTGCATCAACTAACATTTGATCACAACTTTTACCAACTGGGAGGGTTTAGACAGTCCTTAGATGCACAAAATGAAGCCTATACCAGCTGACCATATGAAAACTTAGTTTGAGCATTTGTTTAATGAGACAAGATACTCAGTCTATCTGGGTACCATGTCTTGTTAGGGCGTCAAATTTTGTTTTGTAACACTCCTGTGAAGTGCCTTGGGACATTTTACTACGTTTAAGGTGCTATATAAATACAAGTTGTTGTGTTTGCATTTGTATTATCATGATATAACATAGTGTTGCTTTAAAAAAGAGGGAGTGGTGTCAGTAAAACTCTAACAATGAAATGTTACAAATATGCAATTTAAATGGAAATCTGATTGCGCAATTTAAAAAGTCTCTATTCATTAGAAAATGTTGCAGTTGTCAAATAAAGCATCAAACACTCCCAGGTGAGGTGCATGGCCAGATGCTGAGCAATTGTCCCTTTACTGCATCTCAACCACGCCCTTTCACCTCCAACCCTCAGAAGAGCATACATGACTGCACTGGAATAACTTTATCCACTCTCCACGTTATTTGTGAGGAGGTTCCCAATTAGTTTTGCAGTGAGCCCATATCCATTGCAAACTGGGTTGAAACTGCCTAAACTCATTTTACACAAGACCTTTATAGCTGGTAAACAAAAGACTTTCAATTCATCGACCTGCCTGGATTCATGCACAGATCCTTCATTGAAAAAGCCAATCACTGTTTTCATGCATTAACTTGAAAAATCATCAAATTTATGATTAACTCACACCCATCTTATGTTCTTTTCTTGAATTAATTTATGCCATGGTTGTAACAGCATTTTAACTGTAATAAATGAAAAGATTGCTTTATCATTTGGCTTGCTCCTGTTAAATGTATAAATCCATACGATAAGCCAGCATTCAAAAATACTGTGCCAGGAAATCAAATAGCCACCAATTAGCTTGTGTGCCAGAACAAGTATCAACTTACTTCTACTGGAATGTCTCCCAAGTCCAGAAAAAACCATGACTACTGTGGTACAGATCAGTCAGACTGACGACTGGTTAGGAAATGGTTATGCTGTTCGGATCACCTGCCACTGCAAGAACAAATTCTCCTCTGGTGCCTATTCCATGGTTAAGTACATTTTCTACCATAAGTGCCAAAAAGATGCAGAACATTTTTGATACACAAAATATACCTCAGAAATATATTTAAGCAAACACTAGTGTACGCCAAAGAGCGTATGAAAATTTAAGAAAGGTGCTTCTCATCCACTGTACATGTCATACTCCACCAAAACGTGTCATTCCTGAGTGAAAGACGTGGCTTTGGTACTCCTGTGATGGAATCAAGTTATACTGTACAAATATTACAATTTTACAATACTAATTCACTAATAAAGGAACTGCCCCGAGAAGGTGCCAAGAGAAGCACTTGCGGCATTTTTTTCATCAGTATTCCCAGTGAACTATGTACCTGATATGTGCGTCTGGTTCACTTCAAACCCAGGTTGACATATTTTGTGGAGAGAGTCCTGTAAGGTGAGCTGCTGTTGAAAGTAGGGCAACAGATCAGTTATTTCATTGGCTTTCCCCTTATCTTCTTTGCTGTAAAAAAAAGTTTTTTTAAATTAGTATTTAAGCAACACAGGGATTACTATCTGTAAACAATTACAATACAAGTTCATTTGCACGATGAAAGAATTTTAACGATGCCCACAATTTTACTGCATAGAAAACTACAGAACAGTAAATTCCTATATACAGTAATGATTAATAAGTGTTATAAATCCAACAATGTCATTTAATCGGTTCTGCCTTCCACCTGATCACAGACCTTCCCTTTTGTTCTTTACTCCCCTTCCCTCTTTCCCTGCCCTTGCACTTGCTTAAAATCTGTTACATCTCTAACTTTTTCCAGTTCTGACAAAAGGTCAGTGACCTGAAATGTTAACTCTTTCTCTCTCTCTCTCTCCACTGATGCTGCCTGACCCGCTGAGTATTTCCAGCATTTTCTGTTTTTATTTTAATAAGAGAACATAGAAGTCAGCTCCTTTAGCTTCAACCGTCATGAGAACAGTTTAATTAATATGCAACCATAGGGCACCGTAGCTTTAAGCTGTAAAGATTCAGGTGAGAGGGGTCTGAATATCAATATTATAATTTTGCTCTTTATTTAAATATAAAAAAGTCCCATTTTTATTTTCACTTCCTTACTAATGCTAATAAATACAAAAACCACTGATTTTACACAAAGGAAAACTGGCTTTCATGCTGTAAAAGCATGATGATCCAAAAACATTAATATATACAAAAAGTACCATTTGCAACTTTAAAATATCAGGTGATAAGTATGGAAATACTAAAACACATATGCTGCAGTTTCAGAGCTAATTTACATTTGGCGTGAAATTAGATGCAGTAGTAAAAAGTCACTGCACCAAACATAACCCTTGACATGTAACCTTAATTTTATTGTAGATGCTACTGAATATCTAAACACTTTGGTTTCCCTCCTCCCCCTTCCTTTAAAAACTATCACTGGACAAATATGATTCCATGTACAGTATTTCCCTTTGATATTTGTAATATTTACCATCACTTTCTACTCTAGTGGCATGAAGATATTTTTACACCGGTATGAGACTAGTAGTTCAGCTTCCAGCCAGGCAGACTTGACACTGCTTGGCTCCTGCCTGGCTGGAACTTTAACTGTCCTGTTTAGTAGAGAGCTTGACACATGTTTAAATCAGCAGAGCCGTCTCCCAGTAAATGTCTAGTGAGGTTAGGGACTCCAGTCTCACACCAGCGTGATTGACTCCTCTGAAGTGGCCTTGCAAACCATTCAATTGCATCAAATCGCTTCTAATGTAGTGGTTCAAGAAGGCGGCCCACCACCACATTCTCAGAGCAACTAGGGATGGGCAATAAATGCCAGCCTTGCCAGCAATACTCTCAGCCTGAGAAGGAATAAAAAAAGGGAGGAGAGAATCCTGCTCTCTAAACATTCAAGTTAAAGTCAGGCAAGTTCTGATGAAAGGTCATTGACCTGAAACTTTAATTCTTTCTCTCTCTACAGATATTGCCTGACCTGTTGAATGTTTCCAACATTTTCTATTTTTATTTCATATTCCCAGAATCCACAGTATTTTGTCTTAGTTTTATGTTTTAAAGTTTATAAAGTGTTCAAGGGATCAAATGGACCTCCTGAGCACTTTGGAAATTAGGTCTGACACAACTGGATTTGCACGCCGTGTGGTGTTAAACCGAGCAGCATTTGACCACCTCGACCAGGGAATCGCACTCGGCTTTGCTCCAGAGTCAGGTCAGGAACTGATCCTGGCCCTGGATTTATACTGCCAATTTATTGTCGGTGCAGTGTTCATTTTCACAGTAATACTAAGCTTGCCATGTTATTGGACCTGAAGCATTGTAAAGGTGAAATAGGACAAAAATATCACAAAGATCAGATTTGATCAGACAAGGTAACTCTCCTGGTAAGTACCATTAAAGGAGAAAAAGTCTACTACAGTGGAGCAGGATTTGAGAGAAATACTTTTACATTTGCCTCTACCTTTAATGGTAAAATGTTTTTATGTTTTAAAACATTCAGATGGTTAGGACTCTTTTATGGGGTCAGATATGCTTATCTAGTGATATGGCTTGGTAATTAGTTGGGAGTTCGGAGACAGAGATAGGGATAAAGGGTTCATTCTCTGATTGGCAGGATGCGACAAGTGGTGTTCCTCGGGGATCTGTACTGGGGCCCCAGCTTGTCACCATATATGTTAATGTCTTGGATGAAGGTATAGAGAGTTATATATCCAAGTTTGCAGATGACACCAAGTTAGGAGGCACAGTAAGTTGTGTAGATCGGAGGAGAAGGGACATGAGCAGATTAAGTGAGTGGGCAAAACTATGGTAGATGGAATTCAAATCTGGGGAAGTGCAAGGTCATCCACTTTGGATCTGAGAAAGTCAAATCGGAATATTTTCTTAATGGCGAGAGACTAGGAGCAAAGGGATTTAGGTGCCCATGTACCAAAATCACTAAAAGTAGTGTACAGGTACAAAAAGTAATCAAAAAGGTTAATGAAATGTTGGCCTTTATCTCAAAAAGGGGGTGGATTACAAAAGTGAGGAAATGATACTTCAGTTGCACAGAGCCCTGGTGAAACCCCATCTGGAGTACTGCGTTCAGTTTTGGGGACCAAACCTCAGAAAAGATATATTGGCCTTGGAAGGGGTTCACCAGTGCATAAAGGGTTACATTATGAGGACAGATTGCATAAACTTGGTTTGTATTTCCTTTAGAAGGTTGAAGAGTGATCTAATCGAGGTATTTACAATGATAAAGGGATTTGATAGTGTAGAGATACAGAAACTATTTCCTCTAGTTGGGGAATCAAGGACAAGAGGGCAAAATCTTAAAATTAGATCTCAGCCATAGACTTTCATTTATAAAGGGCATTTCATGACCTCAGGACTTCCCACAGCGCTTTAGGAGTGAAATCGGGAAGCACTTTCCCCCCAAAAGGCTGTGGATGCTGGGTCAATTAAATTTTTCAAGACGAGATTGATAGATTTTATTAGGTAAGGGTATCTATGGATGTAGAGCAAAGGCAAGTACTGTAAATGGAGTTGTGGTACCGATCGACCATAATCGAATTAGCTTAGCTTGAGGGGCTAAATAGCCTACTCATGTTCCGATGTTTCCTATCCCCCACGCAGCATACAGTACTTCAGTCAGGTTAAGGAGATATCTACCAAGTGCATTCCTTCAGATTGAGTATATTGACTAACATCAGTCCTTCTCAAGGTAGTCAACAGGTTTTTAAAAAAAAAAAACTGACAAGTATCTGGCTAAGCACAGCAAATACTGAAAGACTGGAAAAGAATAAACCGAACTGCAATCTTTCTCTAAAATGACCAGTTCTACTAATGCCAATATTTAAGGGCTGATGTGCTCCAAATGTAATCATTAATAGTACCAACCCACGGATCTACTCTCCTTTATAAATATTATACAACAAAGTACAACCACATGCTATTGAACAGGGAAATGCAAAACCAAAAAAGGATGCTTCTAACCAGAATTCCAGAAAACAGGTAGAAATGTATCAGGATCTGCTAAATTAGGATGCATAGGAATGGATGAGAATGTGTTTATACCAAATGTGTATTTACTGTTGAAATTAGACCACAATCACCCAAGATAACATCACAATTTTTTTTAAGCATCAAAAATTTCAAAGCCCTGTTTCATCCTACAACTTCCATGGCACAATAAGGGGATAGTGCTGATAAAATCACAAAAGGCTTTAGATGATAATTTAATCTTGTCCCAACAACATAATCTTATCAGGTTCATCCTGCACATGGATTTTACTATTTAACTAGTCAACCTCCTGTGGATTTGTACAACGGGTGGGGCGGGGGCAAGACTAAGTGTAGTGTTCAAGGTAAAGAGAGTTACAGGGTGGAAAATAATTGGACAAGGACTGAGGTAGGACTGCGATGGCTGTGGGTAGGGCAGAAGGGGAAGAGGATGGGGGATTGAAGAGGGTGGAGGAGTGAAGGAAGACGGGCGGGGGGTGTGGAAGGAAGGAAGACAGGCGGGGAGGGAGGAGGAAGACAGCCGGTGGGGTGGGGAAGTGGAGGATGGGGGGGGGCGGGGGGAGGGAAATAGGCCAGGGAAGGCAGATTGTCCACCCTTCTGCAGAAAATGTACTGCTACAACACCACCTTTTGTCCAATGTTCAGTATCGCAGTTGCCAACCTCCGAGTTCAGTTGATCGACGGGCACGTAACATTCGGTGGCATAATGTTACAGCCCGCAACGCCACCTACTGGCACAATATCATTAGGATGTTGAGTCAAATCTCCATTTTTATATAATAAAGGGTACACCGATATATATACTAGTTTATGCTATGTTTCAGTGTAGTGTAAACCAATGGGCAATGAGTGACTGCTTCAGGCTAGCAGCTAGCTATCAACTCCACAAACAGATCATGATGGAAGAGAAGATCAGAAAATGCCAAAAGCAAATAGCAAGTCCTTCAGCAACTTAAAAGAGAAAAATGTAAGAAGTCACACAACACCAGGTTATAGTCCAACAGCAATAAAGCTGTTGGACTATAACCTGGTGTTGTGTGACTTCTTACATTTGTCCACCCCAGTCCAACTCCGGCATCTCCACACCAAAAGAGAAAAGACAGGTTAACTTTTCACATTAGTTCTTTGTAGGAACTAAGATAGCAAGACAAAGGAACTACTTTCCAGGACTAGTCAAAACGAACAGTGGCATCAAGTATGTCAAAAGCACTGATCTGCTAACTGTTACAAAAAGACCTCTAATGGGCTAAGAGCCTTTAAACAGCCTACATTATTGCCAGCATTTTCTATTTTCATCAGACTTCCATCATTCAGTTTTTTAAGTTTTATCTTGTGATAGAATAAAAATGCTGGTTGGTGTGCATTCATAACGTGAGGCCTGTAACTCAAGAGCACATGAGTTGTTTAACTTCCATACATCAGCTACACAGTGTGCTCTCTACCATTTATGAAAGTAAGGTTTCTGAAATTACAAACATTAGAAATGTATATGGAAGGGGAATAAAGATCAGCATACTGACTCCATCTAGTGACCAGTGTGTGGAGCAATTTCACTTTCCTGGTAGGATGTCATTACTGTAGTTGAAAATATCCTCAAATTTCAGCTTGATATGGATCTACACATTAGATATTGGATATGTAATCTTACACTTCAGATATATGAAGTGCATACCAACGGGGGATCATTTCAAACTCAATGTTTTTAGGATGTCCTTAAACAGGACAGCGGCACACAGGAAATTAAAGTACTTGACAAAATGGCCACAAGATGGAGTCAATGGGCTGGATTTTGATTCTGGAGGCGTGACTACAACTTTTGGGGTTGTAGTCCCGCCTCCATCGAGTTGTGGCCAACCCACGCGATTTTCACTTGATTGACCTTGTTGAGCCCGCCCAACGGGATCAGCAGGCCAATTAAGGGCCACCCGGCAACAGGTGACGTCACAGATTGACATTTCATGTCACGAGCTGAAATATCAGCGTTTGACAGCTCTTTGAAGCTGTCAAACACTGAAAATTTGTACACTAAGTTAATCCCTTCCTCTCAGGCTGATTTAGAGATCTCTCCAGAACAAAAAGCTGAATGCTGCAACTTTTGACAGCTCGCAGCCATTCTGCTTTCTGTGCCGGTGAGATGAGGGACTCCCGAGACCTGAAGGAAGGAAGGCTGTAAAGGTTAAGTAAAACTTCTTTAAACACTTTACACACACCAAACACATTTACCTCTTCACTCATGCACCCATCACTCACCTGAACACCGGACATCTCCAACCCTCCAAGTCCTTCAGCCCGACGGCCCACCTCGCTAACTTGGCGTGGTTTGGAGCCGTCGGGAATCCCACACTTCAGGAATAAAAATAGGGATTAGGCTAAAAACTGCCTGTTAACAGGCAGTTAATTGGCACTAATCCCCTTCTCGCCTCAGGGAGGCGGGTCCCAGCACAGGTCGGGTATCCGCCTCTTTGAAACTGGCATGGAGGCGGGTTGGGGGCGGGATGGGTTCGTGCCCCCCGATTTCGAGATTTTAACCCCCCACATGCCTCCAATCCCGCCTCCACGGCCCAATGAAAATCCTGCCCAATGTGCTTTTGAAAAAAATATTTAGAACACATTTTTAGGACCATGAAAAGGCCATTAGATCCAACAAGCTCATCACTTTTTCCACAGATTAACCCACCTATCTTTTTACTTATTTCATTTGGGTGAAAAAGTTACACCAAGCTTCTCACTTTAAATTTCCTAATTTACTCTTCTGTTAATGTGATCTTTCTTTTGCCGCAGCCAAGCACTGTGCTACCAGCACTGCAGATTTGTAACACCTTTCTTTCCTGATCAGCACACTATACCATAGTTTATTTGGCATACAAGTTCTTTTGGCTCCTTGTTCCCATACGTATTACTTTACACTTAGCTACATTAAATTTAATCCGCCACCTCTTGGCCAGGTTATTCTGAAACTGGTTGCATTGTTCCTCATTATTTTTCTTGTCTTCACTTTTTTATGTCAACTGCAAACTTGGAAGATTTTTCTTACGATTACCAATGCAATAATCTATTTTTATTTTTTTTAAAGAGTTCCAAGAATGACCCTTGTGGTACCCTGCTGCCAACCTATTTTCAGCCTGAAATGTTCCAACCTATGCCTACCCTCTATTTAACCCAATTTTCTATCCAGCACCAAACTTAGCTTCCTATTTCCAGACTCTTTAGCACAACCATTAATCTGGAGCCTTCTCAAAAACTTTTGCAAAATTCAAGTATATATATCAAATATATTTTCTCTGTACCATATCAGTAATATCTTTAAAAAAAACTCCACCAGGTTAGTTAAACATGTCCATCCTTTCCTGAATCTATACTGGCCATCTTTTAACAATTCATGTTCTTCCAAGTGTTCAGCCATTACAATCCCAAGTAATTTCCAAAAACTTTCCCCAAGACTGTTAAGCATGCTGGTTTAGTTTCCTGGTATGTCTCCTTGACTCCTTTTTAAATAGTGGAGTTAATATCGCTATTTTCGTATGGAATTTCTCCTGAATTTAGCAAACTTACAAAATGCCAGTCATTTGAGCACAAGTTGCCTGAACCAGATACTTAATCTTTTATAACCATACCCTTTATTATTTGCATGGAAGGAGGGCTTAAGCAGAGACGGTGCTAGACAACTTCTGGGGATCTGAAATTGTCCGACAGTGCTGGATACTATGACAAAGACAAGGATGGCAACTCGGAGGAGGGAAATCGGAGGTGGAGAAGCTTCATAGACAGAATGGCCTTCACCTAAATGGAATCATACCAATGTCCTCACAGAGATAGCAAATAGAGTAGTGAGGAAGGATTAAACTAACAAGATAGGAGGAAACACAAATGTTAGAACAAATTAGGGAAGGGTTACAATTAAGTATTGTGAGGGGGCAAATCAATGATAAGCTCAGGTAAGGGATATGGAAGGATGCACCTTAAGGTAAATAGAGAAACTAAGTGGCATTATGAAGGAAAGAATAAGTAAAAAAAAAAGACGGGAAAGGGGCATTGAGAAGGACAAATCATTCAGAGTTGCAGTGTTTATATGCGAATGTGCAAAGCATTAGAAATAAAGTTAGCGAACTAGAGTTAGGAAGAACATGCTGTCGTAGCCTTGGTGGAAACTAGGCTTCAGCCAGGTTTCAAAATATTCCAAACAGCAGAATTTTCAAGAGAGAGACAAGTGAAGGAATAAAAGAAGTAGATGTGACCCTATAAATGAAGGATATAATTACTGATAGAAAGGGAAGTTTATATTGATAGTGATGCTCAGACACAGCCTGTCAGAGTTAAATTAGGAAATAATCAGGGACTCATTACCATAGTGGGAGTATATTGTAAACCACAAGATACTGTAGTGGGAAAAATGAGGATTGTACAGTAATAGAGTTACACTATGGATCTTTAAGGGGGCAAGATTAATCTTGGGGTTTAGCCCAAAATGGGCAATAGCGAATCGGCAGCCCATTTTACACCCTGGATGATTTTCTTTTAGCAATGATGAATTTCACCCCTTAAGTATCTCAATAAAGTAAAAGTTTGTGGGTCAAATTGAGGAAGGGAATGCATCCTGAACTGTATCATCATCAGTAAATTATATGTCCAACAAGAAAAGATGCAGCATTAGATCTGGATCTGGGTAATGAAGGAGGACAACTTCGCGAACTGAAATCAGGAGAACACTTAGGAAATAATGACCATAGTAGTGAACCTGACCTCGTAGCAGGCCTCTATGTGGGGCAACATCTGGGCAACAGTGACCACAACATTGTACGGTTTCAATTGGCTGGTAGAACTAAAGGTACTGAGAATCTACAACGTGTACTAGATTTCAGCAACTTAACTAAAGAGAGTTGAGTATAAGGAACAGCTAAAGAAAACAAAGGCTGCTATTAGATCAGCTGAAAGGCGAATGGAAAAGAGGATTGTAGACAATTGTGGAAGTAATGGGATAAGCTTTTTCAGTTATCAGAAGAGTCAGAAAACTGTCAAAGACTGTATTGGGCCATTGAAGGATGTTCAAAGACAGGTTACAAAGGACTCACTGGATACAGCGGAAATATTAAATGAGTACTTTGCATCGGTCTTCACTCTGGAAGACGATGCTCGACTATTAGAATTGAATGATTTTAATAATAAAAATGGTAATATTAAAATAGATGAACATATTGTTTTAGACAGAATTCAGAACTTGAAAATAGGTAAGAGCAACCAGGCCGGATGATATCCACCCGAGGGTCCTCAGGGAGATGGGACACGTGCTGTGCGAGCCCCAGCCATATTTCTAATTGCTCACCGCACGCTGGGATGGTTCCTGTAGACCGGAAGGAGGCTAATGTAGTCCAATCTTTAAAACAAGTGACAAAACGGACCCGGGTAACTATAGGCTCACGAGTAATTAGTAATAGGAAAAATACTTGAGGGAATCATTCGGGATGCAATACATAATTCTTGGATAGAGAAGGATATATTAGGGACACCCAACATGGCTTCACAAAAAGGTCATGGCCTAGAAAGTCAGTGGGCTGCGCCACCAGTTTGCGCCCAAAGAGGGCACTCAGTGGCTTTAGCGCCACTGGCCACACCTCCCGCGATATTTAGCGCGTCGCTAATGGCGGCGTTAGCCTGTAGCGCTGCGCCGCCACCGATGACGTCATCGGTGTGCGCAGAGCCCCGCTCCCGCCCCGATGACCATATTTGGTCGCGCCCGCCTCTTTAACGCCGGTCGCAAATCGCGACCGGTTCACAGGGCCTACCTGTGGCGGTCTAGTTAAGGTGGAGGTGCGGGGCGGCAGCTTTTTCGGCGGCCGCCTGCCAGCACCTCCGTCCCCGGCCTCCTAAACCCCCCCCCCCCCGCGGCATTGCCGGCTGTTTCCCGAGAGCCCGGCACTTCTCCTTGGTGCCGGGCTCATTTGCCGGCACTCGTGAGCGGGGATCGCGCTGTTGCAGGCACCTCCCCCTTAACAGTGGGAGGAAGGCCTGCAGTACCGCAGCGTGCCGTGCAGCAGCGTGTGGCGCTGCGGCCCTTAGCGCGCCGATATTCAGGGTGAGCGCCCCAAGCGGGGCGTGGGGAGCCTCGAGTAGCGGCCCGCTTCCGTTTGGGGCGCAGAAACTGAATATCGGGATGGCGCAAGTGGCTCCGCTCGCAGCGGTAATTCTGGCGCCCAGGCGAGCTTGGCGCCCAACTGAATTTTTAGCCCATGTCTTACAAATCTGATTGTATTTTTTGAACAAGTCACAAAGATGGTGGAGAAGTCACGAAGATGGTGGATGAGGGAAGCCCAGTATATATTGTCTACTTAGCTTTTAATAAAGTACTGCACAAGAGGCTTCTCTACAAGATTGAAACCACTGGTATTAGTGGTAATATATCGAGTTGGACTGGGAACTGGCTGGAAGGACGTAGGCAAAAAGCAGTTATAGATGGATTTGGATCTGTTTGGAGACTGGTCACCATTGGTGTCCTGTAGGGATCGGTGTCGGGACTGTTGCTCTTTACTATTGTTAATAATAATCTAGATGTAGGTGTTGGGGGCACGATCAGCAAATTTGCAGATGATACGAAGATCTGTGCGAGTGTTAGGACTGTAGACGATGCTTGACTGCTTCAGGCGGATCTTGATGTGTTGGGGGATTGGGTTTGAGACAGGCAAATGCTGTTTAACTTGGAAAAGTGCAGTGTTGTGCATGTGGGCAGGGCGAATGCTCAACATACATACCAAAATTCAGAGAAAAGCATTAAAGAAGGTGGAGAAAGAGAGAGATCTGGGCATTCTTGTGCATACATCTCAAAGTACCTGAGCAATGCCGTGAAGCGATAGCTAGAGAGAATAGGGTGTTGGGGTGCATTCAAAGGACAATTGAGTACAGGACGAGGCATACTATTTTGTCCTTGTAAAAGGCCTTGATCAGGCCTCACTTTGAAGTTTTGGTCTCCTCACATGGTGGGTGATCTTGAGGCTTTGGAAAGGGTGCAGGAGGGCTAGTAGTCTAATTCCCAGTATAAAGCATCTTAATTATCAAGATAGGCTAAAGGCTTAGAGAAATGTAGATTTAAGGGTAATCTAATTGAGGTTTATAAGATGATGAAGGGAATAGATTGTGTTCCAGTTGCCAGTTTGGGGAGAGGTAATAGAGCTTTTCAAAATTTTTGAGAGGGTAAATAGTGAAAGATTATTTACATAGGAACATAGGACATTGGTCAGCAAATCAATAATGGGAGGGCATTAACTCAAGATTATCACTAGAAAAACAAGGGGGAAGTTAGAAGAGTAGCTAGTTCCAGTTGAAGAGCTAGCACCAGCACACAGGTGATGGGTCAAATTGCCTCCTCTTATTTCTATGACATAGACCATGACGATCCTAGGTTCAATTCCCAGTCGGTGTTGAGTTTTCTTATTTCAGCTTGGCAGCAGTAAGGTGCTACAACTGACCTCCCATGTCCCTAAGCGAGGGAAGGAAAAAAATAGCCAAGGTTTCCTGTCTCTGTTGCTAGTCAGGGATCCTACTGAAATGTGTGTGTGTATAAATGTTGGGTTCTAATTCAACTGTGATACCTGCCTCAGTCAACTAGCCTGCAACACCCAAGGTCAGGTCCACACATGAATAATAACCACATGTAAGGTATTATAGGAAAGACAGCACCTAAAGAATCACAATCCAGCTTGAATTTTAAGGGCAGGAATTGGGGGGGGGGGGGGGGGGCTGCTGGGGGACATAACATTTTGAAACACGTGTATATTTAGAAAAATTGATTTAAAAAAAATGATTTTTACAGGCCACCCAGTTAAATCAAGAAGTGATAATGTAATAAAGTGCTAGTCTAGTGACAAAACATAGAAACAGAAGTCGGCCATTAGCCCCTCGAGCCTATCCTATTGTTCAATTACATCATAGCTGATCTAAACCTCAACTCCATTTACCCACCTTTAATCCATATCCCTTGATATACTTACTCAGTCTTGAAAATGTCAATTGACCCAGCATCCACAGCCTCTTAGGAGGGAATTCCACATTTCCACTAACCTTTGTGTGATAAAGTGCTTCCTGATTTCACTACTGAATGGCTCAGTTCTAATTTTAAGGTGTGGAGATGCCGGAGTTGGACTGGGGTGGACAAATGTAAGAAGTCACACAACACCAGGTTATAGTCCAACAGCTTTATTTGAAGTCACAAGCTTTCGGAGCGCTGCTCCTTCGTCAGGTGAAGTGGAGAGATGCATAAAGACACAGCTTATATAGTCAGAGATTAAGCTGTTGGACTATAACCTGGTGTTGTGTGACTTCTTACATTTCTAATTTTAAGATTGTGGATTACCTCATCAGAGGAAACAGATACTCTCTATCTACTCCATCGGATCCTTTTAACATTTTAAACACAATTGGATCACTCCTCATCTTTCTAAATTCAAGGGATTACAACCCAGGTTGATGCAACCTGCCCATATAATTTAACCTTTTAAGCTCTGGTGTAATTTTGATAAAACTGTGCTGCACCCGCACCAAGGTCAATGTATCCTACATGAGGAATGGTACAGAGAACTGAGCTCGATACTCCACATGGGGTCTGACCAAGGCGCTGTGCGACTAAAGCATAACTACCTCCCTTTTGCATTCCAACCCTCGAGATAAAGGCCAACAAATACCTTTTGTACCTGTGCACTAGCTTTTTGCGATTTGTGAACCTAGACACACAACTCCCTATTCTCCTCCAGTTTCTAGTCTCTAGTCATTAAAAAAATTCCAATTTGTCTTTCTTGGATCACACTTCCTCACACTGAACGCCAGCTGTCACGGTTTTGTCCACTCATTTAAATCTGTATGTCCCTTTGTTACTTTCTGTTCCCATCTACACAACTTACTGTCATCTGAAACCTTTCAGCAGGAGTTGGTCAGAACTCCTCATATAACATAAACTAGTTACTTCACATATCCATTTAGTTTAGTATAGCACTTTTCACAAACAAAAAAAAAAAAATCGAAGGAACGAACTGGTCGTTAAATGAATGTTGAGCTTCCCCATCAAGGGTAATTAAATGGCAGAGAGAAATACTGTACTGTTCAATACTTTATAAACCTGTTGTAGTGTTATAGTGACGTGCATGCAGGACATCCTTAACTTCAACCTCCCTGTCTCTGGGGAAAAACAAAACTATTTGCATAGGACATAGTCCCCAACTTAAACTGTTTTTATATAAAGTAAGTTAACATGGTAATTATTTTAAAAAATCAGTTCTGCAAGAAAATTTAGATCGTAATACCTTTAGCACCATACAACTCATGAAAGGAAGTACATGCTGTTTACAGTACTGAATTATTCTCTGGCTTTATTTTTCCCTTGTACTATTGAATACCTGGTAGCCTTTCATTCAATAATGAATTTAATGCAGAGTAAATTAATTGCATGAAGCAAATGTTACATTTATTTCCTTTAACCAAATTCTTTCACCATACAGTATATGCAAGTAGTCAAACATAGTTTCTAAAGAAAAGCATCTATATTTTTCACCCTGAATCACTAGAATAGAGTCTGAGCAGTAATTTTTCCACATACTAAGCTTTGCCACTTCCATCACTTTCGGGAGAATGGGCATAGTTGATCCTGAATTCTATGTCAGGTACAAGGTGCATGGCCCTCCGATAGTATTTGATGGCTGAAATCAAAAAGGATATTATCAGTATCTAGATCATAAGCATAGCATCCCTTTACTAAGTTGACATCGGATACAATTTGAAACCAGTCATAATGTTCTTCTTTGCAACAAACATCACAACAGAATCAAAAGAAATGACTGAATGGCAAATTCGATCTCTTTCCCAATGTTGAGAGACAACAGTTATTGCAGGGGTATAACAACAACTTGTATTTATATAGCACCTTTAATGTAGTAAAACGTCCCAAGGCGCTGCACAGGAGTATTTTAAGACAAAAAATTAGACACCGATCCACATAAGGATAAATTAAGGCAGATGACCAAAAGCTTGGTCAAAGAGGTAGGTTTTAAGGAGCCTCTTAAAGGAGGAAAGAGAGGTAGTGAGGCGGAGAGGTTTAGGCAGGGAATTCCAGAGCTTAGGGCCTAAGCAACAGAAGGCACGGCCACCAAAGGTTGCGCGATTATAATCAGGGATGTTCAAGAAAGCAAAATTAGAGGAGTGCAGATATCTGCGGGGGGGGGGGGGGGGGCGGGTGCGGGGTTGTGGGGCTGAAAGAGATTACAGAGATAGGAAGGGGCGAGGCCATGGAGAGATTTGAAAACAAGGATGAGAATTTTGAAATCGAGATGCTGCTTAACCGGGAGCCAATGTAGGTCAGCGAGCACAGGGGTGATGGGCAAACGGGACTTGGTGTGAGTTAGGACACGGGCAGCCGAGTTTTGGATGACCTCAAGTTTACGTAGGGTGGAATGTGGGAGTGCGTTGGAATAGTCAAGTCTAGAGATAACAAAGGCATGGATGAGGGTTTCAGCAGCAGATGAGCTGAGGCAAGGGCGGAGACGGGCGATGTTACAGAGGTGGAAATAGGCGGTTTTTCTAATGCTGCGGATGTGGTCAGAAGCTCATTTCAGGGTCAAATATGACACCAAGGTTGTGAACAGTGTGGTCCAGCCTCAAACGGATGTTAGGGGGAGGGATGGAGTCAGTGGCTAGGGAACGGAGTTTGTGGCGGGGACCGAAAACAATGGCTTCAGATTCGTCAATATTTAATTGGTGAAAATTTTTGCTCATCCAGAACTGTATGTCAGACAAGCAAGTCTGACAATTTAGAAATCATGGAGGGGGTCGAGAGAAGAGGTAGTGAGGTAGAGCTGGGTGTCGTCAGTGTACATGTGGAAACAGACGCTGTGTTTTCGGATGATGTCGCCAAGGGGCAACATGTTGATGAGAAATAGGAGGGGGCCAAGGATAGATCCTTGGGGGACACCAGAGGTAACGATATGGGAGCGGGAAGAGAAGCCATTGCAGGTGATTCTCTGGTTACGATTGGCTAGATAAGAATGGAACCAGGCGAGTGCAGTCCCACCCAGCTGGATGACGGTGGAGAGGCGTTGGAGGAGGATGGAGTGGTCAACTGTGTCAAAGGCTGCAGACATGTCAACAGGACGAGGAGGGATAGTTTACCTTTGTCACAATCACAAAGGATGTCATTTGTGACTTTGATGAGAGGCATTTCGGTACAGGTTGAGCGTCCAAAATCCGGAGTTCTGGAATCCGGGACAATTGGTTGCAGGGTCATCCGGAATCTGTAAAATGTTCCGGAATCCGGAACTCTGGATTTTGGACGCTCAACCTGTACTTCAAAAAGCCATGAACTTTTGTTGTCTTTTTTTGAAAAACCCTATGAAAAATGCGAATGATGCAATAAAACTTTAGTGTTGTGTTTTATCCTCCTTAATCTGCACAGCTCCACAAAGTGTTTCCACCAGGCTGCAGCCACGGCACCACGCCGCCCTGGTGGCCTAGTGTGGGCCATCGGATGATCTGCAGAGCTCGCAGCATCCCTCCCCTTTAACAGAAGGGGAGGGGCGGAGAAATGCGTCAGCACTACGCAGAGCGGCCCAGGCATTTCCTGACTCTGAACGTGATTCTGATGTCCGAAGTCCAGAAATGCCCGAGCCCAAGTTGCAATATTTCTGGACTTCGGACATCAGAAACACGTTCCGAAGTCCGGAAAAACACAAAAACCGGCTAGGCCTCGGTCCCGAGGATTCAGGTCACTCAACCTGTACTGTTGCAAGGGCGGAAACCTGATTGGAGGGATTCAAACATGGAATTGCGGGAAAGATGGGCATAGATTTCGGAGGCGTCAACACACTCAAGGACTTTGGAGAGGGAAGGGAGGTTGGAGATGGGACAGTAGTTTGCAAAGGACAGAGGGATCAAGGTTTGTTTTTTTTGAGAGGGGTGATGACGGCAGATTTGAGGGAGAGGGGGACAGTACGAGAGAGAACGGTTAACAATATCAGTTAACATGGGAGCCAGAAAAGGAAGTTGGGTGGTCAGCAGTTTGGTGGGAATAGGGTCGAGGGAGCAGGAAATTGGTCTCAGACAAGATGAGCGCAGAGAGGTCATGAGGGGAGATCAGAGAGAAACTGGAGAAAGATGCGAGTCCAGGGCTAGGGTAGGGGGGAATCTTAGAGGAAGTTTGGTCCAGTGGGCTAGAGGAAGAGAAGTGGCAGAGGCAGCTGAACAGATGGTCTCAATATTAGAGACAAAGAAGTCCATGAGCTCCTCACACTTGTTATCGGAGGTGAGGGTGGAGGAGACACGGGAGAGGGGTTTAAGAAGACGGTTAGCAGTAAAGAATAGGAGCCAGGGTTTATCTTTGCATTCCAGAATGATTCCAGAACAGTGAGCAGTTTTGGCAGACGACAGCAGGGCCCGATAGTGCTTTATGTGGTCTAGCCAGATCTGGTGGTGAACGGCTAAACCAGTTGTTCGCCATATCCTCTCGAGTCTGCGTCCCTTGGACATAAGGGAACGAAGATGAGAGCCGTACTAGGGGAAACGGCCAGGGTGAGAGAGGGTAATTGTTTTAGTGGGAACTAGGGCATCAAAGATAGTGGCGAGGGTGTGGTTGAGCAGATCGGTAGCTGCAAAAATGTCATGGTGAATGGAGGGCCAGAGGTTGAACAGTTGGGATTTCATAAGTGCAGTTGTAAGAGAGTTGGGAGAGTTTTTTTTCCAGGGGCGGACACAGAAGGGAGTAGGGTTTGGGGGTGGAAGGGGGATGTGGATGGAGAGCGATACAAGGAAATGGTCAGAGATTGACTTTATCTGCAATTGACACGATGGGAGTAGCGAGGCCACAAGAGATGGCAAGGTCGAGGGGGTGGCCGTGAATATGGGTTAGGGAGTTTAGATGGAGGGAGAGATTAAGGGAGGATAGGAGGTTAGTGAACTCAGTGGAGAGAGCATGATGAATTGAGATGGAGGTTGAAATCACCAAGGATGAGAAGTCATTCAGTGCAGAGGTGGAGAGGGGAGAACAGTGAAGATATCTCAGTAATAACGTTTTTATGGTACTTGGGTAGGCGGTAGAGAACAAGAATTTTAAATGAGAGGTGAGAGAGGTGGAATAAGGTGAGATGCTCAAAGGAGGAGAAAATGCCGGAGGAATAGGGGGACAAACCAAGGTGTGATTTGGTGATGAGAGCCATACCGCCACCATGGCGGTCTGTGCGGGGCAAGTGGTGGAAGGTATAGCCAGGTGGGGAGGCTTCATTTAAGGGGAAGATGTCATCACCCCTCAACCAAGTTTCCGTCAGGGCCATGATGCCGATGCAATCCTCCACGATGAGCTCATGGATGGCAAGGGCCTTGTTCGCAAGTGAACGGATATTCTGGAGGGAAATGTGGAGAGGGTCGGTAATGGCTGCCCCCTGCCAGCATCCACAGGGTCAGCGTTGGAGGGGGATGAGTTGGATGGGGAGGGGATTGGCAAGATTTACCCCCAGTGGGCGAGGTCGGCAAGAGAGTTGGATGGTACAGTTGGGGTTGCTGCTTGTACGACGGCAGTGACGAGTGCCTCGATGGGCCTTTTGTAGGATGCCAAGAGAGGCACAGAGGGAAGCTGTGAGCTTATCTTAAGAGGGAGTCAAGCCTGGGATGGCGGCAGGAGAGTAGGAAGGTCGAACAGTAATGAAGGATTGGGGTAGGGATTTGGGAGGGCAATGTATCCAGGAGAAGAGAGGTGAAAGGAGGCACGACGACAGGGGAGAGCGGTCAGGGAGGGATAGAGAGAAAAGGAAAATAGGGGGAAAAAAGTGGAATGGTTCGGGTCTGGGGCAGCAGCCAAAGTGCGCACGCGAATGGACACGGGAAAAACTCAGGTTACATAGGCCTGTTTAAATGTAATAATTAATGGAATACATATTTCCTGGTAGCAGGGAATAGGTTGGGAACAATAGTAGGGAGACCAGGGTCAAAGTCAGAGGTACCATGGAAGGGCAAGCCGACGTAAGCAGGATGGGGCCGGTACGGAGCATCGACAGCCCGCTGTCCAAAGCAGGTGAGTGAAGTCTAGAAGCTATTTGAAGGGTAGGGAGTTTGAGGATGGATGAAAGGATGTATACAATTATAAAAAATATCAAAATGAGGTGGTTGTATGAGAAGCCAAGAATTACACTCATGTACAATTTAAATAAAACAAGGCAACTGCCACATAATTTTATTACTTATGTATTATTTCGCAAGTGAAAGAAATTTTTTTTTACACCGTACTATCAGATTTACTGCATCAGAAAATATTGTAGTCCCTTTGCAATCAACTTTTTTCCTCTCCACTAATTATTGAGCAGCTTCATTGGATGCTGAACAGCAACGCAACACAATTAAGCAGCTGAATTAAAACATATGCAATGTATTTCATCAATTTATTATGTGTGAAGATCAGTTTCTTGGTGACCAGGGAAATTACTTTTACTTTAAAAAAAAAAAAGAAAAAATTGAAATTATGTTGTACAGTTGATTTTGCTGTGCGGCAGTGACTTTTTATCATATGTATATAGCATGATCCTATAGAAACAAATTGATGGAAGCAGTGGAGATTCCTTCACAAGTTCTACTCTCTCCAATGTGTTTGTTCCATCAAAAACTCAACCATTTTGAAAACCAAAGAATTAAACTTTTTTTAGGAATGACGTATGAGGAGCGATTGGGTCGATTGGACTTATACTCACTGGATTTTAGAAGAATGAGAGGGGATCCCATTGAAACTTATAAAATTGAAACTTATAAAATTCTAACAGGACTAGACAGACTAGATGCAGGAAGGATGTTCCTGATGGCAGGGGAGTCCAGAACCAGGGGTCACAGTCTAAGGATAAGGGGTAGGCCATTTAGGACAGAGATGAGGAGGAATTTCTTCACCCAGAGAGTGGTGAACCTGTGGAATTCTCTACCACAGAAGGCAGTTGAGGCCAATTCATTAAATATATTTGAGATGGAGTTAGATATATTTCTTAAGGCTAAAGGGATCAAGGGATATGGGGAGAAGGCAGGGACAGGGTACTGAATTTGGATGATCAGCCATGATCTCATTGAATGGCGGAGCAGGCTCGAGGGGCCGAATGGCCTACTCCTGCTCCTATCTTTGATGTTTCTATGTTTAAAAAAAAGCAATGTTCTCAAAATCTGAAAAGTGACATAGTCCATTCTTCAAAAACACTGGCTGAAAAAATGTTTCTTGACGCATTGGTATTAAACCGACTAGCAGTGTTTCTCAAACTGACGTCCACAGATCCCTGGGGGTCCAGAGACTTTCCAGGGGGTTCATGGCCAGTCCGCTCTCTGCCGCCCTGCCCCGTACCGACCTGCGCCGCCGAGACCATGGTTTTCCTCAAGCTCCGGGACAAGGTAAGTCCCACGCACTGCACCTTGTTGTTAGTGAGGCTGTGGAAGAGGAGCTTGGGCCTCAGGCTGCTTAGGCCTGCGAGCTGGGGCCAGGGGACGGTGACTGGAGCCTGAGCCGAGCCGCCGGGAAGGGGGGAAATCACTTAACGGCTGGTGGGCCCCCGAGGGCCGGTTCTTCTCCTGCTCCTCCCTCTATCCCAGAATCAGGGTTGTCGAGTCGCTGCCACCCCCGGTTGTAGTGGGATTTCACCGGTTCCCCTGGGTTACTCGTATCGTGCTGGGTCGCCTCCTCCTCTGAGGTATGCCAGTGACCGGTCCCTGGGCTCGTTTAACCTCCGGCTGATTTTATTCCATTGTGATGGATCAGAGGGGGAAGGGGTGGTGCGCGGCGGGGGTTCCGTTATTGAGGGGGGGTGGGGGCGGCATGCGCCGGGGCTTTGTAACCCGTTACTTTTGGTGCACACGCGGTGTCCCTTTGATGGGTTGTGGGTCCGGGTCTGTACTTTGTGCACGTGCTGAGCTCTTGATTTGAGCGAGGTTCTTTCTCCTGAGTGTGGAGAGCAGGTGGTGAATGAACTACGCTGCAATCTGCCTGTCTGTTTACATCCAGCTCCAGTGGCAGAGATTTATGAGCAGGTTGTGTGCCTGCCTTCTTAATTAGGAATTATGCTGGGAGAAGAAGTAAACTTCTGTCGGTGGCAGTCGGTAGGTCATATCCAATATGTTGATGGTACCAAAAGTCAAGTCTGATTTCTGAAACTGTTCGTAGAATCAGGTAATTTCAAGCCTGCTCCTCTTTAGAAAACCGACACTGATTCAGTTCTTGCAAATTATTCTCAACGATTGGGCCCGCCTCCTCAGAGGCCCACAGCTCTTTCACTTTGCAACAAGCGCTCCCTGTCGGTCGAGCGGATTCCTCTCCCTGGCGCCGCGGCCCTGTGCCATCCTCCTGACACATGATCGCGGGGCCCTTCAAACACGTGCCTGAACGTGTTCACGCGAACACCTGCAATCTCTCAGTGCCGCTGTTACAGAACATGCCAGTTGGACAGTATGGTGGTGAGTTGTGCCTCCAGCAGCATCTCAGCATGTGCATGGGTGCTCGTGCTGTCACTGACCTCGGCCAGCCTGCTGAGGGCTTTAAAACCAGCACAAAGTGGCTAATAGTGGCCATCTGTTGCTGCGGAGTACCCAGAATTAGTGGGAAGCAGGCACATCCATCTCTCTGATATCTGTAAGTAAATACCGGTTTTCTTAAAAGCATTATTAATACATTCTTTACTTGCAGCACTTTTATATTATGAGTATTATACAGTATTGTAATTTAGATGGGGGGGGGGGGGTCAGTGATTACTAATTGATTTGAAAAGAGGTCCCTCAACCAGAAGAGTTGGAGAACATGGACTCAGAAGGGGAAGATAATGCCTGACCAACTGCCTCGGTTTTTTTTTTTGAGGAAGTGAAAACCCATGACGTGGTGCAACTTGACTTCCAAAAGGCATAGTGGTTAGCACCGTTGCCTCACAGCGCCAGAGACCCGGGTTCGAATCCGGCCTCGGGCGACAGTCTGTGTGGAGTTTGCACATTCTCCCCGTGTTTGCGTGGGTTTTCTCCGGGTGCTCCGGTTTCCTCCCACAGTCCAAAGATGTGCGGGTTAGGTTGATTGGCTATGATAAATTGACCCTTAGTGTTAGGGGATTAAATACGTGGGGTTACAAGGATAGGGTGGGATATGTGATGGGGATCGGGTGGGATATGTGTCGGTGCAGGCTCGATGGGCCGAAATGGCCTCTATCTGCACTGTGGGGTTTCTGTGATTTGACAAAGTTCCACATAAAAGACTATTCATTAAACTCAAAGCTGTGGGGGTTCAGGGAAATCTTGGAGATGATTAAGAAATTAGCTGAGGCATAGGAAAGTACTTGTTACAGGAGTTATGTGGTGGTGGTTTGGTGGGGGGAGGGTGGAGTAGTGAGCCTCAGGGCTTGGTGCAGCAGCCACTACTGTTTGTAATTTATATAAGTGATCTCGAAAGCAGGCATCCGAGATGCATACTTCTAGAGGTATACAAGACGGCTGGAAAAAAGTTGAACCAGAATATTACTTTAAATTAAACTGCAGTAGTAAAATAATGTGGCACAGAATCAAACTAGTAAAATGTAATTTTAGGAACAATATCAGGAAAGTCTGCTTCAGATTGATCAATGTGTGGAATAGATTTCCAAATAGAGTAGTGGAGGGAAAAACCCTGGAATATTAATAAAACCAATGGAACCCACAATTCAGATGGGCCAAATTGCCTTTCTGCTCCATAATTATCTTATGAACTTTCAAATGCTTATCCTGATCACTATTCTGAAGATAAATGACCAACAAATGTCATGTAACACGAGAGATGGTGCAAGTGTCACTTTGGCTGAATTGGTAACATTTTTGTCCGAGTTAGAAGTGGATTTAAGTTCCACTCCTAAACTTGATGCATATAATCTAGGTTGAGACTCCAATGATATGCACAAAATAGCTGTCACATTTGCCTGTTTAACAGCAGTCCCTGCATTTCAAAAGTAGGTCATTGTAGGGGAAGCACTTTGATGAGACATTTATGAGAGACATAATAATCAAGTATATAAATGCAACTCTATCACCGTCTGAATTTTCTCACAAAATCAATAGAGAACACTGAAATGGAGGTACAGTATTTTAACTAAAAACCTTGGAATCATTGACTACAATTCAAAAAATTCACATTGATTTGTTTGCTCAGTTTAGTTATTATATGTATCTCAGCCTGAAAAAATATTCAAGGAATGCTTAATGTCCTTCTACTCAAGTAATCTTTAAAAACAAATACATCCCACATTCCTCTCAACGAACAGTGGCAAATAGTCCCAAGTGAAACCAGGTGAAGAGGCATCCTGTTTTATTGAGAAAGATCAGGCACTTCTTAGCTTAAAAAGACTAAAAATAAATTTTCAAATTACATTCAGGGATTATTTTTAAGATAAATATTACAGGGCAAGACAATTTCATGAGTTCATTATTCTCATCTCATTCCTTAAGATCAGAATTATAACCTGTGTAAATTCTTAATTTGTTTCAGAAGACAAATTTTAATCAAGATTGCAAAGTAATGCAACCATCATTAATTCATTTTATCAAATGATTGACGAATGTCACTTTTTCGTCTGTAAAGCGTTTGGGATGTCCTGAGGTCGGGAAAGGCGCTATATAAATGCAAATTTTTCTTTTTTTATTTCAAGCAAAAAAAAAGCAACTTGTGTAAAACTAAATTGCAAAGCAACTGAAAACATATTTTACTATTTAATATAAAATCTTTTATTTCAGATTTTCAGCATTCGCAGTATTTTGCTTTTGTTTTACTATTTAATGGTAATTTCACAAGTTTAACTGTCATTTTAAGCATTTGTTTAGTTAGCTCAAAGACTGGGGAATGAATTGCCATCAGATATCCTACTTACAATCCGATGGGCAGATTGCTTGCTTGTGCCAATCAACAGCAACATCTTGTTTTTAAGTAGCACCTTTAATATAGAAAAACATTCCAAGGCGCTTCAGAGGTGTAATTAGACAAAACGGGAAAGAATTCACAGCGACAAGTGCACTCTGGGTAAATAAAACCAATACTGCCTTACTTTTGGTTTTGTTTTATGCCTGAAAAAGCCTGAAGACAATTGTATTGTCAGCACCCAGTAGGTATTTATTACAATAACCAGTAATTATGTCTGCGTCTCTCCCCCATTTAAATACTTAATAGTGAACGAAGGGAAGCAGAGCAGAATAGTGTGTAACATGCAGGAAGGAGAAGACCACCAAGCTGAAACTTTATAAACAAGATAGCTGTAAAATCCACTTGTGTGGTTGCCAGGTGAGGAGAGAAGCTGGCTTGACTGTATTCCCCCCACGATGGCCAAATAATCTCCCTATACTCACTGTCTAGGCTAACACATGAATATGGTCACTTGGATGAGGTATCGAACCGCTGTTGGTACCCATGGCAGCATACCCCAGCATGAGTCACTGCCTTCAGGAGAGGAAGGGAGAAAATAGGAACAAGAAAAACAAAACCAAAAAGACAACGATTAACTTGACACATATTTAGTTATGTTTCACTCAAGTTATACTTTTAAGAAATCTGAATAGGAGCACACCTGGGAAGAGGGGCTCCAATGGTTCAGTGGATCAATACATCATATGGTGCAGTACTCCGTTACAGAGATGAGAAAAGTCCCAGGTTAAATGTCTTCCTGAGTTAATTGGAAGCTCTGACATCAGCAGGGCAGCACATTTCTCATCACCCGAGGCTGGGAGAGGGAGGGGAAAATGACCAGTTATGGTTCTTACTTCTGATCACTATCTAGGACCACAAATGGTCAAGCTAGGCCTCCTGCTTCTGATCTCTCCCGAGGGCTTCCTGCTGGAACTGTACATAGGCACACAGCAATGAGATTTGCATTTGACTGGACTGCAATGATTTCTGCAGTTGAAAAACTCACCAACCTCATTGTCCAAAATAATATATGAAGAATGGACAATAGGGAAGGGTATGGGGTTTGCTGGTTTTCTTCAAAATAAAAATTTATGAAAAATTACATTGATAGAAGCGGCAGGAGCATTTTCATGGCTGAAAGTGAAACCCAGAATGGAGCGCATCTGTTTGCAGAGTTGCGAATGACAGTCATGTAAACAGAACAGAAATACATATCAGGGACAGGACAGGACAAAAGCACTGAGCTACCTTGAGGGAAAACATTGCAATAACAAACCAACAACCTCTGTGCCTATTCCGCAACTGCACTGATGTGGCTCTAACTGGCCCCAGGGGAGGACAGTGATTGGGGATCATTTAGAAAAATAAGCCAGCATGCTAAAACCCCTATTTTTTAAAAAATAAACAAGAGAGCAAGTCTGGGTGTGGAATGGGAATGACAGCACTGCAGGTTACATTGAACCAACTCACCCTGGTGGAAGAGACAGCCAGGGTCCCTCATCGCTTCCCACTAGTAGAGTATTTACAGGAAACTTTGTGCTATCCGGCACCGGCGGGAACGAGCTGTTGCCGTTCCCTCAAAACTGCCGGACACACCAGCGTTAATGTTGAAGCATACGGAGCTTTTCATCTCCGTATCTGACAACAAACACTGTTGCTTAGCAACAGCTTCGAAACAGTCGGCCCGTACCTTGGAAGCGTCTCTCTGAAGCTGTTGCTAAGCTACAGAGACTTTGCAGAGCCTGACTGTTGGAAAAAAAAAAAGCCACGAGAAGAAAAAAAACCTAACAAAACGGCTCCTGATTTTTGCCGGTGGCTCGAGCTTGCCGGACATTTAGCCTCCAGATAACACAAAGTTTCCTGTAATTACCAAATACAAGTTTAAGCATAAGATGTTAAAATGATTGGGAGACGAAAATAACAAAAAAGGTGCGAGTTAGACTTTTTTTAAATATGCACAAGAGGAAAAATTTGTGGCTGTGGTTCATATACATTTCAAATAAAAACGATAGCTCTTACAAAAAAGCACTGCAAAGTACAGTAGCATTATTTTAGTTAGATAATGGATACTGATTAATTTGCCATCTACTAAATATATGAACGATCATTATTCTTCTAAAATATATTTATCAAAGCACACATTCTAATTGCACATGTTTAACGTCAAACAGCTGAAAAGTGATACATTACCTGGAGGTCAAACATAAGCTCAAGACCGAGATCGATAGATTGTTGTTAGGCGAGGGTATCAGGGGGAAATGGAGCAAAGGCGGGTAAATAGAGCGGACATTCAGATCAGCCATCAGCTAATCGAATGGAGGAACAGGCTCGAGTGGCTGAATGGCCGACTTCTGTTCATTGCTTAGAAAAAAGGATGAGTTGTTGTGCTCACCAAGCCAAGGGATGTTACCAATGTGGAACAGATCAGGTACCTAGTCCTAGCATCCAGATCTCTCATTACATTCCTACATTACAACAGTGACTACACTTCAAAAAGTACTTAATTGGATGTAAAGCGCTTTGGGACGTCCGGTGGTCGTGAAAGGCGCTATATAAATGCAAGTCTTTCTTTTTCTTTCTCTCTCTCATGTCAGGTACCAGTAAAGTAAAACTCCATCGGCTCTACTTCAACAATGCGCCATACCATCAACCTCAGAAAAGCACCTGCAATTGCACCAGTGTCAACAACTGTTATTGAAAATCAAGAAATGACGGACTTGCTGAATACTTACTTTCTATCGGTCTTCACAGTCGAGGATAAGGATAAAGTAGTGGAAAATTGCCAATGTTACTCCATTATTTAAGGGCAAGAGAGAAAAACTAGGAAATTATATGCCCATTAGTCCAACATCTGTTGTGAGGGGACAGTGACTGAACACTTGGACAAACATGAACTGATCAGAGAGCACCATCATGGATTTTTTTTTTTAAAGGGTATGACATGTCTAACAAACCGAACTGAATTTTTTGAGGAGATAACTAACGTAGCAGATAAGAGTGTGTCTCTGGATGTTATTTATATGGGCTTCCAGAAGGCATTCGATAACGTTCCACATCAAAAACGAGAGCGCATGGAATTGGCGGCAACCTATTGACATGGGTAGAAAATTGGCTAGGAGGTAGGAGATAGTGAGGGGATAATGGGTATGTACTCTAATTGGCTGGATGTGACTAGTGGTGTCCCCCAGGGATCTGCACCAGAGCATCAGATTTTCACTATATTTATCAATGACTTAGATGAAGGAAGAGAGAGCCATATATCCATGTTTGCTGATGACAACAAGTTAGGTGACACAGTAAATAGTGTAGGTGGGAACAGAAATTTGCAAAGGGACATTGACAGATTAAGTAAATGGGCAAAACTGTGGCAGATAGAGTTCAATGTGGGGAAATGTGAAGTCATCCACTTTGGACCTAAAAGATGAGAGTATTTTCTAAATGGCGACAAGCTAGGAACTGTGGGTGTGCGGAGAGATTTAGGAGTCCAAGTACAGAAATCACTAAAAGCTAGTGGACAGGTACAAAAACTAATTAAAAAGGCTAATGGAATGTTGGCCTTTCTCTCAAGGGGGCTGATTACAAAGGGTGGAAGTTATGTTACAGTAATAAAGCTCTGCTTAGACTCCATTTAGAGTACTGAAGTCAGTTTTGGGCACCATACCTCAGGAAGGATATACTGGCCTTGGAGGAGGTGTAGTGCAGATTCACCAGAATGATAAAAGGGTTCAATTATGAGGACAAGTTGCATAGACAATTGGGGTGTTGAAGACGATTAAGGTTGATAGGGCAGAGAGACACTGTTTCCTCTGGTGGGGGGAGTCCAGAAAAAGGGGGCATAACCTTACAATTAGAGCTAGGCCATTCATGGGAGATGTCAGGAAGCACTTCTTCACACAAAGGGTAATGGAAATCTGGAACTCTCGTCCCCAAAAAGCTGTTGAGACTAGGTCAATTGAAAAACGGAGATTGATAGATTTTTGTTAGGCAAGGGTATTGAGGGTAACGGATCCAAGGCAGGTAGCTGGAGTTAAGATGTAGATCCGCCGTGATCTAAATTGAATGGCAGAGCTGGCTCGAGGGGCTGACTGGGCGACTCCTGTTCCTAATTCCATTTTCCACACTGAGACAGTAAGATTGCCTCTTTGGTGCTAAGTTTGGGCAGGTTGTATTGTGAGCCCTTGTCCATTATAAATTGAATTGAGACTGCCCAAACTCATTTCACATAGGAAAGTAACGTAACAGTTGACAGACAGAAGAGACTTATATCCCATCAGTTTTGGCTGAATTTAAACCTCGGTCTCAAAGCTGAAGCATTAAGTCTTGTTTGTAGGAACATGCGAAGGAGTTGTTTTTCTCTCAGATTCCAATAAAGATCAAAATATTTTTTTAAATGGGTGCAAATCTTTAAAATATGTGCAATCTGAACTTTTTGGTCCTTCACAAATGAAAACACATAAAACATGGGAATTCCTTTATAATTTAAAACACAGCTCACACACATATACATTAATTTACCTTCATAAACTGCTCCATTCTGTTCTTGCTCAACAGCTTTCAGGAACAATTCTTTGGCCTGCAAAATAAATATATACGCGAGTCAGCCGTTACATGTGCAAGCAAGCAGTAATATGTTACATGGCAAGAAGTAGCAGCTGTGAATTCAAACTCGGCTGCAAAGTTGGTCTGCAATGTGAAGCTAAATGACAGCCCAAATTTCCTTCGCAATTCACATCCAGCTCATCTGTTTCTCAAGCAACAGGTATTATGGAAATAGCTACTGTTGAAGCAGTTCATCATTAATGCTGGTGCTTGCTTCAAGCATGAGAACAGAATGAAAAATACATTTTGTGATATTTGTGAAGTGACCCATTTTAAATGCCATCTGCCTCTTGCCTTGATCCCCTGCAATATTAGGTGCAAACAGCTTGTGGTATTTTCATCCCTAAGATTGAAACCATCTCTGCAGCTGCCCCTGCCTTCATCTCCACCTGCTCCTGACCGCTCCCCAGCTCCCGATTCTGGATCCTATAGTTTTTCTCCCATCTCCTGCCTGATCTCTCCAAGCTCGTCACTTCTTTGAGATTCTCCTCCTGGTCACTTGACCCTATCCACACTGAACTCCCAACCGCACCCAGCTCCTAACCACTCGATTACCTACCTGGCCACCATGCATGCAGACACTGTTATTGGCTCTGCTGACATTATGAGTAGCTCCCTTTATTCAGGCACTGGCCCTCTCCCTTTCAAAATTACCTTCATCACAGCCTCCTTAAAAAGCCCACCCTTGTTTGCCCATCTGCTTCAACTAATCCATTTCTAAACTTCCTTTCCTCTCTAAGGTCTTCGATCAAGTTGTTGCCGCTCAGCCCTGTCTATTTCTCCCAGAGATAAAGCCACATAGTGACATGAATCAACTGAGCGGCCTGCGGGTGGTGCTGTCCAGGGAGAATATAAATACTCGGGCACGGGCCCAGCTTGCGCAGGACATTCTTAACAGGAACTAGTGAAGGACACAACTAGACCTCCATGTTGTAAAACAGTTGATTAAAGCTTTGTTTAATGCTTAGACCAAGTGCCTAGTAGTTTTTTTATGTCACATAGGTTATTCACAATGTAATTAAATGTCACAATACACAAGAATAATGAGCTAAATTATCTTTTCTCATCCTTGATTTATCATATGTTCTTAAGACAATGGTTAAGCTTTCCATCCTCAAAGCAATTAGACATAATATATTCCATGAAGCATTACAAACATTACCTTTTCTTCACGAGCAAGTTCCTGTTTCCCTTTGATACCTGAAGATTTGAAAGAAAGCCCTTTGCCAGAGGCTCTACCAGGTTCCATATCTGACCCATTAGAGCTTCCATTTGGATTCAGCTCAGACATCCATTGAGCTCGAAACACATTAAGTTCCTCCTTGAAAATAAGAGTAACATCGCCATATAAATATTTATAATTCACCCATGATGTAGCTAAAACTGCGCTCCCAGATTTAAAAAAAAGATTTAACATTTATTGTTTGCCTTTCTCTCAGTAAAATTTACCCTGTGACAAGAGTTCATAGAATCATATAGCACATGAGGAGGCCATTCGGCCCATCGTGCCTGTGAAAGAGCTATCCAATTAACTCCACTCCCTGTTCCCTCGCCACGGCAATGCAAATTTTCCTTTTCAAGTATATATCTAATTTCAGTTTTTTGTTACATATGGAAAAAGGGAGTTAAAAGATTTTATCGTAAGTGGGGATTCAGTGAATGTCAGACACAGTAACTGCTGTACATACTAAGTGCACATAGTGAATCTTAAGTTTAGAAAATGGGCAGACTGACCACAGATGAGGACACACGCAGTGAGGTCACAGGAGGCAGATTATCTCAAAAGCAACAAAATGAAATAATTTAGGCAGCAGCAGCCAGTTTTATATTTGCGTGTGCAAGTGGTAATGCCACAACCCAGACAAGCTGAAGGAAAACAAAACAAAAATTAAGAGGCAATAAGCAGCCCATTGGCTCTACTACCTTAAAAAAGCTAAATTAAGAGTTTTCATAATGCTTCTGTGTTAAATAAATCATTTGCCCTCCTTGTGTCAATAATGCAAGGTGAAATGACAGTGGGTGCCATCTCAAAGACTGAAATATGTAAGCCCATGGATATGAAGTTACAGCCCCAATACAGTGCAGTACTGAGGAAGTGCTGCACTGCCGGAGGTGCTGTCTTTCAGATGAGATGTTAAACCGAGGCCCCGTCTTCCCTCTCAGGTGGATGTAAAATATCCCATGGCACTATTCGAAGCAGAACAGGGGAGTTCCCCTGGTGTCCTGGCCAACATTTATCCCTCAACCAACATCACTAAAACAGATAATCTAGTCATGTGCTGTTTATGGAAATTTGCTGGGGTGCAAATTGTCATCAGCGTTTCCTTACATTACAATATTGACTACACTTCAAAAGTACTTCATTGACTGTAAAGCGCTTTGAGGTTTTTAAGGTTGAAAAAGGCATGTTAAAAATCAAAGTCCTTTCCAATATCTCACTCCCACGCATGCCTTGATTATTTTCGGTAATACTTCAATATTTGCTTTGTTCTTCAACAATTATTAGCTACGAACCATAAATTAAATACGTGGGACAAGCATTTCGTTGAAACTTCATAAGTACCTTTTACTCGTGTAGGTGATGCTGCGACAGCAATTTTCAATGTTAAAGGTATTACGATGTGCAAGACTTGATAGGTGCCATTTTATGAGAGTATGTTACCGAGGTTGGACAATCTGACCACAGATTGATCGAAATATTTTCTGAAAATATTTTTCTGTCAGTAACTGAAATTTCTAATACTCAAAATAAGGATTTAAACAAAATTCTGACAGCAGAGAAAGGGGGTGATATAAAGGCTGAGTGGGTTGTTCAAAAGGGGGAGAGGTAGGGCTAGTGTTTTGAATGATAGTGTGGTAGGTAGGGCAATTGGTAGTCAGAAGGTGAATGGAAGTGATGAGGCCAAAAAAAAACTGGAGAAGTAGTAATATGGAAGCTGGACACGCGAGGCAAACTAGACAACAAATAGATCCGCTGATCCAATGCACCTTTTAATACAACTTCAGAGCTCAGAAGGTTTTAATCCTGCCAGTTTTACTGATGGCTCTGGCACTGGGCAGGACCTCTGGATCAAAATCGTGTTATAAGACTCCATTTTAAATATTACATAGTAATACATAGGGCCGTATTTTGCGACCCCTACGGCTGCATACGATGTGCACACACGCCCTTATGGTCCACGCAAGTTCCGGGTTTAGGCATGCAAAGCGCATGCGCGAAAAACCAGAACTTGCAATCTGTCAAGACTCTTGACAGATCATCCGCATCCCCGGGAAAAGGGCCTGCGCAGGCGGAGAGTTGCGCTATTTGCCCAACTTCTGCCCGGCGAATGCCCTTGAAAGTCTTACACCTGGAAAAACAGGCATAAGGCTTGATTTAACCAGCGCAAGAGTTTTAAAAAATAGAAAAATAAAATGTTAGCACTCATTCATACATTAAAATTAAAAAGCCTGTCCAATAAAGTAAATTTATTTTTAGTCCCGCTAAGACATATACATATTTCCCCCCAAAATTAAATTATTTAAAATATTTAATTGAATGACATTTTAATTCATTTGAAATAAGTAATTTTTAAAAAATTTATTGCATGCGTTTGTGTATTTTTTGTGATCCCCATTCATACTTATGGTAGTTCTGTACATACGGAATCCCCATAAGTATGATTGGGGATTCCCCTTCTATCGTTGGTTGGGCCAGCCCACGTGATCCCAGGGGCGCTTGCGAACTTCATGCACCCCTTTTCAGTTCTACCCCTCTAGAAATGAACCCCAGCACTTGGTTTACTTTTTTTTTTAATGGTCTTATTAACCTGCATAGTTACTTTTAATGATTTGTGTGTCTGTACCTCCAGACCCCTCTGCTCCTCTACCCCTTTTAAAACACTTATTTTTCAAGGAGTATGTGGCCTCCTGTGGCGGTCTGAACAGAGTGGGATTAAACGGAGTGGACTTGAACAGAGTGCTTTATTTGGGAATTTGGAAAGAGTGGGAATTCGGAGAAGAGGGGGACGGAGCTGTTGCTTTTTGTCTACACTACTTTGCAGTGCTGTGTGTTACAGGTAGATATTTAATTTTAGTACCCTTAACTTAAGCTCGATCAAGTAAGTAGTCAAGAAACTACACTGTAAACTAAGTTACCTAAATACAAATTTAATTAAATAAAACAAGGTCATATAGGGATGGCAGCACGAGGGAGTTTGTGGAGAGCATTGTGATCCCGGACAACCATGTTTGCAGTAAGTGCCTGCATCTTGAGGAACTTCAGCTCAGAGTTTGAGAGTTGGAGTCTGATGTGCAGACATTGCAGGGCATCAGGGATGGGGAGAGTTACCTGGACACTTTGATCCAGGAGGCAGTCACACCCCTTTGGTAGGCAGTGGTACAGGTCTGGTTAGTGGTCAGGGACAGGAGGGTGCGACTGCAACTCAGGCAGGTAAGGGGACCCCAGGTGCAGTGCTGGAGGAGCCTCAGCCTTTGCTCTTGTCCAACAGGTATGAGGTTCTTGCTGCCTGTGTGGATGAGGGAAAAGCCTGCAGGGTGAATGAGCAAGCTGACCATGGCACCATGGTGCAGGAGGCCATTCAAGTGGGGGGAGTGAAAGGGAATGTAGTTATGGTCGGGGACAGTATAGTCAGGGGGATAAAGACTGTTCTCTGCAGCCGCGACAGAGAATTCCGAAGGTTGTGTTGCCTGCCAGGGTTAAAGACATCTCCTCGCGGCTGGAGAAGAACTTGGGAGTGTGAGGGGGAGGATCCAGTTGTCCTGGTCCACGTAGGAACCAACGGCATAGGTAGAACTAGGAAGGAGGTTCTGCTGAGGGAGTTTGAGCAGCTGGGATCCAAATTAAAAAGCAGAACCTCAAAAGGTAATAATCTCTGGATTGTTACTTGAGCCACGCGCAAATTGGCATAGGGATAAACAGATTAGAGGTTTAAATGTGTGTCTCTAAGAGTGGTGTGGGAGGAAGAGGTTTCAGTTCATGGGGCACCGGCACGAATATTGGGGAAAGAGGGAGCTGTTCCATTGGGACGGGCTCCACTTAAATCAGACTGGGACCAGTGTCCTGGCGAACCGAATAACTAGGGCAGTAGACAGGGCTTTAAACTAATGAAGGGGGGTGGGAGGATTCAGGAAAGAGTAAATTTAAAAGCAGCGAGAGAAATGTCAAGGCTCTACAGCAGAGTAGAGTTTTGGGTAAAAATAAGCAGAGTGGGTCAGGAAGGGACAGAGAGAGTAACAAAGGTAATAAGGCATCAGTGACTAAGGCGACATCAGGGAAAAATAGAAATAAGGCACTATATCTTGCGGGAAGCATTCGCAACAAAATAGATGAATTAATAGCAGAGACAGAAATTAACAGGTTTGATCTAATAGCCATAACGGAGACGTGGTTGCAAAGTGGCCAAGGTTGGGAACTAAATATGCCAGGATACTTAACTTTTAGAAGAGATAGGCAAAATGGAAAAGGAGGAGGGGTAGCCCTGATAATAAAGGATGGGATAAAGACAGTAGAGAGAAAGGATCTTGGCTCCGAAAATTAAGAAGTAGAAACAGTTTAGGTGGAGCAAAGAAACAGCAAGGGGTAGAAAACATTGGTGGGAGTTGTTTATAGGCCTCCAAACAGTACAGGAAACTTTGGCTTATCCGGAGGTTAAAAGTCCAGAAAGCTCTATCTACCAGCAAAATTCAGGAGCCGTTTCCTATAAGTTTTTTTACTCTCGTTGCTTTTCCCCCCCCCCCAGTCAGGCTCTGCAAGGTCTATAGCTAAGCAACAGCTTCAGCTAGAGACGCTTTTAAGCTGCAGCCGACTGTTTTGAAGCTGTTGCTAAGCAACAGGGTTTGTTGATTCACACGGAGCTGAAAATCTCCGTATGTTTCAACATTAGCGCTGGTTTGTCCGGCAGTTTTGATGGGACAGCAACAGCTCGGTCCCGTCGGTGCCGGATATCACAAAGTTTCCTGTAGTTGTAATGTAGGGCAGAGTATAAATCAGGAAATTAGAGGCGCATGTAACAAGGGTAATACAGTGATCATGGGGGACTTTAATCTACATATAGACTGGGCAAACAAAATTTTCAGTAATAGTGCAGAGGACAAATTCATGGAATGTATGCAAGATAGTTTTCTACATCAGTATGCTGAGGAACCAACTCGGGAACAGGCTATTTTAGATCTAGTATTGTGCAATGAAAAAGGGTTAATTAATAACCTTGTAGTAAAGGGGCCTTTAGGGAAAAGTGACCATAATATGATAGAATTTTATATTGAGTTTGAAAGTGATTTAGTTAAATCGGAAACTAGGGTCTTAAATCTAAACAAAGCAAAGTACGTAGGTATGAGGGGAGAGTTGGCTACGGTAGATTGGGACACTACATTAAAAGGTATAACGGTAGACAAGCAATGACTAGCTTTTAAAGAATTAATACATAATTTACAACAAATATACAGTCCTTTAAGGCATAAAAACCCCACAGGAAAAGTGGTCCAACCGTGGCTAACAAGAGAATTTAAAGATAATATTAGATCAAAGGAAGAGGCTCATAATGTTGCCAAAAAGAGCAGTAAGCCTGAGGATTGGTGGAATTTTAGAATTCAGCAAAGGAGGACCAAGAAATTGATGAAGAAAGGGAAAATAGAATGAGAGTAAACTAGCGAAACATAAAAACAGACTGTAAAAGCTTCTATAGGTATGTAAAAAGGAAAAGATTAGCAAAAGTAAATGTGGTTTCCTTACAGGCTGAGACAGGAGAAATTATAATGGAGAATAAGGAAATGACAGAGAAATTGAACAAATACTTTGTGTTTGTCTTTACGGAAGAAGACGCAAAAAACTTCCCGGAAATAGTGGAGAACCAAGGCTCTAGCGAGAATGAGGAACTGAAAGAAATTAGTATTGGTAAAAAAAAAAAAAAAAATAGTACTGGAGAAATGAATGGGACTGAAAGCCGATAAATCCCCTGGACCTGATGGCCTACATCCTAGGGCTTTGAAAGACGTGTCTACAGAGATAGTGGATACATTGGTTGTCTTTTTCCAAAATTCCATATATTCTGGAACAGTTCCCGCAGATTGGAAGGTAGCAAACGTAACCCCACTATATAAGAAAGGAGGGAGAGAGAAAACGGGGAATCACAGACCAGTTAGCCTGATATTGGTCGTAGGGAAAATGCTAAAATCTATTATGAAGGACATGGTAACAGGGCACTTAGAAAATAATAATAGGATTGGGCAGAGTCAACACGGATTTATGAAAGGGAAATCATGTTTGACAAATCTGTTGGTGAGTTTGTAACTGGCAGAATAGGTAAGGGGGAACCAGTGGATGTGGTGTATTTGGATTTTCAGAAGATAGTCAATAAGGTGCCACACAAGAGGTTATTAAACAAAATTAGGGCTCATGGGTTTGGGGGTAATATACAAGCAGGGATTAAGGATTGCTTAACGGATAGAAAACAGAGAGTAGGAATAAACGGGTCATTTTCAGGTTGGCAGGCTGAAACTAGTGGTGTACTGCAAGGATCAGTGCTTGGGCCTCAGCTATTCACAATCTACATCAATGATTTGGATGAGGGGACCAAATGTAATATATCCAAGTTTGCTGATGATATAAAGCTGGGTGGGAATATAAGTTGTGAGGAGGATGCAAGGAGACTTCAAGGGGATATAGACTAGCTAAGTGAGTGGGCAAGAGCATGGCAAATGGAATATAATGTGGAGAAATGTGAAGTTATCCACTTAGGTAGGAAAAACAGAAAAGCAGAGTATTTTTTAAATGGTGAGAGATTGGGAAATGTTGGTGTTCAGAGGGACCCGAGTGTCCTTGTACACGAATCACAAAGTTAACATGCAGGTACAGCAAGCAATTTGGAAAGCAAATGGTATGTCGGCCTTTATTACAAGAGGATTAGAATATAAGAGTAAAGACGTCTTACTGCAATTATATAGGGCCCTGGTGAGATCACACCTGGAGTATTGTGTACAGTTTTGGTCTCCCTACGTAAGAAAGGATATACTTGCCATAGAGGGAATGCAACGAAGGTTCACCAGACTGGTCCCTGGGATGGGGGGATTGTCCTATAAGAACATAAGAAATAAGAGCAGGAGTAGGCCATACGGCCCCTCAAACCTGTTCAATAAGATCATGGCTGATCATCGACCTCAACTCCACTTTCCTGCCCAATCTCCATATCCCTTGGTTCCCCTAGGATAAAAATCGTGCCTTTTACGTCCATCAAGTCCCTGTCATCACAAACCATCTTGTAGTAAAGCAACAGTGATTCCTCCCCTCCATCCGAATAGTTTTCCATTACAAATTTGCATGCTGTACTGCAATGAACACCTGTGCTGTCGACAACAGTGGCAGCACAGTTTCAGTTTGCTACCCTCAGCACGGTTGTGTGTGAACAACTATAGCCAAGTTATTTAGCCACAGGAGAGAAACATTAGCTCACCAAATGCCATTTGGCTGCTCTCTGGATTACTCACTGACATTCTTACTGTAACTACAACTATGGAGAAATTGAGCAAGAAATTTTGAAGCCTAGCCCAACAATTTTGACATGCCTTGCGTTGAAATATTTATCTGAAATTCGAATCATATTCTCTCATTCAACCTGAGCATCAAGCAGCACCTCGACTCCAGGTAACACCCTCTCGCTTCTTTTCTACTGCAGATAACAGTAGCAGTGAAGGCTTGTACTCGTCATAGTAGCAGCACTGGTGCTCTCTTTTTAATGTTCCGTTGTTCCGATCTATCTTTTCTTTCCAGTTTTGAAGAAAGGTTCGACCCGAAACGTCAACTCAAATTTCTGTCCATGGATGTTGCCTGACCTGCTGAGTTTTTCCAGCATTTTCTGTTGTTATTTCGGATTTCCAACATCCGCAGTATTTTGCTATCGTACTAGTGTTTGGTTCACTGCCACACCTCTTCTAGGAATGCCTACCTTGAAGAAGTTCTGCTCTTCTCTTCGACGGGATCTCCATTTGGCTCTTCAACCTTGTTCATCTTCATTACTTTCAGTTTCCCTTCTCGTGTTTGATACCTTTTATTGTCTCTTTTTTACTTCTTTTGTTTCTTTTATTCTTTTGTCCGATCGCAGCCCTGCCTCCGATCTATCTTTTCTTTCCAGTTTTGAAGAAAGGTTCGACCCGAAACGTCAACTCAAATTTCTGTCCACGGATGTTGCCTGACCTGCTGAGTTTTTCCAGCATTTTCTGTTGTTATTTCTCCCTTTTTCCTTCTTTGCCAGATTTTGAACTGCCTGATTGTCTAAAAGTTGAGTGTGTGTAGCAGTTCCTGCTGGAAATGGTACACATTCAGGCTAAAATTTGATGAATCACTCCACAAACAAACGCAGATAAAATAGTTCATCGCAGTTAAAAAGACAAACCATGATCTGTGCATGTTTGTTTTTAAATATGATGCGGAGGTGCCGGTGTTGGACTGGGCTGGACAAATGTGAGAAGTCGCACAACACCAGGTTATGGTCCAACAGCTTTATTTGAAATCACAAGCTTTCGGAGCGCTGCTCCTTCGTCAGGTGAAGTGAAGAGAAGCCTTCATGAATTGAATGTCTCTAATTTGACGACGTCAGCTTCGCTCATTTGGTAGCCTTTCCACCTGAATCAGGTGGTCACGAGTTCAAGCCCCACTCCAGAAATTGACCGTGCAATGCAGGCTGACACTTCAGTGCAGTGCTCAGGGAGTGCTGCATCAGTAGAATTGCCAACTTTCAGTTGAGACATTAAACCATTCTGCTTGCTCAGATGGACGTAAAGGATCACATGGCACATTTTTGTTTGAAGATCAGGGAGTTCTCCTGATGTCCTGGTCTACATTTATCCCTTAACCACCACCACTAAAAATAGATTAACTGGTCATTCAACTCATTGCCATTTGTGGGACCTTGCTGCGCACTAATTGGCTGCTGCGTTTCTTTACTGAAACCTCCCTCTCGCTTACAATCGATCTTTCCATTGGCCATGAGAATGTACATTCAATTAGAAAATCTCATTTTTGAAGATGCCTCCAAGATCCCAAAAGACAGGCTGAATGCACGTTTTAGTTACACTTGTAGTCCAGAACCTCTTGATTCCAGTTTCTCTTTACCCCCTCCTAACAACACTTTTCAATCAGGAGCTGCTCTTTAGACATCTGAAGCTTCTCAACCTGAAGATTGGATATACACGGGTCCAGAAAGTACTGCTGGAGATAATGGCAGATGAACGCTCAACACATTCACCTGACATTCCTTTGTCTGGTATTTTGATGTTAGTGTTATGCCGTGTATTTTAAATAGGTTAACGCCTCCTCTAAAAATACTAAATTTAATACTTTAAATTCTTAATAAAATCTACTAAATGAACACGGGTTGAATAAAATTGTTTTTCCCAACAATACTATCGCCAAAAAATGAAAAGCTTTGCTTTTGCGAAAGGCGATACCGGAGTTTGGGATCCCTTCCTTCATTAGTATTTTGTGATGTAGCCAAGGATGGCACTAGTTCTTACTGTAACACAGCAAATATAATTCAATAGATTGCTTAGGCCAAAACAGAAGGAAGGCTCCCTTCTTTGTTATGTCAGATTTTGTCTTTTGTTATTCTGCACTTTACACATTGGAATTGAGGGCGTGGGCAAGGCTCCTAAAAAGGTTTCAAAGAGCTGCACTTCAGCACCAGAAGAGGCACATGCAGCTCATGAGATGCTGGTTAGCCATCCTTGTAATAGTATTATTTTCGCAGGTCCGCGGCGTACTCTGGAGCTATGCCACAGACCGCAGTTTTTGGGCCAATGCCAAGTGCTGAATACAATCTTTCAAAAAAAATTAATGCCATGAAATCTAGTTTTTCTATTAGAACTGGTTTCTGGTGTGGCACCACCTTCAACTGTATATGATCTCCCCTCAACTAATCTCCCGTGTAAGCATGAACCCACCCGCTCCAATAAAAACACAAGCTTTAACACTTTCGATACACAGAATTGAAATAAAACATCTAGCATATATTTTTAAAGTAACAGGATGTGCACATAGATATAAGATTTTTGTCACACTTTTGTGTCAACTTTTCATTATAAATTCCTATGTCCACATCTATTACAAAAAACTGACAACGTGAACTTGTCTGCAGTATTTACACCCTCCCACCAGCAATACCACTGCTGCACCTCAGTTTTACATGTCTTAGATCCTCAGCCTGCAGTGTAGAGAAACTCATGTTCCAACCAACTCGACTTCTCTGCTTCCCAACTTGCCAGTGAATGCCAGGCTCCAATTATCCCCTGCTCTCTAACTCCACTTCACTTGAAGGCTGCACTTGGTGCTGGCCGTCCTTGTGCAATGCCATAACAGGCTGACGAGTATCAATTTAAATGGCAAACTAATACAAGAAAATATCCACAACAAAACCTTTAAATCACAATAAATGGAATGCTAAACCCCTTCAGTTAGGCCCACATATCCAAGTCAACATTTTCGGCTAGGAAACCGGAACAATCCATGGACATCATTAACCCTATTCATTGGTCAATCTGCTAAGAGGCACACTGGAGAAGTATGGAATACCCCACCTTCTCCTTTCTTTTTAGCTCCCCATTGTCTCATCGTCCATTAACAAGTCAGCGAAGGCTGGCAAAGCCTCGGGTAAGCCCGATTACAAATATCCATCACGACTGAGATTCAAAATAAAGTCTAGCACCATAGTAGAAAACTAGTATTTTTGCTAGTCATGATCAAGGTGCATATAATTATACACACTGAAATGTGAACTTTTACAGTGTGACTGTCGAACACTACACATGGATATGTAAAGATACACACAAATTTTAGATTTTTTGAATGGCATTACTTTAACATCGGCATTAGCCCATTAGTTTCAAAGAAGTTAATGCTGGTGTTAAATCCAATCAGAAAATCTAGTCTGCAGTAATTTACTATGGTACATGGTGAGTCAGTTGTGGCTGAGTGGTAACAGTCTTGCCTTGGAGTCAAAAGGTTGTCCCACTCCATAGACTTGAGCACAAAATCTAGACTGACACTCCAATACAGTACTGGATGAGTGCTGCACCGTTAGAGGTGCCAGTTGAGATGTTAAACCGAGGCCCGGTCTGCCCTCTCGGGTGGACGTAAAAGACCCCATGGCACTACTTTGAAAAAGAGCTGTGAAGTTCTCCCCAGTGTCCTGCTCAATATTTATCCTTCAACCTACATCACTAAAACAGATTATCTGGTCATTGTCTCATTGCTGTTTGCGGGACCTTGCTGTTTGCAAATTGGCTGCCCGTTTCCTACATTACAACAGTGACTACACTTCAAAAATACTTCACTGGCGCTTTGGGACGTCCTGAAGTTGTGAAAGGCACTATATACATGCAAGTCTTTTTTCCTTTCTCTCTTTTACATTTACATATGGATTTTTATTTAAGATGTGACTGCATAAACTGTTAATAATCAAAGTCCAACAAAATATGTTTTTGTTACAGATTGTTAATAGAATGCTTTGGTAAATGCACGTGTGCTCTAGATCTGGTAGAATGATGCAGTCTGCTGCAATATGGAAAACATTTAATTTTTTTTAATAACAAAGTAAGGTTACTACCTGAAGGTTTGCTTCTTCAGGCCTTTCGTTTTCTTCAGCATCAATGACACCAGTAAAGTGATCTTTTTCACTGTCTACCTGCTAATAGAAGAGCAAATTGCTTTTCTTAGTTACACATCAACTAAAGACACTAAATCAAATAAAGATTTTAAATTCATTTAAGTTTTCACTCGAAGATGTCAGTCTCTTCTAAAAGTCTGAGTATTATAAATATTTGCTTGGATAAAGCAATGCTGGTCACTCCCATAAGTGATCTGAGCATCTTACATTTGGGAGTATGTCCATATTGCCCAATGTCTAATTATACAATAGCATAACTCAGAGCTGTAACAATCGGACCTTGTATTCTGAGCCGGATATTCTGTCCTTCGCATGTGCCTTTGCATACGCTTATCCAATCTTTCTAAACTGACCTCCTACATTTGAGCTTCCAGCTCTGGGTCTCAGGCCTACATTTCAGTACAGGAAACTTTGTGCTATCCGGCACCCACGGGACCGAGCTGCTGCCGTTGCCTCAAAACTTCCGTACTCTCCAGAGTTAATGTTGAGAGATACGGAGATTCTTATCTCCGTATTTGACAACAAACACCGTTGCTTAGCAACAGCTTCTAAACACTCGGGTGTGGCCCTAAAGCTCTGTAGCTGAAGCTGTTGCTATAGCTACAGACCTTGCACAGCTTGACTGTTCAAACAAAGCAAAAAAAAAACAAACAAAAAGAACAAAAAACGGCTGCTGATTTTTGCCGGTGGCTCCAGATTGCCGGATAGCACAAAGTTTCCTGTATCTTGTTTTAAAACCTTACTGGCTGCCCATGTGTCCTCCTGTCATTTTTTTTTTCTTTGTGCCCTCAGCCAGGAACAGAGTTATGGCACGGACTTCCTCCCAGTTATTGATCCATCATGAGGTCTGTAAATGAAACCAGTTCCTCTGCTCCTCCTTTGGGGTGTCGGTTTAAGGAAATCATATCTCCTGCTGTTCTGAAAATGAATGGAGACAATTCTGGCTAATGGGCCTGGGGTGAGAATTGACCCTCACTGTATCAGTTTGAAACTAAAGGTGAGCTGTTCCATTCCAGGAACTGGCTTCAATAAACATCTTGCATGCCTGCAATCTGTGGCTGTTTATTAAAACTGGTGTGAAATCATGTAAAAACATAGCTCAATCCCCCCAAAAATCAAAACAACTTGACTTGATATTTTTGCTCAGTGTGGTGACAATGTTAGCTGAAGGTAGTCTGTCTGAGTATGTGCAGTGTGCTAAATTTGCCAGGATGCATCAGCTAGCCAAATGACAGAATACTTCACCCTCAGTCTCCAACAAAAAAACTATTTAGTTGATTTGTAAAATTCAAGAAAAGCAAGAGGAAAAAATTCAAAAACCCTATCCAGGTAAATTTCAAGCAGAGAGGGAGGGGTGTGTGGGTGTTGGGTGTGGGGTGTGTGTGTGTGTGTGGGGGGTGCGTGTGGGGGGCGTGCGTGGGGGGGGCGCGCGTGGGGGGCGTGCGTGGGGGGGGCGTGCGTGTGTGTGGGGGGGCGTGCGTGTGTGTGGGGGGGCGTGCGTGTGTGTGGGGGGGCGTGCGTGTGTGTGGGGGGGCGTGCGTGTGTGTGGGGGGGCGTGCGTGTGGGGGGGCGCGCGTGGGGGGGGGCGCGCGTGCTTATGTGCGAGACAAAAGGAAAGAGAATATGAAAATTACAAGAATGTACTGATTACACATCTGTTGTAACTTCTGTTCTACAAGCTTTGTAAGTGAATTAAGCTGAGAATGTGTGTCTTTTATCATCCCAATTTTGCTTCATTTTTCAAAAAAAAGTTGAATTTTCCAAGCAAAAAGGAAGCTTCGAATTCTCTCATTCTGATTACTTAGACCTGTGTGAGTGTGAGGGAGAGATACAAAGATAGAGGCAGGCAGATTGGACCTTCATTTCTTATTAAATTCTATTCGGAAAGAAAGACTTGCATTTATACACCTTTTACGACCTCAGGACATCACAAAGCGCTTTACAGCCAACAAAGTACTTTTGAAGTCGTCACTGTTGTAATACAGGAAACATGGAAGGCGTTTCCTACGTTACAGCACAGGAGGCCATTCGGCCCATCGTGCCCATGCCAGCTCTTTGAAAGAGCTCTTCAATCCAATTAGTCCCACTCCCCCGCTCTTTGCCCATATCACTGCATTTTTTTCTTTTTCAAGTTCATAAACAGTTTTCTTTCAAAATTTATTATTGAATCTGCTTACACCACCTTTTCAGGCAGCGCATTCCAGATCATAAAAAGTCCACGCATTAAAAAAATTCTTCTCATCTCCCCATTGGTTATTTTGCCAACTATCTTAAATCTGTGTCCTCTGGCTACTGACCCACCCGCCAGTGGAAACAGTTTCTCCTTATTTACTCTATCAAAACCCCATATAATTTTGAACACCTCTATTAAATCTCCCCTTAACCTTCTCTGCTCGGAGAACAATCCCAGCTTCTCTAGTCTCTCCACATTACTGAAGTCCCTCAACCCTGGTATCATTCTAGTAAATCTCCTCTGCACCCTCTCCAAGATCTTGACATCCTTCTGAAACTATGGTGCCCAGAATTGGACACAATACTCTAGCTGAGGGCTAACCAATCATTTATAAAGGTTTAACATAACTTTGTTGCTTTTGTACTCGATGGGCTGGTTTTTGTCAATGGGGGGCTTTTGGAGGCGGGACTCCCCTGCTATTTTCCCTTGATTGCCCTTGTTAAGTCCGCCCAGCGGGCTTAGCAGGCCAATTAAGGAAAAGCCAGTTACAGGTGACGTCAGCGAGTGCCGTTTCAACTGTCAAGAGCTTTTGACAGATGAAATGTCATCATTTGACAGCGCTGTGAAGCTGTCAAACACTGACAATCCGTCTTCTAAGTTGTGTCCTTACTCAAGACTCAGTTAGAGAGCTCTCCTGACCAGAAAGCAGAAGGCTGCAGCTTTTGACAGTTCAGCGGCCATTCTGCTTTCTGTGCCGGTGAGCTGAGGGACTCCCGAGACCTGAAGGGAGGAAGCCTGCAGGAAGAAGTAACGGTAAGTAAAACTTATTAAAACACTTTACACACACCTCACACACTTACCTCTGCACACATGTACCCATTATACTCACCTGCACTCCGGACATCTCGGCCCCTCTGACCCCCGCAGACCGACGGCCCGCCTCGCTGACCCTGGCAAGGTTCGGAGCCGTCGGGAAGCCCACACTTCAGGGCTCAAAATAGGGATTAGCCAAAAAACTGCCTGTTAACTATCTGTTAACAGGCAGTTAATTGGCATTAATCCCCTTCCCGCCTCGAGGAGGTGGGACCCGGCGCGGGTCGGCTACCCACCTCCTGGCAAGATGGCATGGAGGCGGGGTGGGCACCCGCCCCCAAATTCTGCCATTTTTCCGGCAGTCCCGCCTCCAAACCCGCCTCCCCAGGGCTGGCAAAATCCAGCCCTATGCCTCTATTTAGAAAACTAAGGATCCTGTATGCTTTTTAACAGCTTTATCAACTTGTTCTGCCACCTTCAATGGTTTGTGTCTGTGAACCCCCAGGTCTCTCTGTTCCTGCACCCCCTTTAAAATTATACCATTTAGTTTCTATTGCCTCTCCTCATTCTTCCTTCCAAAATACATCACTTCACACTTCTCTGTATTAAAGTTCATCAGCCATGAGTTTGCCCATTTCACCAGTCTGTCTATGTTTTCCTGAAATCTGCTACTATCCTCCTCGCTGTTTACTACATTTCCAAGTTTTGTGTCGTCTGCAGCTTTGAAATTGTGCCCCCTCTACCCATATCCAAGACATTAATACGATCAAAAAGATGCATCTATTTTTACTTTTTTTTTTTAAGTTGAATTTTGAAAGCAAACAACACCTTCTTGTGGAAAATCTGTCAAGAGGACAGGGGAGGAGAGGGTGAGGGCATCTCACTACAAATCTTTGGCAAAAGCAAGTGGGAGTGGATGGAGAGTTATGGGTGAGAGAAGTGGCAGAAAAATTAGAGGGAGGGGAGCACAACAGGGATCGAGCAGGCAGTTCATTAGGGAGGGCATAGGGCTAGTGATGGGAGTGTGTAGGGCTATCGATGGGAGCAAGAACATGGTAGGAAGGAGGGTGGTGGGAATGTGAAGAAATAAGGGATACAAAAGTAGCAAAGGGGGGGGGGGGAAAAGAGGGAGAAAAGAAAGGTAGCCTCCTAGGGCCACATCTTCCCCACAACCTCCCACAGAAAATGCAGCCTGCAGCAGCCGCTGGCACCTCGTTAGATTTCCCCGCCACACCATCCATCACTTCCCACCCAAAAGAAAAGAAAAAGACAAAGAAACAGAAAGACAAAAAGTTAAGAGATATTTTCAAGAGCTGGGCGACTTTCAGGCTTGGGCTGATAAGTGGCAAGTAATATTTGCACCACAGAAGTGCCAGGCAATGACTATCTCCAACAAGAGAGAGTCTAACCACCACCCCTTGACATTCAGCGGTATTACCATTGCCGAATCCCCCACCATCAACACCCTGGGGAATCACCATTGACCAGAAACTTAACTGGACCAGCCACATAAATACCGTCGCTACAAGAGCAGGTCAGAGGCTGGGTATTCTGCGGCGAGTGTCTCACCTCCTGACTCCCCAAAGCCTTTCCACCATCTACAAGGCACAAGTCAGGAGTGTGATGGAATACTCTCCACTTGCCTGGATGAGTGCAGCTCCAACAACACTCGAAGAAGCTCGACACCATCCAGGACAAAGCAGCCTGCTTGATTGGCACCCCATCCACCACCTCCAAACTGGTGCACTGTGTCTGCAGTTTGTACCATCTACAAGATGCACAGCAGCAACTCACCAAGGCTTCTTCAACAGCACCTCCCAAATCCACAACCTCTACTACTTAAAAGGACAAAGGGAGCAGGCGCATGGGAACACCATCACCTGCAAGTTCCCCCCAAGTCACACACCATCCTGACTTTGGAAATATATCGCAGTTCCTTCATTGCGCTGGGTCAAAATCCTGGAACTGCCTCCCTAACAGCACTGTGGGAGTACCTTCACCACATGGACTGCAGCGGTTCGAGAAGGCGACTCACCACCACCTTCTCGAGGGTAACTAGGGATGGGCAATAAATGCTGGCCTTGTCAGCGTGCAGTGATTCAGTCCTAACCGAGCAATGAAATGCACTGGGATTTTGCACAAAGGGATCCTCTAAATCATGTGTAACTGATACTAGTGTTGCTTTAATCTAATATAGCCGCAGTAAAAATCCACTGGGGCTTTTTGCAAAGGGATCCTCCAAAACTACATTGTTATTAATGTATTTTTCATGTGCCCTTTTGTGAAAAGTGGTTTTTGTGAAAAACGGTGGCATAGTGGTTAGCACTGTTGCCTCACAGCGCCAGAGACCTGGGTTCGAATCCGGCCTCGGGCGACTGTCTGTGTGAAGTTTGCACATTCTCCCCGTGTTTGCGTGGGTTTTCTCCGGGTGCTCCGGTTTCCTCCCACAGTCCAAAGATGTGCGGGTTAGGTTGATTGGCTATGATAAATTGACCCTTAGTGTTAGGGGATTAAATACGTGGGGTTACAGGGATAGGGTGGGATATGTGTTGGTGTAGGGGTTACGGGGATCGGGTGGGATACGTGTCGGTGCAGGCTCGATGGGCCGAAATGGCCTCTATCTGCACTGTGGGGTTTCTGTGATTCTGTGATTTTCTGACTTACTGTGTGCAATGTCACCAGAGATCCACTTGTACACACTGTCATGAATCTTATCATGACTCATGAAGTAACACTGGGCGGCCAGCTGGTGGCGCCGTCCAAGGAGTATAAATACTCGGGCGTGGGCCCAGCTTGCTCAGGATGTTTCTGTAACCAGGAACTAGTGATGTAACTAGAAACTCATGGTTGTGAAACAGTTGATTAAAGCCTTGTTTTATACTCAAACTAAGTGCTCAGTAGTCTTTTTACATCACATACTGTATATAAAAAAAAGGCATGTCGAGCAAGCATTTGTCCAAATTCAGCATGACACTAACTCATGCAAAATTCTGCGTGCCACGTTTGGGCTCAAGTTTTTATGTTAATAAAATAGCAACAAATTGCGTATTCATAAAATAGCGACAAATCTGAACTGTACAGGTAGGTAATCATAGAAATTTATGGCACAGGAGGAGGCCATTTGGCCCACCGTGTCTGCTGGCTGAAAAAGAGCTACCCAGCCTAATCCCACTTTCCAGCTCTTGGTCCGTAGCCCTGTAGTTTACGACACTTCAAGTGCATATCCAAGTCCTTTTTAAATGCGATGAGGGTTTCTGCCTCTCCCACCCTTTCAGGCAGTGAGTTCCAGACCCCCACCACCCTCTGGGTGAAAAAAGTTCTCCTCAACTCCCCTCTAATCCTTCTACCATTTAATTTAAATCTATGCCCCCCCCCCCCAGGTTATTGACCTCTCTGCTAGGGGAAATAGGTCCTTCCTGTCCACTCTATCTGGGCCCCTCATGACTTTATGCACCTCAATTAAGTTTCCCCTCAGCCTCCTCTGTTCCAAAGAAAACAACCCCAGCCTATCCAATCTTTCCTCACAGCTAAAATTCTCCAGTCCTGGCAACATCCTCAATGTATGAATCAAATCAAAAATAGGTATATAAACATTCAGTAAGAGCAAAAAAAAACAAGCATAACCACTCAGAAAAATAAAGCAATAAAAGGAGAGGAAATGAATTGAATCAACTCCAAATTATTTTGACACAATGCTTTCGGCCATCATCTTGGTTTCTCCATAAGAGGACTATTTCCTACTGAAAATACGGTTTGTGAATTACGACATTTCGAAGAAAATGATAGGACTTGCATATATCGTAGCATTTTCTGTTTAAAATGCCTGCATCAATGTTTTCCAGTTGGAGAACTGTACCTATGCAGGAAAACTCAGGCTGTTATTCATGGAGGTGCCCTGGACTATCCCTCTCAGCTGCAGCCTAAAGATGCATCTGTACTGACAACTTGCATCATTTTATGATTGACAGCAAAACAACCTATTCATCGAGCATTCCAGGACTTGTTTGTGAGCCCCACCAACTCCTGCATTCCTGTGTATCAACACAAAACGAATGCAGATGAGAAGACCCAGTGAAGCCACTATTGGAAACAGTTATGGTTACTGGAATATTTTTGGTTGTATAACTCAAAAATACAAATGAAGAAAAAAAACCTTCAAATTTTTCTGAGGAAGCATTAAGTGTACAACTGTGTATTAGCTGACCTCTTGCAACTGCAGTCAACAAGTAAGTGAGCCGAACTCTAAAACAACTCGGGAGAAGACTAGCAAATGGTGGGAAATTTGAACAGGAATGACTTGGAGAAGGTCTTTATTTTAATAACGTATCCCAAATGGTTACACCAGTTCCGTTTCTTTTATTTACTAAAGAACTCAAAAATAACCAGGATTCAATTCCACGGTGAAGGAGGATTATTAAAGTAAAACAGAAACTGCTGGAAACACTCAGCAGGTCAGGCAGTATCTGTGGAGAGAGAAACAGAGTTAACGTTTCAGGTCGATGACCTTTCAACCTTTTTCCAGTTCTGACGAAAGGTCATCGACCTGAAGCGTTAACTGTTTCTCTCTCCATGGATGCTGCCCGACCTGCCGAGTATTTCTAGCATTTTCTGGTTTTATTTCAGATTTCCAGCATCCGCAGTATTTTGCATTATTAAAGTTTGGAAGGAGGTTCTGAGTAAAAGTCCTGATTTAAATAGGTGTTTTATGGTAACACCAAGTACTGTTCCAGAGATAAGAGGCAAGCAATGAAATATGCACATTAGTTCAATTTTCAAAATTTTGGGTCTTTGTTACAAAAATCCATATCCTTAATAGGTAGACAGCTGAAGTGATGAGCCACTCTCCATATTACATGCAGAGGTTTATTTATGTATGAAAGTGTGATATTTATCTATCTGCAGTGGGCAAGAAAATAGCATTTGGTTATTTTCTACAATCTAATCAAAAAACCTATACTTCATTGCCTCTAGGGCATCTTTCCGAACTTCATCCCAAATTCTTCAGTGGAGATGTGAAGCCTTCCCTATTGGAGTACGCCACCCTTACAACTTCATAATAATCTCTGACTCATCATGAACAACGTCTCAGGAGATATTAAAATTCCATCTAAGATTCTCAATGATTTTAGCTTCAGGACTTCAAGTCTGGTTGATTTTCTTGCTGGTTGACAAATGTAACGTTTAAAAAAAATATATACTCTTCAGATACAGACTTTCTACTATTCAGACAAAAGTACAAAATGCGAGTTTCACATGTATTATTCAATTCGAGGAGACCTTACAAGCTCATCTCTGTCTCAAACAATTACACTCAAGAAACACAGTTGCTTCCCTTGATTAACTAAACTCGCCTATAATTAACTGGAGCAATCTCAAGTCAAATAACCACGTAACATTATTCTCATTCCCTGCCGCTCATTTGTGCCACTTGCTTAGACTATTCGACACATCAGATCCTTCCTTATTAGCCACTTACAGAGCTTGTGTTTTGTTTCAAAAATAGATTCACAGGTTTGGGAGCAAAGGACACAAAGCGTGCTCTGTCAATCTTAATATGGAACTCATACATAGCTATATAAATTGACAACTACATTTATGAAAAGTGATTGAAACAAAAAGAAACTGGGAGACCTGGTTCAAGGGAATCAATTTACAAATTTACAGGTGACAGTTTCCAAAATTATATTCAACTGCAGTCCACTGCTGAGAAAATATGATCAAGTGTAGAAGCTGAGAGGCTGCTTCCTGTGGCTGGAGAGTCTGGAACTAGGGGGGCACAGTCTTAGGATAAGTCAGCCATTTAAGACTGAGATGAGGCGGCATTTCTTAGAGAATACAGTTTTGGTCTCCCTATTTAAGGAGGGATAAACTTGCATTGGAGGCAGTTCAGAGGAGGTTCACCAGGTTGATTCCTGGAATGAAGGGGTTGTCTTATGAGGAAAAGGTTGGGCCTATACTCACAGAAACCCCACAGTGCAGATAGAGGCCATTTCGGCCCATCGAGCCTGCACCGACACATATCCCACCCTATCCCCGTAACCCCACGTATTTTAATCCCCCTAACACTAAGGGTCAATTTATCATAGCCAATCAACCTAACCCGCACATCTTTGGACTGTGGGAGGAAACCGGAGCACCCGGAGGAAACCCACGCAAACACGGGGAGAATGTGCAAACTCCACACAGACAGTCACCCGAGGCCGGATTCGAACCCGGGTCCCTGGCGCTGTGAGGCAACAGTGCTAACCACTATGCCACCGTGCTGTCATTGGAGTTTAGAAGAATGAGGTGTGATCTTATTGAAACATAAGATTCTGAGGGGGATTGACAGGGTAGATGCTGAGAGGATGTATCTCCTCGTGGGGGAATCTAGAACTAGGGGGCATAGTTTCAGAATAAGGGGTCTTCCACTTAAGACGGAGATGAGGAGGAATTTCTTCTCTCAGAGGGTCGTGAATCTTTGGAATTCTCTACCCCAGAGCGCTGTGGAGGCGGAGTCATTGAATATATTCAAGGCTGAGATAGACAGATGTTTGAACTACAGGGGAGTCAAGGGTTATGGGGAACAGGCAGAAAAGTGGAGTTGAAGCCAAGATCAGATCAGCCATGATCTTATTGAATGGCGGAGCAGGCTCGAGGGGCCGAATGGCCTACTCCTGCTCCCAATTCTTATGTTCTTATGTTGTTAATCTGTGGAATTCTTTATCTCAAAGGGCTGTGGATGCTGAATCATTGAGTAGATTCAAGGCTGAGATCGATTGATTTTTGGACCCTAGGTTAATCAAGGGATGTGGGGATTGGGCGGGAAAGTTGAGTTGAGGTCGAAGATCAGCCATGATCTTATTGAATGACGGAGCAGGCTCGAGGGGCCGTACGGCCTACTCCTGCTCCTAATTCTTATGTTCAATGTTAGAGCAACTAGCAGAATAAATATATTACAAAGAGCTTATTGTCTCCAGAATCTCTCTTTTAAAAAAAAGCATCAGGTAATCTCCCATGGCATTACTCACAAAACAAAACATTGCCTCTCTCCCTGTAACCATCTCTCTTCTCACCCCCTATTGCAATTCTGGTCTCTATCTTCCTGTATGACTCTAACACACTGTCTTTCATTTTTATCTTTGCAATGATGTCTCCAACTCTACATACGTCCCACTCTCTATGTCATTCATATTTTTTCTCATGTCGCTAGGTGTAGCTACAAGTCTTTCTTTCTTTCTATCCCTTCTCTTTTTGTTTCTCACTGTCCTTTTCCTCTCAGCTCCTGTGGAGACCTGGAGCCAGAGTCAGGGCTGCAACCTTCTGACAGCCACATAACAATCATGTCTCTTCTGACTGACGAGTGGGGTTCTAGAAAATGGAATTGGGAGGGGGTTTAGGACAGGGCACAGGTCTCAGGAGAAATCGTTGCAGGAACTGGGGCAGAGAAGAAGCAGAATTCAGGGTTCGGACATTCCTTTGCCCCAGGCTGATCTTTCTGTCGACATCATGCTAGATCCATAGCCATGGTTGCTACTGAAGTGCAACACAGATGGGCGAGATAGAAACTTGGGAGTCCAGGACGGCAGGGCCTGGGGCCAAGAGGGTGAAAGGCTCACCCTCACCCAAATCACCAAGGGAACATGCTGGGAGGGAGAAAATAATCTGGCTGGAGAGCAGAGTACAGTGAGTTGTTTGAAGGAAATCAATTCCAAATTACATTCATCTACTGTCTACTTTTAGCAAAGCGCTCAGAAAATATAATCAATGCTTTAACCTCGGGCAGAACAAGCAAAGTACAAGTAACTGAGCATTCCCAGTGTCTCTCTTTTGCATTATGTTGCTACAAAGCCAATTCCCACCAGTATACACCGGTGTTTTATAGCCTTGGGTAAAGTATTAATATTGGGGGAGGGACTGAAAGCAACGAGAGGCACAATCCAATCAGGAACCTATTGGAAGACTGATTCAGATCAAAAATGTAAGCAAGTTGGTACATTGCCAGCAATTTACACCATACAGAGATCAAAAGAATGTTGGAGCCGTGATCAGAGTTAAGGATCGTCAGTACAACTTGAACATGCTGAAGCTATTTCTGGTATTACTCACTTTCCTTAAATTATTGAAAGGAAACTACTTTCACAATTTTAATAATTTACTCAAACAAATTCTCAATGCTCCTGCACTACGTAATTTTTTTTTTTAACATTTCATGTTGAAATACCCAACCATAACAGGAAAAAACATCCATACAACAGCGAATCACACCACTTATATAATTGATTCATCTAAACCAGACCACTGCTAAGGTACCAAACAAACCCCCAAAATGAAGGAAATTGGAGCCAAATGACCACATATTATTAAATAAGTAAAAGCTTCAGTACTTGCCCCGATTAGTTCTGCCAAGGCTAAACTCCAAACGCTACTGGCTGTTTTCAGTCCATTGATCTGTTGCTGCTCGAGGTCAATAGTCTTTCAATTTTCACATTAGTCTAACTACCACAGGAAAAGCCAGGACAGAACTGCTAATCACATCACTTTTGTAATCAATTAATTAATCTGCTTAAACCAGCCCTCTGGTAAGGCACCAAACAAAGAAGTTTAATCAGTTCTGACAAGGTTCGACCCGAAACGTTAACTCTGTTTCTTTCTCCTCGATGCTGCCTGACCTGCTGAGTGTTTCCAGCACTTTCTGTTGTCATTTTAAGTTTAATCACTTCCTGGTATTCATCAGCTAAAATTATGTTAATTAAAGTCAAAATACACTTTCACTGTCCGAGTCTTTCGGATGTGACATTAAACCGATGCTCCCTCTGTCCTCTCAGGTGGATGTAAAAGATATCATGGCACGATTTGAAAAGCGGCAGATTTCTCCCAGTGTCCCTCATTTATCACTCAACCAACATCACTAAAATAGATTAGCTGGTCATTATCGAATTTGTGGACTCTGCTGTGCGCAACTTGGCTTCCGCAATTCCTTACATTACAACAGTGACTACACTTCAAAAGTACTTAATTTTCTGTGAAATAATTCCTTGTCATGTGGTTATGAAAGATGCTATATAACTGCAAGTTCCTTCTTTTTTAAATGCCACATTGTACAGACCCTTCACGTTCCACGGGTCCCTCATTGCTCGACTATAATGAGAGCAAAACAATGCTTTTCTAAATGGACACAATGATTATTTATAACAAAACATAACAAAGTGTTATTAAAATCTAGTTTGCTCAAAATAAAGCCCTTCCTCCAATCTGTTGAGGAGTTTAAACACATTACAGGAAACTCTTTTTTATCCGGCACCGATGGGACCCCGGTTTATCCAAAAGTCCGTTTTACAGAGAGGTATAGCAAAAGGTACGAGAGCCCGGTACACAGCAACAGATCCAGGCGTCCCTGTTGCTTAGCAACAGGTGCAGGAACCCCACCACAAGATCCAGGCGTCCCTGTTGTTTAGCAACAGGTGCAGGAACCCCGGTTACACAGCCGCAGATCCAGGAACGGCCACTAATATGAAGTAAAACTTAACCAGCAAAATTCAGGAGTAGGTTCGGGTAACAGAGATTTCCAGTTATTTAGGTGCCAGTAAATCGAGAGTTTCCTGTAATGTTACTTTTCACCCATGTCATTAGATTTTCCCCATTCTGAAGAAGATTGACAGGGTAGATGCTGAGAGGTTGTTTCCCCTGGCTGGAGTGTCTAGAACTAGGGGGCAGTCTCAGGATAAGGGGTAGGCCATTTAAGACTGAGATGAGGAGGAATTTCTTGAGGGTTGTGAATCTTTGGAATTCTCTGCCCCAGAGGGCTGCAAATGCTGATAAGTATATTCAAGGCTGAGATAGATAGATTTTTGGACTCTAGGGGAATCAAGGGATATGGAGATCGGGCGGGAAAGTGGAGTTGAGGTCGATGACCAGCCATGATCTTATTGAATGGCGGAGCAGGCTCGAGGGACCATATGGCCTACTCCTGCTCTTATTTCTTATGTTGTTATAACCCGAGCCAGCGGCAATGCAGGTGACATTGTTCCTACAGTATCTACCTCCTCTAATTTTAAGCAACCACCGGGAAGTAAATGGTAGCAAAATATCTCAACTCAAAGTATTTTATTTCCAACGTCCCCAGATGGCTGTCAAGACTGGGAAACCCCAGCAAAGAAACTCACCATTTCTATAACTGACCATCAATGCTCTAACATGCTGCGCCACTGGACTAACATAAGAGCTTGTTAAAGTATAAACCACTGAAACTAAATTTTAAAAGTTTGGGGTTCGTGACCAACAACAAACATTCATTTTTAATAACCTGAAAATTCAGTTACCATAAAAGCCCCTCTTTTGTACTGAAACTGTTAATTTATAAGCAGGTTAATCACATCCTGGTTTCTGGACAACATCACGCTTCTTCTCATTGCTGTGTGTGTTCTACTGGGTCTGCACATAACCCCATAAAACAACATGAAGTATAGTATTTTTTCGACAAACTCTTCATAATTCATGGCGTTAACGATTTGCATTTCCATGACTGTTCTCCAGCTGTTGCAGAGAGCAGAATGTAAAAAGCGAGAGGTGAGTTGTTTGCACTTAGTGACACCGAACACGGGGTCAGTGCTCCTATATGTAGAAAAACTACATACACGACAGAAATACAGCAGATCCTCCAGGCGTCATACAATTTGTGTAATAAACTATAGGAAGAAGATATGCCTTTTCTTAAAAAAATCCATAAGGACACACTGGATTGCCCCAACTGTAAGAACCTTATGTTGAAACAACTGTTTGTTTTGGCTACTCATCTGAATGACCCAAAGTCACCTCTTCAGGGGATTGAGAGTCTTGATTCAACAGCAGGTCAGTTACACAATAGGAGTAGGCCATTTCACTCCTTGAGCCTGTTCACAGAATCACAGAAACCCCACAGTGCAGATAGAGGCCATTTCGGCCCATCGAGCCTGCACCGACACATATCCCACCCAATCCCCGTAACCCCTACACCAACACATAGCCCACCCTATCCCTGTAACCCCACGTATTTAATCCCCCTAACACTAAGGGTCAATTTATCAAAGCCAATCAACCTAACCCGCACATCTTTGGACTGTGGGAGGAAACCGGAGCACCCGGGGGAAACCCACACAAACACGGGGAGAATGTGCAAACTCCACACAGACAGTCGTCCGAGGCCGGATTATGTCTGATCTGTGCCTCAACCTCATTTACCAGCCTTTGTTCCAGATCCCTTGATATCCTTATGGAACAAAAATCTATCGATCTCAGTTGAAAATTTTTCAATTGAACCAGCATTCAGCCTTTTGGGGAGCGAGTTCTGGATTTCCACGACCCTTTTGTCTGAAGAAGTGCTTCCTGATTTCACTCCTAAATGGCCGAGCTCTAATTTCAAGATTATGCCCTCCTGTTCTAGACTCACCTGACCAGAGGAAATCGTTTTTCTGTAAGTGCCCTATGGAATCCCTTAATAATTTTAAATATCTTGATTAAATCACCCATCAACCTTATAAACTCATGGGGATTCTAGACTAGGGGGCATAGTCTAAAAATTAGAGCCAGACCTTTCAGGAGTGAAATTAGGAAACATTTCTACACACAAAGGGTGGTAGAAGTTTGGAACTCTCTTCTGCAAACGGCAATTGCTGCTAGATCAATTGTTAATCTTAAATCGGAGATTGATAGCTTTTTGTTAACCAAAGGTACGAAGGGATATGAGCCAAAGGCAGGTATATGGAGGTAGGTCGCAAATCAGCCATGATCTCATTGAATGACGGAATGGCCTACTCCTGTTCTTATGTTCCTATAATACAAGCCGAGTATATGCAACCTTCATTCTGGCGCATCGACGTTGCACCCCTTCCAAGGTCAATATATCTTCCCTTAGATTTGATGCCCAAATCTGAATGCAGTACTCCAAATGGGGTCTGACCAAGGCTCTGTACAACTAAAGAGTCACTTCCTCACTTTTGAATTCCAAATCCCTTGAGATAAAGGCCAACATTCAATTATTATTTTTGATTACTTTATGTACCTGTGCACTCGCTTTTAGTGATCAGTGTAGTGATCAGTTATCAGTCTCATCTATGAACTCTTCATAAATCTACCATATATATATATCTATAAATAATATATATATATATACTATATGTCTGCATTAACTGGCAGTAGCCACTAATAGCTACTGTTATTCAACTTCTGGCTAATACAATCATTACTGATCTCTCTCTAGATCTACGTATCTGTATACATTTCACTGACTGGTATCCACACCCTTATCAGATTTGTAGCTTTTTCCTCACTTTAGCCCAATCATCAGGTTAATTGCAGCATGGTTCCGGGACAGCAAATTTATTCTCTGTTTCACTGGGTCTGGAAGAAAGATCAAGGAGCAGCAAGAAGGTGTCAGAGTCCTAGGAAAAGTAGCAGTACCAAGCTAATCACAGGGCTGGGATATTTTAAGCATAATAAAATTCCATTAACGTACAAGGTAGGAGGATTAGCAAGATATTCTTTGGTTGTTAAAAAATATTACATTTTAAAATTTGTTTTTGCTGTTCTGTGTCACAGTAGCTGATTTCAGGTGTCTTTATTTAGCATTTACAAAATTTGGAAAGTGATCAACTACATCACAAGACATTCTGGCATGTTGCAAGTCATTACACAATGTACATGACTTTATAAAATATCTGTGCATGCCGCATGGCCATTATATTGTACCAAAAAACACTAGGCATTTAGTTAAGTATGCTGTTGCATCAAAAGGGAGATGCTCAAAATGTTCCTCTGTGCAGAGCTATAGCAAAATTCCTTTTTTAAACAGTTCAGTAAAAAAAATCTTTAACTTTATATAGAAAATATATCCAATTTTTAGATCTGCATTTTTGTTTTATAGTGTGTTTTTTGCTTGTGCTGTCCTTAAGTTACTAAAATATAAGCCAAAGTGGCAACGTTTTTAAATTGAAACCTGGTTTTCACATTTATTTCTATATTATTACACCATATGGAAGCAGTAATTCAGCTGCTGGCTAATACTACCATTACTGACCGCTCACTCTCGATCTACATTATCTAACATATTTAATAATTGACAGGTATCCACACCCTCATCACATCTGTAACTTTCTCCTCACTTTTACCCAATCGGCAGGTTAATCACAAACTGGTTGCAGGACAACATAAAATGTGCGTTATTGACAAATTAAACATCAGAACTCAAGTCATGATCCCATTCTCCTGCACCGCCCAAGTTTGTTTTTTCAACTTGGCAAAATGTGCCAATTCTGTAAACACAGATCTAATCTAGCTGGCACTGTAACTGCACATCACTTGGAGTAGGCCAGAAACGCTTAATGCCCAAAATGTATTTTTTTAAATTAAGAGTTTAATGAAATACTAATCCACCCGATTATTATCAAATTAAAATAAAAGGTGCATTTATTTATACTTTTCCCCTTTGTTGTTTGATCCTCGATCTTATTATTTTTTAATAAAATCACAGCAGCACTTGTTTGCAGCCTTCTTTAAAAGCTGTGTTTACAGGTCGTGTGACGAACAGGCCGACAACAGGAGGATCACCTTGCCTCCAATCATGGCTACCCAGCAAAGCTTGGACACTGCAGAGTGAACGACGTGAACAGAAAACAATACCGCTGTAAAAACGTTACCATGCTTTCAACTGCCGGCGGACTTCCAGCACGGAAACGGGCGAGAAGGAGGAGGAAAAAAAAACAATCAAGAGATTATTGCAGTTCTCGGTCAGAAAAGCGAACGACACAGTCCAAAAAATTCCGCGCTCTCCAAACAGCCGCCATTTCCAAAGCAGCGACCTCCGGAGGGGGGACCTGACTGAACCGGTGAGTCACCACAGAGCGCCGACTGCAGCCAGTACGGAAAGCCGGAGGAACGCACGTAACACACTCTCTCAAGTCGCGGCCACACACATGCGCGCCCGTCCCTCCCGCCGAATTCAAACGCGCAGCGGGCGCGGGCACCGTCCCATTCAAAGGTGCAGTACGCACGCGCACATGCAGCCCCGTTCAAAGGTGCACCGCGCATACTCCCTACCCCCCCACCATTCAAACGTGCATCACGTACCCCCCCCCCGTCAACGTGCATCACCGAGCTCGGTGAGGACGGAGGTGGGCGGTGGACGGACGTTAATAGCGAGGGGGGGGAAAAAAAACATCTGTGCTGCTTCGGACCTGCCTGCCGCCATGTTGGGCCGGAGTGAAGTGCTGAGGGGAGGTTTTGCTTTGTGATCTGTTTATTTTCCTCTACTGTTTAAATAAATATTTCTTTTTTTTTTATTTAGAGAAAGAAGCGGCTTGTGCCAATCAGTTAGTGGCTCCGGGCTCCCAGAAAGCGGTAAGGCTGGCTTTAGATACTTTCTCTGGGGCAGGCTCACCGTTTGTCGTCTGTGCCTTTCCTGAAATCAATTTCTTTGTTGTCAAACTTGTACTTTGGCGGCCGCTGTAAACTTGCTATAGAAGAAAATTAACCGGCAAGTTAATGCGCCAGCGACTTCTCCAACCGCTTTCACTCGTGTCAAATCCTTTTTAAATTATTAACGGAGGAACTTGAGTTCTTGCAGCTGCTGCAGTTCTGCTCTGCTCCTGCCTGTCACTGTCCAATACTGTTGAATTTAGGCTTTTTTTCTCTCTACCTTTGGCTTTAAAAAGTTTGTGCTTCGTGTTTTTATTTGGAACGAACTCCATAGGGGTAAAAAGGGGGATGGGAAATCTGAAGTCAAGATAGAAAATGCAAGAATTCTGAGAAGAGGAGCCATCTGGCGAAAGTAGCCCCTTCACCTGTAGTCCCTTTCTACATGGTGAAAATCATTGCCTCAAAATCTCGACTTCTCTGATGCATCTCAAAGCTATTCTCATAACCTCAAAGAAAGAACTTGCCTTTATATAGCACCTTTCACGACATCCCAAAATGCTTTACAGCCAATGAAGTACATTTGAGGTGTAGTCACTTGCAATGTAGGAAGATGTGGTAGCCAAGGTCCCACACACCGTAATTAAATGATTGTCCAATTTAATAGGGTTGAGGGATGAATGATCACACAGGGAGAAAGTCCCAGCTCTTCAAATAGTGCCATGGATCCCTCTGTTGCATCCACCTGAGAGGATAGATGGGACCGTAACTCTTCACAATCGTCAGCTCATTCAGAACGATACAGGCCGTGTCCTCCCCTGCACAGTGCTGCATTCCCATCCTCTTGCCCTCTTCAAGCACTGCTGGCCCCCAGCAAGTTGACTTCAGAATTCTCTTTCTCGCTTTAAAATCCCTCAATTGCTTCAACCCAGGGTAAGATGATTTCCTGCTTTATTTCCCTGTAGAGATCCTTCACTCCTCCAACACTGGGTTTTTCTTTTGTCCTGGATTTCATCATTGGTGGCCAAACATTTAGCCAATTTGTAATTCCCCACCTTCCTTCCCTCCCTACTTTTAAAACTTTCTCAAAACCTTCCTCTTTGACAGTGCCCTCTAACCCTCTGCTTTGACATATCTTTCTGCATGTGAAGCTTGTTGCAAATCAACCAATTCTGTTATGTGCTCCAACTTCTGAATTGTTTCTCATGTATTTTTGAATAATAAAATCCTTGGGCTCTACTCTACCTTTTTTGTAATATTTTGCATTTGAATTTTTGTTTATAAAGTTAAATAAATTTGTTATGAATGGAATTATGTTCGCAGAGTGGTATGGGAGACCGAAAGAAACAGGAAAATGATCATAATGTGCACACAAATTTAGATTTTGTATTTAATATCTGTTCTTGTGTAGATATGTAACATTTTCTATGACTTATCATAGAGTAATTTGCTGTAAGTATTTATCCATGCAGGTCATTTGAACCAATGATACTTTAGTTCAAAGTTGTGTTCCTTACTAATTGATCCCTTATGAGTCATCTTGACTCTTTTGGAACATTAACTGTATTTAGTAATAAATGCAGTTGTGAAAATTGTAGTTTGTGCTTGAAGGCAAGTCAAGACTCCATATATTCGCTTGCCTACAATCTGTTAAGGCAGGTGTACTGGGCGTCTGGGGGAAAAAAATAATTTTATGTCAATGTAAACATCAGTATTCAAACAAAGCAAAGGTTACCTAGCAGCCAGTTATTTGACTGTTTGTTTGTTTTTGTATGTTAGTACAGTTTATCCGTTACAGAACCAGTAAATGGTGATAAATTAGGTGCTGGCTTTTAAGTTGTTTTAAATAGCCTATTTGTATAAATCAAAAAACAAATTAACTCAGTGCCTGAATTGACAGTATGAAATGTTGAGCATATTACATTTATAATTGTAATGGAGATATTCCATGATTTCTAGTAATTATAAAGTAGATGTTTTGGAAAACACCATATTAAGTAAAATTTTATTCAAGTTTCATTTCCAAAAAGAAATCCCAATGTTGTCACCAGGCTTATTTTATGTACTCGTACCCCATGCTAAAGAAAAAATTGTCCTAGCCAACACTTCATTGTTACATCATATCCTTGTGATGCTATTAATTAATTCTTAGCTTGTTCCTGCTGTGGCCTACACCAGTGACAACAGTACTTGACACTAGCATTACATAGCTTAATGCTCTTTCTAGATTGCAAGCAAGTTTGGAAGGACACTTGCTATGCTACATTTCAAGCGGACACTCCAAATATTTCACGTGCCCACCATAACGCTTTGTTGAAATCTTTGCATCAACACTGTTTCATGACTGTATTACACTTGGTACATATTTCAAATTGAAGTGCATTTCAAGGTTTCAGTGAATGAACAGAATCTCAATAGCCACTTTGTTTTATAATCTATTTTAGCAAGTTGAGTAAATATTTTTACTGGTAGCTCCAAATTCCCTTGTCATCAGCAATATTACATTGTGTAGGGGGGGGGGGAAATCCTTCTTTCTACCTGCAAAGCCCTATTGGGGTATTCTGAGGTATGCAAAGGCCAGTGGAAATATCTAAATGTTCCAGGTCAGAGTTGTTCAGTAAAGATTTTGGACATAAAATAACCCTTCAGAAATGCATTGGTGGTTAGATGAGCAAACAGGAATTTGGAAAGGATGATCAGTACACATGCCAAATGCAACAGCAAGAAATTGTTTCAATACTGTAACAGCGACATGTTAGAAATGAGAACACTGAAGGTTGGCAATAGGGCCAAAATTGTGGATGAACATAAAATAGTTAATGTACTCTATTTTTTAAGTATTCAGTAGGGCAGACACTAGTAATGTCCACCACAATTGGAGATAATCCAAATAGATTTAATGACTGACATCAGTGAGATGGAGGTCCTAGACAAGCTTAAAGGATTCAAAATAAACAAATCTCTGGGGATAGATGTACTTAGCTTAGTGTACTGAAGGTGCTTTTACAGTGCAGGAGTGCGGCAGGAGGCAGACACCTAATTCTCCCTCAGTCAGCTGCACTCTATAGTGGTAAGGAGGTAAGATTCTGGGAACTAATTGGATCTTAGACAAATGTGGGTGTGCAAATGTTTTGTCAAATCAAGGGAGCTGACTTCTCTGAAGTAAATGCGGGAAGCCAATCTCTATTTGTTATCTGGGTCTCTGCATTACACAGCAGAGTCCAGCAGTGCTACAGAAACAGAGTTCCAAACTCAGCCCAAAAGTGGGAGACTGCCTCAGTTTGCTCTGCCGGAACAGGATCCTGGAATAAATGCAAATGTATAATCACCTTAACAGAAAACCAAGTTAAGATTTGTGAGGTGCTGACACTTACTATGAAGGAGTCATTGAATGCTGGGGCGGTTCCACTAAATTAGAAATGAGCTAATACAGTCCCATTTTCAAAAAGGTGACGAAATAGCAACTACAGACCTTTTTAGACTTGCATCAACGCTAAATAAAATTATATTGATTTATCAGGAGCTGAGCATGACTGATGAGAACTTGCTAACAGCTCTAACGTGACTTCAGAAAGGGAAGATCCTGTCTGATCAACTTCCTAGATTTTGTTTTGAGGAAGTGACATTCAAAGTAGACTACTGAGGTTTACAACAGTGGCCCAACAATTGCTGTGGCAGGCCACCGAACGGCGCCTGCTGTTAGTTAGACTTGCCCTTGCCTGTTTAATGGCGACGATATTTTACTCTGCAAGTGTATGTTGGAAACGGCGCAGCGCCCTCTACAAGGCATCTGGGACCTGAGTGAACAGGGTAAGCAACTATGTATCTCCTAAATCAATCAGATTGAAGGATTCTGAAATTAACAGCCCAAAGACTGACAAGGAAGTGTAATTTAAAATGGCCAAATCAGGTACAGAAAGAGAAATAGAGAGGGAAAGAAAGATTGGATTGAGAGGAAAAAGAGAGGCAAAGGAAACGTTTTTAGAATTTTAAAAAATTTAATTAATTTAATAAAAACTCCTACAATTAAAACCTGAAGAAATGGGACTCCACACTTGTAATTGTTTATTTTCAGAGCCAGAGGAGTTGACTAGCAGTAATTAACACTCATCATGTAATTAAAAAGGTACTTAGACTTGAAATGATTTAACTTAACATTCTGTGGTGAGTTTACTTCATATCTACCGTGCAAGTACGGAAACTTCACGCCGCTCAATGTATTTCAATGGGGAGCCAGACAGAGAGATGCTGTTTTCATGAAGCTTTTGGTGGCGTGGAGCACCTTCGACAGCAACGTTTCGATTTCCGCATTTAATCATGCATCTGCCCCCACCTGAAGTTGGTGTGGCATTTACACATAAATAACGGTGAACACTATTAGCCTTGCCATTATTTTGACAGCAGTTTTGGGGAAATTGAGTACGCTGTCCAGTTTTGGTCACCAAGACACAAGGGAGACATTCAACTCTCATGAGTATGAAGAACAGCCACAAAGCTGATTCATATTTGTGATGGTGTGGAGATGCCGGAGTTGGACTGGGGTGGACAAATGTAAGAAGTCACACAACACCAGGTTATAGTCCAACAGCTTTATTTGAAATCACAAGCTTTCGGAGCGCTGCTCCTTCGTCAGGTGAAGTGGAGAAATGCATAAAGACACAGCTTATATAGTCAGAGAATCATGTCAGATGTTTACAGGTAATGTTTCCAACTGCCATTTATCACACCTCGGCAGAGAGATAATCACAGCAATCAAAGGTGTGAATGGTGTCCAAACAGGTCAGTCAGGAAAACATTACATCAAAGAACAATGAGGTGGGGTCACAAGGGGTCAAATATTGCAGATGCTGGGGTCTGTATGAAAAAACAAAAAAACAGACAAAAAACTTTTTTTTTTGCTGGAAATCACAGCAGGTCCGGCCGCATCTGTGTAGAGAGAACAAGCCAATGTCGACTCGAGTCTGGATGACCCTGTGTCAGGTGGGGTGACATGGACCCAAGATCTCGGTTGAGGCCGTCCTCATGGGTGCGGAACTTGGCTATCAGTTTCTGCTCGACGATTTTGCGTTGTCGTGTGTCTCGAAGGCCGCCTTGGAGAATGCTTACCCGAAGATCGGAGGCTGAATGTCCTTGACTGCTGAAATGTTCCCCGACTGGGAGGGAACACTCCTGCCTGGTGATTGTTGCGCAGTGTCCGTTCATCCGTTGTCGCAGTGTCTGCATGGTCTCGCCGATGTACCATGCTCCGGGGCATCCTTTCCTGCAACGTATGAGGTGGACAACGTTGGCCGAGTCACATGAGTATGTACCATGCACTTGGTGGGTGGTGTCCTCATGTGTGATGATGGTATCTGTTGATGATCTGGCATGTCTTGCAGAGGTTGCTGTGGCAGCGTTGTGTGGTGTCGTGGTCGCTATTCTCCTGAAAGCTGGGTAATTTGCTGCGAACGATGGTCTGTTTGAGGTTAGGCGGCTGTTTGAAAGCGAGTAGTGGAGGCGTGGGGATGGCCTTAGCGAGGTGTTTGTCGTCATCAATGACATGTTGAAGGCTGCGAAGAACATGGTGTAGTTTCTCCGCTCTGGGGAAGTACTGGATGACGAAGGGTACTCTGTTGGTTGTGAAACACGGGACACAACCAACAGAGTACCCTTCGTCATCCAGTACTTCCCCGGAGCGGAGAAACTACGCCATGTTCTTCGCAGCCTTCAACATGTCATTGATGACGACGAACACCTCGCTAAGGCCATCCCCACGCCTCCACTACTCGCTTTCAAACAGCCGCCTAACCTCAAACAGACCATCGTTCGCAGCAAATTACCCAGCTTTCAGGAGAACGGCGACCACGACACCACACAACCCTGCCACAGCAACCTCTGCAAGACATGCCAGATCATCAACACAGATACCATCATCACACGTGAGGACACCACCCACCAAGTACATGGTACATACTCATGTGACTCGGCCAACATTGTCTACCTCATACGTTGCAGGAAAGGATGCCCCGGAGCATGGTACATCGGCGAGACCATGCAGACACTGCGACAACGGATGAACGGACACCGCGCAACAATCTCCAGGCAGGAGTGTTCCCTCCCAGTCGGGGAACACTTCAGCAGTCAAGGACATTCAGTCTCCGATCTTTGGGTAAGCATTCTCCAAGGTGGCCTTCGAGACACACGACAACGCAAAATCGTCGAGCAGAAACTGATAGCCAAGTTCCGCACCCATGAGGACGGCCTCAACCGAGATCTTGGGTTCATGTCACGCTACATGTAACCCCACCTGACGCAGGGTCATCCAGACTCGAGTCGACATTGGCTTGTTCTCTCTACACAGATGCGGCCGGACCTGCTGTGATTTCCAGCAAAAAAAATGTTTTTTGTCTTTTTTTTGTTTTTCATACAGACCCCAGCATCTGCAATATTTGACCCCTTGTGACCCCACCTCATTGTTCTTTGATGTAATGTTTTCCTGACTGACCTGTTTGGACACCATTCACACCTTTGATTGCTGTGATTATCTCTCTGCCGAGGTGTGATAAATGGCAGTTGGAAACATTACCTGTAAACATCTGACATGATTCTCTGACTATATAAGCTGTGTCTTTATGCATTTCTCCACTTCACCTGACGAAGGAGCAGCGCTCCGAAAGCTTGTGATTTCAAATAAAGCTGTTGGACTATAACCTGGTGTTGTGACTTCTCTCATTTGTGAGGAAAGGCTAGAAAAACTTGGCCTCTTTTAGTGTTGAAAGATGCGATTAAAAGGGTCTCTTTGAGGTCTATAAGATGGTAAATGGTATAGAGAACAGTAAATCCAGAATGCTATTTCAGATTATAAGACAAGGGGTCATGTGTTCAAACTAGCAAAAGACAAAGTTAGGACTGGTGTTGGTACTCTCTGCACAAAGTGGTCAAGATGTGAAGTAGACTTTCAGGTAGGGTGGTGGAGGCAAAAACTGGAATCATTCATGTTGGAAAGAATTGGATGCTGTGTTTAAAGGAGAGAATGGATTGCCTGCAATGGCTGAATAGCTTTCCTCAACCAAATTGAACTTGGATGATATCCAGAACCAGACGTGATGCATGCATTTTATGACGTGAATACAGAATATGTGCCTCCTATCTTCACTGCCAGCACCTGAAAATTCCCAACAGCTGTGTGCTTATTCTCAACTTTAGAAAGTGTTAGCTGTAGATATGATAATTCTCAGCATTAGTGCTTTGGGAGCCCTCAGTCAATGGACTGTTCTTCACGTGATAGATAGCGAGCATCAAAGATCACCGATGCAGTTCAGAATTTTGCTCTTGCAGATTTATTTTCAATACTTATCTATAGTATATAAAAGTGACATGCCAGCAATGTTTAATTGTAGGGTACTACATAAAATGTTTGTGAACACTACACTTTGTTTGATAAGGGAAGAATACCTGTAGAACTTGTAGAGTTATCTTCATTCATGGAGTAAAATTTACATTCAGCAACGGAATCCGCACTATCCTGCAAGTTGAACATCCCAGCTGGGTCTAATTTCTGGAATAGTAATTTTGCTACTGTTTAGAACAGGTGAGCTAAAGTAGCTGTGATATAGTGATTGTCATTTTTCCCAAGACCATTAATACATGTTTATTTAGCATGACTACTGTCCTATAGAAATGAGCACTTTTTCACAATTTGCTATACAACGTACTTTTTAGTGGTTTTGTGCGTAATGGGTGAACAGGACCTAGTATGGGACAAGAGATGGGTGGCAGAATTCTGGATGAGTTGGACTTTGCATAGGGTGGAGCCCAGCAAGAAGGCGGCACGAGAAGTCGAGCTTCAAGGTGAAGACGACTTGGGTAAAGATTTGAACATTGGTGGAGATAAAGTAGAGAATTTAATTTAATGTTCTAGTCACACGAAAATGTATCTGTAACTAATCGTATAAACTGACCTATTTACCAGCTGTCAGTATGTCTTGCTGTTTCTCAGATTGTACTGTATTAAACTTAAGGAAAGTTGGGGGCAATGCACTCCAGTCCATAATTTCAAAAGTAGAAGTTTGTCTCGGATTTCTAATTTACCTTTTTAATGTATGTAAAGTAACTGCAAATGTATGTATAAGATTTGGAACTGATATTCTCCAAAGTACTAAGTATATAAATAATAAGCTCGATACCCATTTCATACATTTATACTAAAAGCTCCAGCCTTTAATGCAGGTTTGGGGTGCAGCGATTTGTATTGTGTTGTTAGCCTAATGTGGAACTCCCAAGAAATTTAGAAAGGTAGTGTTGATAAATTAATACCTCCTGTCACATGGACTAAGCCATCTGCTTAAACCTCGGAGGATTAGGTACAGGTCATCTTGACCAAAGCTGAACGTAATCACTCATGATTTATACTGTGAACAGGATATTCTGTATGTTCACACACAATAGAAGAAAAATGCAGCTACTGTACAAGACATACATTTACATTACAGAAATTGCAGATTTACATGAGATAGTAAATCCTGGCAGTCAGTTAAAATTCAGTTGAGCAGTTCTGATATTGCAAGCCTGGTGATCGAAGCTCAAGCAGAATAATTTTTTTTTATTAAGCGCAGTAAAGGCAGTATGATGCAAGTGAAAGGGCAGGATGTATGGCGTGGCACAATGTAACCTTTTCTGTTGGCGAATGAAGAAATGTAGTAGCACAATATGGTTTCATTTTCATTTGTGTACAGCTACGCAAAGTGGGGGGAATACACAAGGAGCTGGAGTCAGAATAACAGTTTCAAAGGGGCTGTGGGTTTATAGCTGGAGGCAGTTAAAGTGTTAGCGAGGGACAAGGCCATGGTGGGCTTTAAATACAAGGACAAGAATTTTGAATTTGAGATGTTGGAGGGCTAGGAGACAATGTAGGCTCACAAGGACAGTGGTGATGGGTAAGAAGAACTGATGTGGGATAGGATATGTGGAGTAGAGTTTTGGATAAGCTGAAGTGTATGGATGATGGAAGGCTGGTCATGAGACCATTGGAATTCTCAAGTTGAGGTGACCAAGGCATGGATGAGGTTTTCAGCTGCAGATGGACTGAGGTAGTGGAGGAGGTGAGCAATGTTATGAAGTTGGAAGTAGGCTGCCTTCGCAATGGAGAGAGTATATGACCGGAAACTCAGCTTGGGGTTAAATAGGATGCTGAGATTGCAAAAAGTGGTTCGGTCTGAGGCCATGGTTGTGGAGAGAGATGGAGTTTGTGGTGGGGGTTGAAGACCAAGGCTCTGATATTCCTAATATTTAGCTGGAGAAAATTGTGGTTCGTCTGAGCTGGGATAGCAACAAGCAGTCTGACAGCACCGAGACAGTGCAGGCATTGAGAAGTGGTGGAGAGGTAGAGCTGGGTGTTATCAGCGTACATGTGGAAGTTGACCCTTTCTCTTTAAATGATGTCACTAGGAGCAGAATGTAGATGTGGAGGAGTTTGCGGTTGAGGGTAGGTCCTTGGAGAGCCCCCAAAGTGACTGTGCGAAGGCATGAAAGAAGCCCTTGCTAAGGATGCACTGGCTACACTCATCGGAGAGAATGGACCCAAGCGAGGGCAGTCCCACCAAGGTTGGAGAGTAATTGAAGGAGGATGATACGGTTGACCTTGTCAGTGGCTGCAGAGATCGAGAAGGAGGAGGCTGTAAATTGCACCCTAGTCACAATGACCGAGAATGTTGTTTGTGACTGTAACTTTGGTTAGGGATGTTTTGGTGCAGCAAAGGAGTGAATACTTGGAGTGATTTCAACTGAGTTGCTGGAGTGATGGGCACGGATTTGGGAGATGACAGCACTTTCAAAGACGTTGGAAAGGAAAGGGAGGTTGGAGATGGGGCAGTAGTTTGCAAGGACAGGGGCTTTAAAGATGGGTTTTTGAGGAGGGAGTGATGACTGCAGTTTTGAAAGGGAGACAGACACAGCCTGAGGATTGGGACCTATTTATAATTTCAGTTAGAATGGGGGCCAGGAGGAGAAGCTGTTGGTCAACCATTTAGTGACAATAGAGCCACTGGAGCAGGAAGGCGTCTTATGGATGAGAAACCCATTGAGCCTGGGGGAAGATGGGAGGGAAATTGAAGTGAGAGATGGGGGTTCAGGGTTAGGGGAAGAAGGCCCTGGCCGGGGAGGTATAGCTTGGACAAGAGGAAGGGGGGAGCAACAGAGGTAAATAAACCAGTGGTCTCTATCTTGTTGACTAAGAAGTCGGTGAGCTCCTCATACTTGTTGGTGAGTGTAGAGAAGGCAGGGTGAGAAGAGTTTATTGAGATAGTTGGTAATGGGGGGGTGGAAATAATGGGTTATCTCTGCTTTCCAGGATGAACCCAGAGTAATGGGTGATTTTGTTAGTGAAGAGTGAGGCCTGATGACTCTTGCTGTGGTCCTGCCAGATCTGCTAATGGATGGCTAAGTGAGTTGTGCAACAGAAAAACTCAAGTCTCTGCTCCTTAGATTTGAGGATGTGAAGATGGGGACCCATAGTTTTAAATAAGCAATTTTAAAAAAAAAAAGGAAAATTTGAGTGAAATTCTGGCATAAGGATATGAAGTTCAAAAGTATATATAGGTAAAAGTGCCTTTTTAAGCATTTCTTTGGATTGGAAAATTGCCATGTCTCTCCATTATTTAAGAAGGGTAGGTGAGATAAACTAGGATATTAAAGCTGTAGTAGTCTAATGCCTGTTGTGGGGAAATGACTGGAAACTTTTATTAGGGACAGTGACTGAACACTTGGACACTGATCAGAAAGAGCCAGCATGGATTTGTTTGGGTAAGTCATGTCTAACAAACCTAGTTGAATTTATTGAGCTAGTAGATAAGGGCGCCTCTATGAATGCTATTTATATGGACTTCCAGAAGGTATATTTAATAAGGTTCCACATAAGAGACTGTTAACCAAAATGAGAGCGTATGGAATTGGAGGAAACTTATTGACATGGGTAGTGAATTGGTTAGGAGGTAGGAAAAATAATGGGTGGGTACTCAAATTGGCAGGATGTGATGAAGGGATAATTACTAGTCCTAGCCCTTTTCGGGCTACCCCAGATTGGGCATATTCCCCAGACGTTCACCTTCAACTAAAGTTAAAGATGGCCGAATTCTATAAGCCACTTAATTGGGTTTAAAGATTCAGACTATCTCTCCCTAAAGGAAAGGAACGACGTGAAGATGTTACCATCTTCCGGATAGCACGTTTAATAAGTTTAACTAGACTGTAACCTTCCGGATATTATGAGGGTCTTCAATTCTTAATATTGGCTTAACTGGTTATTAGCAGACGTTGTGACTCCTATGTGTTCCAAGTTCAACACACAAACCCCCCCAGAATTCTGCAACTCCTCAAGTGTACAGAAATTGAGTTTGCGAGTTTGATACAGAAATACTAGAGACAATTCTAAAAATATATAGATTTATTTAAGAGCCGACATACAGTTAACAGCTGTGAGTCAATCGCAACATTAATAGTTAAAAAAACAAATAGCTTACATTTCTTATCCTCAGAGATCCTTATTCTCAAATCTTAACTTTTTACATTTCTTATTCTTAATTCTAATCCAGAATATTCACCAAAATCAGATTAAAAGTAGCTCTGATCCCCAAGACTCAAAGAATTAAAAACTTAGAGCCCTTCTCTGAAGTTGAGAGATTCGCTCGCCTGTTTCCAACGACTTCTGACTGTCTATCTGAAAAGCTATTTTTTACCTTTTTTTTAGTGGTTTACCCTTTAAAGTTTTCTGCTGATGTAAGCTAATTATCTCTTCATTCTTCCTGTTGACTTTTCTCTATACTTACTGCCAATTCAACTGTTAGCTTTCAGACTTCTGTCTGTTGTTTAGGTGTTTCAAAAACTTATCATAAAACACAATATGACAGTAGTATTTATTTGATGCCATTCTTATCGAAGGACTTTCATTCAATTCTTAATATTGGCTTAACTGGTTATTAGCAGATGTTGTGACTCCTATGTGTTCCAAGTTCAACACAAACACAATGTGATTGCTTGGTGTCATCTATTGAAGTCATATCTTCAAAGTGTTCTGTTGGTATCCTATTTACAACATGTAAATTAAAGACACTTCAACTAGGGTGTTTGTTTTCCTAGCCATCTTAGTTAGTTATATTACAATTAATCGTGTTTCCTGTTTTTCAAGTTTAACATAAAACTATTTGACCAGCAGGTGTTTCTTTTACTTGATGTCATCTTTTCAAAGGCACATGCCTCTTTTAATGTTTGTGTTTCTGTTCAACGTGTTAGTTTATAACACTTTACTTGGGTCATTCCATTGTGTTTCTCCCAAACTCCAGACCTTCTGGAAGTGCCAAACTGCCATTTCAATAGGGTCATTGTTTTAGTATTTACAACCAATTCCCATTTCAAAAGCTTGTGGTGTTTACAACTTTTGTGTTTTCAAACCATCCCATCTCAGAAACCTGTTTGCACAGCTTGTGTTGTTGAGACTTTAGATTTTTAAACCCAGTATATCATGTATTAATAAAATCAGAATTCCGTTCATATGATGGTGTATCTCTTGGAATATGGCTTTTTCCTTCACAGTGACTAGTGGTGTCCTCCAGGTCAATATATCCTTCCTGAGGTGCAGTGCCCAAAACTGACTGCAGTACTCTAAATGGGATCTAACTGAGTTCTGTACAGCTGTAACATAACTTCCACTCCTTTGTATTTCAGCCCCCTTCAGATAAAGGCCAACATTCCATTAGCCTGTACTGGGACCTCCGATTGCCACTATATTTAGAAATGATTTCGATGCAGGAATAGAGAGCCGTATATCCAAGTTTGCTGACGCCAAGTTAGGTGGCACAGTAAATAATGTAGATAGGAGCAGAAAGTTGCAAAGGGACATTGAGTGGGCAAAACTGTGGCAGATGAAGTTCAGTGTGGGGAAGTGAGGTCATCCACAGATAGATCAGAGTAATTTCTACATGGTGATAAGCTAGAAACTGGGGAGGAGCAGAGATTTATGGGGTTCAAGTATAGAAACCATTAAAAGCTCATGGGACAGGTACAAAAGCTATTTAAAAAGACTAATGGGCACCACACCTGAGGAAGGATGTATTTGCTTTGGAGGGGGTGCAGTGCAGATTCACCATAATGATACTAGGGCTAAACTAGTTAAAATATGAGGACAGGTTGCATAGACTCAGCTTGCATTCCATTGAGTATAGACTATTAAGGGTAAACTAATTGAAGTATTTAAGATGATTAAATGAGTTGATAGGATAGATAGGGAGAAACTATTTCATCTGGTGGGGGAGTCCAAAAACAAGGGGGCGTAGCCTTACAATTAGAGCTAGGCTGTTCAGGGGTGATGTCAGAAAGCATTTCTTTACACGTAGGGTAGTGGGAATCTGGAACTCCACACTCACACACACACTCTCTAGATTTTTGTTGGGCAAGGGTATTAAGAGTTACAGAACCAAAGCGGGCAGACTGCGTTAAGATACAGATCAGCTATGATCTAATTGAATGGTGGAACAGACTCCAGGTGCTGAATGGCCTCCTGTTGTATATGGGGTAAAATAATATCAGCCTGATCACTCACGCCTTGCTTGAATTTTCCTTATGTGCTGTATTTTACCTCAAAACTGTGGCTCATTAGTGAATTCTTCAAAGCTGCCATTTACAGTAATTGAGTGTGACAGTAGATAGAAGCACTAGAAGAGTTGCAAAGATAAGTGGAATCATGCTGTGCTTTTGATTTTAGAAAGGGCATTAGTGGAATTTGCATATAAATCTGATGGTGTTCCATAGCTCAGATCCCATGGCACTATTCTAAGAAGAGCAGTGGAGTTCTCCTGGTGTCCTGGGAAATATTTATTCTTCAACCGACGTCACTAAAACAGATAATCTTGTGTATCTCATTGCTGTTTGTGGAGCCTGGCTGTGCACAGATTGGCTGCCACGTTTTTCTACATTGCAACAGTAATTACATTTCAAAAAGAACTTCATTGGCTTTAAAGTTGTTTGGCGCGTCCAGAAGTTGTGAAAGACCAGTTCTTTCCTATCCATACAGTGGCCGGGATACGGAAAGGGGAATATTATCACTTCCCATATTTTAAGTCTTTGGAGTGGCATTTGCTTCCCAGTTTTAATTGTCAGTGCTCCAAGTTGGTCCAAATGTTTACTTAGACTGGGATGTGAGACGTTTGCTGTATGTTTAGTTTTCCAGTAACATTGAACTCAGTAAAATTAACATGTATATCTGATGTCCATTTGGAATAATAGAGATGGACTTTCTTCATGCTAATCAATTTTCAAAAATAATGATCTCTGCATACACCTTTTGTGTGAGATGGGGAGAGGCAAGCAGATGAGACAGTTTCTTTTGTTTAAAAAAAAAAAAAAAAGAATTTTGAAAGCAAACAAGGGGAAACTGGTAGGAATGGAATATAGGAGAGGAAAGTGGAGGAGGAACCCTGGAGAAGCTCTTTGGCTTCTGTCACCCAACTTTGGAAGGATAGAGTTAGAGGAGCAGTGGATGGAGTGTTAAGGGTTGTGTTCGAGAGCAAGAGAAATGGGGAGGATACAGGGGTTGAGCATTTATTGAGAGGTCGGTCTAGTGTTGAGGGAAAATAAGTGCTCGTGGGAAGGTAGATGTGTAGGGGACGTGATGGTCTCAAGGTAGTGAGAGAAAACCTTTCAGTGATTCAACTAGGGATGGCAAGGGAGCCACTGAAGGCCACATTTTCCCTGCAAGCCTGACCCCAAATGAAGAGAAATAGAGAGTTAGAAGTTCGAGCGATAAACAGTAACAAGAAGCAGAGACAGGCAAGAGGTCACATACTCTGATTATTGTATGATGGAGATACTGCAGTGCCAATATTGGCAAGAAGATGTAATTACAGTATGATGCGTTTACACAGGCAGTTTCTTGTATGACTAAAATGGAGACTAAATTACATCTGCATCCCTGGGCCAGTTATCCCCACCCTCTAATTCTGCTTCAGCTGAAGACTACATTTGGTCTTGACTCCCCATGTGCAATGCCATGGGAGATTGACTGGTATATATTGAGGAAAATCTTGTTTGATGAGCACATTGGCCCGGATATTGCATTCAGAACAACAGTGAGGCTAAGAGTGCTCACTATTGTGGAGTAAATCGGACAGCAACTTCCGGAGTCTGCACATGCGCAATTAAGCGCCGAAATCCGGAAGTTGCTGTCCGATTTGCCCTGCTCCTCCACAAGCTGCGCTCCACTGGTACCTTGCCTATAGAATCTGCATTGGAATCCATGTAAGGGCATGAAGTTGCTGTACTTGCCATTAGTTACCCACTGAACACACCAGAAAAAGTTGGGGCTGCTGCATTCAGGTGTAACTGAATTTTTAACGCCATGATATGTCTTAATTACTGCCAAAGAACCTCTCTGGCCCTAAAAATTACATTTTATAAGTGTGGCGTTTCATTCCTTCAGAATTTAATTATTGTTGGAGATTTTATAAAGATTTTTTTTAACTATTTCTTTGTCTCTTTTATCTCTCTCAATCCCATCTTTCCCTCTTTATTTCACTGTAAAATCATGTACAGAAAATGAATTAAATATTCTATTTTATACTTCCTGGTTTAGACGTTGCGTGTCTGTGATGATTCTTCAGTCTGATTGTTTGAAGAGCTACGCTGTTGCTTGACCTGCTCTTTCATGCCACAGATCCCTCGTAGAGTGTGCTGTGCTGGATCAGATGCTCGATGACGACAAGTTGCCGCTCAAAAGCCCACGTAAAGTCTGGGCAGCTGTAAGCGTAGTGAACGGTGAGCGCTGCTGACTGCAAAATCTGGGCCGTCATTATTCACATATTCAACAACAACAAGAAGTTGCATTTATATCGCGCCTTTAATGTAGTAAATTATCCCAAGGCCCTTCAAGAGCGATTATCAGACAAAAATTTGACACCGTGCCACATAAGGAGGTATTAGGACAGATGACCAAAAGCTTGGACAAAGGGGTAGGTTTTAAGGAACGTCTTAAAGGAAGAGAGAGAGGTAGAGAGGAGGAGAGGTTTAGGGAGGGTATTCAAGTGCTTAGAGCCTAGGCAACTTAAGGTATGGCCACCAATAGTGGAGCAATTAAAATTAGGGATGCAGAGATCGCAAAGGCTTGTAGGGCTGGAGGAGCCTACAGAGATAGGGAGGGGCGAGCCCATGGAGGGATTTGAAAACAAAGATGAGAATTTTAAAGTAGAGGCATTGCTGGACCGGGTGCCACTGTAGATCAGCGAGCACAGGGGTGATGGGTGAATAGGACTTGGTGTGAGTTAGGACATGGGCAGCAGATATTTTGGATGAGCTGAAGTTTGTCGGCTGGGAAATGGGAGGTTGGCCAGGAGAGCATTGGAATAGTCCAGTCTAGTGGTAACAAAGGCATGGGTGAGGGTTTCAGCAGCAGATGAGCCATGTTATGGAGGTGGAAGCAGGCAGTCTTCATGATGGAGTGGATATGTGGTTGGAAGCTCATCTCTGTCAGATACAGCACCAAGGTTGCGAACAGCCTGGTTCAGCCTCAGGCAGTTGCCAGGGAGAAGGATTGTGGCGGGGACTGAAGACAATGGCTTCGGTGTTTCCAATATTTAGCTGGAGGAAATTTCTGCTCAGTCAGTACTGGATGTCTGACGAGCAGTCTGATTAATTTAGAGACAGTGAGGGGCTGAGAGGGGTGGTGGTGAGGTAGAGCTGGGTATCATCAGTGTACATGTGGAACCTCATTTGTTTACGGATGATGTCGCAGAGGGGCAGCATGTAGATGAGAAATAGGAGGGGGCCAAGAATAAGAACATAAGAAATAGGAGCAGGAGTAGGCCATTCGGCCCCTCGAGCCTGCTCCACCATTCAATGAGATCATGGCTGATCTGCCTCAACTCCATTCATCGGCCCTATTGCCATATCCCTTGATGCCCTTACTAGTCAGAAATCTATCGACTTTTGTTTTGAATATACCCAATGACTGAGCCTCCACTGCCCTCTGGGGTAGAGAATTCCAAAGATTCACCACCCTCTGTGTGAAGAAATTTTTTCTCATCGCAGTCCTGAATGGCCTACCATTTATCCTGAGGCTGTGGCCCCTGGTTCTAGACTCCCCAGCCAAGGGAAACATTCTCCCAGCATCCACCCTATCAAGCCCTGTAATAATTTTGTATGCTTTAATGAGATCCCCTCTCATTCTTCTGAATTCAAGAGAATACAGGCCTAGTTTACTCGATCTCTTCTCATACGACAGTCCCGCCATCCCAGGAATCAATCTTGTGAACCTCCGTTGCACTCCCTCTATGGCAAGTATATCCTTCCTTAGGTAAGGAGACCAAAATTGTACACCGTACTCCAGGTGTGGTCTCACCAAGGCCCTATATAATTGGATTAAGACTTCTTTACTCCTGTACTCAAATCCTCTTGTAATGAAGGCCAGCATACCATTTGCCTTCCTAATGGCTTGCTGCACCTGCACATTCACTTTCAGTGACTCGTATATAAGGAACCCAGGTCCCTTTGAGCATCTGCATTCCCCAATCTTTCACCATTTTAGGAAATACTCTGCCTTTCTGTTTATTCTACCAAAGTGAATAACTTCACATTTATCCACATTATATTCCATCTGCCAGGTTCTTGCCCACTCACTGAGCCTGTCGAGATCCCCTTGAAGCCTCTTCACATCCTCTTCACAACTGACACTGCCACCTAGCTTTGTATCCTCAGCAAATTTGGAAATGTTATGTTTAGTCCCCTCATCCAAATCATTGATACAGATTGAATAGCTGGGGCCCAAGCACCGATCCTTGCGGTACCCCACTTGTCTCAGCCTGCCATCCTGAAAAATACCCTTTTATCCCTACTTTGTTTTCTGTCTGTTAACCATTTCTCAATCCATGCTAGTATATTACCCCCAGTTCCATGTGCCCTAATTTTGTTCACCAACCTTGTGTGGGACCTTATCGAAGGCCTTCTGAAAATCCAAATACACCACACCACATTCCCTTTGTCTGCTCCACTAATTACATCCCCAAAGAACTCCAATAGGTTTGTTAAACAGGATTTCCCTTTCATAAATCCATGTTGACTCTGCCCAATCTTACTATTAGTTTCTAAGTGCCCAGTTATTGCATCCTTTATAATAGATTCCAGCATTTTCCCAACTACTGATGTGAGACTAACCGGTCTGTAGTTCTCCGTTTTCTCTCTTCCCTCCTTTCTTAAATAGCGGGGTTACATTTGCTATCCTCCAATCTGCAGGAACTGTTCCGGAATCTATAGGATTTTGGAAGATGACAACAATGCGTCCACTATCCCAATGGCCACCTCTTTCAAAATCCTAGGATGTTAGTCATCCGGTCCTTGGGATTTATCGACTTTTAGTCCCATTAATTTTGCTAGTACTGTTTTTTTTTTTAACAATTTCTTTAAGTTCCTCATTCTCGCCACACCCTTGGTTTTCTCGTATTTCTGGGAGGTTTTTTGTGTCTTGTCGGATCATAAACAATTGCTGTGAAGCATGCCACTTAAATTTTATTCATAAGATTTAACATGAAGAAAATATTTTTCTTCATGCTAGCAATTCATTGAGGTAAGGAAAAGGGAGAGAGCTAACCTGTTGAAGATGCAGTTTCTAACTTTCAAAGTGTCACAAAAGAAATGGAGAATTACAAAATTCAACACTTGTTCTGGTCAGTAAAAAAATTTGAATTTTGGGCAGAGTGGAGGAGGTAAAAAACATGGCTTGAATATGGATAGCACCTTTTAATGTTATGAAATGTCCCAAAGTGCTTTATGGATGGGTGAATGGGAATGGACGTCAAGGAAGGAAGAGGTGTTGGGAGTGGTGACTGAAAGCTTGGTTGAAATAATGGGCCAAATCTTCCTGGAAAAATAATGGCGAGTTCATGACATGCGCCGTAAATAATGAGCAAATCGGCAAAAGTGCAGGGGAAGAAGAGATATGGCATGAGATGCAAATCTCCAGAACTTGCAGGACTCTGCCATCGTTCCCGCAAAGCTGCGAGGTTGTGCAGCAGTCTGGAGATCCCGTGCAGGCCGCTAACCGGCTTTTAAATGAAAAAAATGCACATCCATTTAAAGGGACCGCACGCAAAAATAAATTAGAGGGAATATTGCGCTCCGCCCTTTACCCCTCACAAATGGCATCTCGCTCTTAGCTTCCCTGTTATTATTAAGAACTTGCTGGATTTGCATGTTAATTGCCCAGTAAACTCACGGCAGAAAGTTAAGGCTCATGATTAACAGCATAAGTACCCTTTTAACGATGTGGTAATTGTTAATGCGATGCCAATCAATTTCTGCGGCTCAGAAAGGGAACAATTTAACTGTTGAGTCTCATTCCTACATGTAGTAAATTCTTGGAGATTTAAAACATTAAAAAAAAATGTTTTTACACTTTTGTCTTTTTCTTTCTCTCTTAATCCAGTCTTTCCTTCCCTCTCCATTTTTCATTGTGTACCTGATTTGACTCTTAATTCACCCACTCTAATTCACCCTCCTTCTCAGTCGTTTCTTTCTCAATCCATCAATCTCATTGGTTAAAGAGATACACTGTTGGTCCCGTCGTTTGCTAAAGTCCCAGATGCAGTAGATGTAATTTATCTGGATTTTCAAAAGGCCTTCGGTAAGGTATCCCATAATAGATTGATGAACAAGGTCAGAGAATGTGGAGTCGGGGGACAAGTAGCAGAATGGATTGCTGGCTGGCTTCAGGACAGAAGGCAGAGAGTAGGTATAATGGGTAGCTATTCACAGTGGCAGAAGGTGGGTAGTGGTGTTCCACAAGGATCAGTGCTGGGACCACTGCTGTTCACAATTTACATTAACAATTTAGACTTGGAAATCAAAAACACATTTTCTGAATTTGCGGATGACACCATTTGGGGGGCGGGGGGATAGTCAATACTGAGGAGGACTGCAACAAGTCACAGGAGGACCTTAATAAACTTGCAGAATGGTCATCTAATTGGCAAATGAAGTTCAATGCAGATAAATGTGAGGTATTACATTTTGGTAGGAAGAGTAGGGAGGTCACTTATCACATGGAGGGTGCGAGTCTAGGTGGGGTAGAGGAACAAAGGGATCTCGGAGTGCAAATACACAAATCTCTAAAGGTTGCTACACAGGGTAGCAAGGCCCTAAAAATAGCAAACCAAGCACTAGGGTGTATTTCTAGAGGGATAGAATTGAAAAGTAGGGAAGTTATGATAAACCTGTATCGAACCTTGGTTAGACCACACTTCGAGTACTGCGTACAGTTTTGGTCGCCATATTCTAAAAAGTATTGAGGCACTGGAGAGGGTGCAGAGAAGATTTACAAGGATGATACCAGAAATGCGAGGGTATACGAGGAAAGGATGAACAGGCTGGGTCTCTTCTCTTGAAAAAAGAAGGCTGAGGGGTGACCTGATAGAGGTCTTTTAAAATTATGAAAACTTTTGATAGAGTGGATATAGAGAGAATATTTCCACTTGTGGGGAAGAGCATAACTAGAAGCCATCAATATAAGATAGTCACCAAGAAATCAAATAGGGAATTCAGAAGAAACTTCTTTACCCAAAGAATGGTGAGAATGTGGAACCTGCTATCACAGGGAGTGGTTGAAGTGGATAGTATAGATGCATTTAAGGGGAGGCTAGACAAGCATATGAGGGAAAAGGGAATAGAGGGTTATGCTGATAGATTTAGGTGAGGAAAGATGGGAGGAGGCTCGAGTGGAGCATAAACGGCGGCATGGACTGGCTGGGCCAAACGACCTGTTTCTGTGCTGTATATCCTATGTAATGCCCCATTGCGCTCGCTGTGCTGTCATCAGCTTGCACTTCTAGCAAGTTACGCCACAAATTATATTCGCGCTGAAGGGTGCAGGCATAACTTTAACTCATGGTGCACGCTGCAAGATGCGCCACTCCAGCAAGCTTTGGCACAATGAGTTTTGAGGAATGTTTTTAAAGGTGGAGAGAGAAATCGAGGCGCAGAGAGGTTTAGCAAGGGATATCCAAAAATAGGACCGAAGTGGCTGTAGGCTCTGTCACCAGTGGTAGGTTAAGGTGGGGGTGGTGACCGGAAGGCTGGAATTAGCAGTAACCTTGTGACGGGTTAGTAATTGGTGGTAGGTAGGAGACAGAGAATAGGGATAAAGGGTTCTCTGATTGGCGGGATGTGATTTGGTGATTCCCAGGGATCTGTACTGGGACCTTAGATTTTCACTGTTTATCAATGACTTAGATGAAGAAATAGAGATGTATATCCAAATTTGCAGTTAAAACCACATTAGGAGGAACAGTAAGTTGTGTAGATGGGAACAGGAAGTTACAAAGGGACATAGGCAGGCTAAGTGAGTGGACAAAACTATTGCGAATGGAGTGCAATGTGGGGAAGTCTGAGGTCATCCACTTTGGATCTGAAGGAGACAAATTGGAATATCTTAACGGTGAAAGACTAGAAACTTTGGAGGAGCAAATGGATTTAGGTGACCATATACACAAATCACTAAAAAAAAAACTTGCATTTATATACCGCCTTTCCCCACTGGATGTTCCAAAGTGCTTTACAGTCAATGAAGCACTTTTTGAAGTGTAGTCACTGTTGTAATATAGGAAACATAAAAGCGAGTGCACAGGTACAAAATGTCATTAAAAAGGCTAATGGAATATTGGCCTTTATCTCGAGGGATGGAATACAAAAATGAGCAAGTGATGCCTCAGTTGTACAGTGCCTTGTACAGACCCCATCTAGAGTACTGCAATCAGTTTTTGGCATTGAACCTCACGAAGCCTATATTGGTCTTGGAAGAGGTACTGCACAGATTTGTCCGTTATACCAGGGCTTAAGGGGCTACATCATGCCGACAGGTTGCACAAACCTGGTTTGTAGTCCCTTGAGTTGAGAAGGTTCAGGCGTGATCTAATCAAGGTCTTTAAAACAATAAAGGGATTTGATAGGATAGATAGAGAAACTATTTCCTTTGGTGGGGGAATCCAGCACAAGGGGGCATAATCTTAAAATTAGAGCTCGGTCATTTCGGAGTGAAATCAGGAAGCACTTTTTCATGCAAAGGGTTGTGGAGATTTGGAACATGCTTCCCCAAAAAGCTTTGGGTGCTGGGTCAATTGAAATTTCACGACTGAGATTGATAGATTTTTGTTGGGTCAGGGTATCAAGGGGTATGGAGCAAAGGTGGGTAAATGAATTTGAGGCACAAATTTTCAACAACAAATAAACATTAGAACTCCAGCCGAGATCATATCAGATCATAGCTCTTGTTCCTGTAAGTAATGCAGATTATTTTTGAATTATTAACTAGGCTGGTTGCTAATGTTTCTCTGCTTTGACACGTGCCTCGATAGCCTAGAGTTGCATTTTTTTTAGATCCGCAGATTCAGACTTCATTATCACTTGAGTGGATATGATTTTAACTGCTGGATGTTCCATTATGTCCCATTGGCGATGCAGCTTTTGGCAAGAGCAGCAAGTTTGAAAGCCTGGAACTGTCACACTTGAAAGCCATAGAGGAAGGATTTCTTTTATTATTGAAGAATAATTAAATCTTGGCTTGTATCCAGCATGCACTCCCTGTTGTCACACTTACTTCCTGTGTCATGATTAGTCAAACTCCTGTTGCTTTTTATCTTTAACTGTAAATAAAGAACTTGGTTTTATATAATACTTTTCAAGTATTTTATGTAATACTTGTCCCGAAATGTATCCCAATCAATGAAATCCTTTGGAAGTGTCAATATAAATAGCCCACTGATGCTCTCTATCGAGGCTCATGTATGAAGATTGGCCATTTAGGTAAGGTACAGGATACTTTGGTTTATCCGGAGGTTAACTGTCTGGAATGCTCGAGCCACCGGCAAAATTCAGGAGTCGGTTCAGTAAGTTTTTTTTCTTTACGTTGCTTTTTTTTCACCAGTCAGGCTCTGCAAGGTCTAGCTGAAGCTGTTGCTTAGCTACAGAGACGCTTGCAAGCTATGGCCGACTGTTTAGAAGCTGTTGCAGGGTTTGTTGCTAGATACGGAGCTCAAAAGCTTCCGTATGTTTTAACATTCGCGCTGGTTTGTCCGGCAGTTTTGATGGGACGGCAACAGCTCGGTCCCGTCGGTGCCGGATATCACAAAGTTTCCTGTACAAGCGGATCACCATCAATGGGGCTACCATTATGAAGAGTGAAAATAATCAAATTTCTCATAATTACTTATTTCAAGCACTCCTGCAAAATATCCAAAATTAAACTTTGAAAGCACTCAAGTCATAGTAATTGGAAAACAATTCAACTGTTTGACTATTATTGTGAGAGCTGCTCCATAACTAGCATTAGTGATTTGGGACGTGTTATATTAGGTGTTTCATTTAAATGAAATGCAAAACTTTAGTTCCCTTGAAAGAGTCTGTTACTTTTTATGTTGTGTAGTGTTTAATATTTTTGTGTGCTCTTTCATGACTATCAAAGAATCCTGTAAAGCTAGTTGTCTTTAAAAGAAAGACTTGCATTTATGTAGCCACTGTCATGTCTCAAATATCTGAAAGCAATTCATGTATGACGAATTAGTTGAAATTGCTGTATATAGCAGCCATTTTGGGCACCATAGGATTCCATAAATGGCAATGAGCGGAATGGCCAATTTCATCTGTTTTTGATTAATAGGGTTGAGGGAAGAATGTTTGCCAGAGCTCTCCGCTCTCTCTAAATAGTGCCAGAGAATCTTAAAAGCCTGCTTGAATAGGCAGACAAGACCATGATTTAACGTCTCGTCCAAAGGATAGTGCCTCTGGCAAGCAACATTATTTTCGCTGCGGTTAATTTCACAGGAAAAATATTACAAATGTCCTTAAAATAAACTTTCTTCTATAGAGGGACTTTGTGATAGCTGGTGGAATATTTTTGTTTAAATCTCATGTATCTTTTTTTATCCATGTACAGGTAATATAATCTCCAAAATATGCCTGTCGTAACTGGTATAGACCTAGATGCGAATGGCTACATCATATGTTGCTGCACTAACAGAAGATTCTGGGTAAATAATTTCCTGCCACTGAAGGAGGAACCTTGGGTACATTTCAAAATCTGCTGCAAGTGTCGAGTCTGTGCATTGACATGAATCGTTACACCACTATGAAACAACTTGGGGATGGAACATATGGCTCTGTTCTCATGGGAAGAAGTATAGATTCAGGAGAGCTAGTTGCCATTAAAAAGTAAGTGATTTTTCATTTTATTTAAATACTTGTGTCCTTGTCGCACCTAGTTTTCAACAGCTGCTCCAAGGGCACGTGTTTCCTTGAATATTGGGTATGTTGTACTGCAAATTGTGCTTCCACGTAAAGTGGTTTCCTGTTCACAGCGCTGTAAATGTGAAGGCTCAATCTGACTCCAGAGCAAAGCAGAATGAGACTCGCTCCTTCAAGGTTGGGTCCTGACTCTCTACATTATAACTGTACAGTGTTACAGCAAAACTGCTATGCACTGATGCTGCAGTTGTAATGCAGTGGCATTCTTAGAGATTGTGAAAGTGACTTGTTCCAGCTCCTTGGCTAAGCCATTCTTTAGCCAGCCAATAAGGGGTACTTAATTTTGGCCCAGAATATGACATTCCCCTTGGTAGCGTCATCTGACGCTACAACCAAGATCATTGAAATCGTTAAATAGAAACTTTCTAACAATGCATGATACCAGCTTGCCACCCTAAGACATTGTTGCATTAATAGGCAGTTTCAAAAAAATGTAGGGTGACGTGCTCAAATCAGGATGTTATTCTCTTTGCTCTTCCAACTATTCTTCTCCCTTTTCCCCCTGCCTCCCGCCATCAATCCAAAACACTGCCCTTTTTCAGTCAAGTATAGTGACTTAAGCACTAAAGATGGGTGAGAACACGCAGTTACAGCTCCCTCAACCTTCCCACGTAGAAAACACTGGCTCGATAGAAGAGTATGACTGCTGCTCTTAATTGATCCAAATGTAAAAAAAAAAGTGGAAGTAGATTAACTATTACCAAATCAATCAAATCTTACTGAAAGTGACCAAAAGAATAGTTGCATCATTCTTCCTTCCACATCCTAAATACACCATAGGAGCATAGCCTATGTTCTAGGGAAATGGGGAAACACGCGCACATGATGATGCCACAGACGGGCAGTGCAACTCGTGGCCTCCTACACCTGCATTGCATAAAGCTCAGAAGCTGTACTGTTGTGTTCAATTTTGAGTCAAAACAAACTGGCGCAATGCCACAGGTCCTGATCTTTTATATAAGTCAAACTGAAAACACTAAGTTGCACTGCCTAATTGCAGTATTTTGTACCTGCTAGTCCGTGCCAAGCAGGGTTACATTCCTGTGCTGTATTGAGGATATATATATATCATTAGGAGCAATCGGGGTGGATAATATATCTACATTCCCGCATTCTTCACATACCACAAGAATAATTCCAATTGATGATGGGAATGTCACTGAGAACATGTGCCCTTAAGATATGTTTGTCCTGGTATTACCCACATATAAAGGCACCTCCCGTAGGTTGGTGTGTCTGTTTTTATCTAGGTGTGCAATGTTTGTTGTTCTGTGTAGTGAAGACTTAACTTCAATATTTTTTTTATTGTTGATCAAACTTTTTAAGAATTGTTCAGTCCTTATAACAACAACAACTTGTATTGATATAGCACCTTTAACATAGTAAATGTCCCAAGGCGTTGCACAGGAGTATTTTAAGACAACAAATTTGACACCAATCCACATAAGGATAAATTAGGGCAGGTGACCAAAAGCTTGGTCAAAGAGCTAGGTTTTAAGGAGCGTCTTAAAGGGGGAAAGTAGAGGCGGAGAGGTTTAGGGAGGGAATTCCAGAGCTTAGGGTCTAGGCAACAGAAGGCATGGCCACCAATGGTTGAGTGATTAAAGTCAGGGATGCTCAAGAAGGCAGAATTAGAGAAGAGCAGATATCTGTTTTGGGGGGGGGGGGGGTGCGTTGAAGGAGATTAGAGATGGGCAGGGGCAAGGCCATGGAGGATTTGAAAACTAGGATGAGAATTTTGAAACCTTATAGTATGTTGTCATAAAGGGTCTCCAGTGCCACCGCTCCTGGCATGATGTGGCATGCACTATTTGTCCAGGCTTTTCGAGCTATATTCGCACCGTAGCAGTTTCCACAAGAAAGTGCAGGTGCTGGGAGAACCCATGAAGTTGATGTCCTCAAGCAATCCAAGGCCAGTTGTTGGGGATTTATATTTGTATTTTTAAAGCAAAGTGGTGAAGTGTTCTTGCATTATGTGTACGTGTTCTCTTTTTGAAAAAAAATACTTTCTTAGCTATTCTGAACCAGGCCTGTGTTTATCTTTTACATGTAAATGTCAACAATGCTTTCTATTAAAGTAAGCAGATGTATTCCCCTTTTTTAAAAAAAAAAAATGAATGCACAACACGGTTGCCATTTGTTTAATTTACATTTTTCTTAAATAGAATGAAGAGGAAGTTCTATTCTTGGGATGAATGCATGAATCTCCGAGAAGTCAAGGTATTTCTACATTTTTTATTGTTGGCTCATTTTACCTGCATGTTTTATTTTGTTTGAGACTATTGCGTTCAAACACTTTCTCTTTTTGGACCACTTGAGTTGTTTATCATGGAGCCCACAGGTCTACCATAAAAAGCTGTGTTATACTACTATAACATTAAGGATCTATTTAAGATGGCCAAGAGTTATAGGGAGATGGAAACAGGAGTAGGCCATTCAGCCCCTCGAGCCTGCTCTGCCATTCAATAAGATCATGGCTGATCTGCGACCTAACTCCATATACCTGCATTTGGCCCATATCCCTTAATATCGTTGGTTAATAGAAAGCTATCAATCTCCGATTTAAAAGTAACAATTGATCTAGCATCAATTGCCGTTTGCAGAAGAGAGTTCCAAACTTCTACCACCCTTTGTGTGTAGAAATGTTTCCTAATTTCACTCCTGAAAGGTCTGGCTCTAATGTTTAGACTATGCCCCCTAATCTAGAATCCCCAACCAGCAGAAATAGTTTCTCTCTATCTATCCTATCTGTTCCCCTTAATATCTTGAAAACTTCGATCAGATCATCCCTTAACCTTTTAAATTCTAGGGAATACAACCCTAATTTGTGTAATCTCTCCTTGTAAATTAACCCTTGGAGTTAATGGTATCATTCTGGTAAACCTACACTGCACTCCCTCCAAGGCCAATATATCCTTCCTAAGGTGTGGTGCCCAGAACTGCTCACAGTACTCATACATAGGATGTACAGCACAGAAACAGGCCATTCAGCCCAACCAGTCCATGCCGGCGTTTATGCTCCACTCGAGCTTCCTCCCGTCTTTCCTCATCTAAATCTATCAGCATAACCCTCTATTCCCTTTTCCCTCATATGCTTGTCTAGCCTCCCCTTAAATGTATCTATACTATTCGCTTCAACCACTCCCTGTGGTAGCGATTCGCACATTCTCACCACTCTTTGGGTAAAGAAGTTTCTTCTGAATTCCCTTTTTGATTTCTTGGTGACTATCTTATATTGACGGCCTCTAGTTATGCTTTTCCCCACAAGTGAATACATTCTCTCTCTATCCACTCTATCAAAACCTTTCATAATTTTAAAGACCTCTACTCCAGGTGTGGTCTAACCAGGGTTTTGTACAGCTGCAACATAACTCCTACCCCATTGTATTCTAGTCCTCTAGATATAAAGGCCAACATCCCATTAACCTTTTTGATTACTTTCTGTACCTGTTCCTGACATTTTAATGTTCTATGTACCTGGACCCCCCAAGTCTCTGGACCTCCACTGCTTTTAGCCTTTCACCATTTAGAAAGTACCCTGTTCTATCCTTTTTAGCTCCAAAGTGGATGACCTCACATTTGCCTACATTGAAATCCATTTGCCACAGTTTTGCCCATTCACCTAATCTGTCGATATCCCTTTTTAATTTTATGCTTAACCTTTTTCACTTCACTTTTGAGGCTTATCTCCCTGTTTTTCCCTTCCCCTGTTCAACATTAGGCTATTCTCTCTCTCTCTCTCTCTCTCTCTCTCTCTCTCTCTCTCTCTCAGCTACTACCTCCTAAATGAATGAATGCCGCTGCTCAGTCAGGGCTCCTGATATAGTAAGAAACCCTACCCCACCACTGAACTGGATAGCCCTGGATCCAGATTGCAGGATGTAGTTTGGGCACCCCTACAGTACAGAAACTTAGTTCTTATTCCTTGTTTAGAAATGTCAAAACAACTTGCATTTTCTCACATTCAACGAGATGTCTCTGAGCACTATGTGGGCTATAGGAAATAAGTAAAGGACACTAGGCAGAAAGGGAAAAGGGAAGCAAGGGATTAGAATAAGGTGAATGCATGGTCGAAGAGAAAGGCCTTTTTGTAAACCGGAAGGGAGGTGACTAGGTGGAGGGCTGGGTCAGGGAGTTTGAGGGTGGGGGTATATTGACTAAAGTGCAACCACCATTGGTGGAGGTGAAGGGATATTTACTAGTCCTAGCCCCTTTAGGGCTACCCCGGATCATGCGTATTTCTCAGACGTTCACTTTCAACTAAAGTTTGAGGTAGCCGAATCCTAACTACGCTTAATTGGGTTTAAAGGTCTGGGCTATCTCTCCCTGAAGGAAAGGAACAACCCGAGAATGTTACCGTCCTCCAGATAGCGCTTTTAATAAGTTTAGCTAGACTGCAACGTCCTGGATATTATGAGGGTCCGGAAAACTCCCTTAGAATTCTGCAACTCCTCACCAAAGAGTGTACAGAGATTGCGTTTGTGAGTTTTTGATACAGAAGTCTTGTGAGACAATTCTAAAAATATATAGATTTATTAAAGAACCGACATGCAATTTACAGTTGGTGAATCAGTCAATCACAACTTTAAACAGTTCGAGAAAGAGAAAAAATGCTATCATTTTAACCGAGCATCTTACTTTTAAATCTTAATTTCGCTACAGTATTACAGTTCTTAAAGGTTTCTTATACAGGATATCCATCAATATCAAATACCTTTGATCCCTGAGGTACAATGAGTGGTAGACTATAGAGCCACCTCTGAAGCAGAGAATCGCTTTGCCCGATTTAAAACAAGTCTAATATCCCATTTGAGAGTTCAATATTTATACCCTTTTCCAGTGGTATCTCCTTTAAGGTTTTTTGCTGATGCAAATTAATTATCCCTAATCATCATTCTGCTGACTTCTGCAATTCTCCACTGCTACATCAGCTTGTAACATTACAGAATCTTGTCTCCTCTCCAGGTGTTCTGAGTTTACCATATAAAAACGGTGTTCCTTACCTTGTCATCTTTACAAGGGCAGATGTTCCTTATCTTATGTGCCATCTTTACGAAGTATAAATTGGAACACCTTATCCAGGGTGAACCATTGTTTTGTTCCTAAAAGGTCAGCTTGTCAGAGCCATTCACCTTCTGTTTCAATAAGGTTATTCAGGGTCAACAACTGTCTTACCTCAATAGCCAGAATTCTTTCACAGCTTTTTCATCGTTAGGTTTCTAAATGATCAGACCCAGTTTGTCATGTTTTAATAAGCCCAGAATACTTTCATAAGATAGTGTATTTTTCTGAATCGGTTATATGGCTTATTCCTTCAGAGGGAGCAGGGAATGGAAATGTTGCCTGGTGTCTGAGGAGCAGAGGGTGTGCATAGGGATAATATGATTGCAGATCATCAAGGAATTGGGTTGAGGGGCAAGATTAATAGAGGGATTGAAAGGCAAGTAATAAACTCAGGTTGCACTGAAAGATTAACATTTGGGACAAGTACTTTAAATCGGGAGTCAAGTTCTAGTAGCTTCATACCAGATTTGTTTTTGAGTTTGGATCAGCCTAGAGATTGACTGTAATTAGATTTCCAAAATGCAGCAAGTTCAAATGATGTATGCATGAATGTTCACCTAATGTTGGTTTTACATTAGTACTAGTTTGAACATATAACAGTATACCATGGCAAAGTACTCTTGTCAATTCTCTCTTCTTCCCGACTCCTCCCATTGCAACATATATCTTTTAATACAACCCAGCTTTATGCATCTGCCATTTACTTTTGAAACTTATTTGTGAAAATACAAGAAAAAACTCAGTTGGACAACTTCACTCACAACAGAACAGCTCTGTTCCATCCCTTGTTCTAAGTTTGAAATATTCAAAGAAAAGTTCAGGAGCAATACACTATTTTATTCACATTTTGGCTAGCCTTGCTGAGCTGTGAAAAGAAACCTCATTTTTTGTAAATATCATGGCATCAATTTTAACCCTCCCTGCCCTCGGATGGGCAGGCGAGGGTTGAGTTAAAATATTGGGATTGAGCATTCCTGGCCATTGAAATTTTAACTGTCCCAAATCAGGCCATCGGATCAGGCCAAAAAAGACCGGCAGGGGCCGAGTTAATGTTAAAAAAAAATAATGGCCCGATTATGTTATCGGTACCACGACGTGATCTTCAATGTCGAGTCAGAGGGAGGCCAGCACAGTGTGAAACCTGACAGTCAAACCATAGCAGGTGGTGCCGACTGGCCAGAAGAGGCCCAGGTAAGCTTTGCAACTTAGCCTGCTTTTAAGCTCCTTCGGCCTTACCAGCTCCAATTGCAGCCCGATGATGCTGCAGCCCAGATGTTTCTGGCTTCCCCCCCCCCCCCCCCCCCCCCCCACTCCCGATATCACAGCCCGGAGCCTTCCCCACTGACTGCCGTGGACCATCCCCACAGGACCCTGGCAACTGCCTCCTGCCAAGAATTTCCGCTCCCGCCCTCCAGCCAGGCTCTCGATCTGGTCAGCTGTCGGGAGGGAGTCTGCACAATGTTATTTAAATGAGGCCCTATCGTAAGATCAGTAAGGCCTCCAAGTCCTCAGCCTTGCCGGGTTCCTTGCTCGTTACTGGGCTCCCTCGCACCCTCCCCATTAATATCTGTTATGTAGGTTATGTTAGATTGTCATATCACATCCTGAGTAGAATTTAAGCCTTAATTTAGCCTGAATCTTATCTCATTCTAGTCACTGAAGAAATTATGCCATGCGAACGTAATCAAGCTGAAAGAAGTTGTAAGAGAAAATGATCACCTGTATTTTGTGTTTGAATATATGAAGGAAAATCTCTACCAGCTGATGAAAGACAGGTAATGCAGGGCTCAACAATGTCTCTTATTACCAAATCCAGTCAAATGCACATGAAATAAGGTTGTAAAAGCTGCTAATAGGATGTTATATTGTTGAACGTACTGGATATCTAAAAATTCATAGAATGAGAGCAGGTAATGTTAATATTTCCTGAAAAGAAATTTACTGAAAAAGCAGCACAGCACTTAAACTAGTGTTTCATTAATACATTCCATAGTGCAGCGTTCCTTCATTTAAAAACAATGTTTAATTATTAAAGTAAAAATGCAACATTTAGATAATATGTATACCATTAGTAACTGCCAGTTTAAGCCTAATTAAATACTACTGTACATAATGCAGTAAACTTTCCCAAGAGCGATTATCAACAAAAATTTGACACTGAGCCACATGAGATATTAGCACAGGTAACCAAAAACTTGGTCAAAGAGGTAGGTTTTAAGGAGCTTCTTAAAGGAGAGGAGAGGTTTAGGGAGGGAATTCCAGAACCTGGGGCCTAGGCAGCTGAAAGCTCGGCCGCCAGTGGTGGAGCGACGGACATCAGGGATGCTCAAGAGGCCAGAATTGGAGAAGCACCGTGATATCGAAGGCTTGTAGGGCTGGAGGAGGTTACGGAAAAAGGGAGGAGTGATGCCATGGAGGGATTTGAAAACAAGGATGAGAATTTTAAAATTGATGCATTGCTGGACCGGGAGCCAATGTAGGTCCGTGAGCTCAGGTGCCGGGTGAACAGGACTTTGTGCGATTTAGGATTCGGGCAGTTGAGTTTTGGATGAGCTGAAGTTTATGGAAGGCTGGCCAAAGAGTATTGGAATAGTCAAATCTGTAGGTAACAAAGGCATGGATGAGGGTTCCGACAACAGCTGGGCTGAGGCGGGGTTTGTGGTGGGGGGGGGCGGGGGGGTAGGCAGAGTCGGGCGATGTTACAGATGTGGAAGTAGGCGGACTTTTTGATGGAGAGGATATGGGGTTGGAAGATCTGCTCCAGGTCAGATACGACGGCGAGGTTGCGAACAGTCTGGTCCGGCCTCAAGGCAGTGGCCAGGAGGGGCATGGAGTTTGTGGCGTGGGCTGGAAACGGTGACTTTGGTTTTCCCAATATTTAATTGGAGGAAATTTCTGCTCATCCAATAGTGGATTTCGGACAAGCAGTGTGGCAAATCAGAGGCGATGGAGGGGTCAAGAGTTACTACTGGGTGCTGTCGGTGTACACGTGGAATCTGGCTTTGTGTTTTTAGATGATGTTGCTGAGAGGCAGCATGTAGATGAGAAATGGGAGGGGGCCAAGGATACATCCTTGGGGGACTCGAGAGGTAACGGTGCGAGAGCAGCAAGAGAAGCCATTGTAGGAGACCAAATGAAAATCTCTGTTTGCTGTAAGCCTTCTACATGAAATGAGATTGAGAAGTCTCAACCCTATTCCTAGTGAACAACAGGTCATGAGCACTTGAGTTTATCCAATAAGAGGCTGAGCCAAAAAGTCCAAGATTCTCTGCTTGGTCCCGAGTCTGCTGAGCTAGTTGATCACCGTCAGGGCGACACTGGGGGCTCAATAATTGGTCTTGGCACCCCAGTTTGAGATGTGGCAAAAATAGCCCGAGGTTCTGCTCTTGACTGTAATCCAGGAACCCCTGCTGGGTCTACACGTGTCATTGTCGACTGAAGACCGGCTCAGCCTGGCTTGTGATGCTCCTATTCCCCCCCCCCCCCCCCCCCCGTATTAAACAGTCTGCAGACACACTCTGTTAATGTAAATAATGGTCACGTGGATGAGGTACAGGATGACCAGAACAGTAGCCTAACACAAACATTGTCAGGACAGATGGAACAAAAAGCTGTAAGGAATGCTGTTGTGGAAAATGGCAATTACGGTTGGAGGTACTGTTCTCAAGTTTGGGGCAAAGACATATTGGTATGTAGAGAGAGTTTTCCTCTGTAGCTAGTTGTGCTACACTGACCTGGGGTTGCTTGACACTAATCCCTGAAATGGATAAATATTCCATTCCTCAGTAGCAATATCCTTTGCCTTGATTGGAAGAAAAATTCATCAAAAATGCATGTCAAGTTTTGTACAGGCTTCATACTAAGCTTGCACAAACCTCAAAATTCATATTGGTATGAGACACCAAGACTAGTACATCTAGTAACAAGCCAGTGACCCCTATGCTTGTTGCCACACAGAGGTTCGTGTGTGTATGCTTTTGTATTCGCAGAACAATGACGAGTCAGCTGCTCTAACATTAATTTTGTGTCCTGCAATTCCTGATAAGTTATGTAATGCTTCTGATATAACAACCATTGTTTAGCGCACTCATTAGGAAAACCATGCAGCCACTAATGTTAAACAATAGGGCTGTTGTATTTTGATTTTTTTAAACTAGGAAACATCACTTTCTGGTTGCACTGCCTTTTGTTATCTTGGATATAATGGAGTAGGGGTGGAATATAGTTTAATTTAGCTACAAGTTTTGAAAAGTTCCATAGTAAATGGTCCTTCAAACTGGATTCCCGTTTTATATCCACATGGAAACTTTTAGTAGGGCAAGAGACATCAAGCTGGACCATTGAGTCTAGTTTGTAGTTGTCTGCCAAACGCATTGATTCTTGCGGTTGGCCACTAAAACTTTGGAAAAATTCAAATTTATAGAACTCCATTGGCTCAGTAGTTGCCGCAAAAATGAAGCATTTTTGTCTACAATGGATTCTCTGTTTGACTCTTATCTTGCTAGACAATACAATGTTAAAATTAGCTATGGTTAGCTGATTCATTCTCTTGGTGGTCTGTTAGGCCATAGGCCACTACATAGGTATTAATGTACATCTGTAGGTTGTTCTGTGGAATGAAAGGTAGCCCCAGCACTATTCTGTCCAGCAGTAACCGTGATAGCGGTTTGGAACTGGTTAATTTGTCAAGTCAGTCCATTCAATTGCAAGCCTCGTGGAGCTGGTAACAGTTCAGTTTTGGCAGCTGTATTTGTGTAGGTGCACAGTTTTGAGTCCCTAATGAGGTTTAGAAGTATTTTTTTAATTCATTTTCTTCTGGGAATCCTTTTTAATAAAATTTGGATTTGATCTTGGATGGTATTACACAAAGCGTGCAGCATGTCTGGCTCCAGCATAGATTAAGATTCAATTTACCGGATCAGGCCCCGCCCACAAAACTGGCCATGCCCCCAAGTCTGAATTGCGAGATTCTGACGAATTGCGCTGGTTCGGGAAGGCTCTTCAAATTGCGCTCATATTCTTAGACGCACAGGCACTAGTAGGTACATTTTAAAACTTTTTCTTTCAAAAAAAATTCAATTTGCTAAAATACTGACTAGTGTACACCAATGAAACTATTAAATGGATCAGTATAGTTTTTTTTTAAGTAGTTTTCAGTGGAGGACTGGACACTTTTATTAAAAATGCTTATTTTTAGTGATGTACCCATTTTCAACTGTTAATAAAACTACGCCAGGTTACCACTCTTAAATATATCAAAATACTTTTTAATGGGAAGAGGGGGGAAAAAAGAAACAATAACATTCTATTACACTGTCCAATTGTACTGATTCATTGAAGATTTTACGTTTGTCATTATGCAAATTAATTTTATTGGAAACTTGAATTGTAACCTAACCAGTGCAGTTTAGAGCGCTATTTCCCAATTGTGCCCAAAGCGGAAACTCTACCCCTTAATGTTTAATAAATGTGTCGAATAGTTTATAGCTTGAGCCATAGTCCGATAGAGCATATGTGGCATAAAAATAAAACAAAAAAGGTGACTACCGTGGCTAACAAGGGAAATTAGGGATAGCATAAGATCCAAGGAGACGACACATAAATTGGCCAGAAAAAGCAATAATCCTGAGGATTGGGAGCAGTTTAGGATTCAACAAAGGAGGACAAAGGGATTAATTAAGAAAGGGAAAATAGAATATGAGAGTAAGCTATCAGGGAACATAAAAACTGACTGTAAAAGCTTTTATAGATATGTGAAGAGAAAAAGATTGGTGAAGTCAAGCGTAGGTCCCTTACAGTCAGAATCAGGGGAATTTATAATGGGAAACAAAGAAATGGCAGACCAACTAAATTCATACTTTGGTTCTGTCTTCACAAAGGAGGACACAAATAACCTCCCAGAGACGCCGGGGAACATAGGGCCTGATGAAAGGGTGGAACTGAAAGAAATCAGTATTTGTAGGGAAATGGTGTTAGGAAAATTGATGGGACTAAAGGCTGATAAATCCCCAGGGCCTGATAATCTACATCCCAGGGTACTTAAGGAAGTGGCCCTGGAAATAGTAGATGCATTGCTGGTCATCTTCCAGAACTCGATAGACTCTGGAACAGTACCCATGGATTGGAGGGTAGCTAATGTTACCCCACTATTCAAAAAAGGTGGTCGAGAAAAAGCGGGGAATTATAGACCGGTAAGCCTGACATCAGTAGTGGGGAAAATGCTAGAATCTATTATAAAAGATGTAATAGAGCACTTGGTAAGCAGTGACAGGATCGGACAAAGTCAACATGGATTTACAAAAGGTAAATCATGCTTGACTAATCTAATTTTTTGAGGATGTAACTGGTAAAATAGATAAGGGAGAACCAGTGGATGTGGTGTATTTGGACTTTCAGAAGGCTTTCGATAAGGTCCCACATAAGAGATTAGCGTGCAAAATTAAGGCACAAGGGATTGGTGGCAAGATATTGACTTGGATAGAGAACTGGTTGGCGGACAGAAAGCAGAGAGTTGGAATAAACGGGTCGTTTTCCGAGTGGCAGGCAGTGACTAGTGGGGTACCGCAAGGATCGGTCCTAGGACCCCAGCTGTTCACAATATATATTAATGATCTGGACGAGGGAATTGGATGTAATATCTCCAAATTTGCAGACGACACAAAGCTGGGTGGGAGGGTAAGCTGTGAGGAGGATGTCGTGAAACTCCAGTACGATTTGGACAGATTGGGTGATTGGGCAGAAACATGGCAAATGCACTATAATGTGGATAAATGTGAGGTTATCCACTTTGGTGGCAAAAACAGGAAGGCAGATTATTATTTGAATGGCAATAGATTGGGAGAAGGGGAAGTGCAAAGAAACCTGGGTGTTCTTGTGCACCAGTCGCTGAAGGTAAGCATGCAGGTGCAGCAGGCGGTTAAGGCGGCAAATGGTATGTTGGCCTTCGTAGCAAGAGGGTTCGAGTACAGGAACAAGGATGTCTTGCTACAGTTGTACAGGGCCTTGGTGAGACCGCACCTTGAGTACTGTGTGCAGTTTTGGTCGCCTTACCTGAGGAAGGATGTTCTTGCCATGGAAGGAGTGCAGCGAAGATTCACCAGGCTGATACCTGGGATGGCAGGAATGACTTGAGGAGAGATTGTGTCGATTGGGCTTATACTCACTGGAGTTTAGAAGATTGAGAGGGGATCTCATCGAAACTTATAAAATTCTGTCAGGCCTGGACAGACTAGATGCAGGAAGGATGTTTATGATGGCCGGGGAGTCCAGAACCAGGGGTCATAGTCTAAGGATAAGGGGTAAGCCATTTAGGACTGAAATGAGGAGGAATTTCTTCACCCAGAGAGTGGTGAACCTGTGGAATTCTCTGCCACAGAGGGCGGTGGAGGCCAGTTCATTAAATATATTCAAAAAAGAGTTGGATATATTTCTTAAGGCTAAAGGGATCAAGGGATATGGGGAGAAGGCAGGGACAGGGTACTGAATTTGGATGATCAGCCATGATCTCATTGAATGGCGGAGCAGGCTCGAAGGGCCGAATGGCCTACTCCTGCTCCTATCTTCTATGTTTCTAACACCGATGGAAGACAAGATCATCGCGTGACTGCACGTGATATATTCCCTTAAGTTGCGGTAGAATGACGAGGGTCCTTTTGTTTGACCCCTGGGTCTTGCTACATTTGCCAAGATATCAGGCAGCTGAAGCTTGGTTCAGGGGACACTTGAAGTCCAATACAGGAATTTCCAGTCATGCTCAACCCAAGGAAACACCTAGTGTAAAATCCCAAAAACCTAACAGTTGCTGTGTACACTATCCAAGTGGAACTCGGTCATATAGACCAGGCAATTGCAGGTTCCATACTTATTCTGTGCTAATCTCACCCAGGGTGCTTTCCAAAAAAAAAAAAAAAAAATTGTTCCTGGGATGTGGGCGTCGCTGGCAAGTTGCCCATCCCTAATTGCCCGTGAGAAGGTGCTGGTGAGCTGCCTTCTTGAACCGCTGCAGTCAGTGTGGTGAAGGTACTCCCACAGTGCTGAAAGAGAGTGAGTTCCAAGATTTTGACCCAGCGACAATGAAGGAATGACTATATTTCCAAGTCAGGATGGTATGCAACTTGGAGGTGATGGTGTTCCCATGCGCCTGCTGCCCTTGTCCTTCTAGGTTGTAGAGGTTGCGGGTTTGGGTGGTGCTGTCTAAAAAGCCTTGGCAAGTTGCTGCAGTGCATCTTGTAGATGGTACACACTGCAGCCACGGTATGCCGGTGGTTGAGGAAGTGAATGTTTAAGGTGGTGGTTGGGGTACCAATCAAGCGGGCTGCTTTGCCCTGGATGGTGTCGAGCTTCTTGAGTGTTGTTGGAGCTGCACTCATCCAGGCAAGTGGAGAGTATTCCATCACACTCCTGACTTGTGCCTTGTAGATGGTGGAAAGGCTTTGGGGAGTCAGGTGAGACACTCACTACAGAATACCCAGCTTCTGACCTGCTCTTGTAGCCACAGTATTTCTGTGGCTGGTCCAGTTAAGTTTCTGATCATTGGTGACCCCCCCAGGATGTTGATGTTGGGGTGATTTGGTGATGGGTGGTGACTAGATGCTCTCTGGTTGGAGATAGTCATTGTCTGGCACTTGTGTGGCGCAAATGTTACTTGCCACTTAATCAGTCCAAGTCTCAAATGTTGTCCAGGTCTTGCTGCATGCGGGCATAGACTGCTTCATTATCTGAAGCGTTGCGAATGGAACTGAACACTGTGCAATCATCAATGAACATCCTCACTTCTGACCTTATGATGGAGGGAAGGTCATTGATGAAGCAGCTGAAGATGGTTGGGCCTAGGACATTGCCCTGAGGAACTTCTGCAGTGATGTCCTGGGGCTGAGATGATTGACCTTCAACAACCACCTTCCTTTGTGCTAGGTATGACTCCAGCCAGTGGAGAGTCTTCCTCTGATTCCCATTGACTTCAATTTTACTAGGGCCCCTTGATGCCACACTCGGCCAACTACTGCCTTGATGTTAAGGGCAGTCACACCTTACTTCTGCAATTTGGCTCTTTTGCCCATGTTTGGACCAAGGCTATAATGCGGTCTGGAACCAAGTGGTCCTGGCGGAACCCAAACTGAGCATTGGTGAGTAAGTGCCGCTTGATAGCACTGTTGACAACACCTTCCATCACTTTGCTGACGATTGAGAGTAGAATGATGGGGCGGTGATTGGATTTGTCTTGTTTTTTGTTGACAGGACATAGCTGTGCAGTTGTCCACATTGTTGGGTAGATGCCAGTGTTGTAGCTGTACTGGCACAGCTTGGCTAGAGGCGTGGCTAGTTCTGGAGTACAAGTCTTCAGCATGACAGCCGGGATATTGTCGGGGCCCATAGCCTTTGCTGTATCCAGTGCGCTCAGCCATTTCTTGATATCACATGCTACTGGGGAACTGTAATTGTCTCTACCTCCCAATGAGTTAGAGAGAGGGGGAAACACATCAAGGGTTCAACTTCCTGATCACTATCCAGTGTCTTATCCTGCAAAGTGCATACGTATGGACACCAGACAAGTGGAAAAAACCAACTGACTGTTGTGCACTCTGGGATCAAAATAGCATGTTGATGTCGCGGGTAAGACTTAAGCGTGGGTGTTTGTGGAACTATATTCCAGCTAGTTTAGTGCTCTCAGGAGAAATGAAAAGAAAATTGAAGTTGGAAAAATAATTGTTGTAAAAGATTGGGGGAGAAATGGTGTGACAACCTTTTCAGTTCTGAGCCATTTTTTGATGATTTAGAATTTAACTTTGAGCTTCAATATTCCTAAATTGATTCCAAAATTATTAGCTCAACCCAGATCCTGGTAGGCTTGCTTTTAAAAGCCACTTTGACGGGCCCTCGGGTTGGAAGCAACACTAGTCTAAAAAAACATTTCTGAAACTCGGTGACTTTAGTCCCTAATTCTAACAAAACCATTTTACTTTTTTGAAATATGTGGAGAAATGACTGAGTTGAGAATTGTATAGTGGTTCCGAACATGTTATAATAATCACTGGCAAAAATGTGGATATTTGCAGATACAATGCATGTACTGTATTTTGAAAACTGCAAACATTTGCAATAGTGGTGAACAGGTTATAAAATCATCTAATTATTGCAACCTATGCACTAACCTTATTGCAGTGTATTGATAATTTATAACACTACTGTTCGTTCTTCTCTTGTACATGCAGCATATTGAAAGTTATATTGCTAGATACTTTAATTACTGTGAAATTCTATTGAATTAATACGTTTACTCTCTTCCGAACCAATGAAACGTATTGTAAATGATTACAGAGCAACACTTGAAATCACAAATGACGTCATTTGTATTTGTTGAAACTTATAACTGAATCTTATTTACAGAAACCGACTGTTTCCAGAATCGTCCATTAGAAATATAATGTACCAGATACTTCAAGGATTAGCTTTTATCCACAAACATGGTAGGTGTTCAAAACTATTTCAGGAGAAAGGTGCCCAAGCAATTCAAGAGTATGTTTCGAGCTTACGCAACAAAACAAATCTTTAATTGGAAAAAAAATCTACATCTTAAAAATGGAGTCAGTCTGTCCATTGCTGAAGCCCAGTTTGTGGGGTCTGATTTGGGGAAAATTTCATTGCTCCCCCTCTTTGACCTTGAGCCATTTCCTTCTGCGCCTGCGCTGAGCTCTGCTGACACATTGATGCACTTCTTCCAACCTACACCTGGAGTCCCGCACAAGTTCTTACTATTTTTCACTTTAAGCATTTGGGTGGTTGTTGCAGGTAACATTGAACAAAACACAGGCCACCAGCACTTAAACATTTAGAACTCTCTTACGCTGTCAGCTATAAAACATCTTAATGATCATTTAATACCAGTTTGTAATTATTCATTTAATAAGTGTCAGCTTGCTTTAGTTGGTAACACTCTTGTCTTTGAGTCAGAAGATCATAGGTTCAAACTCCACTTCAGGAGTTGAGCACATAATCTAGACTGATACTCCAGTACAATACTGAGAGTGCAGTACATTGTATGTATCCCCTCTGCCTGTTCCAGTGGTTTGGGATGGGCGTTAAAGATTTCATGGCACTACTGGAAGAAAGGCATCGAGTCCTCTTAATGTGCTCACCAACTTCCCTCAAGCAAGACCATCAGAAACACTAGCTAGTTGTTGATCTTGCAAATGAATGATTGTTCAACTGCTCAGAAGGGAATTGGATCATAGCTGTCCTATAAATAACTTATATCAGATCATTAATTTATCAACTAATAGTTAAGGCATGCATACCAGGAAGGTTTGTGCTGAGTTAGCTGATCTTTGGTGTTGTTGGTCTCTACCCTTGAGGTAGAGAGTGGAAAAGCACCAGATTATGGTTCGGTATCTCCTGCTCGAAAGTGAATATGTGGAGCTTTGGTAAGAACAAGATTGGATTTGGCGCTGATGCACACCAATGAAAAATAGTCTGCTGACATTCACTGGCTGGGCTCACACATGAAGAATGATCACTTGAAAGAGGTACCAAAGAACTGACAACACACTAGAATGAGTCTTTGCCATAGGAGGTGCAAGGCAGGAGCTAAAATGGATCCCAAAACAAGCCTTTTTTGTTCTTTTATATTGGTATGTTTTTGTATTTTTTTTATTATACGCAGCTGAATAAAACTAATTTTCGGGTGATCTGGGTGCTTAGTGTTGAAAGGTAAAAGATTGTTTAGTTACCCCCATTTGAGTACAAAACTGAACCCAAGCAACATTTTATATTGTACCTTTTAATCTAGCAAAAATGTCCCAAGGCACTTGAGAGGCATAATCGTAAATAATTAGACCCCAAGCCAAAGGATGAGATATTTGGAGAGGTGACCAAAAGCTTGGTCCGAGGTGGGTTCTAAGAGAAGAGGGAGGTAGAGAGCCAGAGGCATGGAATTCCAGAATGTGGGACCTTGGTCCTGAAGGCAGAGCCACCAGTAGTGAGTTGAAGGGAGGCATGCACAAAAGGCACTGTCTGATGAACAGACCTGGGGGAGTTGTAGGTCTGGGGGAGGTAACAGAAATAGGCAAGGGTGAGGCTATGAAGGTGTTTAAACATGAGGATGAGAATTTTAATCTGGGGGACTGGGGATAAACGTACGTCAGCAAGCACAGGTGATAGATGTGTGGGAGTGGGTGCGAGACGGAAGTTTTGGATGAGCTGAAGTTTATGGAGGGTGCTGGATATAATGCTGGCCGGGAGAGAATTGGAGTAATCAATAATTGGTGAGACCACACCTAGAGTACTGTGTACAGTTTTGGTCTCCTTATTTAAGGAGGGATATACTTGCATTGGAGGCAGTTCAGAGAAGGTTCACGAGGTTGATTCCTGCGATGAAGGGGTTGTCTTATGAGGAAAGGTTGAGCAGGTTGGGCCTATACTCATTGGCGTTTAGAAGAATGAAAGGTGATCTTATTGAAACATAAGATTCTGAGGGGGCTTGACAGGGTAGATGCTGAGAGGATGTTTCCCCTCGTGGGGGAATCTAGAACTGGGGGGCATACTTTCAGAATAAGGGGTCGCCCATTTAAGACAGATGAGGAATTTCTTCTAAGGGTTGTGAATCTTTGGAATTCTCTACCCCAGAGAGCTGTGGAGGCTGGGTCATTGAATATATTCAAGGCTGAGAGACAGATTTTTGAACTACAGGGGAGTCGAGGGTTATGGGGAACAGGTGGAAAAGTGGAGTTGAGGCCAAGATCAAATCAGTCGTGCTCTTATTGAATGGTGGAGCAGGCTCGAGGGGCCGAATGGCCTACTCCTGCTCCTATTTCTTATGTCGGTGATCCAGACATGAATCAGGCTTTCCGCAGATGATGGGTGGAGGCAGAAGATGTTAGAGGTGAAATTTAGCAGTCTTTATAATGGAGAGGGTATGGGGTTGACTGCTCAGCTCAGGATCGAATCAGATGTTGAGGTTGCAAACAGTCTGTTATAACCTGAGTCTGTGGTCAGGGATGTGGAGGGAATTATCATGGGTATGAGATTTGTTGCCCACCTGATAAAATAAGCTTGTGTTATCTCAATCTCCTTGGCAGATTTTCACATTCACCCCTTCTAAAGAAGTTGGGTTATTTTGGGCTTTAGGAGGCTCCTGGCTTCTTTAACTGATCATACTGCACACCAGTTTCACCAAAGAGAAAAATAGAGGCAACAATAAATATAAAAACACAAAAGCAAAATACCATGGATGCTGGAAATCTGAAAAAAAAAAACAGAAAATGCTGGAAATACTCAGCAGGTCAGGCCACATCTGTCGAGAGAGAAACAGCGTTAACTTTTCAGGTCGATGACCCTTCAGAACTGGAAAAAGTTGGAGATGTAACAGATTTTAAGCAAGTACAGAGGCAGAGAAAGGGGGGAGAGGAGGAAAGAACAAAAGGGAAGGTCTGTGATGGGATGGAAGGCAGGAGAGATTAAAAGACGAGAGGTGATGGTGCAAGGCAAAAGGAGATGGTAATGGGACAAGTAAAGAAACAAAAGATGAGTCTGGAAGAGGTGTAAATGGCACTGGCAGAATCATCAACAGCTGCCATGTGAAAAAATAGGGGCAGAGGCTATGGTCTGAAATTGTTGAACTCGATGTTGAGTCCAGAAGGCTATGAAGTGCCTAATTGAAAGAGGAGGTGCTGTTTCTTGAGCTTACGTTGAACTTCGTTGGAACAGTGCAAGAGGCCAAGGATGGAGGGGTCATAGTGGGAATGGAGTGGAGAATTAGTGACGGGTGACCGGAAGCTCGTCATGCTTGTGGACTGAAAGGAGGTGTTCCGCAAAGCAGTCACCCAATCTGCTTTGATCGCCCAATGTAGGAGACTGCATCGTGAGCAGCGAATAAATATAAAAGATTCTGCCAACTTCTGTGCCCCAACAGATATCTTGGGACTGCCCTGACGCAGCTTTTCTTCCTAAAGAGGGAAAGAACTTGGTGAAATTGGGTGCCTTCGCGCCTCCCGTTTGCGCCTCCAGGGTGCGCTAACAGGACGCAAATGGCTTTGCAACCGGGTGCGGCACTGACATCGACTCCCACCATATTCGGCGGGAGTTTTGCGATGGTGCTACGGCGTTGCGCCCTGATCTCCACCCAGAGATCATGACGTCATTGCCGTGCGCATCGCCCCGGCCCTGAAATTGACTTCCGCCCCCTGCAGCAGCGCCAGTCGAAAACACCGACAGCTGCAGGAGGCGTGCATCGGGTGGCTGGCTGTTTTGGGGGCGATGATTAAAGGCAAGGTGGCCAAGGTAAGTAAAAAAAAAAACTTAGCTTTCTTGTTGCAGGTTTTTTCGCAGGTTCCTGCCTGTGATCGCTCAGCCCGGCGCTCTGCTCAAGTGCTGGGCTGATCGGGCGGGATCAAGGCTGCCTTGGTGGTCCGGGTAGGTACTTTTTCTATTGCAGAGCCTGCAGCGATGGCCCTTCCCTTTAAGGGAGGGAAGGAGCCTTTGAATACGGCAGTGCTGCTGAAAGTCTCCGCCTCGCTCTGACGTTAACGCCCTAAAAAGCAAGTTGAGCGCTTGATTTAGTGCTCCACTCTCCTCTTGGGGTGTTCAACTCAATTTTGCGGTCGCCGGCGTGAAAATTAGCGCCCAGGCAATGTTAGAGCCCCAAAATGGTCGACACTGAATTTTTCACCTTGTGCTTATATGGTTCACTATCTCTGGACGTCCCAAAACGCTTTACAGCCGATGAAGTGTAGTTACTGTTGTAATGTAGGAAATGCACTAGCCAATTTGCGCACAGCAAGTTCACACAAACAGCAATGTGACAATGACCAGATAATCTGTTTTAGTGAACTCCCCTGCTCCTCTTTTGAAATAGTGACATGGGATCTTTTATGTCCACCTGAGAGGGCAGATGGGGCCTCAGTTTAATGTCTCACCCCAAAGCCGATACCTCCGGCAGTGCAGCACTCCCTCAGTACAACATTGAAGTGCCTGCCTACATTCCTGTGCTTTTTAAAAAAATAAAAAAATTAAACCGTGCACTTGTGCATTTCTAGTTCCATCTTTTTCAAGCCTGCAAAGAGGTGTTATACATCGTAAGTAGGGGTGTGTGTAAAGTTATGGTCAACATAGGAGAAAGCTGCCATTGTCAACTTTTTTTTATGTTACAAATTTGTTTGTTGAACTTGCCACAGTCTAAAGAAGAAATTCTTGTGTGGTTAATTTAGATTTTTGAAACTTGCCAAAGTGGTACGTTTCCATTCTCTTTCTATTTTGTTTGCACTGATAAACACACAAGGTTACCAAATCAAGTCGCAGGTTCCTATGTTGTGTCTCTTGGGCCTCTTGAGCCACACATTTTGTCAAGTAGATTGAGCACTTGATAGGAGCCATAGAAAATGGAGGGGTGGTTGTGACAAATGGGCTGCAATGGGAGAAAGATAAGTCGGGTGGGGGGAAATCTCATATTGCTGGTGGAAACTAATTTATCCTCGGGTTCCATTTTTATTTATGTGCGCATTGTGTTCCAGGATTTTTTCATCGTGACATGAAACCAGAAAACCTCCTTTGTATGGGACCAGAACTTATCAAGATAGCTGATTTTGGGCTAGCTCGTGAAATTCGATCTCGCCCACCATACACTGATTATGTATCTACGAGATGGTAAGAGTGCCTCTTTCTGCTGCTAATAACGGAAACACTTGCCATTTCTAACTCACATTTACAATAGCCAAGTGGCTTTACATCAGTTAAAGACATGCCAAGGGCAGCTGTGAAATCCTGCACTAGCAGGGAATAAAGATTGTACTTCACAGCTGGATGTGGCATCCTGTTTTCCAACACACTTTTAAGTAAATTTTTTGTAATTTTTAAAAAATTTAATGGGTATGGATGTCATGGAAGCTGATTCTTATTTCCAAAGGTGGCTGACCAGGTTTAAGTATCTAAAATAAGTAAATGGTAAATTCTCAGGATTACCTTTGCAACCACAGTTTGATTTTCCAGAACTTGTTAGTTGGCACTTTTTTTAGTTGCATAAGTCAACACAAACTAAAAAATATAATTCTGTTGTACTTCAGTTTTTTATTTGTTCCTGGGATGTGGGCGCCGCTGGCAAGGCCAGCATTTATTGCCCATCCCTAATTGCTCTGAGAAGGTGGCGGTGAGCCGCCGCCTTGAACCGCTGCAGTCCGTGTGGTGAAGGTGCTCCCCCAGTGCAATTAGGGTGGGAGTTCCAGGATTTTGACCCAGCGACGATGAAGGAATGGTGATCTATTTCCACGTCAGGATGGTGTGTAACTTGGAGGGGACCTTTGAGATGATGGTGTTCCCATGCGCCTGCTGTCCTTATCCTTCTAGGACGCATGGGGACGCCATTGCCTCCAAACAGGATGCCACTCCAGCTGTGAAGTACAATCTTTATTCCCTGCTTGTGCAGGATTTCGTAGCTGCCCTCGGCATGCCTTTAACTGATGTAAAGCCATTTGGCTATTGTAAATGTGAATTAGAAATGATAAAACTGAGGGAAGAGTAGAGAGGCATTTCAATCCCTGCTGTTAAATAATTGTGACCTGATAAATTGAAATCGGGGGAAAAAAATATTCTCTCAAATGGTGAAATGCAACTTGTTTACATGTGGGAGCAACAGTTTTCGCAACATAAACAGAATATTGCTAACCACCTAAGCTGTGTGTTCTGCGGGCAGTAATGCTTTTTTCCTTCCTCCCATGTGAACAAATCATATTTTTTTATGGAGGATGTTTGTTTTAGGTTGTTGACCCCTGCTTTCATTTTAACCTTTGCACTTTTAGTAGGTTCAAGGAAATGACAAAGTTTACTGATGCTGAAACAAATATTTGAGTAGCTTTATTTCCTGTAATATTGGCAGACTACAAAATTAAGAAAGCAATAAAAAAAATTAAGCACTTCAGCTCACCCCGGCCCTCTACTTTTATGGGTCTGGATCCTTCCAGGTATTCACGGGGGACCTGTGCAGGATTAGTCAAGGGGCAACGAGGGCCTGCATTCGACGGGTAATTGACACCCTGTTCGTAGGGCTGGGGATTTCATCAGATTTGATATGTCAGTGGTGGAGCAAAGGCAGAGGGCAATTAGTTTCTTCAATATTGCTGGCTTCCACAGTGCAGAACATGCAGAACAAGACTTCCCATCAGAACCCATAAAGATAGGGCTACCACTGCCTCAACGTACATTCAGGTGGACTGCGAAACCTGGCTACACATCTTGCCTGTGAACGCGCAGCACACGAGAGCCTGTCATGATGCATTCATTGTGCACAACTGGATCATAGTATTTGTCCTCAGCAACCTGGGCAAGCAGAAGGATAGATCCTCAGTGCTTACCCCTTGCTGATGCCTTTTCGCATCCCATGGACTGAAGCTGATGAGAGATACAACCAAGTACATGTGTTCACCAGGCAGGTGGTTGCAAGGACCATCGGGGCGCTGAAGGGCTGCTTCAGGTGCTTGGACTGATAAAATGGGGGTGTCCTCCAATACTTCCCAGAGAGGGTAGTTGTGTGCTGTGCCCTGCGCGGTAATGATGGAAGGTCTGGACCATGACATAGCGAGGGAGGAGCTAATCAAAGCAGAGGATCCTGGACTGCAGGAGCCAAGGGCGCTGGCAAATCCATAAGAGGCATCACTTCAAGAGGGCAGCTTGTGGTGCAGGCTTTTACCTAATGAGCCCCCACAGGGGCTGTAGAGTCAGTCATGGCTCTAACTTCAAAGATTGTTTTTTATTTTAAGTTTCATGTGATCAGTGAGCTTTAAATGCAGATATTTACAAATAACTTCAAATGCTTCTTGGAAAAAGTAAAACTGTACTTTGACATTTGAACTAGCGGAGCTCTAAAAAGCTAACTAGACCCTGAGAAACATAGTTTAATTGCAATGTTAAACTCTTTTTAGAAATTTGAACAACTATTTACAATGATAAACCTTTATTGGACAGTAACCTTTAGTGAACATTGTTTTTTGCAGCTCTAACATCGCCTGCACGATGTTGGTGCTCAGCATTACAGCAGACCTGGAGGCCATGCCTCACTCGTCTCTGGCCACCACCTTCTAGCTGATCTTGCCTAAGAGGTGGGGGCATCCTCCATTTCCTCAAAGTCTCCGCGTTCCCTGCAGCTCACCTGGCCTTGAGTCACTTGCTTGCCCCAGTGGCATGTGTCCTCGCTAGTACCTGGTTGAGGAGAGCCGGGTGAGTGACTCTGCTTGGGGGGGGTGGCCTGAAGGTGTGGTGGGGGTGGGGAAGAGGGTGCACTCCCAGGAAAGAAGGGAGGTGTGCAGCTCCGGCTTTCCATCGCCCCCTCCTCATCTAGCAGCTGAACGGGGACAAGTTGTAATGACGAAGTCTGGGTCTGCATTCACCAGCTCCTCCTGAAGCTGATTTCCCCATGTACCCCCCCCCTCCTTGTCCCACTGCTCCTCCACAGTGACTGCCTCCCGGTGGCTTGATTGATCTGTGGGAAGAAAAAGTGTTAAAATAGCTGCCATACCAGTGCGCCATGAAGTGTAGGAGGAATAAATGGAATTCATTGGCAATCTTTTCCCTGCACAACCCTAATAGCATTTCAAAAATAAATCGAGTGGCTGTGAAGTGTTTTGGTACGTCCTGCGGATGGGAAAGGTGCTGTATGAATGCACGTTCATTCTTGCTGGGCTACAATAGTTTTAAGCCTTCTAGCCTGAAACTTCAATTTTTACTGTTCTAAAAGAAAAATTAGAATTGCAGAGAGTTGCACAAACTGTACAGTGTCACAAGGAGAATGATGTAACCTTACCAGGGTTCCTGCCTAAGTTTTGAAAATATAGAGACTCTTGCATTAAGTCACAAACAAGAAAGATAAAGATCCTCTAAGGGTAAATCCCAAGCTGGAAGGACTTGCTTATTGGTTTTTAAAAAATCAGTAATTTAAAGAACCCTTGGAAGTTTTCTGGTTTTTGAAAGGTTCCTTCACACACTGTGGAACTGTTGTGTTTATATTCCATGTATGATGAAGTCCATAGAGTGCTCTAAAACTGACTCAAAAGGATTGTGTCATGAAGGGCAGAGATTTGCATGAATAATGGCCTTGTTTAACCAGCAGGTGGAGCTAGTCCATTTCATTCAGGTAAAGCCAAAAAGTCCTAAGAATTTGACTTTCTTTTAGGAAGGAGCAAATCTTATTGATCATTGCAACATTTTATATCCTCCTGCACAAATTTTTATCCTTTTTTGTTATTACAGGTATAGAGCCCCTGAAGTTCTTCTGCGATCAACAAATTATAGTTCTCCTATTGACATTTGGGCTGTTGGTTGTATTATGGCAGAACTCTACACATTAAGACCTCTCTTTCCTGGTTCCAGTGAAATAGATGAGATTTTCAAAATTTGTCAGGTTTTAGGAACACCTAAAAAGGTATGAAACATCATCGAAGTGGTTGCCCCTTTTTTTAATTGAGAAGTCTCGGCGAATTTTGATGCACACATCATCACCATTGATGTAAAGAGTAGGATAGAAGATAGATAGAGAAATAATGTTTAGCTGATGTCAAGCTTGAATTTTAGAAGCCTATATATTAGGGGAAAGGGAAGACCATAGATTTTTTTTTTATGCCAATACCATCATGCTGTTTTTACGTGTTTATGATTTTTACTTAAAATTGTAATGGCCCAGAAATTCGGGCCGGAGGCTTCCTGCGGGTGCAAGCCTCCGACCTGCACTTATCTAGCGCGCCGGCCGTTGAGCTGTGGGCCCACGTGGGATTCTGATCCCGGGCCTGCTCCAACTGCCGGCGCGCAGTGCTTGCGTATCCCAGGGGGGCAGTTAGTTCGATGCGTCCCCTGGGATCACGTGGGCCATGGAGAGCCAATGGTAGCAGGGAATGCTCCATTCATAAGTTTGACAGGAAGAGCTGTCAAAACTATAAATACTATAAGCCCCAAAACATCACTAAAACTTCAAATACAATTTTAAAAATCAAATTTTTAAAATAACTATAAATTACATAAAATAACTTTTAAACAATAATTTAAATTTTTGAAAAAAGTAATTACATTTTCTATCGGGGCTAAAAATAAACTTACCTTTCTTTAAAGTATTTAAAAATAATAAACCTGTGGAAAAATTGTTTTAATTTTAATTAATTCACCACTTACCTTGTTAAAAACAGGCCTTGCGCCTGCTTTTTACATATGTAACTGCTGGAGACTTACCCTCCCAAGAAACCTGGGAAAAAAACGTAAGTTCCATGCGCACGCGCTGCCTCTCCAGTGCACGCGTTCGACCTCTGAACCCCTTCCTTTAAGGGAACGGAAGTTCCAGTTTCCCGCGCATGCGCAGTGCATGCACGAAACCGCCACTTCCGTTGGGCCTATGGGTGAGTACCCTGTGCATACTCACCCGTGGAGACCCGAATTTCTGGGCCAATATATTTTCAGTCCCATAAAGAAAAGGGAAATAGACTGATCTCGTGTCTATTGCAGACAACTTGTCATGGGTATTGTAAGTGTTGCACCGAGGTATTTATCAGCAGCCATTCTCTTCTGGGACTGAAGGGCTAACTAAATTGGCACACTGAACTAGGCTTCCTTCCCCACATCCATTCCATTACCAAGACCACGTGCGTATCACCTGCGTCACACCACCTGCACCCACTCTGATGCCCCTCTCGCTACTACCAAAACACTAAACAGCTCCCTTATTACCTAGATGCACAATTTTTCCACTGCACTTATTCAGAACACGGTCGCCTGCATCCTTGCCTACACAAAATCCCTTACTACTCATCCTAATTTATCTCCGCTGGTTCCTTTTTTCCCTACCTAATCAACTTTAAGATGCTGCTCACTTTCATATCTGTCCATGGCTTCACCCCACCTTCCCACCGTACCTCAGCAACTCCAGCTGCACGTTGCCAAATGTACCCCCACTCCTCCAACATTGGTTTAATGCTTGTTCTTTGCATCCATTGCTTCACCATCCGTGAATAGTCTTTCAGCTACTATGCCTCTCTCCTGTGGAATGCAATCCTTAAGCCTGTTCACCTTGCCACATCTCCTGCCTCTCTTCCACCCCCCACCTCCCTCTCCTCTTCCCCCCCCGGGCTTTCAAAAGCCTCCCAGAAACCCTCATCTTAGACCATGCTTTGCCCCACTCCAAATTTCTGTACATTGAGTACTTTAAAAATGAATTTTGAATCTAGTTTTCTGAATTTGGCAGATCTACTAAGTGAATAAGAAAACTGCAACTTGGATTGTCCAAACAACTTGTTTTGCTCTGACAATGTTTGTGTAAATTATCCTACTTTTTACTTGTATCAGACAACTTTATAATTGACATCCCTTAGAATAATTGGTCAGAAGGCTATCAGCTTGCAGCTGCCATGAGCTTCCGCTGGCCTCAATGTGTCCCCAATAACCTCAAGACTCTGATTCCCAATGCAAGTGGTGAAGCTATTCAACTCATGAGAGATATGCTCCAGTGGGACCCAAAGAAGCGACCAACTCCAAGCCAGGTGAGCTTTTACGATAACTGGAAGGGCTCACAAGTGACCTGTTTTTAATTTACTGCTGTTAGTATAAAATTGGTGAAACCTACAATTGACTTGCAGTGGTAAAATCACATCATAGAATCTTACAGCACTGAAGCGGGCCTTTCAGCCCATCGTGCCGGCTCTTTCAAAGCTATACCCAATTTGCTAAAATCATAGATATAGATTTTCATCTGTTCTGCCTGGGTGTGAAGGTTGTATGCTGGTAAATTAATGGAAGAAAAATTGGGCAGGTTCTGTAATAGGAATGTGATCCACCCACCAGATTTTCCTCAGTAATTGGCAAATGAACTTCAATGTAGACAAATATGAGATGTAACATTTTGGTAGGAAGAATGAGACCAATTGTTGGGGAACTGTTCGCCCTCTGGTAATTAACCACTTGGAGTCCGGGGTTTCACTAAAGTGAAATAGCCTTTATTACAAGTTAACGGGAGACGCTCATCCGGGGACAAATGCTCGATGAACACAGTTTCTCTTCAGGTTTTGTACAGTCTGTGGGTGCAAAACAATTCGTACCGAGTGCAATGCCCCTGTGCCAGGTGCATAACAAGTCCTTGATGGACATCTCCGGGCGTTCGGCCAACTTTCTTATCACCACATTTCTGTTGAGTCTTGCAGTGTGTTCTCTTATATTCAACAGTTCCTTTGTTCTGTGTTACTGACAATACTTTTATGTATTGTGCATATTAGCACAAAGTTGTTAACCCTTTAGTTCCCTTAGTGCCCAATTTTACCCCCTTTCACCAATGCTACTTGAAAATAAGAGTCTAATGGGGTAGAGGAGCCCAGGGATCTAGGGGTACAGATATGCAAATCGCTAAAAGTAGCAAAGCAGGTTAATAAGGCCATTTAAAAAAAAAATATATAGAAAACCAAGCACTGGGGTTCATTTCTGGAGGGATAAAATTGAAAAGCCAAGATGTTAAACTTGTATTGAACCTTAGTTAGACCACTACTGTGCACAGTTCTGGCCTCCATATTATAAAAAGGATATAGAGGCACTGGAGAAGGTGCAATAAAGATTCACAAGGATGATACTGGAACTGGAGGGATATACTTATCCCGAAAGGCTGAACAGGCTGGGGCTCTTCTCTAAAGAGAAGGCTGAGGGGTAACCTAATAAAGGTCTTTAAAGTTATGAAGGGATTTGATAGAGTAGACATAGAGACGATGTTTCCACTTGTGGGGGTGACTGAAACCAGGGGCCAAAAATATAAAATGGTCACCAATACATCCAAAAAGGAAAACCGGAGAAACTTTTTTACCCCAGGAGTGGCAAGAATGTGGAACTTGCTACCACAAGGAGTAATTGAGGCAAACGGCATAGATGCATTTAAGGGGAAGTTAGAGAAACACATGAGGGAGAAAGGAATAAAAGGCTATGCTGATGGGGTTAGATGAAGTAGGATGGGAGGGGGCATATACCAGTTGGGCCGAATTGCCTGTTTTTGTGCTGTACCTGTACATTCTACGTAATTCTATGCTTCATGCCTAGGTGGAAAAAATGAAAATCTACGTTTTGAGTATTACAGCACAGAAACAAGCCATTTGGCACAACAAGTTTGTGACAATGGGCCGGAATTTGTGGTGGGTAATAATGGCGAGCTAACAGCGTTCACCGTTATTGCTTCTTTGAAACTGACCACAACCTCCGGATGTAGCACATGCGCTTCTAAACGCTGAAATCCTGAAGTTGCGGTTAGTCATTGCTCCAACATTGGCTGCGGTGTGGACCCCCCACCCCTGGGTAAAAGCATCTTCTCCTTTCCTGTCTGAGAATCCTGCAATGTGATTGGTTGCTTAGGCAGCTTGTTGACGTCACAGCAGCATCGCCCTAGAGATTTCCACTACAGAGCGCTGAAACCAATTGCACGCCGAAAAATGTGAACTTCTTGCTCCGATCGCGAGATCTCTGTGGGCAGCTTTCTTCGGGGCCAGCAGCGAATGGCTTTGCTTCGTCGCTGACCGCAAATTACAAGCTATTATTTTTCTCCGAACTATCTAGCTTAATCCCACTGTCCTGCTTGCTCCCCTTAACCTTTTTAATATTCCTCTTTTTCAAGCGATTAACTCCATTTTTAAGAATTTGTGGACCCTGTTCAACGGTTTGTGGCAGAGAATTCCATGTTCTAACCACCTTTTGCATAAAAGGATTTTTTCCTAACCTACTCTGTGATTCTCTTTCTGGTCAACTTTAACTGTGTGTGCTGTCCCATTACCATTCTGCTGACCACTTGAAGCAATCCATCACTGTTTACCTCATCATAACCCTTCATGTTCTTGAAGACCTCAAATCTGATTGCTCCTTAACCTCGTCACTTCTAATGATAAAAGCCTCAACTTCTCAAGTCTCTCTTATAACTGGAACCTTGCAACACTGGTAACATTCTAATGAATTTAAGCCTCACCTTTTCCATTGCTTTACAGCCTTCCAATAACAGTGTGCCCAAAACTGCATGCATGACTTCAACTGCAGCCTAATTGAGGCCCTGTTCAAGCTCTGCATCAAATCCTTGCTTTTGTATTCTATGCCTCTAGATACAAAACTAAAAATTATCTTTGCCTTTTTGTATGGCTTCTTTTACCTGTGCTGCCACCTTTAATGGCCTCTGTATTTGCACACTGTCTCTATACTCCAATTAAGGTGTATTTCCTTTCTTCCTCCTTGCTTCAAAAATGTATTACCTCAAATGTTTATGATGAGAATTAACATTTTGCTGATTTGTATTGTCCTGCATTTTCTATAGAAGAATATCCAAACATGCTGCCACTGTAGTGCCATTAAAAAAGAAAGGACTTAAGAGCCTGTAAATCAATTTTTATTGCCTTTATTTTGATGGCAGTTTATATTTTGCTGTCTCCTTGTCCTGATATTCTCCCACTGTACACTGTGGGGGAAAAATAAGAGCATACACCATTGCAACTGCTGGCCGCTCAACCCGATTCAAAAATCAATATTTTCCGTGTCTATTTTGGTGGTTCCAAAAAATTTATTTTATATACCCTTGCTTGAAGATTAATTGATTGGTGTGGCCTGTTCTACTGGTGTAACAAATATTTATGCCACCAATCTAATTGCTCTGTGCACCCCAATTTAAAAATCAATATTTTCAGTGCTGCTGGCTTATGTGGAATGTATTTATTTTTTGCCTCCTGTGCATTTTTGAATGTGATTAGTGCTGATAGCTGGTGCTGCTCAATGTGCAGCTGGTGTTCTGAAATGCTCAATACTAATCTCTTGCTATAGTGAGTGAGTAAATGGTCATGCATTTGGTATATTTTCCTCTGTCAAGCTTGAGTTTTCCTGCTGAGGTTGTATATCGACAAAGAAATGACACATTTCACTGTAATTAAACTCTCCGCTACTTAGTTGGTTCCTTTTTGGTGCACCCATCCTTTTCGTAGGAGGTTCTCTCGTCCACTTATTTCGTCACATTATTTTGGAATATTGAAATAAGTCAGTTTAACATTATATACTGCTCCCCATGTGCAATGCTGCAGGAGCTCGACTAATCTGACTTCTGTTCGATTTTCTGTCCTGCAAGAGAGATGTACTGGTCATGGTTCCACAGATAGGGACATCCCTTCAATGCCTCACCGTGCCTATTCTTTACGAGCTCAGAAACTGGGCATCACTAGATTATTCAAGTAGAAGGACCATCACGGCCAAATCCTTCATCTGATGTGCAGTTCCAACTAGGTAGAAATTGAGAATGGAACACTCCACATCTAGGAACAGTGAACCTCTTGCAGCATGCCTAAATATCTCTCTCGCTCTCGCTCTCGCGCTCTCTCTCACGCTCTCTCTCTCTCTCTCTGCTCAGCTCAGCTAATTCTGTGTAGACCAGCGATTTAATATGCTGCCTTTCTGGTTTAGATGAGATGATGCATAGTTTGCCCATAGTCATCTAGGAGCGGTGAGAAGGCACCTCTGACATAATTTGCGCTTCAGCATTACTTTTTGTTATCCATTGTATTTGTAGGCACTACGGTATCCCTATTTTCATGTTGGCCAAGCTCTGGGAACTCCTCAGCAACTGCAAGAACAAGGAAAGCAGCAATATAAGCATCCAGTTCATCAGTTCAAGCCTGTACCTCCACATCAGCCCCCACCTCTGCATCATCCTCATCCACCTTCAAGGCCATTTCAACAGATTACGCCCTCTCAGCACCAAATGTGTGCACAACAAACCGATCCAGCACCTGGCTCACTTGAAAGAGGAAACCGAAGTGAACAAGAGAAACTCCATCAAAATATTCTACCTTCAATAAACATCAAAATGTGTCAAGTAAGAGTTCTTGTATTTAATACAAGAATAACAATGTGTGGTAGTGAAAGTATTGGTTAGCATCATATATTTATCGTTATCCATTTGGTGCAAGAGACAAAAGTGATCAGATCATTATTTTAGAATATTTTATTCTGTTCTCTCAATGTGATCTTATCACATTTGCACTGTATTTATATATTACTATATATATATATATACGAGACTCCTGATCCAAAGCATGAAACTTAATGTATACATTCTAGGGTAATTCTGTTAACCTGCACTCGCTGCGAGTGCTGCTCCCCAGTGGGAGCATGGGATTGTGAAATTACCTCTTCTAACTGCAGATTTTTTTTTGGTGGTTAGGAATCTTGCACTTTTTGTACCATCACCATTAAATAGTTTTAGCATATGGTTTAGTGTTGGTATTTAAATTTAGAATCTAAAAATGCATGGTGAATTTTTAATGCTTGACAACCAATTTGATCATATTTTCAGTTTTATTTAAGAATCAATCTTTTTAAAGGAATAAAATGAGGTAATGTTTGGTTATTTCTTTGTCACACTTTTTAAAGTGGGGAAGTGCTCAAATATATTTTCAGAAAACCTGTTAACTTTATTATGAGCATGGAGAGCCAGGTCTCCCTTGCTGATGGGCTGCTCTGGTGATATGTCTTCCTTCCTTTAAGCATTGAAAAATATTGTAAACACAAAAAATAGGTTTTAAATCATTATTTAACGATATATAAAGGAGGGTTTTAATACAATTATCTGCAGGCTGCTGATCCTGTCAAACAGGGTAACTGGCCGTGTTTTTTTTTATAGCACGTTAAACCAGACCAGAGTTAAATAGGTAAGTTCTCTTTTAAGGTGCAGTACTGTCTTTTGAGAGCCATGTAGAATGCACATTCAAATAAAGGTTATGTTGTGATGAGGGGATCTTTGACTACTGAAGTCATAAACATTGTGGCCCTATTCAAAGTCACAAATGATGTCCTCTGTAACTGAGGATGCATTTTACCTCCTTGTCCTCTCTTTGACATGGTCAGCCACACCATCTTCCTCCGGTGGCTCTCCTCCATTTATCCAGCTCAGTGGGACAGCTCTCATTTGGTTCCACTCTCACCAATCCAATCATAGCCAGAGCATTTCCAGAAATGGCTTCTCTTTCTGTCCCCATACTGTTACCTCTGCAGTCCTCCAAGGATTTATCTTTGGCCACTTCCTCCTCCTCCTCCTCATCTACCTGCTGCCCCTTGGTGACATCATCTGGACATTGGGTCAGCTTCCAATATTACAATTTTACTTCCAGCATTTGTTTTTACACCTGATTATTTAATTACTGTTGGTACTCAACTTGTTAATGTTGCACTTTTTGTTTGTGATCTCAGAAAGCGATCAGGACAGAGGACAATATATGCAGCAGCACCAAGCCAAAAGGCAGTGCTCGACGATGGAGTCATGCTGTTTTGAAAGATTTCAACAACTGGAATGATTCAGGGGATTTGGGATATAGTTCTTCAACTAAAAATGCAAATTTAAATGATAAAAAAAGGCAAAGTCAAGAATCACAGTTTAAGTAAGCAGATCATTATTCTGGTTAAATGTGACATTTTGTGCATTTTCCTTTTTGAACTTGTAAATTATTTGTTATACCCCTATGTTACAGAATGGGAAGCCTTTTAGACTTCACTCCTTCAAATAATAAATCAAACAGCAGCAATATGCCTACAGCCAATATAATGCCTCAACCAGATACAATTGCATCTAGAGCTTCTACAGCCAAGTATCACTACCTGAAACAATCCAGGTATCTGCCAGGTTTGTAACAAAAAAAATCTATAAAGTTTATTTAAAATAGTGAACATAGAACAATTAACTGGAGGGAATAAGAAGGAATGTTAGTTTTGAACTTGCAGCAAAATCAGACAGATTTAACTTGTACTGGAAGTTGGAACCAATTGGGAATACAGAATTCACTAGAATGTGCTAAAAATTGGAGTCTGATTTTAAGTATCCATTGTAAACTGTAAAAGACTAGAAAATCAACCATAAAATGTAGAGGGAAGTTGTTCCTTTTTTTTTTGAGGGGCCGGGGGCATGGTGGAGGGAAGGGTGCTGTACAATGGTAGACAATGGCTAAAGTATTCCATGTGGTAGATGCATAATATATACACCAAAGGACTTTAATCATTGCAAATATAGTTGATCAACAGAAAGTCGTGGTGCACATTTTCTGTGCAACATTAAAGCCAATGTTGAAAGAGGGAAAAGTGCAAGGCGTGGGGAAAGAGTGTGGGTGATGGAAAAAGCAAAATTTGATTTGATAAAAGGCAAGTAGATAAAGAGTGAATAGAAAGCTGAAGGGATTTTTAAATATCTCTTCTGTTTTTGAAATAGATTTAAAGCAAAAATGTATTCACCTTTTTGTCTTCCTGAAAAACCATTGTTTTGTACTTCTAAAACTGACAGGTGATCATTGAAAGTAGGGTACTGCAATTGTAACAGTCAAAGTCTTTTTGATCTTGCAGGAATAAATGCCAAGAGCACCCCACTTGCCAATGCAGGTAAAGATTTCAGTACACACAGTCCCTGGGCCAATTCTAACCTTTCCAGTAAACCTTCAGGAGTAGTTGGAGGAGCTCTTCCCATCAATTGTACCAATGCAGGTACTGTCGTTACTTCATGTTTTATTATCGATGATACTTTTCAGTAAAAATAATTATTGGGTTCAAGGAGTCTTTCTTGTATATTCATTAAATAGTTGTGTATATTTATACTATAGTTAATGAGTGAGCTTTATAAAGTGGCATGCATATTGTAAATTAATTCTGAAGAGCCCTGTTAGTGTTGGGTTGTGCTATTGCACTTGCATGGTGCATGAGCGTTGGGAGCAGTGTTCACTCTAATTTTTTTTGTGCGTGGTCCCTTTAAATTTGCTACGTGGTATCTCTTCCATCGGCAGGAGTTGGTGAGCGGTCTGCGCGGGACTTCACGATTGGTGCATCTCGGGGAGCATTGATTGGGTGCATTTTGTTTTTAAGTCGAGTGAGGTGATGCATGTCTTACTCATGATATTTTGTAGTTACTTTCAATTAGGATGTACTTCTCGTGAGACCATTTAATCTTTCCAGTAGCTAGAATTGAAGTAAGCACCTTTCTCAAATGTTCTTGTACCAAGTAATGCCCCCTTCCAAGGATACAAACTTGAGAGCATAAGCTGTTTTAAATGGTTGCCAATTATCACAATTAGGTAAGGTGCTAATAAATCATTAAGAGATGCCCAAATAATTATTGTGAGTAAACCAAACCATCTATGTCTTGTCCTTTCATGGGCAATGGCCCTATCCTAAAGGTAAGAATGAGGATATCATATTCTACATTGTCCTTCTATGATATAAACCATTCTAGGGCTGACCATGATCTAGCACCCTACTACTGTCTAACAATACCACTTTTGAGGCTGATCACTGGAAACTGGATGAGGGCTCCTCCCTTTCCATGGAGCAGTTAGTTGCCTCTGTCTGTTGGCACTGATAAGATCAGAAACCCAGTGAGGGGAATCACAGGAACCGACCATCCTTGGGGGATTGTATTTCTTTTTCTCTTCCGGGAGGATATCTATTGCCATAGGTACAGGAAAACTTATGTCCTTTATATTGGATTTTGTATCAAAAAGGCATCAATTCTGATGCATTTGGTATTTTTTAAACCAAATAGTGAATTTCTCATGTTATTACACACTGGTTGTCAAGATCAATTTGAATTTTCAGGTAAGCATAGTTAGAGGGTGGGGGATAATTGAACTAATGTGGGAGAGTAGGAAGGAGGAGGAGGAAGATAGGAGGGGTAGGGCTAGGTGGGGTAGGGCAGTGTTATCCAATATGTTAGCCACTTGTGGGGAATTGCATTTTTGATGAGTAAATAGAAGCGACTAATAGATACCATTGTTGGATATGTGATCTCAATACTCATAAGTGTGATAAGTGCAAATATATTTTACCTTTTGTGTCTTTGTTGATAAAATGGTAAGATGAAAAGCAGAGTGGCAGGTATTTTTTTTTATCATTGCACGTGCTTTACTTCTTTGGTTACTGCGTATTGGTTATCTGCTAAAATGGTGTGCAATATGGGTGAAAACGATACACTTCAGCACCCTGGAAACACCAGCTACATTGTGTGGATAGTGGCGCTTCCATCATGGTCAGCTCAACTGATCGAAATAACTACTCCAGGTCAGTAGAACAGAGCAAGCCTAGCTGATAATGAGCAGCTCCAGCAGGGCACATCATGGCAAAGGACAAGCAGCATCTAACCACCTTCTGGATGGCGAGCAGGGGCGGGTCTGCCACAACTTCTGAAAGAAAAAATAAATAAAGGATTGAATAGATGTGACAAATCTAGCCATTTGCAAATTAAAATGGGGAGCAGCAACAGTTTCTGTGAATAGTTCTTTTGGAGAGCTGACTGACTGCACCATTGGAGCCTCCAGTCAAAAAGTGGTCAAGATTGGGCAAAAATTGGATGAAAATTTCACGATAAGTGGAAAATTCAGTTTGCCGTTGTGGCAAATGACGAGAAGCCGCTTTGCATATTGTGTACTAAGAAGTTTGCTGAGAATGAGATGGTTAATTTGAAGAAACATTTTGAATATGTGCATTTTGAATTTGACAGGCAATTACCAATCATTTTGCAGAAAAGAGTGCATGAAATTTCTCTACTGCAATCAACTCTCAATCAGACAGTTCTTAAAAAATTTCTCTTGTCTTCCGAACTTTTAGCTTTGGCCACTTGCAAAGTCACTTGGATTCTCGCATGAGAAAAGAAACCATTTTCTGATGGAGAGATGGTGAAAGAGATTATGGTGATGGGGACACTTTACTGGAGAACTATGAACTGAAAATCAAACACTCTTATCTAGAAAATTCGAGATTTGCAGTCAAGTCATCAGACAGTTTGTCGTAGTTTACAGGATCTGTCTGGTAGCATCAAATCTCAACTGAAAACTGAGCTGAAAAATTCTCTTGCATTTTAACTTGCACTGGATGAATCCTGCAACATTTGCGCCACTGCCTATTGGCGCAATTTGCTCAGCAAAACTTTGAACTGAGCGAAGAGCTGTGGCATGTGGACCTGACATTTTGGCTGCCGCAAAACTTGATACCAAAAAGATTTAAGCTGAACCTGGACAATCTGGTGATGTTGCATCTACCATGATTGGTCAAAACTCTGGCTTCATTGCACTGCTCAATAAAATGTCCGAATGAGATTGGAAACACAGCAGTTAGTGGTTTCCTTTCACTGTATAATTCACCAAGTTAGCCTTTGCACTCAGATGGCAGCAGGTGATTCATTGAAAGAGGCAATGGAAACTGCTTTAAATATTGTCAATTTTACCTAATGCAAAGGAATGCCGAATTCAAGTAAGTACGAAGGAAGATGGTGGTTGTTAAGAGACCAATCATCTCAGCCCTAAGACATTGTTGCAGGAGTTCCTCAGGGCAGCATCCTCGGCCCAACTATCTTTAGCTGATTCATCAATGACCACCTCTCCATCATAAGGTCAGAATTGGGGCTGTTCACTGATGATTGTTCAGCTCCACTCGCAATCCTCGGACAATGAACAACCCATGCCCACATGCAGCAAGACCTGGATAACATAAGTGGCAAGTAACATTCACACCACACAAGCGTCGGGCAATGACCATCTCCAACAAGAGAGAATCTAACCACCTTCCATTGACATTCAATGGCATTACCATCACTGAATCTGCTGCCATCAACATTCGGATGTCACCATTGACCAGAAATTAAACTGGTCCAGGCACATAAATATCGTGGCTACTACAGCAGGTCAGAGACTGCGTACTCTGCAGCGATTTGGCTCGCCTCTTGACTCGCCAAAGCCCCTTTACCACCTACAAGGCACAAGTCAAGAGTGTGCTGAAATATTCTCCACTTACTTGAATGGGTGCAGCTTCAACAACACTCAAGATACTCAATACTTTCTATGACTAAGCAACCTGCTTCATCGGCACCCAATCCACTGGTTTAAACATTCACTCCCTTCACTATCGGCATGCTGTGGCTGCAGCGTGTACTATCCACCAACACACTGCAGCAACTCACCAAAGCTTCTTCAGCACCACCCACAACCTCCACCAGCTAGAAGGACAAGGTCAGCAGGTGCATGGGAACACCATTGTCACTCAGTCAAAATCCTGGAACTCCCTTAACAGCATTGTGGGTGCACTTTCACCACACGGATTGCAGCAGTTCAAGAATGCTCACTACCACCTTCTCAAAGGCAATGAGGGATGGGCAATAAATGCCAGCCTTGCCAGCAATGCCCACATCCTGAGAATGAATTTTTTTTTAATTTAAATGTATAAAATGATCAGTTGAGCTACTAAAAGAGACTGATGCCCCTTATTAGAAATCATGTACTTCGTGAATGTGCGCTGGCTAAGTGTTGGAAAGGTTTCACATTGCTCGGAGATTGTCTTGACGAGAAAGCCAAACTGGATAACTCAAATTGAAAATTAAGCTTGGAAGTATGATTTGTTCTTGCTCACCAGTTCATCCTGAATGAATTGAACTGAAAATACAAGGATAAAGAAAGATGGTTTGTGACCTTGTGTGCTATGTGTTAGAATTTCAGCAAATCGAAGAGCAACACTTTGCGCAGTTCCTAAATTTGCATGAGTTTTAGAAAAATTTGCTGGGAAAATTTGAGCAGTGATTTGCTGATTTTAACACCATCAGTTTGTCCTTTTAGTTTATGAAAGATCCATTCTGCTTTGACATTGGGAACTCTCAGAACCTAGTGGAACTGTTTTCTCTAGACAGACATAGACTGGAGGTGGACCTACTGATGCTGCAAACTGCATACATGGCTGAGACCATCGCTATGCTGAAAATGTGGCAAAATCCCCTGAAAGGGTGAAGAATTGCTGTTGCCATGATTGGCTTAACATGTGTACAAGTCAACATTCTCAACAATCACTCTGATGAAGTGAAAGCACGATTTGCAACTGCTGGACAGATACCTGGAAGCTGTAGTAAGATGTACTGTGTCTGCAACAAACTCTTTAATAGAGAAAGACAACCAAGCCTTTCACTGAATGGTGTTCGATGTTTATGAAATAAATATACATGTGTGAAGTACATTTGCCTGTATTGTCCGTGTACCCCAAGGTGGTTTCTGCTTAAAATTAGTGCACCATAGCCACACCTGTGGCTAGTTTTCTATTGGATAACACTGGGGTAAGGGAGTAATGGAGAGGAAGGGAGTGAGAAGACCGTGCCAAGGAAGGGAAATTCCGATCATGCTCATGTGTATATTTACTTAACATTTAGTGAAAAACTTTGCAGTTTTTCTTTTTCACCCAAGTTTGGAAGATGAGCAGGGGAGTTCTCACTGGTGTCATGGCCAACATTTATCCCTCCACCAACATCTCTCTCTATCTATATATCGAGATATTTTATATATAACCCGTCGGTGCCGGATACCAAAGAGTTTCCTATATGCTGTTTGTGGAAACCCGTCGGTGCCGGATACCAAAGAGTTTCCTATATGCTGTTTGTGGAAACCTGTCAGTGCCGGATACCAAAGAGTTTCCTATATGCTGTTTGTGGAAACCCGTCGGTGCCGGATAACCAAGAGTTTCCTATATGCTGTTTGTGGAAACCCGTCGGTGCCGGATACCCAAGAGTTTCCCATATGCTGTTTGTGGAACCCCGTCAGTGCCGGATACCCAAGAGTTTCCTATGTGCTGTTTGTGGAAACCCCGTCAGTGCCGGATACCCAAGAGTTTCCTATGTGCTGTTTGTGGAACCCCGTCAGTGCCGGATACCCAAGAGTTTCCTATGTGCTGTTTGTGGAACCCTGTCAGTGCCGGATACCCAAGAGTTTCCTATGTGCTGTTTGTGGAACCTTGCTGTCCACAAACTTTCCTACATTACAACAGTGACTACACTTCTTTAAAAAGTACTTGATTGGCTGTAAAGCATTTTGGGACATTGTGAAAGGCACTACAGTATATAAATGCACGTTCTTTATTGGGGTAGGGGGATTGAGGCACTGAACATCTGGCCATCGTGGAAGGGGAAAGACAGCTGGTGGGGGAGGGGAGCATTGTATCTGATGGGAATGTAGTCCGGCGAAGATGTTTACTGTGAAAGGAGAAATAAAGCCGGGTAGGGTAGCCTTTGAGGGGTATCTGCAGCTATTGGGATTGACGGCCAGTAGCTGCATTGGAACCGGAAATGCAGCCAGATGGGTGGGGAAGGGTATAGAGGAGCCAAATTCTTATGCATCAGGGGAAGTGGGGGTGAAATTTTGCTCAGTGGTGTAGGGCTTGAGGGCACTAAAATTGCTCAGTGGGATGGCGAGATTGGAGGACCTAATACTTTCTCAATAGAAGAATGGGGTTGCAGACTTGGTCAGTGTGTTGGGAAGGGGTGGTTCAATCATGCTGAACGAAGAGATAGCTTGTAGTTGCAATTCCTGTGTTCATTTGGTGGCTGTCGCATAGCAATAGGTTTGACCCCCGTTGTAATCAATTGGTCGTGTAACATGTTTACATTGTATCTATAGGTGAAATACCATTAGAATCATGAAACCACTCACAGTTTTTAATATAGTACAGCTACTGCTTTTCAAAACACTCATCTTGACTTTGAGCTTGGTTTTCAACCTATTCTCCATCTTCACTTCACAAAGTTACGGGTGTTTTGAGCCTTGTTGATGCTGGACCATGGTCATTAATGTGATTCAATAATCTAATTCATGTGAGCCAGCTGAGAATTACTGCTTCTAAAATTTTTGCTTGTAATTAGACACTTATATTATACTGATACAAGGTGTGTGTGTGTATATATATGTTTGGAGTTGGCAATCAAAATAATGCAATAATTCAGGTTGCAAGTCCACTGATACAATGATGACTTAAACACCTCCTATTCTGGTTGTCCTTTATGGTGGGTAAATGTATGACCTGGTCTGGCTCTATTTAGATTGGGGAATAGAGGATTGCATTAGATGGGAACAATACCTCTTAAACCCCCCCTCCCCCCACCCATGCAAAATCTGCATTAATCAACATTACGAGGAGACTGTGTACTTTTGCCACATCTTATAACCTATGTCAAGGGGCTGAGGTATTTTTAAAAAGTGTATAATAAATTGGATCCATCAGATCTTGGGATTTGCTGTGGTAAATATTTTAATGTAGCCTCTTTCCCACTCCCGGGAAGCTATATCCCACTATTGGCCTCAAAGCTGCCACATACTCCTGAGTTTGTATGAGACAAAATTTAGTGAAGTATATTTGTCAGTTAAAATCTAGAATCCTAGAGGCACCAAAGTGGATAATTGCAATGTCCCGTGACCTGTCACTCTGCGACCTGGTTCAAATTCAGAATGTTGGGATGTCTGTTGTAAGTGCCCTATGTGGACTGAGTGAGAAGTGTCCATCTGGTTCCAGTTCCCAGTAATGGGACCCCACACCACTAAATCACCCAGAATTAGCTGTCTCAATCTGGTCATAACGATAACTGGTTTTGGTAAATAGGAAAATAATGATCGATACTGTAAGGGTGCGCTTCTGAGGCTGAACCAGAGGAGACCAGGCTTTAGTCTGGTGGTGATGTCTACAGCTGATGATTCAAAATTGTTTTTTGCCTTAAAAATAAATTGTTCTATAATTTAAATGAAGTAACTTAATTAACACAGCAACATGGGAATTTAGTGCTTAAAAGAAAAATTGCATTTCATGACAAATCGTTTCTGACTAACTTGATTGAATTCTGTGAGGTGAGACAGTTGACCAAGGTAGTGCAGTAGATGTATATGGACTTTTGGAAGGCATTTGACAAAGTGCCACACAGGAGGCTTGTTTAGAAGGTGGAAGCCCATGATGTTATGTATGCTGAATTGACTGACAGGAAAAAGAGGGTAGTGGTTGATGGGTGTTTTTCAGACTGGGAGGTGGTTTGCAGTGGTGTTTCCGAAGCGTCAGTTTTGGGTCCATTACTCTTTGGAAATTTTTTTTTTATGAACAACCTAGACTGGTGTAGGGAGCAGCATTATAAAGCTTGCAGATGATACGTAACTTGACAACGTAGTAGATAGTGATGAGGATAGTTGTAGACTTCAGGATGACGGACAGGATGGTGAAATGAGCAGAAGCATGGCAGATGGAGTTCAATCCAGAGAAATGTAAAGTGATGCACTTTGAGAGGACTAATATGGGAAGACACTATACTATAAATGGCACGATTTTGATAAGGGTAGGTGAGCAGGGAGACCTTGGGATCCATATGCACAAATCCTTATAGGTGGCAGGGCAAGTTGATGAGGTGGTTTAAAAAAAAATATGGGTTACTTGGGTTTATAACTAGAGGAATAGAATATAAAAGCAAAGAGAACATGCTAGAACTTTATAAATCACTGGTTAGGCCTCAGCTGGAGTATTGTAGACAATTCCGGGCACCACACTTCAGGAAAGATGTAAAGGCCTTAGAAAGGGTACAGAGGAGGTTTACCAGGATGTTACCAGGGATGAGGGACTTTGGCTATGAGGAGAGGTTGGAAAAGTTAGGACTGTTCTGGAAACAGAGAAGGTTAAGAGGTGACCTAATAGAGGTTTACAAGATGAGAGGTTTTGATAGAGTAGAGAGAGAAAAACTATTCCCTCTGGCGAGTGGGTCAATAACCAGAGGGCATAGATTCTAAATCATTGGCAAAAGATCGAGAGGGGAGACGAGGAGAATGTTTTTCACTGAGAGTTGTCGGGATCTGGAACGCTCTACCTGAGAAGGCGGTGGAAGCTGATTCCATAAATAATTTTAAGAGAGTTGGCCAGGTACTCCAAGGGTGAGGAATTTGCAGGGTTACGGACAAAAAGCGGGGATGTGGGACTAAGCACAACTGTTCTTTCAAGGAGCCAGCACGGAACAAATTGCTTCCTTCTGTGCTTTAAGTTTCTATTATTATATGAATTAAGAGGAGTAGACTTTATCTCGTCCTTGACTCCAGCACTGATCCCAAAGCAACGTCCTTCACTTTAATGCACACAAAATTCACTGAAAAGTACAAGTTAGGAAAAAAATCCTGTAACTATTATGGTGAAAAATTAGGTTCTTCGTTCTTGCTTAAGTAAAAATTTAAGGTTTTTTTCTGTCATGAGGAGCTACCACATATACTTTGACTTTTTTCAGGTTATGCAACCAGCACTGATGCCTCTGGAGGATACACATCGTCATTTCTTAAGAAAGAAGTGGGATCTGCTGGCCAAAGAATGCAATTAGCACCAGTTGCCAAAACTGATTCTAGTAAGTATAAAAGACCTGTTCAATTGCACTACATGCACCTTTCAGTCAATCTTCATAGAATATTCTTTGCACAACTTTTTCTGTGCACTTTCTCTCTCCCTCCTCTCTTGGGGATATGGTCTCGCAGGTGCTTCAATACTTCACCCAAGTGACTGTTCTTCATGTATCAGCCTAGACAGTGTCGGTAAGCTATTTGACTCTAAGGCATCAAGGCCAAGCTTGCTCCGGTCCTTGCCTGATGTCCACACGTTTTCAGCAGGAGTCATTGGATAGCGAGTAGGAGTAGGGATGCTACCTTTTTTTCCATTGCTTCCCTAACCCAGGGGAACCTGCCTCCACTTGACCGAGATCAACTGACTCAGCATAGATCAGGGATTGAACCTAGGACCTTGGTGACATGTATGGCTCTATTACTTGCTACCTTTAAAGCAAATAGCAATGCACCATTAAGTTCTGAGTAATGTAAAGTTTTACTTTTATTTGTATATTCATCTTGAGATAATTCTGATACTGCCAATGAACTATAGTTTTTATATTGTTTAGGTAAATTTACTTTAGTGTGGGAAATACTGCAAGCTTAATTGTAGTTTTAGTGTCGCATCACATCAGAGGCTGATGAATTAGTTAAAAGATATCTATCATACAAGGAAACTTATAAGGGATATTCTTTGAAGCTTTTCTGTTAATATTTTTCTTGCAAAGTACAGCAATTTACACATTCACCTTTTTCTACAGATTATTCATCTTGGAAATCCAACCGATCACAATTAGGATGTCAACCATACAATTCTTCAAGCAAGAGCATCAGTGGGTTAATGCCACGTCCCCCTCCAATCCATCCAATACATGGGCGAATTGACTGGTCTTCCAAATATGGAGGACACAGATAAAAATAGATGTAAATAACATTCAGCTACTACTCCGTGGTATTGGTTTCTTCATAACACCTTCTGAATATCATTTTTTCTGATTGAAAAATTGCCACATTTAAAGATGAAACTGTATTTCAAACACCCAAACAATTGCTGTTGGGGTTGGTTAGGTTTGTTTCCAGTAACAGTTGGTGGTTTTTCCACACTTCTGAAGAAAAAGATATTTTTGCAAGAGCTTTTATGAAAATTTGCTGGTTAATAGTAATTTAATGCTTTTTACACTTTTCTATTTCTGTATATATTGTGTAATGTATATAACAAGTTATCAGGGTTTTTTTTTTTTTTAAAGTGTAATGTATTAAGTATTTTGTTAAAGGACAGGGTAATAGTAGACACATGCAGATCTTTTTGCATATGAAAACTAGCATTTAAAGGATCTACTCTGACATGCAGGCGCACTAAGTGTGAGTCATTGAAATTTGCCTGTGGCAATCGAGCAGGAAGGCATTTATTTTTCTAAGATTTTTTGGGGAGAATTTATTACAAAGTGTGAAGAATCCTCATGTAGCAAACACATTGAGTAGTCTCCATTTAAAAAATGAGGAGTGAATAATATTTTACTCACTTTCTTTGTCAGTCTTTTACACATCAGTCCCTTTCTTGGGAATAGACTGTAGACCTGCTCCCAGGCTTCTCGATGCTACTCTATAACTGGCTAACAAGAAATTGCCCAGTGGCCTGCTGAGTTTCCTTCCTTTGTACCCAGTGGAGAAGTGCCTTTTCTCTAGTGGTACAAGAGATACAATGAATCTACCGCAAGGAAAATTCTGACCACAAACCTGTATCCTGCCACTAGATGGCACAAGCACATTGGCGCTACAGTGTCCTGTACCACTGTCCATCTCTGTTCCTCCCTCTCTTTTCCCCCCCCAACCCCAAATAATTTTCAGCTGGCATTGAAAATACATTGTAGAGAATTACTTTGAGAAGTATTAGTTTATGATGTTCTAAGTCATTTTTGTGTTAAGCAATAATGGATGTACACATGACTTGGACTAAAATTTTTGTAGGCTGTGCAACTAAAAGGCCCAAGCCAAGTATAAAGTGCATCAGTATTCTACTTGTATTTACCTGGCAAGACAGGCTCACAAGTGCACTCAAGATTTTAGTTGCATTTTAAAAATTCTCCAATATATTTTATTCCCATTTTCTTCTTTAGAGCCTCCCAGGTTGAGGATCATGTTATGACCATCTTCAATGCTGTGTTGTGGCTAGCCACAATTTCTTTACTTTCCTTTCTCCACTCAAATAACTTGCATCTCATGCCTGTTTAATGCTGAACCAAATGGCCGTTCCATGGATTTGGGTAAAGTTCAAATTGCAAAGGACAGTCACCGCTGGCGCTAGAGCCTGGGTCTGCAGTGTAACATCAGTTCCAATGTTCAAATAAAGCATGATTGAATGGTCGCCACTGCATTTATTTTGTGGAGAGTTTGGAGACCACATTTTTCCTGAGCTCTACCATTATATAAACGTTGGTCATGAATTCCAGTTGTGTACGTGTGTGGGGTGCCCTTTTACTTTGCTGTCATTTCTTAGAAACCTTTCCACTATTTTGGAAAAGAAATGATGCTTCTGACTGTTGCATCAGCCATTTTAACCTGTAGCATGTGATGAGTTGCACTATAGTAGTCAAATCAAAATGCATTATAGCAATGCAGGAAATTGCATATATGTTAAATGAGTATCATTTGTGCTCAATATTCTCCATTTTAGAGTTTTAATGTGGTTAAAAATTACTGAGTCAAATTTTCTATAATTATACAGTGCCATTAATTTGAAAGAATTACTGTTGTAACAAAACTGTTCCTTGGATCAACCCAGGTATCATAGTTGTATTAACATTAAAATTATTCATTTTAATTGCTAGTCTCCAGTTTTCTTCTCGGAGACCGAAACGTCTAAGAATTGGCAGTGAATCAATGTGAAACATTGAATACCACATACAGGAAACTTTGGTTTATCCGGAGGTTGTATGTCCAGAAACCTCGATCTAACGGCAAAAATCAGCAGCCGATTTGTTAGTTTTTTTTTCTTCTAGCATTTCTTTAAACAGTTAGTCTCTGGAAAGCCTCTCTGAAGCTGTTGCTAAGCTACAGAGATGCTTCCAAGGTACGGGCCAATTGTTTACAAGCTGTTGCTAAGCAACAGTGTTTGTTGTCAGATCCGGAGATGAAAACCTCCGTATCCTTCAACATTAGCGCTGGTCTGTCCGGAAGTTTTCATAGATCGGCATCACGCCGGTCCCGTTGGTGCCGGATGCCGCGAAGTTTCCTGTACTTTGTTTAATTTTGTCTTTAGATTCTCCAACTGCTTGTCTAGTTTTTGAGTTTGTATGTAGGTATGTCAGGTAAGCTGCCTACATCCAATCATAAAGGTTACAGATTATACTAGATACTATTCTAAGTAACACCTGTATCTTTTCAAACTTTTGTATGACCCTTTTCATTTGGTTTTGTGGTCAATAACACTATAGTAAAATTGTGACCTTCAAGTTATCTATCTGCATGAACTTTTCACCTTTTTGAATTTTCATGTTTGAAAATATTAGTGGAATGGTATAATTTTGCTGATTAATTTGTTACCACACATTGCCATTGGCCATAAGAACAGAGAATAAATCTCTTTTTTGACTTTAGAGCAGGATAAACATCCTAGAAATTATGTCGAAGTTAACTTTTTTTATGTATTTAAATTTGTGGCAACAAGTCTGGAGAATAAATTTATTTCTTTGATTGGGGGTGGATAGACATAAAATGGAAATTGCAGCCATTATTAATTTTACCTGTATAAACATTTGACCCATGTATTTTCAAATGATCAAGCACAAGATTTGAGTGAAACCACTAATCTGACCCAGAATTTGCTGGAGCAGGGCATCTTGTAGCATTCCACGTTTGACTTTTCCCCCTCGCCCTTCAGCTCAAAAATGTTTTGCCCGATAGATTGCTGGAAGTGTGAGCTGCTAACTGGGCATCTGAGACCCCAGTGAACAACGGGATCAACAGTCTATCTCGTTAAGCAATGAATTTTACGGATTGAGAAAGAAACAGAAATGGTGGCGAAGGAGGGTGAATTAGTGAATAAAATCAAATCAAGTACAGAAAGAAAGATTGGATTAAGAGAGACAAAGGAGAAGTAATTTTTTTTTTAATCTTAATTTGCTACCTATAGGAGCAAGACGCCACAATTTCAGTTGCTCCATTTCTGGCTAGAGAGGTTGGCATTTCAGGAACATACATCGCCTCATTAAAAAGTTACTTACACTTAATTACTAGCCCTAACTTTCTAGCGAGTTTAATGGACAATTAATGTACAAATGCAGCAAATTCATTGGGTGGCTCTTCCTCACCACAAGTTGCTGCACAATTTACACATAACGGCAAGTGCCATTAAACTTGCTGTTATTTTGGCAAGAAATTCTGGGCCAATATAGAGGTGGAAATATCCTCAGGAATTGCCTAAGCAGATGTTTGAGGGCAACAAACTGAATCAATCTATAATGGTGGATTCTTTGGTCTAATTGCCATAAGTTGATGTGGGCTTGAGAAATGCACATCACTTTAATGGTTTGGGTTGTGCCACAAGATTGCAGGCTGCAGGTTCAGACTTGTGACTTTCCCCATAGTGAATTCCTGGTTCATTTGTTGGAAGCTTAAAGACCAAACCTTTTGTTACAAGAGATGAGAGTTGACCTGAACTCAATTGCTTTCTAACAGTCAGTTGCAGATCATAACTCTGATTTTGTTGAACCGTAGAAGTTTACAGCATGGAAGGAAGCCATTAGGTCCATAATGTTTGTGTTGGCTCTTTGCTAGAGCAACCCAAAACTAATACCGCAGAAAATAAATGTTCAGTTTCCCCTTAGAAGCATTTCTTGCTCCAACAACCCTCTGCATAAATAATTTGACACAAACTCACTCTCAGTAATAATTTTAAATTGATGACACCTCATTGTGATTTCTCAACCAGAAAAACACTCTCCCTATTGACTGTCAAAACCCTTCATAATTTTTAGAATTATATTGCCTTCTCTACATGTTTTTGGTATCAATGATGACGCAACTGCTATTTTTTTTGAAGCGGCAACACAAACCTACTCCGAAACTGTACCACCCTCATCTTGGCCTGCGCTTAACCAGTAAGAGAATAATAGTGAAGGTGCATCCATCTCGTGCACCCATATGATCCTATTCCAGAGTTTGTGAAGTCGATAGAAGTTTATGGCACAGAAGGAGGCCATTCGGCCCATCGTGTCTGCCAGCTGAAAACGAGCTATCCAGCCTAACCCCATTTTCCAGCTCTTGGTCCCTAGCCCTGTAGGCCACGGCAGTTTAAGTGCATATCTAAGTACAGTACTTTGTGATGAGGGTTTCTGCCTCTACCACCCTTTCAGATATATTAGGAATTTCTTACCAGCTGCCAATCTACCCAAGAATTGCCTTCTGCTGATCTCTGCTCCAACAATATTGCACTCCTTCAGAACTACACTCAAGTGTCAGCCTACAATATGTGCTTGTCTTGGAGTGGGGTTCAAACTTTGACTCCAAAGCCAAGAATTCAGCCCAGCAGAATCCACCTAACTCAATATCCGTTTCAGTTCCACTTTATAATGTAACTTTGGGGCACCAAGCAGCACAAATGGAAAGAAAGGGAAGGGAGAAAGACTTCCCCCCCCCCCCCCCCCCCCCCCATCTCCCTAAGAATTGAGAAATTGTGAAACTTGCAGTCTATTGAGGCTGGCGATGATGGTCTCCACGTGAAGAGTTTGTGTGACAGAGAGGAGGGTTATTACCTGTCTCCCATTCCCTCAAGATGCAACACTCCCATCCAGAAATGCTCAGATACTGAGTTTGAATTTGCCTCTCGGTCCACCTTATCAACAGTGTGGACCCACCAGAGAAGTATTGTCAGATCAGGCCACCTTTCCTGGGCTAACTGCACTTTATTCCTGTGGTGGTAGATGCACTCAATAAATTGATGCACCTCTGCCCCAGGAATGAATGCCGAGCCCATCCAGGGCACCAGGGAATCCACCATCTCGCTGGAGGTGGAGTCCGTGTCATTGTCAACAACCTCACAGACTTATGATCCTCTTCAATATCAACTTTGGCTGACCCCTCCAATTAGAATCATAGAATGATACAGCACAGAAGGAGGCCATTCGGCCCATCGTGCCTGTGCTGGCGGCTCTTTGGTAGAACTAGCCAAGTAATCCCACTCGCCTGTTCTTTCCCCATAGCCCTGTAATTTTTTTTTCCCTTCAAGTATTTATCCAATTTTCTTTTGAAAGTTACTATTGAATCTGCTTCCACCACCCTTTCAGGCAGTGTATTCCAGATCATCATAACTTTAAAAAAAAAAAAAAAATTTCCTCGTCACCTTTTGCCAATCACCTTAAATCTGTGTCCTCTGGTTACTGATCCTTCTGCCACTGCAAACAGTTTCTCCTTATTTACTCTTATCAAAACCTTTCATGATTTTGAACACCTCTCAAATCTCTTAACCTTCTCTGCTCGAAGGAGAACAACTGCTGCTTCTCCAGTCGCTCCATGTAACTGAAGTCCTTCATCCCTGGCACCATTCTAGTAAATCTCTTCTTCACCTTCTCCAGGGCAATTAGGGATGGGCAATAAATGTTGGCCTTGCCAGCGATGCCCACACCTCGTGAATGAATAAATGAAAAAAAGTTTCTCCTCATCTTCCCCTCTGGTTCTTTTGCTAATTACCGTCAAACCCTGTTGGTTGGTACATTTCATTGAATCAGAGTCCCTATCCGTAGCTGGTATCTTTCTGCCAGAATCCTGCACTTTAGCAGCATGTAGAGGGACTATAGCCAATTTCTGAGCCTATGTCTACCCAGGGGTGTTGGGAGCCTGCACACCACTAAGATTTTTATTTTTTGGCCATTGCTTTTTAACCAAGGGACGTTCCTGCCCCCCTCCAGAGTAGAGGGTGTGACTGTCCCTGTCTTTGATACTGGCAGTGGTGATGGAGAGCTCACAGTGGAGGTGGCAAAAGCCAGGGCAGCGCTCTTTTTGTGGCTGTATCATCTTCCATAATGGAGCGGCAGTAGTGGAAATGGGAGGAACAGCAGCCCAAGCCACTTTTGATGTTTTAGCAGCCTGTACAATGGCCCAATTTTTCTGGATGTGCTCTTTCTGCCTATTTGTTTCTCTCACCACATCTCTTGCCCCTCCTTTCTGCAGCCTCTACATCTCATGAATCTCTTCTCCCCTCCCTGCCACAGTACCATGCTTTTGCTGCTAGCACGTACTGGAATGTAGGATGACCACATTCAGCATTAGCTGAACTTTACCAGTAACAAAATATGCCTCACTGTTCCAGCTGTGGAGCCACTTGGCTTGTCCTGGTGCAGACAGTATATTGCATGCACCTGTGCCACTGGACAGCCCGACTGAGAACACCCAGCTTGAGGGAGAAAGGTGGTAATAGTCTCGGGTCTGAGGACTTTATATAATGTGAAAGTAGAACATAGAAACATAGAAGATAGGAGCAGGAGTAGGTCATTCAGCCCCTCGAGCCTGCTCTGCCATTCAATGAGATCATGGCTGATCATCCAAACTCAGTACCCTGTCCCCGCCTTCTCCCTTGATCCCTTTAGCCCTAAGAAATATATCTAACTCCAGCTTGAATATATTCAATGAATTGGCCTCAACTGCCTTCTGTGGTAGAGAATTCCACAGGTTCACCACTCTCTGGGTGAAGAAATTCCTCCTCATCTCTGTCCTAAATGGCTTACCCCTTATCCTTAGACTGTGACCCCTGGTTCTGGACTCCCCCGCTATTGGGAACATCCTGCATCTAGTCTGTCTAGTCCTGTTAGAATTTTATAAGTTTCAATGAGATCCCCTCTCATTCTTCTAAACTCCAGCGAGTATAAGCCCAATCGACCCAATCTCTCTTCATACGTAATTCCTACCATCCCAGGTATCCATCTGGTGAATCTTTGCTGCACTCCCTCTATGGCAAGAACATCCTTCCTCAGATAAGGCAACCAAAACTGCACACAATACTCAGGGTGTGGTCTCATCAAGGCCCTGTACAACCTCAGCAAGACATCCTTGTTCCTGTACTCAAACCCTCTCGCTACGAAGGCCAACATACCATTTACCGCCTGCTGCACCTGCATGCTTACCTTCAGCGACTGGTGCACAAGGACACCCAGGTCTCGTTGCACTTCCCCTTCTCCCAATCTGTTGCCGTTCAGATAATCTGCCTTCCTGTTTTTGCCACCAAAGTGGATAACCTCGCATTTATCCACATTGTACTGCATCTGCCCAATCACCCAACCTGCCCAAATCATCCTGGAGTTTCTCGGCATCCTCCTCACAGCACACACGCCCACCCAGCTTTGTGTCATCTGCAAACTTGGAGATATTACATCTAGTTCCCTTGTCTAGATCATTAATATATATTGTGAATAGCTAGGGTCCTAGGACCGATCCCTGCGGTACCCCACCAGTCACTGCCTGCCACTCGGAAAAAGACCCGTTTATTCCAACTCTTTGCTTCCTGTCTGCCAACCAGTTCTCTATCCAAGTCAGTACCTTGCCCCCAATCTCATGTGCCTTAACTTTACACGCTAATCTCTTATGCGGAACCTTATCGAAAGTCTTCTGAAAGTCCAAATACACCACACCCACTGGTTCTCCCTTATCTATTCTACCAGTTACATCCTCAAAAAATTCCAGTAGATTAGTCAAGCACGATTTATCTTTTGTAAATCCATGTTGACTTTGTCCTATCCTGTCACTGTTTTCCAAGTGCTCTGCTATTACATCTTTTATAATGGACTCTAGCATATTCCCCACTACCAATGTCAGGTTTACCGGTTTATAATTCCCCGTTTTCTCTCTACCACCTTTTTTGAACAGTGGAGTAACATTAGCTACACTCCAATCCATGGGAACTGTTCCAGAGTCTATAGAATTTTGGAAGATGACCAGCAATGCATCTACTATTTCTAGGGCCACTTCCTTAAGTATCCTAGGATGTAGATTATCAGGCCCTGGGGATTTATCAGCCTTCAATCCTGTCAATTTCCCTAACACCATTTCCCTACAAATACTGATTTCATTCAGTTCCTCCCTCTCATTAGACCCTACGTTCCCCGACATCTCTGGGAGGTTATTTGTGTCCTCCTTTGTGAAGACAGAACCAAAGTATGTATTTAATTGGTCTGCCATTTCTTTGTTCCCCACTATAAATTCCCCTGATTCTGACTGCAAGGGACCTACACTTGACCACCAATCTTTTTCTCTTTATATATCTACAAAAGCTTTTACAGTCAGTTTTTATGTTCCCTGCAAGCTTACTCTCATACTTTATTTTCCCCCTCTTAATTAATCCCTTTGTCCTCCGTTGCTGAATCCTAAACTGCTCCTAATCCTCAGGTTTACTGCTTTTTCTGGCCAATTTATATGTCCTCTCCTTGGATCTTATGCTATCCCTAATTTCCCTTGTTAGCCACAGTTGAGTCACCTTTTTTGTTTCACTTTTTATGCCAAACAGGGATGAACAAATTCTGTAGTTCATCCATGCGATCTTTGAATGTTTGCCATTGCCTATCCACCGTCAACCCTTTAAGTAACATTCCCCAATCAATCCTACCCAACTCGTGCCTCATACCATTGTAGTTTCCTTTATTTAAATTCAGGACCCTAGTCTCTGAGTCAACTACTTCACTCTCCATCTTAATGAAGAATTCTATCATATTATGATTGCTCCACCCCAAGAGGCCTCACACAACAAGATTGCTAATTAAACCTTTCTCATTACATAATACCCAGTCTAAGATGGCCTGGCCTCTAGTTGGTTCCTCGACATATTAGTCCAGGAAACCATCCCGTATACACTCCAGGAATTCCTCCTCCACAGTATTGTTACTAATTTGGTTGGCCCAATCTATATGTAGATTAAAGTCACCCATGATAACTGCTGTGCCCTTATTGCACGCATCTCTAATTTCCCATTTAATGCTGTCCCCAACCTCCGCATTACTGTTTGGGCGTCTGTATACCACTCCCACTAATGTTTTCTGCCCCTTGGTATTTCTCAGTTCTACCCATACAGATTCCACATCATCAGAGCTAATATCCTTCCTTACAATTGTGTTAATCCCCTCTTTAACCAGCAATGCTACCCCACCTCCTTTTCCTTTTTGCCTGTCTTTCCTGAATATTGAATACCCCTGGATGTTGAGTTCTCAGCCTTGGTCACCCTGGAGCCATGTTTCCGTAATCCCAATCATATCTTGTCCGTTTACCTCTATTTGCGCAGCTAATTCATCCACCTTATTACGAATATTCTTCGCATTAAGACACAAAGCCTTCAGGCTTGTTTTTTTAACACTCTTAGACCTTTTAGAATTATTATTTACTGTGGCCATGTTTGATTTAAACCCTTGATTTCTCTGACTGCCACCTTTGCTTTTCTCCTTCCTGTCTTTTGCTTCTATCTTTGTTTCCCTTTCCTCTGCCTCCCTGCTCAGGTTCGCAACCCCCTGCCATTTTAGTTTAAACCGTCCCCCAGAGCACTAGCAAACACTTCCCCTAGGACATCGGTCCTGGTCCTGCCCAAGTGCAAACCGTCCAGTTTGTACTGGTCCCACCTCCCCCAGAACCGGTTCCAATGTCCTAGGAATTTGAATCCCTCCCCCTTGCACCATTCCTCTAGCCACGTATTCATCTGAAATATCCTTCTATTTCTACTCCGACTAGCACTTGGCACTGGTAGCAATCCTGAGATTACTACCTTTGAGGTCCTATGCAGAGCTGGTTACCTACATCTGTCATGGTGACGCTTTAATACGTGCTATGCATGTGGTTTCCCCTCGAGCAATCAATATGGATTGCCCCAGAAAACAGTTCCAGCGTATTTTAACTTTGTGCCTCATTAGAATCTCAAGTGGGTTGCCCACCCGATTTGCAGCCCAGCCAGGAAACTCACCCACTTCCTGAGTGCAATTTCCTAGCGGGTCAGCCAGAGGCCTATTTAAAGCGGTAATCACCTCTTAAAGTGAGGTTATATTTGACTGTCGGATAAATTTTGGGAAAGTGTCAGAGATGTTGAGGAAACAAGCCCGCAGGGGGTCTCAAGCCTCTCTGGAGGTTCTGCTGGAAGAGGATGGAAGTTATCTTTCCAACCGGTGGCAGGAGGATCCCAAAACACCTCGTCCACCAGGCATGGAGAGACATTGCACAGGATCATCACCACAGGAACTGGATGCAGTGTATTAACCACTTCAATTACCTCAAATGAGTAGCAAGGGTGAGTACAACTCTTTATTTCTCCGTCTCTCACAACAACAAATGGCACCAGTCCTTTCCCCCGTCCCCCACCACTCTCAACAATTCACTTCCTTCCATCATATCCTTCACCACTCAGCACAAGGCCACATTGTACCATATATTAGCAAGGGACATAGACTTGAAGCTTGGTTAACAGACAGAAAACAGAGAGTAGGAATAAATGGGTCATTTTTGGGTTGGCAGGCTGTTACTAATGGGGTACCACAAGGAACAGTGCTTGGGCCTCAGCTATTTACAATCTATATTAATGACTTGGATGAGGGGACCTGTAATGTATCCAAGTTTGCTGATGATACAAAGCTAGGTAGGAAAGTAAGTTGTGAGGAGGATGCAAAGAGGCTGCAGAGGGATAGAGACAGCTCAGTGAGTGGGCAAAAACGTGGCAGATGGAGTGTAATGTGAGGAAATATGAAGTAATCCACTTTGGTAGGAAAATTAGAAAAGCAGAATATTTTTTAAAAGGTGAGAGACTGGGAAACGTTGGTGTTCAGAGGGACCTGGGTGTGCTTGTACACGACTTACAGCAAGTTAACATGCAGGTACAGCAAGCAATTAGGAAGGCACATGATATGTTGGCCTTTATTACAAAAGGATTGGAGCATAAGAGTAAAGAAGTCTACTGTAATTATATAGGGCCTTGCTGAGGCCACACCTGGAATACTGTGTACAGTTTTGGTTTCCTTACCTAAGGAAGGTTCACTAGACTGATTCCTGGGATGAGGGGATTGTTGTATGAGGAGAGATTGAGTAGACTCGGCCTATATTTCCTGGATTTAGAAGAATGAGAGATGATCTCATTGAAACATATAAAATTCTTAGGGGGCTTGACAGGGTAGATGCAGGGAGGATGTTTTCCCTGGCTTTGATCCAAGATGGCTCCTGGGCTGGCTGCTCTTCTCTTCAACTCTATCCGTGGTCATCCGTGGTCATCCATTGTCATCCTTTGCCCTTTCTTCCCCCAATCTCCTTTCTTCCATTGTTTAAGATACCCTGGCAGTGAAGGCATTCAAACTACAAGTTTAAAGCTACCCCTACAGAGCCCACTGCCCATCCCCTGACCCTGTGTGCCTTTGTTCTCACTGAGCTCCTTCAACTGCTGAAACTTCACTTCCATCACCTGGATTCCTCTGTCAACAGGACGACGCTGCTCTACTGACTACACTGTTTGACTCAGCTGCTGTGACTCTGCTCTGCTATTCAGTCGCTTCAAGTTTAAAGCTGCTGAATTCTTTTCTCAAGTTGGTTTCCGATCTCCTGGACTTCTCTGACCATCTAGACTACGTTTTTTGCTTTGAACTACACTGGATTACACCACTATGCTTCTGCACTGGATTACACTGTAAGACTTGCCTGCTGTGTCTCTAACTCTGCTGCTGAAAGATTTAAAAAATAACTTAAACTGCGGCTGTGTCTCTGCTGAATTGTTTCTACTGATTTTTCAGCTTTGTTGGCTTCTGGCTAGCAGCTGCTGTTTCACTTGCTGTCCGGTGACTCGTTCTACTGGTTTTTCAGCTTTGCTGGTCGCTGGCTTGTGGTTTTACATTTTCTCTGCTGCTTTTATCTACCGTGACCTCCAACTTGCGTCAATTTTGCCATCTTCTTTCTGCGCCACTACCGGCTCTCACTCCTACAGCAACAACCTCCATCCTTGAACTCTCTAACCTCCAAATAGCTTCTGCACTTCACTCCACCCGTCTCTGAACTTGGACAGTGCTTCATCGATGCTCCGGGCCGGCCCCATCCTGCTCACGTCAGCTTTGTCCCTCTATGGGACCTCTGACTTTGACGCTGGTCTCCCTACTATTGTCTCCAATCTATTCCCTGCTACCAGGAAATATGTATCACATTAATGTAACCTGAGCTTTTCCCTGTGTCCATTTGCGTGTGCACTTTGGCTGCCCATCCAAACCCGAGCCGTTCATTTCTTTTTCCACTTTTTTCTCCCTCTTTTTCCTTTTCTCTCTATCCCTTCCTGACCGTGCTCCCCTGTTGTCGTGCCTCCTTTCATCTCTCCTCTCTGGGATACTCTGCCCTCCCAAATCCCTACCTCAATCCTTCATTACTCTTCGACCTTCCTACTCTCCAGCCGCCGTCCCAGGTTTGACTCCCTCTTAGATAAGCAATTCGCCGCCAGATCTGGCTGGCCCACATAAAGCATTATTTGGTCCTGCTCTCTGCCAAAATTGCTCACTATTCCAGAATCATTCTGGAATGCAAAGATAACCCCCGGCTTCAATTCTCCATTGCTAACCATCTTCTTAAACCTCTCTCCCCTGTCTCCTCCACCCTCACCTCTGACAACAAGTGAGGAGTTCATGGAATTCTTTGTCTCTAAGATTGAGACCATCCGTTCAGCTGCCTCTGCCACTTCCTTTCCTTCCCCTAGCCCACCGGGCCAGACTTCCTCTGAGGTTCCCCCCTGCCCGAGCCCTGAACTCGCATCTTTCTCCAGTTTCTCTTCGATTCTCCCTCATGACCTCTCCGCGCTCATCTTGTCCATAGACCCACTTCCTGCTCCCTCGACCCTATTCCTACCAAACTGCTGACCACCCAACTTACTTTTCTGGCTCCCATGTTAACTGACATTGTTAACAGTTCTCTCTCCTCAGGTACTGTACCCCTCCCTCAAATCTGCCGTCATCACCCCTCCCCTCAAAAACAACCTTTGACTCCTCCGTCCTTGCAAACTACCGCCCCATCTCCAACCTCCCTTTCCTCTCAAGTCCTTGAACGTGTTGTTGCCTCCCAAATCCGTGCCCATCTTTGCCACAGCTCCATGCTTGAATCTCTCCAATCGGGTTTCCGCCCTTGTCACAGTACCTAAATGGCTCTCATCAAATTTACAAATGACATCCTTTGTGACTGTGACAAAGGTTAACTATTCCTCCTTGTCCTTCTTGACTTGTCTGCAGCCTTTGACACGGTTGACCACTCCATCTTTCTCCAATGCCTCTCCACCATTGTCCGGCTGGGTGGGACTGCACTCGCCTGGTTCCATTCTTGTTTATCTATTCTCTTCCCAATCCCACATTGTTACCTCTGGTGTCCCCCAAGGATCTATCCTTGGCCCCCTCCTATTTCTCACCTACATGCTACCCCTTGGCAACATCATCCAAAAATATAGTGTCAGTTTCCACATGTACGCTGATGACACCCAGCTCTACCTCACCACCACTTCTCTCGACCCCTCCACAGTCTCTAAATTGTCAGACTGTTTATCCAACATCCAATTCTGGATGAGCAGAAATTTTCTCCAATTAAATATTGGGAAGACCCATTGTTTTCGGTCCATGCCACAAACTGTTCCCTAGCTACTGACTCTATCCCTCTCCCTAACATTTGTCTGAGGCTGAACCACACTTCACAACTTTGGTGTCATATTTGATCCTGAAATGAGCTTCCGACCACATATCCGCAGCATAACTAAGACCGCCTATTTCCACCTCTGTAACTTCACCCGTCTCCACTCTTGCCTCAGCTCATCCACTGCTGAAACCCTCATCCATGCCTTTGTTACCTCTAGACTTGACTATTCCAATGCATTCTTGGCTGGCCGCCCACATTCTACCCTACGTAAACTTGAGGTCATCCAAAACTCAGCTGCCCGTGTCCTAACTCTCACAATGTCCCGTTCACCCATCACCCCTGTGCTCGCTGACCTACATTGGCTCCCAGTTAAGCAATGCCTCGGTTTCAAAATTCTCATCCTTGTTTTCAAATCCCTCCATGGTCTCGCCCCCCCCCCCATCTCTGTAATCTCCTTCAGCCCCACAAACCTCTGAGATATCTGTGCTCCTCTAATTCTGCCCTCTTGAGCATCCCTGATTATAATCGCTCAACTATTGGTGGCCGTGTCTTCTGTTGCTTAGGCCCTAAGCTCAGGAATTCCCTGCCTATGCCTCCCTGCCTCTCTACCTCTCTTTCCTCCTTTAAGATGCTCCTTAAAACCTACCTCTTTGACCAAGCTTTTGGCCATCTGCCCTAATTTCACCTTGTGGTTTGGTGTCAAATTTTTTGTCTTATAATTCTCCTATGAAGCACCCTGGGAAGTTTTACTACATTAAAGGTGTTATATAAATACAAGTTGGTGTTGTTCTGGCTAGGGAGCCTAGAATTAGGGGCCACAGACTCAGAATAATGGGTCAGCCATTTAAAACTGAGATGAGGAAAAAAAAATTCATTCAAAGGGTTGTGAACCTTTGGAATTCTCTACCTCAGAGGGCTGTGGATGCTCAGTCATTGAGTGTATTCAAGACAGAGAGTGATAGACTTTTGGATACTAATGGAATCTAGGGATATGGGGATAGGGCGGGAAGGTGGAGTTGAGGTAGATGATCAGCCTCTTGCTTCTTCTCCCTGTCACCATCTGCACAACAAACAGCAGCCCAACACATCTGCACTGTTCTTTGTAGGAGACACTCATCAATTCTCTCTCTCTCTAAGACAAGACAGTGGGTAACACCTAGTGGAGGAGTTAGATCGCAAAGGACAGCAAAGGACCTCCTCGTGAAGGCCCCACCATCACAGAAACCCGTCTTCAGCCAATTTGATTCACTCTACGTGATACCGAGAAACGGCTGAGCGCACTGGATACAGCAAAGGCTCTGGGCCTTGACAACATCCCAGCTGTAGTGCTGAAGACATGTGCTCCAGAACTAGCCGCGCCTCTAGCCAAGCTGCTCCAGTACAGCTATAACACTGGCATCTACCCGACAAAGTGGAAAATTGCCCAGGTATGTCCGGTCCACAAAAAGCAGGACAAATTCAATCCAGCCAATTACCACCCCATCAGCCTACTCTCAATTATCAGCAAAGTGATGGAAGGTGTCATCGACAGTGCTATCAAGCGGCACTTACACACCAATAACCTGCTCACTGATGCCTAGTTTGAGTTCCGCCAAGACCACTCAGCTCCCGACCTCATTACAGCCTTGGTCCAAACATGGACAAAAGAGCTAAATTCCAGAGGTGAGGTGAGAGTGACTGCCCTTGACATCAAGGCAGCATTTGACTGAATGTGGCATCAAACAACCCTAGTAAAACTGAAGTCAATGGGAATCAAGGCCAAACTCTTCACTGGCCGCAGTCATACCTAGCACAAAGGAAGATGGTTGTGGTTGTTGAAGGTCTCAGCCCCAGGACATCGCTGCAGGAGTTCCTCACGCCAGTGTCCTAGGCCCAACCATCTTCAGCTGCTTCATCAATGACCTTCCCTCCATCATAAGGTCAGAAGTGGAGATGTTTGCTGATTATTGCACAGTGTTCAGTTCCATTTGCAACTCCTCAGATAATGAAGCAGTCCATGCCCGCATGTAGCAAGACCTGGATGACATTCAGGCTTGGGCTGATAAGTGGCAGGTAACATTCGTGCCACACAACTGCCAGGCAATGACCATCTCCAACAAGAGAGAGTCTAACCACCTCCCCATGACATTCAACAGCATTAGCATCGTTGAATCCCCACCATCAACATCCTGGGGGTCACCATTGGCCAGCAACTTAACTGGACCAGCCACTTAAGTGCTGTGGCTGCAAGAGCAGGTCAGAGGCTGGGTATTCTGCAGCGAGTGGCTCACCTCCTGACTCCCCAAAGCCTTTCCACCATCTACAAGGCACAAGTCAGGAGTGTGATGTAATACTCCCAACTTGCCTGGATGAGTGCAGCTCCAACAACACTCAAGAAGCTCGACACCATCCAGGACAAAGCAGCCCACTTGATTGGCACCTCATCCACCACCTTAAACATTCAGTCCCTCCACCACTGGCGTACTGTGGCTGCAGTGTATACCATCTACAAGATGCACTGCAACAACTCACCAAGGCTTCTTCGACAGCACCTCCCAAACCCACGACCTCTTCCACCTAGAAGGACAAGGGCAGCAGGCGCATGGGAACACCACCACCTCCAAGTTCCCCTCCAAGTCACACACCATCCTGACTTAGAAGTATATCGCCGATCCTTCATCGTCGCTGGGTCAAAATCCTGGAACTCCCTCCCTAACAGCACTGTGGGAGTACTTCACCACACGGACTGCTGCGGTTCATTAAGGCGGCTCACCACCACCTTCTCCAGGGCAATTAGGGATGGGCAATAAATGCTGGCCTTGCCAGCGACGCCCACATCCCATGAACCAATAAAAAAAAGATTAACTTTTCTTTTGTGTATATGTGTTTTCACCCCTTCCCTTTACCTCGCCCTGTTCTTTCTTATAAACTGTTCATCTGTAATATTTTCTGCTTCTGATGAAGGGCAATTGTCTGAAATGCTAACTTTGCTGCTTTCTGCAGATGGTGCCTTCCAGTAGTATCTGGTTATCAGCTGCCTCCATGGTTTGTGCCCACAGCTGCCCTCATGTGGACAATGAGTAAATAGCACTTTTATTTTCCTGCAGTGATGCCAGCATGAATTCTTCTTAAACTAATTATTTATACTGAATGCTCAAACCAATTTCCCAGATGAATCTAAGCCAACAACCTGACTTCAACATTAATTGGGCACCTTTATTTCACTGAAGAGGCCATGGTGACTGTTGAGGGGAATAGAAGGATCACACACAGGCGTTTTTCCAGAGGTTGATCTCAATTTAAGGCTGTCCACGGCAGAAATCTGTCAGACACTCAACTCTGTTTACCCCTACCCTCATGGTGATTGATACCACATGAATGCCAAGACATAAACAAGTCCCATTACTCTCTCTGTGTATCCTTCACTTGAAAAATATCTCATGAAGCTCAAACCAAAACCTCTCTTACACAAGATAAGGGCTCATGGAGTTTGGGGGTAATATATTAGCATAGTAGAGGAGTGGTTAAAGGACCGAAAACAGAGAGTAGGAATAAGCAAAATAACAACAGAAAATGCTGGAAAAACTCAGCAAGTCAGGCAACATCCGTGGAGAGAAATTTGAGTTGACGTTTCGGGTTTGACCCTTCTTCAAAACTGGAGAGAAAAGGAACTAGATCGAAGGCAGGGCTGCGATCGGACAAAAGAATAAAAGATCCAAAAGAAGTAAAAGAGATTAGAAGCTAGACGAGATGGTAATAGGCTGTGATTAGGTGTAAAGTGTACTGGCAGGGCAAAAGATAGCTGCCAAGTGTGAGAGAGAAACAAAAGGAAAGGGGGGGGGGGGGAAAGGAAAGGAGTGGAAAAATATAAGTGAAAATGAAATAGGGGCCGAGGTTATGATCTGAAATTGTTGAACTCGATATTGAGACCGGAAGGCTGCAGACTGCCTAATCGGAAGATGAGGTGCTGTTCCTCGAGTTTACGTTGAGCTTCCGTGGAACAGTACAAGAGGCCAAGGACGGTGAGGTCCGAGTGGGAATGGAGCGGTGAATTGAAATGACAGGTGACCGGAAGCTCGGGGTCACCCTTACGGATTGAACGGAGGTGTTCCGCAAAGCGGTCACCCAATCTGCGTTTGGTCTCCCCAATGTAGAGGAGACCGCATCGTGAGCAGCGAATACAGTATACTAGATTGCGAGAAGTACAAGTAAATCGCTGTTTCACCTGGAAGGGGTGTTTGGGGCCCTGGACAGTGGGGAGGGGGGAGGTATAGGGGCAGGTGTTACATCTCCTCCGCTTGCACGGGAAGGTGCCAGGCGAAGGGGAAGGGCTGTTTGGGGTGATAGAGGAGTGGACTAGGGTGTCTCGGAGAGAGCGGTCCCTGCGGAATGCTGAAAGGGGAGGGGAGGGGAAGATACGTTTGGTGGTGGGATCACTTTGGAGGTAGCGGAAATGCCGGAGGATGATCCGTTGAATGTGGAGGCTGGTGGGGTGAAAGGTGAGGACAAGGGGAACCCCATCGTGGTTCCGGGAGGGAGGGGCAGGGGTGAGGGCAGAGGTGCGGGAGATAGAACTGACACGGTCGAGGGCAGTGTCAACCACGGTAGAGGGGAATCCTCGGTTGCGGAAAAAGGAAGACATGTCTGAAGCACTGGTGTGGAAGGTGGCATCGTCGGAGCAGATACGGCGGAGGCGGAGAAACTGGGAGAATGGAATAGAGTCCTTACAGGAAGCGGGGTGGGAGGAAGTGTAGTCCAGGTAGCTGTGGGAGTCAGTGGGCTTGTAGTAAATATTGGTCGATAACCTATCCCCAGAGATGGAGACGGAGAAGTCGAGGAAGGGAAGGGAAGAGTCAGAGATGGACCATGTGAAGGTGAGGGAAGGGTGGAAATTGGAGGCAAAGTGAATGAAATTGTCAAGTTCGGGGCGAGAGCAGGAAACGGCACCGATACAGTTCACAGCCTATTACCATCTCGTCTAGCTTCTAATCTCTTTTACTTCTTTTGGTTCTTTTATTCTTTTGTCCGATCGCAGCCCTGCCTTCGATCTAGTTCCTTTTCTCTCCAGTTTTGAAGAAGGGTCAAACCCGAAACGTCAACTCAAATTTCTCTCCACGGATGTTGCCTGACTTGCTGAGTTTTTCCAGCATTTTCTGTTGTTATTTCGGATTTCCAACATCTGCAGTATTTTGCTATCGTACTAGTAGTAGGAATAAGCAGGTCATTTTCAAGTTGGCAGGCTATTACTAGTGGGGTGCTGCAAGGATCAGTGCTTGGGCCTCAGCTATTTACAATCTATATTAATGACTTAAATGAATGAACCGAGTGTAATGTATACAAGTTTGCTGACGTTACAAAGCTAGGTGGGAAAGTAAGCTGTGAGGAGGACACAAGGGGGTCGATTTTAGTTCAGGTGCGGGGAATAGGCAGTTTCCCCGAATTTAGTGATGCCGACACGATTGTAAATGGGTCTGTGAGATTGATGCAAATTTAACACAATTGGCCAATTGATTTCCAGCGTGTGGGAAGCCTTGACAATTGAATATTTCCAGTCAGAAAGTCGCAGAATATGACGTCATCATTGCTGCTGCTTTTAAGGTGCACAGCAATCCTTGCTTCCTCTGCAGGCTTCCAACCTTCAACATTAAGATGGCACAGGAGCCTGCAGGAGGAACGGCCAGCGGGAAGGCCAGATCTGCCCCCAAATTTGATGAGGCTTCACTACAGGCATTATTGGATGGTGCTAGGGCCCACAGGGAGGTCCTCTTCCCTTCTTCAGGGAGGAAGAGGCCTCTCAGCCAGACCAAGGCTGTGTGGCTAGAGGTGGCAGGTCAAGTCAACTCCTTGGGGTTAACACGAAGTACGTGGTTGCAGTGCAGGAAAAGATTCCATGACCTTCTTCGCACTGGAAAAGTAAGTACTGTATGATGTTTCCATCACCCTCAATCTGATCCCCATTGCCTTTCCTCACCAGCACTCAGCTTTAGCAATCTCTTCCTGCACATCCCACTAGACACTCACATCCATGCACCCTTACCCATTCCCTCTCTCTCTATGCTCACATTCACAGAACTATTCCACCATGCAGCCCTCACACTCCCTCTCACTCTGATGCTTTGAACACAACTGACAACACACAGGGAGGGCTCTTGGTATTGCAACCTCACTCCATCTTTGTCTCCTTCTAAGTATCTATGCTATGCAATCTCTGCACTCACTCCTTCATTCTCACTCAACCTCCACTTGTCTCCCTCATTGCAGGAAAAGAGAGCTCACAACAGGAGAGAGCGAGCCAGGACAGGAGGAGGGCCGCCCTCATTAGCCCAGCTCACCCCCTGGGAGGAAGGCGTCCTGGAGATTGCCGGGGCTGACTGAGATGTGGACGTTGGGGAAGGACAGGCAGGAGCATTCCCGCAAGCTGGTGACAGAATAGTTTTCCATCTCTGTCATTGGCATTGCATGAGTTGCTGATAATGATTCTGAAGCGACATCATATGATCATCTACAAAATGCAATGTGCATTGTACGGATAACCATAGTTGTCGTAAAGACAGCGGGGTTTATTAAGATAACATTACATGCATGTAACCTTGGCATCACATCTCTAACTTTTTCCTTGACTCCCCCACAGGACCATCGAGAGCCCCCGTCCCCACTAGCCAGGAGGAAGAGCCTGAGCAGCCGGACTCCTCAGAGGATTCTGCAACCTCTGAGGGCGCAGCGTCATCAGAAGTAAGTGCACCCAGCACCAGCGCAGATACTCGCACCTCGGTGGGACCTTCGGGACATAGAGTAGAGTTGTCACCTGGTGTATCACAGCTTACAAGTGAGCATCAGCAGATTGTGGAGACAGGGACAGCAGTGGAGAGTCCTAGTCGGAGGGCGCAGGACTCTGCCAGCTCGGCTTAGCAGCATGTCGACCCTCTGCCTCTGGGTCCATCCGTAAGATCAGAAGTGATGGAACTCCAGGCACAGATGCAGGAGTCTCTGGCAGGTTTTGTCTTTAGGGTCGCTGCGAGTGTGGAGCGAATGGAGGAGTCCATTGCGAACATGAGCAGAGCCTTTGTGGAGTCATTGGCGCATGAATGCATCAATACGGAAAGGATGGCTACCTACGTGGAAATGATTGCTGCCTCCGTGGTAAGGCTGGCTACGGTAGAGGAGAGGAGGGCTACGGCCATGGAGGAGGTTAGTCACCAGGGTATGGAAAACATGGTGAGTGTTCAGAATAGAATGACATCTCTTGAGGAGCGATGGACATCTATTGAACAGAGAAACCAGACCTTCATGGAAGTCCTTCTGAGTAGGACTGCCATTGCAGATATGGGTCCCCATGGCCCCCCTGATGTGCAGCAAGCTGCTCTCAAGCCACTTGCAGGCACTGAGGGGGACCTGACCCATGAGAGGGAGGTTGGTGGCAGACCTCAAGGAAGTGGGGGCTCCTCTCCAAGCGCTCACACTTCCATGCCACTGCAGAGCCCTCGGTCAGAGCCCTGCCGGAGTCCACACCCAATGGAGATAGAGGTCTCAAGCCCTGCACAGCCGCAGGAGCAGCAGACTGTTGACGAGCCCTCACAGGCTCGCCATCCCAGAGGACGCCCGCCAAAGGTGTCGAGACAGGAGCAGCAGGAAAGGGAGCAAGGAGCCTCCACATCTGCTGAAGCCACAGGGAAACCACTGCGTTGGAGCATGCGTAAGAGGCAAATAAAGCACAAATAGTCACAAGGGTAGTCACTTGGGTGAAATGCTGTGTATTTTGTGGAAATGCCATCAGTTGTGTGTTTTTCATAAAAATTCTGATGGCAACTTCTGCAGTTGTGGCGTGTGTCATTTCGTGAATGGGGCTGGAGGTTCTCTAATGCCAAGAGGGAAAGGAAAAAAAGGCCTCCCATGCTTCTGGTAGGTGCCTCAGTTGAGGAAGCGCTGAGTGAGGGTGGCGAGAGGGGTCTCGCAGGAGGTCACACTGGAGAAGTGTGTGAGGCTCCAAACTTCCACAGCTGTGGTTATGCCTGGTAAAAGTTCCCCCAGACCTGAGACAACAAAGTCCTGCCACCTGCAAATGATGACTGATCAAATATCCTCTTTAATGTTGGACCTGCAGCTGATAGGCAGCAAGCCAATAGTGTTCACGCCAGGTTTCACAGGCGTGATCCCCACCAGCCGCGTTTTACGTGGGAAAAGGGTTAAACAGGCAAGGGCCTGTTAAAATGGGATTATAAAGGCCAATCAGTGCTGTTTAAGGGCCCTAAAGACCAGTCCCGCCTGTTGCAGGCGGGATTGATTCAGGTCAATCAGACACACCTAGGTTAAAATGGCGTGGAGGTGGGAACCAGGTGGGGGGGTCGCGACCCCTAGGTTTTGCGATTTTAACCCCCCGCATGCCTAAAGGCCCGCCTCACGGCCCAATGAAAGTCGAGGCCAAAGAGTTTGCAAAGGGTTGTAGACAGGTTACGTGAGTCGGCAAGAAGCTGGCAGATGGAGTACAATGTGGGAAAATGTGAGGTTATTCACTTTGGTAGGAAGAATAGAAAAACAGGTGCCCTCCGCTGACCTCGAAGCAAGCTGCCCACAAAGATCTCGCGATCTCTGTGGCGAGAAGTTTACCTTTCTCAATGTGCAATTGAGGATAGAGCTGTGTAATGGGAATCCCCAGTGAAGAGCTGCAGTGACGTCAACAAGCTGTCTAAGCAGCCAATCACATTGAAGAATTCTCACAGACAGCAAACCAGGAAATGAAAAGTACTGAATTATCTGCTCTTTGTAAAAATGTTACAGAGAGCAAAATAAAGATTGGGATATACTGGGGTTAAGGTAGAAGCTGAAATATCATGAACAACCTTTAAAAAAATGTAAATTCTAATTTTTATCACAATGGAGAAATTTGACACTCCACAAATATAAAAATTCACAGAACAGTTGGTGAGCAGTCAATACATTGTTAAAACCCCAGTTCCAACAAGGCTTAACATTTAATGGGGTATTTAACAGCGATATTAGTGCAGAAAAGCTCAAGTTTTCATCAGTTCCACTGATTTCACTGATTGCCGGCTATGTGGGGTAGGAAGGGGACTGTGGTGGTCCACAGCGAAGCCAGTGTCGGAGCAGTGAATGACTGACCGCAACTTCAGGATTTCTGCGTTTAGATGCGCATGTGCTAAATCCTGAACTTCCGGTCAGTTTCAGAGGGGTAGTGAAGGTGAACGTTGACAGTTCACCATCATTGCCCACTGCAAAATCCAGACCATGTTTTAAATGGTGAGAAACTATTAAATGTTGGTATTCAGTGGCATCTAGGTGTCCTTGTGCACTGAACACAGAGAGTTAGCACGCAGGTACAGCAAGCAATTAGGAAGGCAAATGGTATGTTGACATTTATTGCAAGGGGATTGGAGTATAAGAGTGAGGAAGTCTTGCTACAATTGTACAGGGCTCTGGTGAGACCACACCTGGAGTACTGTGCACAGTTTTGGTCTCCATACCTAAGGAAGGATAGATTTGCCTCAGAGGCGATGCAATGAAGGTTCACTAGATTGATCCCTGGGATGCGAGGGTTGTCCTATAAGGAGAGATTGAGTAGAATGGGCCAATACTCTCTGGAGTTTAGAAGAATGAAAGAAACACACAAAAGTCTGAGAGGGCTTGAGTGGGTAGATGCTGAGAGGTTGTTTCCCCTGGCTGGAGTGTCTAGAACTAGGGGGCATAGTCTCAGGATAAGGGGTTGGCCATTTATGACTGAGATGAGGAGAAATTTCTTCACTAAGAGGGATGTGAATCTTTGGAATTCTCTTCCTCAGAGGGCTGTGGATGCTCAGTCGTTGAGTATATTCAAGATGGACATTGACAGATTTTTGGACTAGGAATCAAGGAATATGGGGATCGGGCAGGAAAGTGGAGTCGAGGTCGAAGATCAGCCATGATCTTATTGAACGGTGGAGCAGGCTCGAGGGGCTGTATGGCCTACTCCTGCTCCTATTTCTTATGTTCTTATGTTTGTATGTTCTCCTCCAACAGCCAGTGGCAGATTTTATCATTCTTTGAAGCCAGGTTAAGTAGTCAAGCATAATACACAGACTGTTAAGAAAGGGAAGCACTGTGATAGCGTACACTTCACATTTTGTCAAATAAATTCATGGGCACAGGAGTTGTAGCATGTGCAGAGAGTTTCATTTGTGAGGCAAGGAAGGACATGTGTAGTGAAGAGGTGTGATCTACCTGGCAGATAGGTAGTCCGATGGTGGAAATGTGCATTGTGATTTATTGCAGGGGAAGATACAGGGAGAATTCGTAATGGGAAGGGTGCATGAGGACATTAGGATAAAGTATCCCTCTGAATGGCTCTAGTGGCTATCAAAGATATTTGTGCTGCTGCCTTTGGCTAATCAGGCTGTTGTTGCTCTTCAGAAGGTGCTTGCTCCAACTGCTCGATATGGCTGCCTCTTTGAATAGTGAGGTTATGGAGAATGCGGCAGTGTACAATAATGCAGGAAACTTTGGCTAGGTTATACTGAAGGATATCACCAGATCTGCCAAGGTGCAGTGCTGGAAGGAAGGCAACATTCCTGAAAGCCTGTCATTTCAATTCACTGCTCCATTCCCACTCAGACCTCTCCGTCCTCGGCCTCTTGCATTGTTCCACGGAAGCTCAGCGTAAGCTCAAGGAACAGCACCGCATCTTCCGATTAGACATTTTACAGCCTTCCGGACTCAATATCGAGTTCAACAATTTCAGATCATAACCTCGGCCCCTATTATATTTTTATATATTTTTTATCCACACCTTTGGTTTGTGCCTTTTCCTTTTTTTCTCTCCCACATGGCAGCTGTCTCTCATTCTGCCAGCGCATTTCACACTTCATCTAGAGCCATCTTTTGTCTCTTTACCTGCCCTATTACCATCTCGTCTCGCCTTGAATACCTCTTAATGTCTCTTCACTTCCCTTTTGTTCTTTCATCCCCTCCCCCATTTCCCAGCCCCCAAACTGGCCTTTTAATCTGTTTCATTTCCTGCCTTTTTTTTCTCAGTTCTGAAGAAGGATTTCAACCTGAAACGTTGACTCTATTTCTCTCTCCACGGATGTTGCCTGGCCTGCTGAGTTTTTCCAGTGTCTTCTGTTGTTATTTCGGATTTCCAGCATCTGCAGTAATTTGCTATCGTATTAGTTCCTGAAAGATATGTAGATGGTGCATTTGGTTTACAGGCTAGTCCAATTCACATGTAGATTTCATTCTAGCAAGCAAATGAGCTGCCTGAGGAATCAAAGGAGGATTTGAAGTACAGGTACTAATCACCCAGGATGATTTCCCTGCCAGTAAAGATGAGTAAAGAAGTTGTCTTCTGTGCTGCTGGCATCTTTTTGACTTCCTGACTTTTTAATTTCATGTAATTTATAGTTTATTTAAAAAATGTGATTTTTAAAACATTTATTTGAACATTTAGTGATGTTTTGGGGCTTGTAACATTTATAAGTTTGACAGCCCTTCCTGTCAAGCTTATGAATGAAGCATTCCCTGCTCCGATTGGCTCGCCATGGCCCACGTGATCCCAGGGGACGCTTCGAACTAACTGCGCCCCTGGGATACGCAAGCACTGCGCGCCGGCAGTTGGAGGAGGCCCAGGATCGGAATTCCACGGGGGCCCACAGCTCAACGGCCGGCGCGCAAGGTAAGTGCAGGTCGGAGGCTTACGCCCGCGGTAAGCCCTCGACCCAAATTTCTGGGCCAATGTTTCTTTGGACAGTCATTGGATCACTTCATCTACTTCCCATTGTCCCACCAGCAGCAACTGTGGGCAAAATAATATTTTTGACATTGGCAATAAAGTCAACGACTCATACCCCTTCACTGAGTACAGCCTTTTCTGGAGGTTGCTCAAGTTATATGTGATGGCAACACTATTGTCTATGCCAATTTGACAAGCCCTTGCCAGGTTTCCTTCATTCATGTTCAGTTTTACTATACAGATCATTTCAAAATCGTGTCCAACTGGTAGTTAACTCATTTGGAAGTGTGATCCAATCTTGTTTCTGATTGGGCTTTTCTCATTCCATGCTCCTTTATTTTCTTAGGGTAGGCTGTACATGGTCTGTAGAAGGAATAGTTTTAACTGGTATTACTGGCCTTAATAGTACAAGATGTGACCAGCTACTGATAGATGCTTGTAAGGTAGTGCACCATATTTAAAATGCAGATCATATCCTGGTAATTCCTTGGTTGTGGAGGTGTACTGGCAGTGTACTGAACTGTTGGGCGAGGAACTGGAGCAAGAACTGTTTGTCTCCCACACCTTCCTGTGGATATAGTGAAATGTCAGGATAAGAATGGGATGAAATCATCAGTCCTAAATCCTATCAGTTTTGCCTGACTTGATCCATTGGAAAGAACACCAACATGAAGCAGGGGCTCCTGCTCGCAACAGTGCATCAATGAAGAAATGAAAGTTTAAGTACTAAACAGTGAACCTACTTAGGCCGATTTGGCTTTTTTTATCTGCAGTTCTCGAGGGCCCTTCAACTTGTCTAGCACCCAGTTCTGTGGGGCCAGCAGGGGAAATCGAGATAATCCATTAGAGGTAATTCAACTCAAATACTGGGTTTCATAATCCGGATTCCTTTATACCCTATTCTTCTGGAGGAAGTGGAGGAAGAAGAGGAGTAGGTGGAGGAGGAATCCAGGAAAGTTCAGCTCAGGAGGCACCATTGGAGGATGATACCTTGTCATTGGCACCCAGCGGGATGAATATACAGTCTCCGGTGCTCCTGCCATGATCGGAGTCAGAAATCTGCCTCAGGAGGCAGTGCTTCACCAAAGAAGCACTGGAGTAATTGTGTCTCCTGCTACAGCCAGACGTGCAACCCACCTCCACCATTTGGACTGCACTTACAGTCCCTGTGAAAGTAACTATTGCCCTACTTTTTAGGGTGCAACACAGGACTTGACTCAGATAAGTCGGTTTGCTGTATTCATCAGATGAATGATACATTTTTCATCAAGGCAGCCCAGTGTGTTCATTTTGGATTGTCTCTCTGGCAGTAACACGAGAGGGCAGTACATTTTTATTTCCCCAGGGCACAAAGGGACTCAAAGGGCCATTGAGGCACCATCTAAAACAATCCTAAATTATCTCAACCAAAAAGCATTGCATTCATTAAACGTGCTGCTGGCAAGCAACACAGATCATTGACCTTCTTCTTGTAGTGTATGTACCTTTAAGAGGAGAACTACTTTTACAGCTCCTGTATACTGTAGTACCGGCAGTGACCACACCTGTATATAAACCCTGTGTAGGGACCTGTACTGTTAGTCTTTAGACTACCCTCATCCAGTAAACACCTGTTGATTGTTAATCTGCAGTCTCCGTCTATTTATTGAAGAACACCATACCTTAAGATTCACGGATTTAACAGTGGCGATGAGGTCGATTCGAACCTACCTGCAACTCTGCATTTCCTCCCAGGGATTCGCTCCTGGAGGACAGTGGAAGAAAGTCGAGGCCAGAAGCACGGGCGTCGACCACGAGCAACCGCCCAGTCATCCGGCAGAGAGTGAGCATCGCAGGGGAGGCTGTTGAGAGCCGGCAACAGGCTGGCAACAGGTACAGCGCAGACCCTTCCCGGACAGCGGCGGCTGGAGCCGACCGACGGCACAGAAAAGGCCGAGCAGCATCGACGGGGTAAGAGAGAGGGTAAAGTGCACAGGGCGCAGCCGGGGGTTAAAGACCGAGCGGCGTCGACGGAAAACAAAAAGAGAGAGAGGGTAAAACACAGCCGGGGTTCAGGACCGAGCGGCGGCAACGAGAGAGGCGCACAGGAGAACGCGCAGAGTGCAGCCAGGGCTCAAGGGCTGAGCAACGTCCGCGGGGGAAGAAAGGAAGCATGGGAGACACCATTTAAGCCGCGGAGAAGAAGGGAGAGTGCGGGAGATGCCATTTTTGAAGCCGCAGCGGAGAAGAAGGGCGAGCGCGGGAAGAAAGGGAAGCGCGGGAGACGCCATTTTGAGCCAGCGGAGAAGAAGGGAGAGCGTGGGAGACGCCATTTTAGCCAGTCTACCCACACCCAGGGATGCCGAAGAGTGGCAGTGTCACAGCGTTCAACAATGAAGTCGAAGATTGGGCGACATATGTGGAACGCATTGAGGTGTACTGCAAGGCGAATGAAGTGCCAGATGCCAGGAAAGCACTGGTTTTGTTGAATTCCATGGGTGCAATAACGTATGGCTTACTGCGAAACCTAGTAACCCCAGAGAAGCCAGTGGATAAGGATTTCGAAAGCATAGTGGAAATCCTACAGGACCACTTAAACGCCACACCGCTGCTGATAGCAGAAAGATTTAAGTTTCACAAAAGGAACCAGCATAAAGACGAAAGTAATGCTGAGTATTTAACGGAACTGCACAAGCTATCGAAACACTGCCAGTTTGGAATGGGACTAACAGATACGTTAAGGGACAAGTTTGTGTGTGGGCTTCAAAGTGAAGGAACCCAGAAACGGCTTCTATCAGAAAAGGATCTTACGCTGGACAAGGCTTTCAGCATGGCAGTATCACACGAAGCAGCCGCACAGGGCGCTGCAGAGATACAATGGAGACCGCAAGAATATGGCACTAATGAAATGTCATATGGAGCAGGGAAGTGTTATCGCTGCGGCAGAACAACACACGACCAGAAGGATTGTTGGTTCAAGGACCAAGTGTGCAGACAGTGTGGAAAAGCAGGACACATAGCAAGAGTTTGCAGGTCGGGGAAGAAAACCGGCAGCAAGAAATCTCCACAGGAGAAGTACAAAAAGGTACATAAGGTGACGGAGAGTAGTTCAGACGAACAGAAAAGTGATACAGACTCCGGAAGCAAGGAGCTGGGTTGTCTGAAACTACATAATGTAATCAAAATGGAGGATCACCAAACTATCTGGGTCACGCTCAAGATAGACGGAGTCCAAGTGAAAATGGAATTGGACACAGGATCAGCCCTAACAGTCATAAACCGAAGGGACTACAAGCGGCTATTCTCACATATACCCTTGAGAGATACAGAGATTGTCTTGAAGACGTACACGGGGCAAAAAGTCTACCCCAAAGGAAAAATAAGGGTGAACGTGATATACAACGGCCAGGAAAAACCAAAAATGGACCTATATGTATTGCTAGATGGAGGACCACCACTACTAGGACGTGAATGGATCCGGAAGATACAGTTAGATTGGCATTCCATACAGGCACTGATGGTAGAGGCCAAAAAGGATGACGAAGTCACACCTAGACGACTGTCAAAAATGCTAAATGACACACAAGAAGTGTTCCAGGAGGGACTCGGAACACTAAAAGGCATAACAGTGATGATTAAAATAGAGGAAAATGCAAGCCCAAAGTTTTTTAAGGCCAGACTGGTGCCTTATGCGATCCGCCCAGCCGTCGAAGCAGAGCTGGAAGGTTTGGAACGTTCAGGAATACTGTCCAAAGTGGACTGGAATGAGTGGGCTACACCCATCGTTCTGGTAATGAAGAGGTTGTTGAGTAATATGCCTGGGGAACCAAAGAAGGTTCGCATCTGTGGGGACTTTAAGGTGACAGTGAACCCAGTCCTTCACATGGTACAATATCCGCTTCCACGGATTGAAGATATTTTCGCCTCGCTATCTGGAGGAAAACGCTTCACTAAGATTGATCTGGCCCAGGCGTACCTGCAAATGGAGGTAGAAGAAGCCTCGAATCAATACCTCACGATCAACACTCACAAAGGTCTCTACCAATACAACCGGCTGGTGTTCGGGTACCATCAGCTCCGGCTATTTGGCAAAGGGCAATGGATCAAGTCCTGCAAGGGATTCCAGGGACCCACTGTTATTTGGACGACATCCTGGTCACGGGCGAAAATGACAGTGATCACCTCGCCAACCTGGAGCAGGTGCTCACTAGATTGAAGGAATATGGGCTATGAGCTAATCGCCACAAATGCGAGTTTTTCCAGAAGCAGATCTCGTATTGTGGCCACGTTATTGATGAAGAGGGGTTACATAAGTCCCCTGAAAAGATTGAGGCAGTAGTCAAGGCTCCAGCACCAGAAAATGTGTCACAACTGAGGTCGTTCCTCGGGCTGGTGAACTACTACCATAAGTTCTTACCAAATTTGTCTACAGTATTACACCCACTGAACACCCTACTGCAAACGGGGGTACCATGGAAGTGGAGTGACGAATGTAAACGAGCTTTCCAGAAGTGCAAAGAATTGATCACATCAAAAGAGGTGTTGGCTCATTTCAACCCAGCACTACCAATTCGGTTGGCGTGTGATGCATCACCCTATGGTATTGGAGCGGTGCTGTCGCACAAATTTCCAGACGGGTTGGAGAGGCCAGTAGCCTTTGCGTCTCGGTCACTCACCTCAGCCGAGCGCAACTACGCCCAGATTGACAGGGAGGCCCTCAGTCTAGTATGGGGAGTGAAAAAGTTCAACCACTATCTGCACGGGCAGAACATAAGAACATAAGAACATAAGAAATAGGAGCAGGAGTAGGCCAATCGGCCCCTCGAGCCTGCTCCACCATTCAATAAGATCATGGCTGATCTGATCCTAACCTCAAATCTTCTATCACTCTGCATCCACCCGAACCCATGTGATCTCCCGGGAGAGGCGAAAAACCAGATAAAGACCCAATGGCCAATTTGGGAGAAAAAAATCTGGGAAATTCCTCTCCAACCCATCTAGGCGATCGAAATTCTTCCAGGAGATCACTCTGTCCCTATATTTTCTACAGTACTTACCTTGCTGACTGACCACCAACCACTTGTCTCCATCTTTAATCCAAAGAAGGGCGTTCCGGTGATGACTGCGCAACGACTACAAAGATGGTCCCTTTTTCTAGGGGTGAACCAATATGAAATAGAGTATAAGGGCACGAAACAGCATGGAAATGCTGATGGGCTATCACGCCTGCCACTGCCTACTGCGGAGGAAGTACCAGCAGTGGACCCTGTTGAAATATTTTATTCAACCATAATTGAACGCTTGCCAGTAACTAACGCGGATATAGAGAAGGAGACCCGAAATGACCCGACACTGTCTCGGGTATATGATTTGACGATGAAGGGATGGCCAACACATGGCGACTCACTGTTGCCAGCATTCTCATCCAGAAGAGAACAGCTGTCAGTATGCCAGGGGACAGTGATGTGTGGATCCCAAGTGGTAATTCCACCCAAGTTAAGGGAGAGAGCGCTCAATGAGCTTCACGAAGGCCATCTGGGAGGGGTGAAAATGAAAAGCCTTGCTAGGGCTTATGTGTGGTGGCCGGGGATCGATCAACAAATCGAAGACCTAACAAAGAGCTGCTCAGGATGCCAGAAGTTCCAAAATGCACCACCACATGCCCCTCTACACCCATGGGAGTGGCCCTCCTCTCCATGGCAACGGGTGCATATTGATTTTGCTGGTCCATTCATGGACTCAATGGCCTAGAAATTCGGTTTTGGCGCAGCGAGGGCTTTAGCGCCGGAAGTTAGTGCCGGCGCTAAGTCCCCCTGCGCGCGCCGCGCCTAAACGGCTGCCGGCGCTACTGAGGGGTCTCAGCGCCTCAAAACTGGCGCCACGCGCCGCATTGCGGCGCTATTCTGGCGCTGCGGCGCCCGCTGCGGTGCGGCAGGCTCGGGAAGTGCAGGCCTCCTCCTTCCGTTAAGGAGGAGCTGCCTGCACCCGGCCGCGGCCCGCGATAATCTTTTTAAAAATGAGCCCGACACCTCGGACAAGTGCCGGGCTTGCTTCTGTTCCGGGGGGGGGGGGGGGGGGATGTCCGGGGAGGGAGCTGCAGCCAGGCGGCCGGCGGGAAAGCGTCCGGCCGCCGCGGGGCCTTTAATGCGCCGGCGCAAAGTTCTGTAAGGCACCTCTGCCAGAACGTTGCTTGCGGCTGCCACGGGCGAGGCGGCCGCAACTCAATTTCCGAGTTCGGGCGGGTTACCATGGCAACCGGGACGCTGCGCACACCGATGACGTCATCGGTGCCGGCGCAGCGCTACCGGCCTAACGCCGATTTAGGGCCCCTGTCAATTTCTAAACTGGCCATAACTTCGGCGCTAGGCCCTCTAGCGCCTCAAAAGCGGCGCTAAGGCCAGTTAATTTCTAGGCCAATGTTCTTAATAGCAGTGGATGCGCACTCGAAATGGCCTGAGGTGATCAAAATGTCCTCCACCACTACGGAGAAAACGATTGCAGTCCTACGGACCATATTTGCCAGGAACGGCTTGCCAGAGCAGATTTGCTCTGATAACGGACCACAGTTTGTGTCCGAAGAGTTTCGGAAATTTACGAGAAGGAATGGGGTAAGGCATTACACATCCACCCCATATCATCCAGCCATAAATGGATTGGCTGAGAGGTTCGTACAAACCTTTAAAAAGGCAGTAAGGGCCATGTGCGATGACGACATTCCACTGCAGCATAAGGTGGACAATTTCCTGTTAGCCTACAGAAATGCGACACATGCAGTTACCAACCAGACCCCGGCCATGATGTTCTTTAACCGAAGGTTGAGATCTCGTCTGGATTTGCACAGACCAAATGTGAGAAGAAATGTTGAGCATAAGCAATTCCAGCACATCAATGAGAAGCCGACAAGGAGCTTCAATGTAGGGCAACCAGTCTTGGCCCGCGACTACCGAGCAGAGAAATGGCAACCCGGAACGATATGCACACGGCAGGGGCCACTAATGTACACAGTGGATGTTGGGGAGAACATTGTGAGACGCCATGTCGACCAGGTCCTAGCGTCACAGGAACGAGTCAACCCCATGTCTCGTGTACCTGGTGATGAACCCGACATACCGGTAGCATCTACCCCAGAAGCAGTAGCATCGGAAACTGATGAACTAACCGACGACAGGGGGCCAGAATCGCCTCCACACCAAGAGCAAGACACTCAGGAAAGGCGCTATCCAGAAAGGATCAGGAAGCCACCCCAAAGACTGAATTTATAAATGGACTATTTCAGATAATGTGCATGTTAAAAGTGTTAACTGTTAAATGAATGTTATGGTACTGTTAATCTAAAAGGGGAGGAATTGCAGTGTATGTACCTTTAAGAGGAGAACTACTTTTACAGCTCCTGTATACTGTAGTACTGGCAGTGACCACACCTGTATATAAACCCTGTGTAGGGACCTGTACTGTTAGTCTTTAGACTACCCTCATCCAGTAAACACCTGTTGATTGTTAATCTGCAGTCTCCGTCTATTTATTGAAGAACACCATACCTTAAGATTCACGGATTTAACACTTCTGACATTGCACAGTCATCCTGGGAGTCAGGGACCTGGCACTGACAGCCACTACCACCTTCCTCCTCTTGCTGCTCGCCCCTATCAGCTCAACCCTTCGGCTGGATGAGAAATATGCAGTGCACCACTTGCTCGCTGCCATTACTTCGTCCTTGTAGCTAATGCTTGGCCTTCGACGCGGTTGCCCCTTTAACTGGATCAATGTTCTGTTCCTGCTAAGGTTTCGTACTGCGCTCAGTGTAAATGGTCACTGACAGGTCAGGTGTGACCTCAGTCACTGGGGGAGAGGCCAGGTGTGACCTCTGTCACTGGGGGAGGGGCCAGGAGTGAACTCAGTCACTGGGGGAGGGGTCAGGTGTGACCTCAGTCACTGGGGGAGGGGCCAGGTGTGACCTCAGTCACTGGGGGAGGGGTCAGGTGTGACCTCAGTCACTGGGGGAGGGGCCAGGTGTGACTCACTGGGGGAGGGGCCAGGTGTGCCCTCAGTCACTGGAGGAGGGGTCAGGAGTGACCTCAGTCACTGGGGGAGGGGTCAGGTGTGACCTCAGTCACTGGGGGAGGGGTCAGGTGTGACCTCAGTCACTGGGGGTGGGGTCAGGAGTGACCTCAGTCACTGGGGGAGGGGCCAGGTGTGACCTCAGTCACTAGGGGAGGGGCCAGGTGTGACTCACTGGGGGAGGGGCCAGGTGTGCCCTCAGCCACTGGGGGAGGGGTCAGGAGTGACGTCAGTCACTGGGGGAGGGGCCAGGAGTGACCTCAGTCACTGGGGGAGGGGCCAGGAGTGACCTCAGTCACTGGGGGCGGGGTCAGGAGTGACCTCAGTCACTGGGGGAGGGGTCAGGAGTGACCTCAGTCACTGCGGGAGGGGTCAGAAGTGATCTCAGTCACTGGGGGAGGGGCCAGGAGTGACCTCAGTCACTGGGGGAGGGGCCAGGTGTGACCTCAGCACTGGTGGAGGGGTCAGGAGTGACCTCTGTCACTGGGGGGCGGGGCCAGGTGTGACCTCAGTCACTGTGGGAGGGGCCAGGAGTGACCTCAGTCACTGGGGGAGGGGCCAGGAGTGACCTCAGTCACTGGAGGAGGGGCCAGGTGTCACCTCAGTCACTGGGGAGGGGGGCAGGAGTGACCTCAGTCACTGGGGGAGGGGTCAGGAGTGACCTCAGTCACTGGGGGAGGGGCCAGGAGTGACCTCAATCACTGGGGGAGGGGTTGGGTGTGACCTCAGTCACTGGAGGGGGGTGGCCAGGTGTGACTTCAGTCACTGGGGGAGGGGTCAGGTGTGACCTCAGTCACTGGGAGGGGGGGTCAGGAGTGACCTCAGTCACTGGGGGAGGGGCCAGGAGTGGGGGAGGGGCCAGGTGTGACCTCAGCCACTGTGGGAGAGGCCTGGTGTGACCTCAGTCACTGGGGGAGGGGTCAGGAGTGACCTCAGTCACTGGGGGAGGGGTCAGGTGTGACCTCAGTCACTGGGGGAGGGGCCAGGAGTGACCTCAGTCACTGGGGGAGGGGTCAGGAGTGACCTCAGTCACTGGGGGAGGGGTCAGGAGTGACCTCAGTCATTGGGGGAGGGATCAGGAGTGACCTCAGTCACGGAGGAGGGGCCAGGGGTGACCTCAGTCACTGGGGGAGGGGCCAGGAGTGACCTCAGTCACTGCGGGAGGGGTCAGGTGTGACCTCAGTCACTGGGGGAGGGGCCAGGTGTGACCTCAGTCACTGGGGGAGGGGTCAGGAGTGACCTCAGTCACAGGGGGAGGGGCCAGGTGTGACCTCAGTCACTGGGGGAGGGGTCAGGAGTGACCTTAGTCACTGGGGGAGGGGCCAGGAGTGACCTCAGTCACTGGGGGAGGGGCCAGGAGTGACCTCAGTCACCGGGGGCGGGGTCAGGCCTCTGAATGTACTTCAATAGTGTGATCTCACATCCGCAGTTATTACATGCACTTTTGTTTTACATTTGTAGTTTATATGCGCAACTGTTAAAATATAGGCTGCTTCAAAATTTTGCCTCGCTACGCTGCACAGCCTACCTTTTCCGTCCTGGCTACTTTGCTGTGCTCCCACCCTGTGTGTCGCCGGATTCGGTTTAGAAAATATGGTCACGCTAACCTTCTTGCAACTGAAAGTTAGTGCACTGGGTATTCGGGGAGGTCACTGGCCCCTACAGTATTTGGATGAACTGGCATAAAACTCCTCTAGTCACAGTGCACAATTAAAGTGTTCTTCAACTTCCCCAAGTTATTGTATATTCCATAACTTAAAATAATGAAAATAGTATTAAAAACATGACAATATTATAAAAAGATTACTGATCGTAGAAAATCCTTGTATGACTATTAATTTGATTTACTGTATGTTCCAGAATTTAATGTTGAGCAAATAACCTGCTATTATCATATAAAATAGAAGTAGCACATATAGTAGGCTATAAAATCCTTCCAACCTCTAATGACAAATATGGCTATAAATTTAAATGTTCTGTTTTCCAGAAACAAATTCTGTTTAATACTGAGTGATGCACTTTCTATAATTGCAAAAGGTCTCAAATAAACTTCAGGGAATCATTTTGCAAACAAGAGAGATAGTAAAATCACAGAAGCAAGTCAATTATTTAAAATATAACGACCTTTTCTAGGAAAACTAAGGGGGGTAGTAAATTTTCAAATTGGTCAATGAGCGAATAACTTGCTTGGTTTGATGAAGAAAGGTACTGATGCCTGCTGCTGTTAAAAGTGCTTACCTTAGAAAAGAAACGGAGTAATACAACTGGAGAAGTGCAAAGTTCAATTAAAAGGTTGTCAATATAAAACACCATGAAGCATATTAAGTGCATCAGAACGTCCATCTGTAAACTCCTGGTAACATTACTATCCTACTTGGCACAGAATTGGTAAATTTTCTTTTCTCTTTCTTTTCCTCAGCAGTTTCGAGCACCTGTGGACTGCGGACAGGAGGGTAGAGTGACAACTCTGCATTAGAACACTGTAGGGTAAATTCTGTTATCCCGTGCTCCCAGGATGAAAGGGTGTGTGCGTCAGAGAGAGAGTGCCCTGATTCTCACACCCACACTCCCTGTGAGCATGGCTTCCCCACTGCCAGTGCAGGATCGTGGAATTGAATCTTTTTAACCCCTGAAGCTAGCACAAAACATTGAGGGTGGGCGTGGGGGGTGGAAGAAGGGGGCGCGGAGGGAGTCTCCTCTAACAATTAAAATCATTTTAGATTGCATTCAGTTTATAGCTCTGTCCACAATATATGCATTTGTGCTTCTAAGATCTTTCATTTAAAAATAAAATATATGCGGTTCATAGATAATTAGTTACAGCATTGTTAAAAATTCACATTTGCAATTCAGATTTCCAGGCCGCATCAAATGGACCAAATAACAAGATTAATAAAAACTTAACTCCTTCAAGAACTGGTAAATATAGACTGATATTCATTTTAAGACACTCCCTGTGGGAAACATGTTGATATTGATCATTCTTGTCAGCTCCAAAAGGCTGCCACTTCACATAAACATGTTTTTCTCATAATATGAACAGCAGGCCACGACTGCATCAACTAAATGCAGGCTACCGAATGGGACTCGGTGACTGACTGAGAAACAAACCTTGGCGTGACCTTGAATGCACATTTCAGGTGGCCAAAAAATTGACTTTTGTAAACCCAACTCATTCAGTGGTTTATTTTAATGTGTAGTATATATTTGCAAGATACACTTCAAAAGTTTGACAGGTTTGTTATGTTCATTAATAACTAGTCGTTTTTATTAAGAACAGCTAGCTTTTGCTAAACACTTTATTGAGCACATGTGGACTAGGTACAATATCTGTAGAGGCCTCCATCTTGACTGCTGCCTTGTGGGTAGCCTAGTGCATTGTAGGTAGCCCACTCTTATATACATACAGCACCACCTAGTGTACCATTCCAGAATGACAGGTTACTGATCATTACATCCCCCTTTCTTTGAGGTTAAACAAAATCAGTATCAATCAATATCAATCAATAACAACATAAACATCTTCAACAGTCAATACATTTTCAATGTAGTTTTCTTTGTACTCAAAGATTAAGTCTATCAGGCTTTTTTACTTCACGTGTGGATCTTCTCAGCACAGGTAAGTCTGATGTGTTTTCATGAGAGCCTGTATGTGTATTTGTGTTAGATTGTTCTGGTGGTGAGTGACAAGATTCAGTTGCAGCATTGTCATCGATTTGCTCTTCGATAGTCTCTTGTGTTTTTAGGAGGGAATGGCGGTTCCTCCTGAGAATCTGTCCTTCCTCAGTTCTAACAGTGTATGACCTTGGTCCTACTTCCTCAAGAACTGTAGCTTTCCTGTTCCATGCATCTGGATCCTCAATCCTGACAACATCATCCCTTGTCAATGGTTTCAGAGTTTTGGATGACTTGTCATAGTATGATTTCTGTTTCAGCTTTAACAGTTGAAGTCTCTGTCTCAGTTCCTTACTCCGCTTTTCTTTTGCACAGCAGGGTAGTGTGGTACGCAACTTGCGACCCATTAGGAGTTCAGCAGGTGAAGAACCAGAGTCTAAAGGTGAGGCTGGGTAGCTCAGCAGGGCGAGATAAGGATCAGACTTGCTTTCTGTCGCTTTCTTCAGTAGCTGCTTGAGAACTTGAATACCTTTCTCTGCCTTACCATTCGACTGAGCATACAAAGGACTGGATGTGATGTGTTGAAAGTCATAATGTGCTGCAAACTGTTGCCACTCCTTACAGTTGAAGCACGGACCATTGTCGCTAATGGCAATCCTGGGAATTCCATGTCTGGCGAAGGTGGATTTCACATGCATTATGACACTGCTTGCTGTGGTGCTTGAGAGCAGCACCATCTCAGGATAGTTAGAATAGTAGTCAATCACTATTAGATAGTCTTTACCATTTAAATGAAAAAGGTCCATACCAGCCTTTTGCCATGGTGCTGTTGGTATGTCAGCTACTATCATTGGTTCCTTTGCTTGTTTGTTTTGGTGTTTCTGACATGTCTCACATTTGCCTATCATGTTCTCAATGTCCTTATTTATGCCAAGCCAATAAACAGTGTCTCTTGCTCTCCTTTTGCATTTTTCAATTCCGAGGTGTCCCTCATGAATCCTTTGGAGCATGTCTTGATGTAGAGCCTGTGGAATTACTATTCTGTTCTGTTTTAGTAATAGTCCACTTGCGACACTCAATTCTGACCTTATGTGAAAATATTTTGGACAGGAACCTTTTGGCCAACCATGATGAATGTTCTCTATTACTGTTTGTAATACTGTACCTTTTACTGTTTCTTCTGTACAGAGGGTCAGAGGGACCTTGGTGTACATGTACATAGATCCCTGAAGGCAGCGGAACAGGTAGATAAGGTGGTTAAAAAGGCATATGGGATACTTGCCTTCATTAGCCGAGGCATAGAATATAAGAGCAGGGAGGTTATGATGGAGCTGTACAAAACGCTGGTGAGGCCACAGCTGGAGTACTGTGTGCAGTTCTGGTCGCCTCACTATAGGAAGGATGTGATTGCTTTGGAGAGGGTGCAGAGAAGATTCACCAGGATGTTACCTGGGATGGAGCGCCTCAGCTATGAAGAAAGACTAAACAGGCTGGGGTTGTTTTCCTTGGAGCAAAGAAGGCTGAGGGGGGACCTGATTGAGGTGTACAAAATGATGAGGGGCATAGATAGGGTAGATAAAGAGGAACTTTTCCCCTTAGTAGGGGGTCAATAACAAGGGGGCATAGATTCAAGGTAAGGGGCAGGAGGTTTAGAGGGGATTTGAGGAGGAACTTTTTCACCCAGAGGGTGGTTGGAATCTGGAACTCACTGCCTGAAAGGGTGGTAGAGGCAGGAACCCTCATAACATTCAAGAAGCATTTGGATGAGCACTTGAAATGCCATTGCATACAAGGCTATGGACCAAATGCTGGAAAATGGGATTAGACCGGACAGGGATTGATGGACGGCGCAGACACGATGGGCCGAAGGGCCTCTTTCTGTGCTGTATAACTCTATGACTCTATGGCTATTTGTTTTGATTTTGTGTCTGACACGGGCAGCGCAGCAGTGACCATACTGAACATCCACGTCTTCTTCAGTAGAGCTCACATGACTCATTGTGGGTGCTCGGGATAGTGCATCTGCTAACACTATGTATTTGCCTGGTGTGTAGATCAGTTCAAAGTCATATCTTTGCAGCTTCATCATGAGTCATTGAATCCTTGGAGACATCTCATTCAGGTTCTTTTTTATGATGGCAACCAGTGGGCTGTGGTCTGTCTCAACTGTGAAGGTGGGAAGTCCATATATGTAGCCATGAAACTTTTCTAGTCCAACTACCAAGCCTAGACATTCCTTTTCAATCTGGGCGTATCGACACTCAGTATCAGTCATAGACCTGGAGGCATAGGCAACAGGCTTCCAATCTTCACCCTCTGCTTGTAGCAAGACCGCACCTAGGCCATCTTTTGATGCATCCGTTGACACTTTGATTCTTTTTGTTGGGTCAAAGAAGGTGAGTACAGGTGTGGTTGTCAGCACTGTTTTGAGGTTTATCCACTCTTGTTCATGTCTTTCTGTCCATGCGAACTCATTTGTTTTACGTAACAGGTCTCGCAGACAGGCTGTCTTGGCTGACAAGTTAGGAATTAACTTTCCAATGAAGTTTATCATCCCCATGATGCGTAGCACTCCTTTTTTGTCAGTGGGTCGGGGCATTTTGAGTATGGCGTTTACTTTATCCATATCTGGCTCTATTCCTTTACCAGATAGATTATCTCCTAGGAAAGTGACTTCCTGGACACCAAACTGACACTTGGCTTTGTTGAGCTTCAGTCCATTCCGGCGTATGCTCTGTAGCACTTTAGTCAGTCTCTCATTGTCTTCTTTCAATGTGGAGCCCCAGATGATGATGTCATCAACATAGACCCGAACTCCTTCCAGACCTTCAATTATGTGTTCCATCGCTCTATGAAAGATTTCAGATGCAGATATTATCCCGAAAGGCATTCTGAGGAAACAATACCTGCCAAATGGTGTGTTGAAGGTACAGTATTTGGTGCTCTCTTCATCCAGTTTTAGTTGCCAAAATCCTTGTGAGGCATCGAGCTTTGTAAAGTATCTGGCACCTGACATTTCACTGGTGATTTCTTCTCGCTTGGGAATCTGGTAGTGTTCACGTTTTATGTTTGCATTTAAGTCCTTTGGATCCATGCATACTCTTAGATCATTGTTCTTTTTCTTTACACATACCATGGAGTTAACCCAGTCTGTTGGCTCTTCGACTTTCCTGATGACTCCTAGTGTGGTCATTCTGTCCAGTTCATTCTTGAGCCGGTCACGCAGGGGTGCTGGAGCTCTTTGTGGAGCATGTACCACTGGCTGAGCATCCTGCTTTAGCTGGATCTTGTAAGTGAATGGTAGAACTCCAAATCCTTTGAACACATCCTGGAAATTATTCACTACAGAATCCACCGAGTCATCTGGTCTGCTTATGGCACAGTTTATACGGTAGACTCTCTTGACCAGTTCTATGTCCTCACAAGCCTTGTCACCTAATAGTGAATCAAGTCCTTCAGCCACAACAGAAAACATGAGATGATGCACTTTGTCTTTGACTGTCACTTTAAGTCTGCATACACCTAAGCTATCTATTTTCTGTCCATTATAGCTCTTCAGTAGTACTGACTTTTTCTGTATTTTGGGCTTTTCTTTCATATTGTTAATGTCACTCATACTGATTAAGTTTGCGTTTGCCCCAGTGTCTAGTTTCAATGTAACTAATGCTCCATTTACCTGCAGTGGGATCATCCATTTGTCCTCTTTTACTGCATTAACTTTATGTTCAGCATTGTTCATTCCTGAGGGCTGCACATTTTCTGTATCCTTTTTGATATTGTCACATGACACCATTCCTACAAAACATGTCTCACTTAAATCAGTGTCCTCAATTACATTAACTCGTTGCCCTTTCTTAGTTTTCACTTTTGAAAAGCATTGTTTGGCAAAGTGATTCTTTCCATGACATTTTGTGCACATTTTTCCAAACGCTGGACATTGTTTTAACTGGTGTTTGTAACCACAGCGTTTACAATTAAAAATTCCTTCCTCCGATTGCTTTCCACTTCTGTTCTGCCCATGTTTCTTCCCCTTGTAGGACACAGCACCGACAGCAGCACTTACTGCAATCGCATCATCATTGATTTCACTGAAAGTCTTGGCATGCTTTTGAGCTAGCTTGCTAGCTTGGCAAATTTTCACAGCAATTTCCAATGTTAGTTCGGTTTCTCTCAACAGACGTTCCCTGACTTTTTTTATCATGAATACCAAGCACAATCTGGTCACGAATCATGGATGCTTTCAGCTCAGAGAAATTACATGTCTGTGCTTTCAGTTTCAGATCAGACAAAAAACTATCAAAAGTCTCATTTTGCTGCTGTGTCTGAGAACGGAAGATGTACCTCTCATAGGTTTCATTCTTTTTGGGAGGACAATGTGTATCAAACTTCTTTAGCACATCGTCTAATTTTTCTCTGTTCTCCTCTAGATTAAATACAAATGTATTAAATACCTCTATTGCCTGTGGGCCTGCAACCATGAACAGCAATACTATTTTCCTTGCGTCTGGCTTCGTACCGTACCCAATGGCAGCAATGTAGAGTTTGAATTGTTGTTTAAAAGTCTTCCAATTGTAGTCAACATTTCCTGTGAGTTTCAAACGCTCTGGTGGCTTCAAATTCTCCATGTCACGTTGCACAATATTCAGCAGATCTTACCAATCCTGGTACCATGTTCTGTTCATTAATAACTAGTCGTTTTTATTAAGAACAGCTAGCTTTTGCTAGACACTTTATTGAGCACATGTGGACTAGGTACAGTATCTGTAGAGGCCTCCTGCCTTGTGGGTAGCCTAGTGCATCGTGGGTAGCCCACTCTTATATACATACAGCACCATCTAGTGTACCATTCCAGAATGACAGGTTGCTGATCATTACAAAGTTGTCAAACAAAATTAAGAAAGAAGACATTCTGTGTTGGTAGTTCTTGTACTCACCGCCGACAGAATTTGTCTTAGAATTAAGGATATTTGGGGTGATATTAGTGTCTCTTCATACCAAGACAGATTTAATACAGGATTAAATGATTAATACCAATAAACTGAAAGCACTAACTTGGCCAATTATCGTAGCCACGTGACACGGCATAGTCCAACCCTATGATCAGGCACACAAAACCAATGCTATCATTAGACTCAAATCAAGTAGTAACAGGAGCAGCAAAGTAAATATAGTGTTGCAAAATCTCAGAAACGTCATTTACACCAATGAGGAACAACAAAAATGGAGATATGAAGGGCAGCAAGAAAAAGGCCATTCCTTTGGGAACAGTTGTATAGGCCTAGAATGAATTGCATGGCTTTATTTGAGGAGGTTACACTCTGAGGTATAGGTGTAATGTAATGATTGAGGTTTATACATTGCTGACTCCAGATTTAGATGAATCTTCTGTGGCTCCAACTGTTACGTCTGTCAAAACATCCACTTACCTTTTGGCTACTGCAGCTCTTAAGGCAGCTGGAGATTACACTAGCATTGACCAAGGCCTTCTGAATTCAGGAGGTGACTGATATATTGCCCCGTAAGGCTGGCAAGCATACCAAACCAAACAATAAAACTTATATATTATTTTAGGCTTCCTCAAGAGTACTTAATGTATTTGACTATACCCATGTGGGTTCCGTCAGTCAAAGAGTGTACGTCAGCTGCAATCTGTTTCCTCAGTATGAAGCTAGTCTATAATGTCAAAACTGGTCTGAGTTAACACAACCTGTTATAGAGCGAATGTTTGGCTTTTACACCAATGAGCAACAACAATTGGAGTTACTTGGAGGATTGCAAATGTTACTACCCTGTTCAAAAAAGGAGAGAGGGATAAACCTGGTAACTACAGGTCAGTCAGTCTAACGTCGTTGGTGGGGAAACTTTTAGAGACAATAATTCGGGACAAAATTAATAGGCACTTGGTAAAATACGGGTTAATAAATGAAAGCCAGCAAGGATTTGTTAAAGGCAAATCCTAACAAAGACTAACTGATTGAGGTCTTTGATGAAGAAACAGAGAGGGTTGATGAGGGTAGTGTGGTTGATGTTGTGTACATGGATTTTCAAAAGGTGTTTGGTAAAATACCACATAATAGACTTGTTAGCAAAATTGAAGCCCATGGGATTACAGTGACAGTGGCAGTGTGGATACGAAATTGAGTAATGGACAGAAAGCAGGAAGTAGAGGTGAACGGTTGTTTTCCAGACTGGAGGGAAGTGTGCAGTGGTGTTCCCCAGGGGTCGGTGTTGGGACCGCTGCTCTTTTTGATATATACAGGAAACTCTTTGGTATCCGGCACCGACGGGACCGGCGTGTTGCCGGTTGATCAAAAAATTCCGGATGACGGAGAGGGTTATCTACCGAGGCTATTTTTAACAAAGAAAAATAAAAAAAATCAAGTAATGTGCAGTATACAGTAATTGGGTACTCACCTACAGAATGTTGTGTTAAATGGATGGTGAAAGATGCTTGATTAAGTACAGTACTGCCAGTTGAGGGTAATGCAATGCAATGACTACCAGCAGCGTGGGAGACACACAGTACCCCTGTAAAATGGCGGATCAGAAGAGACTACTGGCAGCGCGGGAGAGTCAGACTCCTGTTACAGGGGTATTGTGGTGTTCCGACTTCCGACAGCGCCAAGAAGCCGAGTAGTGGCAGTTTGGAGAACTACCCCCACTGACTAACTCGGCCACCACGGGAGACTCGGACTCGGCAACATTGCTGGTTATTGAGGTGTTGTTTTCGGAGTGAGAATTTTGCTGGTTAATAAAGAATTCTGGATATTAATAATCTGGACTTGGGTATACAGCGCATAATTTCAAAGTTTGCAGATGACATGAAACTCTGAAAAGTAGTAAACAATGAGGAGCATAGTAACAGATTTCAGGAAGACATATACAGACTGGTGAAATGGGCAGACAGAGGGAAGATGAAATTTAACGCAGAGAAGTGTGAAGTGATTCATTTTGGTAGGAATGAAGAGAAGCAATATAAACTAAATGGTACAATTTTAAAGGGGGTGCAGAAACAGAGGGACCTGGGGGGGTTTACATACACAAACCTTTGAAGGTGGCAGGGCAAGTTGAGAAGGCTGTTAAAAAGGCATATGGGATCCATAGCTTTATAAATAGAGGCATAGAGAGCAAAAGCAAGGAAGTTAAGCTAATTTTTTAATAAAACACTGACTAGGCCTCAGCTGGAGTAATGTTTCCAATTCTGGGCACCACACTTTAGGAAGAATATCACGGCCTTAAAGAGGGTGCAGAGGAGATTAACTGGAATGGTACCAGGGATGAAAGACTTCAGTTATGTGGAGAGGCTAGAGAAACTGAGGTTGTTTTCCTTAGAGTAGAGATGGTTAAGGGAAGATTTGATAGAGGTGTTCAAAATCATGAAGTGCATATTACAAATATATGTTATACAGGTAGACTATCCTTTATCCGAAAACCTCGGGACCAGCCGAGTTTCGGATAAAGGAGAATTTCGGATTTCGGAAGGTGGGTCGGCGGGGGTCCGCGGGGGGGTCGTGCGCACGACTTACGCTGACGCTCAGCGTAAGTCAGTCGGGGTCGGCGGGGGTCGGGGCCGGCGGGGTCCGCGGGGGGATCGGCGGTTGTCGGGGCCGGCGGGGTCCGCGGGGGGGTCGGCGGTTGTCGGGGCTGGCGGGGTCCGCGGGGGGGTCGGCGGTTGTCGGGGCTGGGGGGGTCGGCGGCTGGCGGGGTCGGCGGTTGTCGGGGCTGGCGGGGTCCGCGGGGGGGTCGGCGGTTGTCGGGGCTGGCGGGGTCGGCGGTTGTCGGGGCTGGCGGGGTCCGCGGGGGGGTCGGCGGCTGGCGGGGTCGGCGGTTGTCGGGGCTGGCGGGGTCCGTGGGGGGGTCGGCGGTTGTCGGGGCTGGCGGGGTCGGCGGTTGTCGGGGTCCGCGGGGGGGTCGGCGGTTGGCGGGGCTGGCGGGGGGGTCTGCGGGGGGGTCGTGCGCACGACTTACCCTTTATCCGAACTTCCGCAACCGGAACCCTCTAAAAACCGAAGGTTTTTTCGTTCAGCTTAAGTCGTACGCACGACTTACGCTGAACGAAAAAACCTTCGGTTTTTAGAGGGTTTCGGTTTTCGGAAGTCCGGATAAAGGGTAGTCTACCTGTATACATTAAAATAAACCATGCTGTCTGATTATATGATTGTGTGATTTCAATGTTATATGGCCCTTGCCTTTGAAAGACACTTCCACCTTGACTGTGCTATGTGTGATGTGAATGAAAACAATATTGTTCATTTGTGACTTTCTGGCACTGGGAAGTCAGAGTTGGTCAGTCCGTTGTGAGAGGAAGCCAGTATCAGCATAGTACGACCGGTGAAATGATCATCTTCTGTGTATTTACTTGCCTCACATATAGAAATCGTCCTCATAATGCCTGAGCAATTAGGAGATATAGTTCTAGCTGTGAGAAAACATTATAAAATTGTAATAATTTGATTGAAGAATAAAGAATCTGCTCAAAGAAAAGGGAAATGGGGAATTTTTGGACAGAGAATATTGGTGTTTGAAGGATGAGGATCGACATTAACAAACGAGAGTAATAATTCCCTGACAGTGGACAATTTGAACATCAGCAAAGTTCTATATTTTGGGCTGATGTCTTAATTCACTGCGTCAAGCTAGAAGCCAATGCACTAGAATACATCTTCTTTCAGTTTCATCCCAAATTGAACAATTGTTTGCCTAAAGGATAGATGTGAGCATGTGCCAAGAGTAATAACGTCATTCGGTTACTACTAAGAAAATGCAGCCTGAATTTTAGAATCTTAAATTCTAATCTACAGATTCTGTAAAGCGGAATGTGTAACGTTGAACCATTCATCTATAATTTCATTTTATTTAGCATAGCTCTTCTTCAAGGGAATTAACATAGCAATGATGTATTCTTACCAGCATGCAGGGATTACAAGCTACACAATTTTCTACACAATTAAATGTGATGTACAAAAATTCCTTTGCAAAAATATATTACAGAAAAAACAGGCAGTATCGTTCATTCAATTTTAACAACTGCATGGAAGAATGTCAACCGAATTTCATAGGACTTTCAATTACCCTCTATGTGGTGGAATTCGACAGAGGAGACCCATGCTGATTGCGTCTTTATATGTAAGGAAACAAGTATGAGACAATGACCTTGATTTTAATCTCCAATGACGGGCGGAAGATGATCACGGGGGGTCGGGGTTTAAAAAGATAAATTCGCGCAACCCGACCCCAACCTGCCACGCACACGTCCGCCGCCATATTGACGGCAGTGATTATCGGGGCGGGTGAGTGTCCCGCTGTGGAGATGTGGGAGGCTCATTAACACATTTAAATCGGGGTCCTAATTGCAATTCAGACCCCAAATTGAATTTAATTGCTGCAGCACAGGTTTCAATCACGAGTGAAACGGAGGCGAGATTGCTATCGGGGTAGTTAAAGGTCAGGAGGCAGGATGTGACTAAAGGTTCAGTGCTCACACGTCCTTCCTCAGTTCCTTGTGGACTACGGTTTAGTGAGAGTACTTAGTGTAAGAGAGTGATTTGGAGAGTATTGAGTTGTCCAGAGAGAGAAGCTCATGATGAGTGGCATCATGGTTGCTTTCGATTGAACTGAGGAAGAGAAGGAGAATGAAGATCAATGACAGCAAGGGTGTGCTGTGGAGGAAGCTTCAGGTGGCCAGCGGAGAAAGGAGCAACAGAGGGGAGGAGGTCGTAGAAGGTCCTACACACCTAACATGTCTACAGACAGAGACTTTGCTTCCTTAACCTGTCGGAGGAGCAGGAGCAGTGATTCCGAAGGCTCAGATTGTCATGTCAGGTGGTGGCAGATATCTGCAGCCTCCTAGAAGACTTGCTGGACCTGGTGGCCATGCATTACCTGTGGTGGTGAAAGTCACCACCGCCCTCAATTTCTTTGCCTCAGTCTCCTTCCAGGGTGCTACCTGAGACATAGCGAGGGTCTCGCAGTCAGCTGCACATAAATGCATAAGCCAGGTGATGGCTGGATGGTTTGCCAGAGCTGGGAGGTATATAAGCTTCCCCTGTGATGACAATAGCAAGAATGAGCGTGCACTGGGATTCGCGTTCCCAGCTGGCTTCCTACAGGTGCCATTGACTGCACACGTGTGGCAACATCCGTGTCCCCACCCTCGCCGGGTTTTCACCATACTACCATGCTCCCTCGTACCCTCCCGCCTCCCTGTAAATATTGGCATCTACCTTTCTCCACCCTTCAACACCAACTAAATAAAAAGCAGAATTGGCACTCGCCATTCAATAATGGGGAAACTGAATTTAGAAATTTAATGTGATACAAGAACTAAATATTTATAACAACTATAAAAGCACACCCATGTGTGGACCCTCAATGAACGATAAAGCCTTTTCCTATCTCCATCATTTCTACGTGGTGCAAACTCTGTGGTTTCAGTAGAGTTAGTGACAGGTTGCTCTGTTCCTTGCTCAATCTTATGAGATGCTCGTGGCTGATGACCTCTAGGTTTTGGAGCCCGTGAGGTCCCCACCAAAGACTGTTCCACCTGCACCAGTGCAGGGGCAGACTGGGACAGTGGGAGTGGAGGCAGCATGTCGGGTACAAACTGAGGCGGGGGCGGGGTGGAGGGGGTGGCAACGGGTAAGAAATGTAAGCGCTTTGTAAAGGGTGCGGGCTTCCATCTCCCCTATCAACATCCTCCTTCTCCTGGGCCATCGGAACATCACTCCTGCCTCTCTGCAGGAGAGCAGCTTGGAGGAGAACAGTAACATGTTGGAAGCCCATGTCTACTCTATCTGCCAGCATGTGGAAGCTGGTAGAAATATTGGTAGCCATAGTATGCAAGGCTACCATCTGGGTTGCAGGGACTCATTTTTGCACCTGATAGAAGTTCCATAGAAGAGGCCAGTCTCTAATGGAAGATTGTATCTTCGCAAGTGCCGGCAACATCACTCCACAAATGTTCGAGCTGAACTCCATCCTCAGTGACTGCAGGACTGCCAGTACCTTGCATAGTTGTTGCTGACCCTTTATCATTCTCCTTTTCATTGATGGCTTCCTGGGTTCAGCATCTCTGTCCAGCTGAGCAGAGCTTGGAGAAGACGACGCCCTCCGACACAAATTCTCCAAAGCTGTCCCCGTCACCATAGAAACATAGAAACATAGAGATAGGAACAGGAGTAGGCCATTCGGCCCTTCGAGCCTGCTCCGCCATTCAATGAGATCATGGCTGATCTTCGTCTGAGATCTTAGCTGATCTTACCAGTTCAGTACCCCGTCCCCGCCTTTTCTCCGTAACCCTTAATCCCCTTAGCCTTCAGAAATATATCCAATTCTCTCTTGAAAATATTTATTGAATTAGCCTTCACAGCCCTCTGTGGCAGGGAATTCCACAGGCTCACCACTCTTTGAGTGAAGAAATTCTTCCTCATCTCTGTTTTAAATGATTTGCCCGCTATTTTTAGACTGTGGCCCCTGGTTCTGTGCTCCCCTGCCATTGGAAACATTCTCTCTGAATTCAGCCTGTCCAGGCCTGCCATAATTTTATATGTTTCGATGAGATCCTCTCTCAATCTTCTAAACTCCAGTGAGTACAAGCCCAAACTATTCAATCTCTCCTCGTAGGTCATTCCCGCCATTCCAGGTATCAGCCTGGTGAATCGCCGCTGCACTCTTTCCATGGCAAGAACATCCTTCCGCAGATGGGGTGACCAAAACTGTACACAATACTCCAGATGCGGTCTCACCAGCACCTTGTACAGCTGTAGTAAGGTATCCCTATTCCTATACTCGAACCCCCTTGATATGAAGGCCAACATACCATTTGCCTTCTTAATCGCCTGTTGCACCTGCATGCTCTCCTTCAGTGACTGGTGCACAAGAACACCCAGGTCCCTCTGCACTTCCCCATCTCCCAATCTATTGCCATTTAGATAATAATCTACCCTCCTGTTTTTACCCCCAAAGTGGATAACCTCGCATTTATCCACATTATAGTGCATCTGCCACGTATCCGCCCATTCCCCCAACCTGTCCAAATCGCACTGTAGCCTCCTGACATCCTCATCAGAGCCCACCCCTCCTCCTAGTTTAGTGTCGTCAGCGAATTTGGAAATATTGCATCCAATTCCCTGATCCAGATCATTTATATATATTGTGAACAGCTGGGGTCCCAGGACAGATCCTTGCGGCACCCCGCTGGTCACTGCCTGCCACTCCGAAAACGAGCCGTTTATTCCAACTCTCTGTTTTCTATCCGCCAGCCAGTTCTCTATCCACGTTAATACTTTGCCCCCAATCCCATGAGCCTTAATTTTGCATGATAATCTTTTGTGTGGAACCTTATCGAAGGCTTTCTGGAAGTCAAGGTACACCACATCCACTGGCTCTCCCCCATCTATTTTACCAGTTACTTCCTCAAAAAATTCCAGCAGATTAGTCAAACACGATTTACCCTTTGTAAATCCATGTTGACTCTGTCCGATCCTTTCCCCATTTGTCAAGTGCTCCGCTATTTTATCCTTAATAATGGACTCTAGCATTTTGCCCACAACCGATGTAAGGCTTACTGGTCTATAATTCCCTGCTTTCTCTCTACCCCCCTTTTTAAATATTGGGGTAACATTAGCTACCCTCCAATCCACGGGTACTGTTCCCGAGTCAATGGAGTTCCGGAAGATGATCCTTAGAGCATCTGCTATCTCCAGGGCCACCTCCTTAAGTACCCTAGGATGTAGTTTATCAGGCCCCGGGGATTTGTCGGCCTTCAGTCCCCTCAACTTACCCAACACCATATCCCTAGAGATGCTAATTTCTGTCAGCTCCTCCCTCTCATTAGTCCCTATGTTTGCCGATATTCCTGGGAGGTTATTTGTGTCCTCCTTTGTGAATACAGAACCAAAGTATGAGTTTAATTGGTCTGCCATTTCCTTATTCTCCATTATATATTCTCCCGAATCGGACTGCAAGGGACCGACTTGGGATTTTACCAGTCTTTTCCTCCTGATATACCGATAAAAGCTTTTGCAGTCTGTCTTTATGTTTGCTGCAAGTTTACTTTCGTATTCTATTTTCCCCTTCCTGATTAATCCCTTTGTCCTCTTTTGCTGTATCCTGTACTGCCCCCAATCTTCCGGTCTGGTGCTTTTTTTTGCCAGTTGATATGCCCTTTTTTTTGATTTTATGCTGTCCCTAATTTCCCTCGTTATCCACGGTTGAGCCACCTTTTTAGGTTTATTTTTATGCCAACCGGTATAAACATGTTCTGGAATTCTTCCATTCTATCTTTGAATGCTTGCCATTGTCTATCCACTGTCAATCCCCCCAGAAACACCACCCAATCAATCTTACCCAATTCCCGTCTCATACCCTCGTAATTCCCTTTATTTAAGTTCTGGACCTTAGTCTCTGATTCAATTTCCTCACTCTCCATCTCGACTGAGAGCTCGATCATATTATGATCGCTCTGACCCAAGGGGCCTCGTACAAGAAGATTGTTGATAAGTCCCTTCTCATTGCACAATACCCAGTCTAAAATGGCCTGATCTCGAGTCGGCTCCTCGACATATTGGTCCAGATAACCGTCCCGAAAACATTCCAGGAATTCCTCCTCCTCAGAATTTTTACTAATTTGGGTAGTCCAATCAATATGTAAATTAAAGTCACCCATGATGACAGCTGTGCTCTTATCGCACCACTCTCTGCTCGTGCTCACTTGTGAACTGCGATTCATCAGGTGACATCCTACCTAACTTTCTAAGAGGACCCACCAAAGTGCTAGTATCTGTGCTGGTGCCTGGTATACATGCGTCCTGTGACGGTGCAACCTCAGCAGGAATGAGCGCCTCTGAGGAATCCTAGTCATCTCCAGGCAGGGCTCCTGTCCTTCGTGTGATGGCCCTGGAGGAGAGGAGAGACAGATATAATTTAGACATGAAATTCTACAAATGTTGAAATACACATGACTCAAGTGATCATATTTGATAAAGTGCTGAAGTTAACTGATGATGACTTTGTCTTGTAGGAGATGTGGGTCTGAAAGATTAATGTTGTCACCTTACTCCAATGGACTACCAGTCTCGCCATCTCCGATGCCGAGGGAGGCTGATGTGCCACTAATCTCCAAAACCTCCTCCTCTGCTGGGTAAAGTTCCACGATCTATGGGCGTCCGCCTCCGGTTCTCACGTCTCCCTGGTATTCTGTGCTTTCTTCTCCTGCAAGGCTGGCACGGCAGACCTATGAGTGGCTGTAAGGCATGTGTGCTGTATTCGGTGAGGGTGACAATGAGGCAGGTGCATCACGAAGAGCACTGACATGCATTTGAGGAATGTGCTGACAGTGTCATTTCAGAACATGTGTTGAAGATCGGGGGAGCTGAATGAGGTGGTATCACTTTACATGTGGATAGGGTGACTGGCAGCGGTGGAGGGAGGAAGGGGGAGGTGAGGACATGAGGGGAGCGAGGATGTGCATGTAAACGGAACAATAGGTGCTGCTGAAATTTAAGTGGGTATAAGGAGTGATGTGAATGGAGTACAATTGACAAGACAGAGTGAGAGAGGGTGTACGACAGGATGTAGGCGCATCTTTACATTTCCTGACCTTTCCTGACCTGGTCATATCATTGAAGCATTTGTGGCACTGGATACATGACCTCACGATGATGCACCTGCTGCTCATCTCCAGCCACGTCTTTGTGATGGCAGCAGGTTTTATTTTTCTGCTGCTGGAAAGGAGGACCTCCCTCTCAGCCCTTACTGCACTCAGTAGAACATCCAGGGAAGCATCCATGAACCTAGGGGTAGCCCTCCCTCTCCTTGCCATCGCTCTCTTCTCTTCGTATTACATAATTTTCTCACCTCGAAATGTCCTCCCCCCGTTTCATCTCTGAACTGGGTCTTTAAGTAGTTGACAGGAAATCGCGTTATTCGGGTCTGCGTCGCGCCCGGTTACGCGCAGCAGAGATGCAAAATCCGGAAGGAGCATGCTAATGAGGCTTCCCCGTTGAAATCAGACAGTCCTACCCATCCCACGATGTTGCGCGTTCGTTGGCCACTATCCACCCCACCCTACCCCACCCCACCCGCCATACCCAGTCCTGCTCCGTTCCCATTTCCAGGTTAGTTAAAAGGCTGATAGAGGGGAGATAATTAGTCAGATTATGAATGAGGGATAACTATATAAAAAGAAGCCAGCATCAACAGGAGCAAAAGTATGATCTGTGCAGAGGAGAGACAATAGGCTGCGTTGCCCAAACTTGTGACTTGGACAACCTCATCTGGATCGCTTGAATATTTTGAAGTTATAGATGTTAATACTGCAACTGTTGGTCATAGGCCAGTAGCTACATTATGGGTTCCAGCCAGGCAGTACCCTGTTTAACTGCCTGGCTGTCACTCTAACTGACCTACCTAGGAGAGATCTTTGTGTATGTGTAGTTACATGGGTGCGCAGATCTTCTTTGCCAACAGTTAAAATTCAAAGGCTTGAATTTCCACTGCAGATCGGAAGAACCCCCATGGAAATTCTGCGCAAAATGTTTAGACATGTGGGGGAAATTTCCACTCTCTAAACATCAGGTTAACATCACCTAAAAAATGGTGCGCAAAGATTCCTATGAGTCCTGACTTGGGACTTACACTGAAGATTTTGCATTCTATGAAGTGGAAACTCTTTCAACTCTCAGTATAAACACACTGTTCAAAGTTTTAAATTGCATATAATATTGTGCTCTCATGGGCTGGAATTTCCCAGGGGGTCAGCAGGCGGGATCGGTGGCGGGTCAGGTGGGACAATGGATTTTTTTGACAGTGGGTCGGGACCCCGCTGTCAACCCGCTGCCATGTGCCTTTCCCAATATCGGTCTGTCAGCGCTGAGCAGACCGGACAGGCAGCGGGGGACCCAATTAAACTCATTATAACGTTATTAACAGATCATTAACAGGCTTCTTTAACTTACCTGTTCACTTTAACTTCATGGCCACGGGAACCACACTGTTCGGGGACCACAGCTGTCAACCTGATGCAGGAGTTCAGTGGCCATTGCTCCAGCTGATTACTTGACAGCTTCAAATGTACAGTAAAAGCATCACCTGACAGATCATCACTTTCCTCAGCCACAATCTGTATCTCAGTCCATTTCCAGCACAGATTCTGCAGGCTTTCCACTTTCCACTCTCCATCCACTCTTACCTCATTGGAAGAACTCTCTCACCATTGACAGAATGCTTCTGTCATCTCTACTTCACCTGCCATCTGTTCCATCAACATATCAACATGGGTGCCCTTTATACTGTCTCACCTTGGTCTTCAGAATCCGACCATGATCAGCCCCAACACCAGCAGCACTAACAACAACACCAACCTTCTCTGCAATCACCTGATGCTGCACAGGACACAGGGCATCAGCACCTGAGAACATTGCTACCCGGGAGGCCAGGGATGGCCTCACCATGGCCAGATTTACTTCACTTGATGTTGTACACCCTGGCTGCCACATGATGTGCCAGGTTGGCATCACCCCACACCAACATCATAAAGCATCTCTACAATGTCCAAGCCATTCCTTTCACACTTATGTACCATTATGTCTCACCATTCACTGCAACTCACTAAGCCACTTCCAAAGATGCACACAAATCTATCCAAGAACGCAAAGTGATGAAAATAAAGGTTTCAATGTTTGACACCACATTAACAGAAACTTTACATGAACATTGGATACAAGACCCAAGTGCCTACCCTTGTGTGTTGTTAGTTGGTATGATTGCACCAGGATGAGAGTGAGTGTGAGGGGTGGCGAGTGAGATGGGGAAGTAATAACGTAGATAGAGAGGGATAGGTGGAGGTACAAGGTAAGTTGGTGCGAGTAAGGATCTGCAGGAGTAGGGTAGGGAAGGCAGAGTGATAGGGATATGATGAGTGGCACAGCAGGATGAAGTGAATGTGGCTTTGTACTAGTGTTTCGTGATCTAATGAGATCATTGAAAGGTTTGCACCACTGCAGCCAGGACCTCCTGACCACATCCCTACTTGTGCCCTCTTGTGCAATGTGCAACCAGGCTGTGTTGGTCATCTGGGGAGGTGTCTTCTGCTCATGGGAAGGGAAGAGGACATCCCTGCGTGCTCTGATTCCCTCCATATGCATATGGAGGGAGTCATGGGAGAGCCTGGGTGCAGCCCTGCACCTCTGTGCAGCGCTTGTCAGTGTTTGCAGCACTTCAATGCTGTAGAACACTGACAGCACAAACCGTCAAAATAAAGTTGCCCGTGGTCCCTTTAAGGAAACCGGCTGATGACGCATCATGAAATGACATCACCAGATCCGCTTCCTCTAATTGGACCGGCAAACGCACTGGGCAGGCTTAACAAGACCTATGAACGGAAAGTCATTTTAGACAGCGGGTTGGAGCCAGCAGTGGGGTCGGGACCTGCCACCGAAGTCACTCACCCCAGATCCGCCGAGGTTAGCAAAATCCCAGCCAGGGTGTTTGTACAAACACAAAAAAAACATTTTGGGCTCGATTTTCATCGGGCCTGTGAGGCGAGATTGGAGGCGTGTGGGGGGTTAAAATTGCAAAAACTGGCAGGCAGGCCCAACCCCGCCTCCATCCCGCCTTCAAGCAATTTTCATTAAATCGTGTCTACTGGTCCTGTCGCGGGATAGGACATTAAAGCCCTTAACAAGCACTAAATTGCCTCTATAATGCCATTTTGATAGGCCTTGGTGATTTTAACCCTTTTCCGACGTGAAGCACGCCTGCTCTGAAACACAACGGTGAAACCTGGCGGGAGCACAATTGGATTGCTGACTATCAGCTGCAGCTCCACCATTAAATAGGATATTTGATCAGCCATCATTTGCAGGTGGCAGGACTTTGTTGTCTCAGGTCTGGGGAACTTTTAGAAGGCATAACCACAGCTGTGGAAGGTTGGAGCCTGACACCCATCTCCAGTGTGACCCCCTGGGAAACCCCTCTCGCCACCTTCACTGAGCGCTTCCTCAACTGAGGCATATACCAAGTAATCCTAAGCCCTCAATGTGGAAGTCCCATTCGCGAAATGACACACGCCACAACTACAGCAGTAGCCATCAGGGTTTTTAGTTACAGTAATCATCTGATGGCTTTTTAACATAAAACATCAAATTTCACCCAAGTCACTACCCTTGTGACTATTTGTGCAGTATCTTTCTCTTACGCGTGCTCCTATGTGGTGCTTCCCCTGTGGCTTCAGCAGATGCGGAGGCCCCTTGCTCACTTTCTTGCTGCTCCTGTCTCGACACCTTTGGCAGGCATCCTCTGGGGTTGCGAACCTGTGAGGGCTCGTCAACAGTCTGCTGCTCCTGCGGCTGTGCAGAGGTTGAGATGCCGATCTCAGATGGGTGTGGACTCTGGTGGGGCTCTGACCGAGGGCTCTGCAGTGGCATGGAAGTGTGAGCACTTGGAGAGGAGCCCCCACTTCCTTGATGTCTGCCACCAACTTCCCTCTCATGGGTCAGGTCCCCCTCAGTGCTTGTAAGTGGCTTGAAAGTATAATGTCCGTGTGTAATTGAGACACGGACTGCAGAAGTTGGTTATAACAGGTGTTTACTGAATGGAGACAAAACTGGAACTACTATACAAAGTTACTACACAGGCTTATATACAGGGGTGGTCACTACTGGTACTGCAGTATACAGGGGTTGCAGAATATAGTTCCTTCTTCAAGGTACATACACTACAATTCCTCCCCTTTTAGCTAAACAGTACATAACATTCGATTAATAATTAAATAACATATTTACAATTACAGTTGCTATATACATTAGCTGAAGTTAATCAATTATAAATTCAGTCTTTGAGGAGGCTTCCTGATTCTGTCCGGATAACGCCTCTTTGGGGTATCAGGTTCTTCTGGCAAAGTTGATTCGGGATCAACGTCGTTGTTTGGTTCGTCTGCTTCCAATATCACCGATTCTGAGGTAGATGCAATTGGTACTTCGGTTTCATCACCAGGTGTATAGGATCGTGGTGTAGATTTGACGTTTTCCAGTGACTCTAGAATCTGGTCAGCATGTCGTCTTACAATGCTCTCTCCAATGTCCACGGTATACATTAGAGGTCCTTGCCGTGTGCAGATCGTTCCTGGCTGCCATTTCTCTGTGCGGTAGTCCCGGGCCAAAATTGGTTGACCTATCTTGAAACTCCTGGTTGGCCTTTCATTCATATTCTGAAACTGCCTGTTCTCCACATCTCTTCTGATGTTTGGCTTAACCAAATCCAAGCGGCATCTTAGTCTTCGATTGAAGAACATCATGGCTGGAGTTTGGTTGGTAACCGCATGTGTCGTATTCCGGTAGGCAAACAAGAAGTTATCCACCTTGTGTTGTAGGGGTATGTCTTCATTACACATTGCCTTGATAGCCTTCTTGAATGTTTGAACGAACCTCTCAGCCAATCCATTGGTGGCTGGATGATATGGGGCGGATGTGTAATGCTTAACACCATTGTTCTTTAAGAACCTCCGGAACTCTTCAGACACAAACTGTGGTCCATTGTCGGAGCAAATCTGTTTAGGCAGCCCATTTCTGGCGAATATGGTTCGTAAGACTGTGATAGTTTTTTCTGTGGTGGTTGAGGACATTTTTATTACCTCTGGCCACTTTGAATGTGCATCCACCGCAATTAAAAACATCGAGTCCATAAATGGACCAGCAAAATCAATGTGTACCCTTTGCCATGGAGATGAGGGCCACTCCCATGGATGTAGAGGGGCTTGTGGTGGGGCGTTTTGGACCTTCTGGCATCCTGTACAGCTCTTGGTCATCTCTTCAATTTCTCTATCGATTCCCGGCCCCAACAAAAACGCTCTGGCTAAGTTCTTCATTTTTACCCCTCCCAGATGACCCTCATGAAGCTCATTGAGCACTCTATCCTTCAATTTGGGTGGAATTACTACTCTGGATCCACACATCAAAGTTCCTCGGCACACTGACAGCTGTTCTCTTCTCGGCGAGAATGCTGGCAACAGTGGTTCGCCATGTGCTGGCCATCCCTTCACCGTTAAATCATAGACCCTGGAGAGTGTCGGGTCATTTCGTGTTTCCTTTTCTATGTTTGCATTCGTCACAGGTAAACATTCGACTATGGTCGAGTGGAACATCTCCACAGGATCCACTGCAGGTGCTTCTTCCACCGTCGGCAACGGTAGGCGCGACAATCCATCAGCATTCCCATGCTGTTTAGTTCCTTTGTACTCGATGTCATATTGGTGTGCCCCTAGGAAAAGGGACCACCTCTGTAGCCGTTGTGCTGTCATTATCGGGACGCCCTTCTTAGGGTTGAAAATGGAGACAAGAGGTTGATGATCAGTTAGTAGAGTAAATTTCTGTCCGTGCAGGTAGTGATTGAACTTCTTCACCCCCCACACTAGGCTGGACATAGTTACGCTCGGCTGCAGTTAACGAGCGTGACACAAAAGCTATCGGCCTCTCTGAACCATCAAGGGATTTATGTGACAGTACTGCTCCAACGCCGTAGGGAGACGCATCACACGCCAGTCTTATCGGTAGTGATGGGTTGTAGTGAGCCAATACTTCTCTTGAAGTGATCAGGCCTTTACAATTCTGAAAGGCCCGCTTACATTCATCGCTCCATTTCCATGCTACTCCAGTTTGTAGCAGGGCGTTCAGTGGGTGCAGAATTGTGGACAAATTCGGCAAAAACTTATGGTAGTAATTCACCAATCCGAGGAATGACCTCAGTTGCGACACATTTTCAGGCGCTGGAGCCTTAACTACCGCTTCAATTTTGTCAGGGGACTTATGTAACCCCTCTTCATCAATCACGTGGCCACAATACAATATTTGTTTCTGAAAAGACTCGCACTTGGGGCGATTGGCTCGTAGCCCATGTTCTCTTAGTCTAGTGAGCACCTGCTCTAGGTTGGCAAGGTGTTCACTGTCATTTTCACCTGTCACTAGGATGTCGTCCAAGTAACACTGAGTCCCCGGAATCCCTTGCAGGACTTGTTCCATCGCTCTTTGCCATATAGCTGGAGCTGATGCTACTCCGAATACCAGTCGATTATACTGGTAAAGACCTTTGTGAGTGTTTATCGTGAGATATTTCCTAGAGGATTCTTCTACCTCCATCTGCAAATATGCTTGCGCTAGGTCAATTTTTGTAAAACGTTTCCCTCCAGATAGTGAGGCGAAAATATCTTCTATCCTCGGAAGAGGATACTGTACTGTGTGAAGGATTGGGTTCACAGTCACCTTGAAGTCCCCACAGATGCGAACCTTCTTTGGCTCCTCAGACTTATTGTTTAACGTTTTCTTCATGACAGGAACGATGGGTGTTGCCCACTCGCTCCAGTCTACCTTAGATAACACGCCTGCATTCTCCAGATTCTCCAGCTCTGCCTCGACGGCTGGGCGAATTGCATACGGTACCGGTCTTGCTTTGAAAAACTTGGGAATTGCATTCTCTTCTATTTTTATCGAGGCGGTTATGCCTTTAAGAGTTCCCAGTCCTTGTTGAAATACCTCTTTAGCGTTAGCTAAGATTTTTTGACAATCGTCCAGGTGTGACGTCGTTATCCTTTTTACCAGCCACAGTCAGTGCCTGAATGGAGTGCCAGTCTAAACTTATCTTTCTGATCCATTCACGTCCCAATAACGGTGGTCCACCATCTTGCAGTATGTACAGATACAATTTCTGTATTTCCTTGCCGTTGTATTCGACAGGCACCCTTATTTTCCCTCTGGGGTATACTTTCTGCCCCGTATATGTCTTCAAGACAATGGATGTGTCTTTCAAGGGTATGTGTGAGCATAGCCGCTCGTAGTCTCATCGATTCATGACGGTCAGGGCTGATCCTGTATTCAATTCCATTTTGACTTGGGACCCTGCTATCGTGAGGGTGACCCAAATGGTTTGGTGATCCTCTTTTGTGATTACGTTGTGTAGTTTGAGACAACTTAGTCTCTTGTTCCCGGATTCACTATCGCTCTTCTGGTCTTCGGAACTACTGTCCATCATCTTCTGTACTTCCCTGTACTTTTCCTTAGTAGTCTTTTTGTTGTCGTTAGTCTTCTTCCCGGACCTGCAAACTCGTGCAATGCGTCCCATCTTTCCGCATTGCCTGCATGTTTTGTCCTTGAACCAGCAGTCCTTCTGGCCATGGGTTGTTCTGCCACAGCGATAACATTTTTCCAATCCCCGTGTCATTTCATGGGTGCCGTATTCCTGTGGCTTTTGCTGTATTTCCACAGCTCCCCTTGCTGCTGCTGCTTCGTACAATACTGCCACGCTGAAAGCCTTATCTAGCGTCAGCTCTTTCTCCGAGAGTAACCTCTTCTGGGTTCCTTCACTCAGGAGTCCACAGACAAATTTGGCCCATAGGGTATCTGCCCGTCCTGCTCCGAACTGGCAGTGCTTTGATAGCTTGCGTAGTTCCGTAAGGTAATCAGCATTGCTCTCATCTTTATGCTGATTTCTCTTGTGGAATTTAAATATTTCTGCTATCAGCAGCGGTGTAGGATTTAGGTGTTCCTGTAGGATATCAACAATTTCGTTAAAACTCTTCGCCATCGGTTTGACTGGAGTGATCAGGTTCCGCAATAGGCCATACGTTCTTGCGCCCATTAAGTTTAGTAGTACCGATGCCTTTTTTTCATCGGCTACTTCATTTGCCTTGCAATATACTTCGACTCTTTCCACATATGTGGTCCAGTCTTCTACTTCATTATCGAAGGCAGTGATATTGCCAGTCTTCGGCATCTTGGAGATCTAAGATGGCGCCTCCCGTGCTTTGCCTTCTTCCCCGATTGAACAAAATGGCGCCTCCCGCGCTTTGCCTTCTTCCCCGCTGGATTAAGATGGTGCCTCCCGCGCTTTCTGCCTTTTCCACTGCTGCCAGCGCTGTTGCTGGCATTTTTATGCCTTGATGGCAACGCCCTATGGTCTTCGCGCGCTTCCCCCCGCGCTGCTGCCAACGCCGCTCTCCGCGGTCCCCGTGGCAAACTGCAGCTCCTCGCGGCTTTCTGCACTTCTAACTTCTTTTTCCTTTATTTTAATTACCGTTCCCGTTGTCAGAGCAGACCCTCTTCTCGGGTCTGTACGCTGCCCGGCTTCGTAGCACCGGCCGCGCCCTGTGTGCTCCACCCTCTCTCTCTCTCTCTCCTCTTTCCCGACAACGCTGCTTGGCCCCGTTGAAAAGCCACCCGATCGAGCTCTAGCCCGCCGCAGCCCAGGAAGGATCAGTTTACTACCTGCCACCAGCCCGATTAGCTGGAACACCATAGACTGGATAACCAAGCCCAGCTCTCGACAGCCTCTCCTGCAAATCTTCGAATTCGATGAATCAGAGGGCGATTGCCCGTTTCCTCTGTCTGTTTTTTTTCTTTTTGGATTTCTTCCTTCTGGCTTCAACCTCCAATAACTTCGCTTCAGGGATGGATCCCCGTGAGGTGGTGCAGAACTGTAGGTAAGTTCGGATCTGTTCGTCGCCAATGTAATGTCCGTGTGTAATTGAGACACGGACTGCAGAAGTTGGTTATAACAGGTGTTTACTGAATGGAGACAAAACTGGAACTACTATACAAAGTTACTACACAGGCTTATATACAGGAGTGGTCACTACTGGTACTGCAGTATACAGGGGCTGCAGAATATAGTTCCTTCTTCAAGGTACATACACTACAGAGAGCACCTTGCTGCACATCAGGGGGGCCATGGGGACCCGTATCTGATCTGGCAGTCCTACTCAGAAAGACTTCCATGAAGGTCTGGTTTCTCTGTTCAATAGATGACCATCGCTCCTCCAGAGATGTCATTCTATTCAGAACACTCACCATGTTTTCTGCACTCTGGCGACTTATCACCTCCATGGAGGTTGCAATCCTTTCCATGGTGATGCGTTCATGCGCCAATGACTCCACAAAGGCTCTGCTCATGTTCGCTATGGACTCCTCCATTCGCTCCACACTCGCAGCGACCCTGGAGACAAAACCTGCCAGAGACTCCTGCATCTGTTCCTGGAGTTCCAGCACCGCTGATCTTATGGATGGACCCAGAGGCAGAGGGTCGACATGCAGCTGAGCCGAGCTGGCAGAGTCCTGCACCCTCCGACTAGGACTCTCCACTGCTGTCCCTGTCTCCACAATCTGCTGATGCTCACTTGTGAGCTGTGATACACCAGGTGACAACACTACTCTATCTTGCGATGGTCCCACCGAGGTGTGAGTGTCTGCGCTGGTGCTGGGTGCGCTGAATTCTGCTGACGCTGCACCCTCAGAGGTTGCAGCTTCCTCTGAGGAGTCTGGATGCTCAGGCTCTTCCTCCTGGCTAGTGGGGACAGGTGCTTGCGATGGTCCTGTGGGGGAGTAAAGGAAAGAGTCAGAGATGTGATGCCAAGGTTACATGCACATTGCATATTGCAGATGATCATAAGTCCATCTGTTAGAGCTTCAGAATCATTATCAGCGACTCATGCAATGTCATTGAGAGAGATGGAAAACTATTCTGTCACCAGCTTGCTGTGATGCATCCGTCTGTCCGTCCCCCACTTGCACATTGTCCTCCACTCCCACGATCTCCAGGACCACATCCTCCCAGGGGGTGAGGTGGGCTACTGAGGGTGGCCCTCCTCCTGTCCTCGCTCTTTCTCTCTTATTGTGAGCTCTCTTTTCCTGCAATGAGGAGACAAGTGGAGGTTGAGTGAGAATGGAGGAGTGAATGTAGAGAATCCATAGCATAGATGCTTAGAAGGAGACAAAGATGGAGTGAGGTGGCAAGACCAAGGGCCATCCCTGTGTGTTGTCAGTTGTTTTCATAGCATCACAGTGATAGGGAGTGTGAGGGCTGCATAGTCGAATAGTTAGGTTAATGTGACCATAGAGAGAGAGGGAATGGGTAAGGGTGCATGGATGTCAGTGTCAAGTGGGATTTGGAGGAAGAGATTGCTAAAGCTGAGTGCTGGTGAGGAGAGGCATTGGGGATCAGATTGAGGGTGATGGGAAAGTCATACTCACTTTTCCAGTGCGCAGAAGGTCATGAAATCTCTTCCTGCATTGAAGCCAGGTTCTGCAGGTTACTGACAAAGAGTTGACCTCCTCTGCCACCTGGATCCACACAGCCTTGGTTTGCTGGGGAGGCTTCTTCCTCCCTGAAGAAGGGAAGAGCACCTCTTTATTTGTTCTTGCTCCCTCCACTAATGTCTGCAGGGCAACGTCATCGAAGCGGGGTGCAGCCCTAAGTCTCTGGCTGGCCATTCTTCCTGCAGGTGCCTCTCACTGCAAAGGACAAAAGTTTGGCAGTCTGCAGAAGAAGCAAGGCTTGTTGCAGACCTTAAATGCAGCAGCAATGATGACTTCATCGGAGGCAACTTTCAGACTGGAAAAGCTCATTGCCCATGGGTTCCCACATGCTGGAACTCAATTGGCCAATTAAGTTAAAATCGTATCATTCTCCCACATCGATTTAGAATCGGGTGGCTAACACGAAATGCGGATTACACTACCCCAGCCCATCCCAGTATCAAAATCCAGCCCTTTGTCTCTGTTCTTGCGTTTATGAGCAGTACTTTTGTCTTCCAATGCCAAACACTTAACTGCCAAACACAGTGGAGAAAAATAAATGGATGGTCATTCATGTCTGAATTCCCAATATGTGCTCCCAGTACACATAGTTCTGTGTTAGGAGTGCTGTAAGCAAAAAATTTATCCCATTGACTTGGGAATCTGAGCAGAGATTGACTCCTTTGGCTTATGCCAGGAATGCATATTAGGAGATTTTGCACCCACAGCCTAAGACTTTCTGACCATTAATTTGAGTGGAAATGTAATTTCTGTAGCGGAAAATCTCCCTTTCTTTACCAGTCACAATGTCATACATCAAAGCATTATATTGGATAGCCCAATTTCCTAATCATTTAATAGTCCAATGATCCTGAAGGTGTGCTGGCTATTTCCTATTCATCAATGGGTTCTGGTGACATAAAGGAGTCTTTCCATTCTGTTGGAGCTATACTCATTGGCTTCCCATTGTCACCTGACTCAACCTTATTTCCGTTATCCTTGTGCCAATCACTTTAGGATTAATTTTCAAGTAATGAGACGCATTCTTTGTGACTCTATGATCACATTGCCTCCCTCTTATATAGAATCATAGAATCATATAATGGTTACAGCACAGAAGGAGGCCATTCGGTCCGTCGAGCCTGTGCCAGCTCTCTGCAAGAGCACTTCAGCTAGTCCCACACCCCCGCCCTTTCCCCGTAACCATGCAATGTTTTTTCCTTCGGGTACTTATCCAATTCCCTTTTGAAAGCCAAATCTCCTCTCAACCTTCTCTGCTCTAAGGAGAACAACCCCAGCTTTTCCAGTCTATCCACATAGACTGGAGTCCCTCATCCCTGGAACCATTCTTGTAAATCTTTTCTGCACCCTTTCTAAGACCTTCACATCCTTCCTAAAGTGCGGACACAATACTCCAGTTGAGGCCGAACCAGTGTTTTATAAAGGTAATGTTTGTGGCGTGTATGGGGAGGACAGCTTTCCTTGTTTATAGTTTTTCACCAACATTTTGTCTTCTAACTTGATCTTCCAATCTAAATAAAGCTGTAATATTTGCTTCACTTGTGCTCGTGTGTGGAGTGGGATAGTCACCTCCGCCCCCAGACCCCACCTTCTGGCCAGCTCTGTGTGAGAGTTAGGCAATATAGCTAGGACCGTCCTCCCCGCAGCAAGGTGCCCACTTGGCATCTGCAGCTCACCAGCGGCCTCAGGCTGGAACAGACCAGCGCGCCGAACTGTTGCTCTGCTGACTTTGCAACCGTTTTGGGTACACGACAGGTTTCTCGCGCAACTGGAATGCATCATTATTTTCATTGGTATGTCTTCAATCTACAATAAAGTTGTTACAACTTGACTTGACACACAGTTCACTATTTTCACAGTTCTCTCTTTTACATGAGAGATATTTCTTGATTTGAAACTACTATCAGTTATGTGCTGTGATATATTTCTGATTTAGTGATTTTTTTTTTGCCCCTTTGTTCACTGCCCAGTAGTTTCATCTCAGCTCTCTGCTTCTTTGCCACACAGTTTGTTTGCAAGCAACACGAACACGAGAAATAATTCAGTTTCCCAGAGGATAGAATTGATTGTTTGCTGGTCCCTCATGCTCATTGAAGCACAAAAGAACAAACATGCCTTGCTTTAAGCTAGTGTGTCATCTTGTTTTGTTTCCCATTGATCAATATTTAGCTTGACTGTGATCGTTGACTCATTTTGCTCATCTTCTGCTTTGCTTGTCAATAGTGAATTAATCACACCAGCTCCAACACTTCACTGAGGACAGGTGCTGTCTCCAATGCACATTAACTCAAACATGAATTTGAGTTTGGAATTCACAATCTACATTGCGGTATTCACTTGTACTTCAATTTTAATTGCCTTGATCACATACACAACTGATCCATTGGGCTGGACTTTGTGAATGGAGGCGAGTTGGAGGCGGGACTGCTGCTTGTCGGGTCTATGTCCCGCCTCCATCCTCGTCTGACCAACCAGAGGGATTTTCCCCTGATTGACCTTGTTAAGCCTGCCCTGCGGGCTCAGCAGGTCAATTAGGGGGAAGTCACTGACAGAGCATGTCAACATCTGACGTGCCATCTGTCAAGACTTCTTGAAAGAAGAAATGTCAGCGTTTGACAGCTCTGTGAAGCTGTCAAACACTGACATTCTGTGTAGTCTGATGAGCCTTTGTGTTCAGGACTCATCAAACCTTTCAACTTTGCAGATTTCAGATGACTGTTGGTTCGGAGGATCCAACAGCCAATCTGTGAAGTCTACAAGGAAGATGTCGGGACTCCCGATCAAGAGCGGATGAAGGCTGTAGGCAGAAACCAAGGTAAGTGAACATTTTTTAACACTTAACACTCACCTTACATACTTACCACTCCACACTTGCACCCACCACTCACCTCTACATCTTACTTTCAGGCCCCCCCGACCCCCGCAGGCCCCTCCAACCCCCACTAGATCCCTTATAAAAGATGTAATAGCAGAGCACTTGGAAAACAGCGACAGGATCGGACAAAGTCAACATGGATTTACAAAAGGTAAATCATGCTTAACTAATCTACTGGAATTTTTTGAGGATGTGACTGGTAGAATAGATAAGGGAGAACCAGTGGATGTGGTGTATTTGGACTTTCAGAAGGCTTTTGATAAGGTCCCGCATAAGAGATTAGCATGCAAAGTTAAAGCACATGGGAGTGGGGGTAAGGTACTGACTTGGATAGAGAACTGGTTGGCAGACAGGAAGCAAAGAGTTGGAATAAACGGGTCTTTTTCCGAGTGGCAGGCAGTGACTAGTGGGGTACCGCAGCGATCGGTGCTAGGACCCCAGCTATTCACAATATATATAAATTATCTAGATGAGGGAATTGATGTAATATCTCCAAGTTTGCAGATGACACAAAGCTGGGTGGGCATGTGTGCTGTGAGGAGGATGCAGAGAAACTCCAGTATGATTTGGACAGGTTGGGTGATTGGGCAGATGCATGGCAGATGCAGTATAATGTGGATAAATGCGAGGTTATCCACTTTAGTGGCAAAAACAGGAAGGCAGATTATTATCTGAACGGCAATAGATTGGGAAAAGGGGAAGTGCAACGAGACCTGGGTGTCCTTGTGCACCAGTCGCTGAAGGTAAGCATGCAGGTGCAGCAGGCGGTTAAGAAGGCAAATGTTATGTTGGCCTTCATAGCGAGAGGGTTTGAGTACAGGAGCAAGGATGTCTTGCTGCAGTTGTACAGGGCCTTGGTGAGACCACACCTTGAGTATTGTGTGCAGTTTTGGTCACGTTATCTGAGGAAGGATGTTCTTGCCACGGAGGGAGTGCAGTGAAGATTCACCAGGCTGATACCTGGGATGGCAGGAATGACGTATGAAGAGAGGTTTGGTTGATTAGGCTTATATTCGCTAGAGTTTAGAAGAATGAGAGGGGATCTCATTGAAACTTATAAAATTCTAACAGGACTAGATAGACTAGAAGGATGTTCCCGATGGCGGGAGAATCCAGAACCAAGGGTCACAGTCTAAGGATAAGGGGTAAGCCATTTAGGACTGAGATGAGGAGGAATTTCTTCACCCAGGGAGTGGTGAACCTGTGGAATTCTCTACCACAGAAGGCAGTTGAGGCCAATTCATTAAATATATTCAAGAAGGAGTTAGATATATTTCTCAAGGCTAAAGGGATCAAGGGATATGGGGAGAAAGCAGGGACAGGTACTGAATTTGGATGATCAGCCATGATCTCATTAAATGGCAGAGCAGGCTCGAGGGGCCGCACGGCCTACTCCTGCTCCTATCTTCTATGTTTCTATGTTCTATGTTTCTATGTAGACCTCCTACTTGACTCCTCCAACCCGGTGGGGTTCTCTGAGGTCGGGAAGCCTTCACCTGAAAAGGTAAAATGGGATTAATCCTTTTTTCTGCCTGTTAACTACCTGTTAACAGGCAGTTAAAAGGATTTAATCCCTTTCCCGCCTCCAGGAGACGGGACCCGAAGCAGCACATCTTCCCGCTTCCTGGCAAAAGGGCACGGAGGTGAGATGGGGGCGGGTTTACCATCCGCCCCCACTTTTTGCAACTTTACCGGCAGTCCCGCCTGCATACCCGCCTCCTCGGGGCTGAGAAAATCCAGCCCATTGTCTCTGCTACATTTTGTTAGGCCCACGAAGGGGGATTGTTTCATAAATAGGGGTGAAATTGGTCTTTTGCAGTAGCGCAAATTTGGCGATAACAAATCAGCAGCCTGTTGTACGCTCTGCCTGATTATCTTTCCTTGACTTCAATGGAAAGGAAAATCGGGTGAGGTGTAAAAGTGGTTGCCGATTCGCTATCGCCCGTTTTGTGCAGCTGCCCAAGACCATAATGTTTTACTTGGATGTGAAATCACAGTTAGTGCTGTTTTTGCAATGTCATATCCATCGCTTCACCTGTGTTAGTCGAGAGTGTCACAATGTTTTTTGTCTGGCTTCCTCATCATAATGGAGGACTGCAGCTCTTTTCTGTAATGTTAAATCCAAATCACTGAATCTTTCCGACATCTCTAGAATTGGAACTAAGTATGTGTCAAAACTTGCATCAAACACAGACAGGATAGGCACTGCTGATACTATCATGTCAGTGAATAATTCACAGACCACTTATATTCCATATAGGTTTTCTCTCACTCACCTATGTAGTTGCTTTTGCCACTCCTTATTGCCAGTGTTGTGTGTGTCAAATCAGGTTTGAATAAAATTGAAGAGAAGCTATTTCTGGTGCAAGATTGTTGAGTATCTTTATTCCTGATCAGATCACTCTTATAACATGTTCTAACTTGATGATAATCAATGTTCCGGGGATATACCAAATAAATGATAATGTTATCTCCAGACTCCCTCTTCTAGATACATAGGTAATTACAAAATATATCCTTAAACACTACAATAGTGATCAGTGTATCAATACTGGTGTAACTTTGCGTCCACAGTCAAGTAGAGGAAGTTCCTAACTGTTCCCTCTGATCTGGGAAGTGTTTGTATGAGGGGATTCGTCTAGTAAAATGGCCGATCAATAAACAGCACAGTCTTGTTTTCCATGGGGGCTCTCCCGATCTGCTGCCAGAACTTTGGCGGGAGATTGGTGAAACCCCTGGGGATACTGTGCCAAAGTCTGAAACTGGCTGTTTTACACAATTCCCCTGGGGGTTCCTCCAATCTCCTGCCAAACTTGCACATTTTTTCTATAATACCATTCATGGAATATGGGTATAGCTACAGGTTAAGTCATGACAAGTTCATGTCACTTCACTCTCATTGTAACTATCTATTTTAATATGTCATACAAGAAGCCATTGGGTTTCAGTTTTCACAAAAAATAAATTGAATTCTGAAAAGTGATCCCAAAACACTAATAAAAATTTTGAAATTCAATGTAATAAAAAGGATGTTCATCTATTAGTCACCTCAAAGCAGTGGCCTTGATCATAAATTTATTCGGGACTGTTTTTTCAGCAGTACGTTGTTTTCTGAGTTGTCGGATTTTTTGGGGGGTCTGTGTCAGATTCTTTGAAGTTGTTTGTCAGCTTTGGCATGTATGAACTTTGTATCCAGTCAAGTCAGGATGTTCCCCCTGACAGGAACCAGGGCTGAATTTTCCTTCTTAGTCCAGGAGCGTCTATCTAACTTAAGAGTGGTTAAAATGGAAACAGTTTCATTAAGTTCTCTGATCAAGAATGTATCAGGATGTGTGTAATTACCATGGTGATAAATGGGATTGTTAACTATTATTAAGGATAGTTACAACAGCAGGATTTAGTTGCAAAACAGATGTGTACAAGAGAGCCAAATTTTCATTTAACGGATTGGGCAAGTCTGTCCGGAAGGCCTTTATCAATTGTGACAAGGTAAGGCCTCAGACTGCGGGTGTCGGCGGGAGGCGCGAGCGGGAAGCTTGAAAAAGCTTCAGAGACCCAGGTAAGGCCTCAGACCGTGGGTGTCGGCGGGAGGCGCGAGCGGGAAGCTTGAAAAAGCTTCAGAGACCAGGTAAGGCCTCAGACCGCGGGTGTCGGCGGGAGGCGCGAGCGGGAAGCTTGAAAAAGCTTCAGAGACCCAGGTAAGGCCTCAGACCGCGGGTGCCGGTAGGAGGCGCGAGCGGGAAGCTTGAAAAAGCTTCAGAGACCAGGTAAGGCCTCAGACCGCGGGTGTCGGCGGGAGGCGCGAGCGGGAAGCTTGAAAAAGCTTCAGAGACCAGGTAAGGCCTACCAGTCTCCAGTCTAGGACCTCAGAGGGAAGGAGAGAGGTAAAAAGTAATCCAAGTGTGACGTCACCAGAAAGCAGGTAAGTGATTGGTTGGTGAGTATTTCTCTCTTTTGAAGCTTAAACTCTGTGGTTTTTAGAATCGGGGCAGAGGGTATTTAAGAATAATATTAATACATTTAATTAATTACATAGAATGGGAGAACAGGTGATGTGTTGCTGCTGCAATATATGGGAGCTGGTGGACACCATTGATGCTCACAGTGATCACATTTGCAGTAAGTGTTGGCTGCTCGAGGAATTCTGGCTCCGTGTTGAAGAGCTGGAGTCTGAGCTTCAAACACTGAGACACATCAGGGAGGGGGAGAGTTACCTGGACTCTGTGTATCAGGAGGTAGTCACACCAATTAGATTAATTAATTCAGATGTAGTCCGTGGCCAGGGTCAGGATGGTGTGACTAGAAGTGAGGCAGGTACGGGGATCCAGGAGGTAGTGTTGGAGGAGCCGCAGCCCTTGCTCTTATCCAATAGGTTTGAGGCTCTTACTCCCTGTGAGGATGGGAACGGGGACTGCGGGGAGGATGAGCAACCCGGCCACAGCACCGTGGAGCGGGGGGCCATTCAAGTGGGGGGAGATAAAAGAAATGTTGTAGTGGTAGGGGATAGTATCGTTAGGGGGATAGATAGAGTTCTTTGCAGCCGAGAGCAAGAGTCCCGAAGGCTGTGTTGCCTGCCCGGTGCCAGGGTTAAGGACATCTCCTCTGGGCTGGAGAGAAACTTGGAGTGGGAGGGGGAGGATCCAGTTGTCGTGGTCCATGTTGGTACCAACGACATAGATAGGACAAGGAAGGAGGTTCTGCTGAGGGAGTTTGAGCAGCTAGGGGCCAAATTAAAAAGCAGAACCACAAGGGTAATAATCTCTGGATTACTACCTGAGCCACGTGCAAATTTGGCTAGGGTAAATAAAATTAGAGAGTTAAATGCGTGGCTCAAAGCCTGGTGTGGGAGAAATGGGTTTTGCTTCCTGGGACACTGGCATCAGTACTGGGACAGGAGAGAGCTGTTCCGTTGGGACGGACTTCACTTGGCCAGTGCTGGGACTAGAGTCCTGGTGAATCGAATAACTAGGGCTGTAGAGAGGGCTTCAAACTAATTAGTGGGGGGGAGGTTTTAAGAGACCGAAAAATAAAAATGACAGCAGAGAAGGCAATAAAGCAAGGTAGCAGTGGGGGGATTAAAAACCAGAGCGTGTCAGGAAGGGGCAGAATGTATAATGATAAAGGTAAAGTAGTAAAAGGGGTAAAAGCAGGAATAAATTGTCAGAAAACATATTTGAAAGTTCTTTATCTGAATGCACGCAGCATTCGTAACAAAATTGACGAGTTGACGGTACAAATAACTACACATGGGTATGATCTGGTGGCCATTACAGAAACATGGCTGCAAGATAATCAGGACTGGGAACTAAACATACAAGGGTATTTGACAATTAGGAAGGGCAGACAGGAAGGAAAGGGAGGTGGGGTTGCTATGTTAATCAAGGATGGAATCACTGCAATAGTCAGAAATGATATTGGGTCAAAGGATCAGGATAGTGAAATAGTTTGGGTGGAGATAAGGAATAAGAAGGGGAAAAAGTCACTAGTGGGCGTAGTCTATAGGCCTCCTAACAGTGGCAACTCTGTTGGTCGGAGTATAAATCAGGAAATAGTTGGGGCTTGTAATAAGGGAACAGCTATAATCATGGGGGATTTTAACTTTCATATTGACTGGACTAATCAAATTGGGCATGGCAGCCTTGAGGAAGAGTTCATAGAGTGTATTAGGGACGGGTTCCTTGAGCAGTATGTAACTGAACCAACCAGGGGGCAGGCAATCTTAGATCTGGTCCTGTGTAATGAAACAGGATTAATAAAAAATGTCCTAGTAAAGGATCCCCTTGGAATGAGTGACCATAATATGGTTGAATTCCAAATTCAGTTTGAGGGTGAGAGAGTTGGATCTCAAACCAGCATACTGAGCTTAAATAAAGGAGACTATGAAGGTATGAGAGTAGAATTGACTAAAGTGGACTGGGAAAACAGATTAAAGTGTAAGACGGTACAAGAGCAGTGGTCTACATTCAAGGAGATATTTCACATCTTTCAAGATAAATATATTCCACTGAGGAAAAAGTGGAGTAAAAGAAAAGACAGCCATCCGTGGCTTAGTAAAGTAATAAAGGATAGTATCCGACCGAAAGCAAGGGCATATAAAGTAGCCAAATCTAGTGGGAGGATAGAAGATTGGAAAGCATTTAAAAGCCAGCAAACAATAACTAAAAGATTAATTAAGAAAGGGAAGATAGATTATGAAAGTAAACTAGCAAAAAATATAAAAACAGGTAGCAAGAGTTTCTACAGCTATATAAAAAGAAAAAGGGTGGCTAAAGTGAACGTTGGTTTCTTAGAGGATGGGACCGGGAAACCAATGGTGGGGAACATGGAGATGGCAAAGACGCTGAACAAATATTTTGTATCAGTCTTTACAGTAGAGGACACTAAAAATATCCCAACACTGGACAAACAGGGGGCAATGGGGGGGAGGAGCTAAAGACGATTAAAATCACTAAGGAGATGGTACTCAGTAAAATAATGGGACTTAAGGCGGATAAATCCCCCGGACCTGATGGCCTAAATCCTAGGGTCTTGAGAGAAGTGGCGGTAGGGATTGTGGATGCATTGGTGATTATTTTCCAGAACTCCCTGGACTCAGGAAAGGTCCCGGCAGATTGGAAAACTGCTAATGTAACACCCTTATTTAAGAAGGGAAGTAGACAAAAAGCTGGAAACTATAGACCAGTCAGCCTAACATCTGTGGTTGGCAAAATGTTGGAGTCCATTATTAAGGAAACAGTAACAGAGCATTTGGATAAACATAATTTAATAGGACAGAGTTGATGCGCTATCAATTACTCAAAAGACTGAGGTTAAGCGAGTAACTAACAGGCTTTTATTAACAAGAGAATGAAGGTGTGCCTCGAGTGGTCGACCAGTCCAGAATACAGAGGGACTGTGGAGCAGTCACCTTTATACCTGGACTCGTGGGAGGAGTCAGCTGAGGCATGTACAGACACCCACACAGGCAGGTATAACAGTGGTTTACCACATTCACCCCTTGTTTAAAAATGAGTCCGGCGGGGTGAAGTGCATTAAAAGTTTGTGTATTGGAGTCTCTCCGGAGGCCTTGTCTGCCGCTGTGATCGACGTGGCGACGGCAGGGGTAGTGAAGCTTCCGGCGTCGAGTCCCGCGTAGGCTGGGGCACTGGTGTGTAGTCCTCGTGGGTGTCGAGCGGGTCGCGGGGCCCAGGCGTGCCGTCTGCTGGGGTTGGATATTGGATCGTGGGGGGGGGTGGTAGTGGGTAGTGGGCTACTGGGGCCCCCGAGGGTGCGAGGTCTCGTATGGAGACTGTGTCCTCCCGCCCATCCGGGTACGCAATGTAAGCATATTGGGGGTTGGCGTGGAGGAGGTCGACCCTCTCGACCAGGGGGTCCGTTTTATGGGTCCTCACGTGTCTTCTCAGTAGGACCGGCCCTGGGGACGTCAGCCATGGCGGTAGCGATGTCCCCGATGTGGACTTCCTTGGGAAGACAAACATTTTCTCATGAGGGGTGGCGTTAGTGGCAGTGCAGAGCAGTGACCGAATAGAGTGGAGTGCATCGGGGAGCACATCCTGCCAGCGGGAGGTCGGAAGGCCCCTAGACTTTAAGGCTAGCAGGGCGGCCTTCCAAACTGTCGCATTCTCTCTTTCCACCTGTCTGCTCCCCCGGGGGTTGTAACTGGTGGTCCTGCTTGTGGCAATACCCCTAGCGAGCAGGTACTGGCGGAGTTCGTTGCTCATAAACGATGAGACCCGGTCGCTATGGATATAGCTGGGGAAACCGAACAGGGTGAAGAGGTCGTTCAGACATTTAATGACCGTGGCACTGGTCATGTCCGGGCAGGGGATGGCGAATGGGAAACGGGAGTACTCATCAATAATGTTGAGGAAGTACACATTGCGGTTGGAGGAGGGGAGAGGCCCTTTAAAATCAACGCTCAGGCGCTCGAAGGGGCGAGTGGCTTTTATCAGGTGAGCCCTGTTTGGTCTATAAAAGTGCGGTTTGCACTCAGCGCAGACTTGGCAGTTCCTGGTCATGGTCCTGACCTCCTCAATGGAGTAAGGCAGGTTGCGGGCCTTGATGAAGTGGAAGAACCTGGTGACCCCCGGGTGGCAGAGGTCATTGTGGAGGGCCCGCAGTCTATCGATCTGCGCGCTGGCGCAGGTGCCACGCGATAGAGCATCCGGGGGTTCATTGAGCTTCCCGGGCCGGTACAAGATCTCGTAATTGTAGGTGGAAAGTTCGATTCTCCACCTCAAGATCTTGTCGTTTTTGATTTTGCCCCTCTGCTTGTTGTTAAACATAAAAGCAACTGAACGCTGGTCAGTGAGCAGGGTAAATCGTTTTCCGGCCAGGTAGTGCCTCCAATGACGCACAGCCTCCACAATAGCCTGGGCCTCCTTCTCAACAGCGGCGTGTCTGGTCTCCGGGCCCTGGAGGGTTCGTGAAAAGAAGGCCACGGGTCTCCCCGCCTGATTAAGGGTAGCGGCCAGGGCAAAGTCGGACGCGTCGCTTTCCACCTGGAAGGGGATGGATTTGTCCACTGCGTGCATGGTGGCTTTGGCAATGTCTTCCTTGATACGGTGGAAGGCTAAGCGGGCCTCTGCCGTCAAGGGAAAAGAGGTGGACTTGATCAGCGGATGGGCCTTGTCCGCATAGTAGGGGACCCACTGGGCGTAATAGGAGAAAAACCCTAGGCACCTCTTCAGGGCCTTGAGGCAGTGGGGCAGTGGGAGTTCCATAAGGGGACGCATCCGGTCGGGGTCGGGACCGATGACTCCGTGTTCCACAACACAGCCAAGGATGGCGAGGCGGGTTGTGCGGAATATGCACTTCTCCTTGTTATACATCAGGTTCAGGAGTTGGACGGTGCAGAGGAATTTTTCGAGGTTTGCGTCATGGTCCTGCAAGTCATGGCCGCAGATGGTCACATTGTCCAGATATGGGAAAGTGGCCTGCAACGCATTTTGATCGACCATCCGGTCCATCTCCCTTTGGAAGACGGAGACCCCGTTGGTGACGCCAAAGGGAACCCTAAGGAAGTGATAGAGGCGGCCGTTTGCCTCAAAGGCAGTATACTGGCGGTCCTCAGGGCGGATAGGGAGCTGGTGGTACGCTGATTTCAGGTCAATGGTCGAGAAGACGCGGTACTGCGCGATCTGGTTGACCATATCAGCTATGCGGGGGAGTGGGTAAGCGCCCAGCAGGGTGTAGCGATTTATTGCCTGGCTGTAGTCGATGACCAGGCGCTGCTTCTCGCCGGTCTTAACGACCACAACCTGGGCTCACCAGGGGCTGGTGCTGCCCTCAATAATCCCCTCCTTCAGGAGCCGCTCCACTTCGGTTTTAATGAAAACCCTGTCCCCGGCACTGTATCGCCTGCTCTTTGTGGCGATGGGCTTACAGTCGGGGGTGAGGTTAGCAAACAGTTGGGGGGCGGGGGGGGGGTGACTCTGAGTGTGGAGAGGTTGCACCTGGTGCGCGGCGGGCAATTTGGAAGCTGCTGGCTGCGGACTGTGAGTGGGGGGAGGGGTCCACCGTACGCCATCGTAACACTTTTAAGGTGGCACTGAAAATCTAACCCCAGTAGAACGGCAGCGCAGAGGTGGGGCAGGACCAGGAGTTTAAAATTATCGTACACAGTCCCGTCTACTAAGAGTGTCACCACGCAGTAGCCGCCAATGTCCGCCGACTGGGACTCGGAGGCCATAGAAATCCGCTGGTGCGCAGGCAGGACTGGGAGAGAGCAATGCCGCACCGTGTCGGGGTGGATGAAGCTCTCCGTGTTCCCAGAGTCAAAAAGGCAGGTTGTTTCGTGACCATTTACCTTAATGTCCATTGTGGACCGGGCCAGTTGGTGCGGTCTCGCTTGGTCCAGCGTAACGGAGGCCAGCGTAGGGGTCGGTGTGTCGCTGCGGGTATCAGATGAGGCGGTGTTGGGGGCCTGCTGCGTCCCGGCTGGCGTCCAAGATGGCGGCGTCCATGATCCCCATGTGGCTGGAGGCGTCCAAAATGGCTGCTGTTCCGGTGGTTCGCACATGGCTGGGGAGGCCCAAGATGGCGGCCCGCACGGCCCACACGCGGCGCTGCTGGGGTTCGGGGTGGCTTTGGCCCTGCAGATGCTGGCGTAGTGTCCCTTCTTCCCGCAGCCCGAGCAGATCGCATTTTTCGCCGGGCAGCGCGCTCTGGGGTGTTTGGCCTGGCCACAGAAGTAGCATTTCTGGCCTTGGGACACTGCTGCGGTAGTTGGGCCGTGGCTGGGGTGGCACGGCGCTATGAGACGGTCCTACCGTGCCCCAGGCTGTCGTTCCCCGCGGCGTCCACGGTGCAGAGGAGTAGGCATCCATGCCCCGGTAGGCTGCGTCCAATGATAGTGCGAGTTCAGAGGCCTTGTTGAGGTCGAGGTCACTCTGCTCCAACAGTCGCTGTCGGGTGTAATTGGACATGTGGCCCGCTACAAAAGCGTCCCGGATAAGTTCCTCTGTGTACACGGCGGCCTTTACATCCTTACAACCACAGGCCCGGCCAAACAGTGCCTGAAGGTATTCCTCGGTCGATTCCCCAGGTTGTTGTTTACGACTCCCCAGGAGGTGCCTGGCGTACACCTCGTTCACTGGGCGCGTGTACTGGTCCTTGAGGAGCTTGAGAGCAGCCGTGTAGGTCAGGACATCCAGTTTGTCCTCATCCGATTTGACCGTTGCAGCGGAGGCGATCAGGAATCTTTCAAAGCACCTAAGCCAGTGAGCAAACTTGGTGGATGCGTCTGCCTCCCAATGGTCTAAGTCCAGGCATGCTGGTGTGAGGATCTTCTCCATTATAAAAAAATCTTGTTAATAAAATTGATGCGCTATCAATTACTCAAAAGACTGAGGTTAAGCGAGTAACTAACAGGCTTTTATTAACAAGAGAATGAAGGTGCGCCTCGAGTGGTCGACCAGTCCAGAATACAGAGGGACTGTGGAGCAATCACCTTTATACCTGGACTCGTGGGAGGAGTCAGCCGAGGCATGTACAGACATGTACACAGTGGAATACAGACACCCACACAGGCAGGTATAACAGTGGTTTACCACAAGAGTCAGCATGGTTTTATGAAGGGGAAGTCATGTTTGACAAATTTGCTCCAATTCTTTGAGGATGTAACATACAGGGTGGATAAAGGGGAACCAGTGTATGTAGTGTATTTGGACTTCCAAAAGGCATTTGACAAGGTTCCACACAAAAGATTACTGATCAAGATAAGAAATCACGGGATTGGGGGTAATATACTGGCATGGATGGAAGATTGGCTATCTAACAGAAAACAAAGAGTTGGGATAAATGGCTCATTCTCGGGCTGGCAATCAGTAACTAGTGGTGTTCCGCAGGGGTCAGTGCTGGGACCCCAATTCTTTACAATCTATATTAACGATTTGGAGGAAGGGACCGAGTGCAACATATCCAAGTTTGCCGACGATGCAAAGATGGGAGGGAAAGCAATGAGTGAGGAGGACATAAAAAACCTGCAAAAGGACATAGACAGGCTAAGTGAGTGGGCAGAGATTTGGCAGATGCAATATAATGTTGGAAAGTGTGAGGTTATGCACTTTGGCAGAAAAAATCAAAGAGCAAGTTATTATCTAAATGGTGAGAAACTGCAAAGTGCTACAGTACAAAGGGATCTGGGGGTCCTGGTGCATGAAACACAAAAAGTTAGTATGCAGGTGCAGCAGGTGATCAGGAAGGCCAATGGAATCTTGGCTTTTATTGCAAGGGGGATGGAGTATAAAAGCAGGGAAGTCTTGCTGCAGTTATACAGGGTATTGGTGAGGCCACACCTGGAATACTGCGTGCAGTTTTGGTTTCCATATTTAAGAAAAGATATACTTGCTCTCGAGGCGGTTCAGAGAAGGTTCACTTGGTTGATTCCGGAGATGAGGGGGTTGACTTATGAGGAAAGGTTGAGTAGGTTGGGCCTCTACTCATTGGAATTCAGAGGAATGAGAGGCGATCTTATCGAAACATATAAGATTGTGAGGGGGCTTGATCGGGTGGATGCGGGGAGGATGTTTCCACTGATGGGTGAGACTAGAACTAGGGGGCATAATCTAAGAATAAGGGGCTGCGCTTTCAAAACTGAGATGAGGAGAAACTTCTTCACTCAGAGGGTAGTAAATCTATGGAATTTGCTACCCCAGAGAGCTGTGGAAGCTGCAACATTAAATAAATTTAAAATGGAGATAGACAGTTTCCTAGCAGATAAGGGAATTAGGGGTTACGGGGAGAGGGCAGGGAAGTGGACGTGAGTCTAGATTCGGATCAGCCATGATCCTATTGAATGGCAGAGCAGGCCCGAGGGGCCGTATGGCCTACTCCTGCTCCTACTTCTTATGTTCTTATGTTCTTATGACAAGACTACTTGTCAAAAATTGGAGAAACCTAAAAATGGCAAAATTTAGATCAATTGGATCTTTTGGCAACCAGAAATAAAGTTGTTGATTAAAAGTGACTAGATGACTTGGTGAGATAAATTTCCGGGGGATGATTTTCCCTGGATACTTTAGGCGCTAAAGAGACTCCAGAGCGGCCAAGATGGGGTCTTAAGCTGAAACGCCGGTTCAGCTCCCGTTTAGTGCAAGGCACCATCTTGGTAAAGGAGTTGAAGCTTGCCCTTGTGCTAGGACTGGCCACCCGGAGGCTGATTGCCACTTAAAATACCTGCGAGCGCTCATTAACGAGGCTGCATGGCATTTTGGTGGATTGCACTTGTCCTAATGCCCTCTCCTAATAGTGACCAGCTGTTTGGGAGTAAACACAGTATTGATGATGATTTCAAGTGCTACTTAAAGGGATACTCACGATTTCATGTTCACTTTCTGCTGGAGCTTTGAAGAGGACCTCTGAAACACATCGGGAGACTTTGACAAAGTACCACAGAGAAGGCTGGTTAACAACATGGAGGCTCATGGAATATGTGGGCCAGTGGCTGCTTGGATAAGGAATTGGCTTAAAGCCAGAAAACAGTGAGTTGTGGTAAATGGGTGTTTTTCAGACTGAAGGTTGGTAGACAGTGGTATTCCCCAAGGGTCAGAGCTGGGGCCACTGCTTTTTTTGATAGAATTTCTAAATTTGCTGATGACACCAAACTTGGGGGTGTGGCAAACAGTGAAGATGACACCAATTGACTGCAACAGGACATAGAAAGGCTAGCAGAGTGGGCAGACAAGTGGCAGATGGAATTTAATAGAGAAGTGTGAGGTGATGTATTTTGGCAGAAGGAACAGGGAGAGGCAATATACACTTAATGGCACAGTTTTAAAGAGTGTGCAGGGACAGAGGGACCTGGGAGTTAATGTGCATAGGTCCCTGAAGGTGGCGGGACATATTGGCCCAGGAATTCGGGTCTCCATGGGTGAGTATGCACGGGGTACTTGCCTGTAGGCCCAATGGAAGTGCCGGTTTCGTGCATGCACTGCACATGCGCAGGAAACCGGAACTTCCGTTCCCTTAAAGGAAAGGGTTCAGAGGTCGAACGCGTACGCCAGAGAGGCAACGCATGTGCATGGAACTTATGTTTTTTTTGCAGGTTTCTCCGGGAGGGTAAGTCTCCGGGAGTTACACATGTAAAAAGCAGGCGCAAGGCCTGCTTTTAACAAGGTAAGTGGTGAATTAATTAAAATTAAAACATTTTTCCCACAGGTTTATTATTTTTAAATACTTTAAAGAAAGGTAAGTTTATTTTTAGCCCTGTTAGAAAATGTAATTCATGTTTCAAAAATTTAAATTATTTTTTAAAAGTTATTTTATGTAATTTATAGTTATTTAAAAAATGTGATGGTTTTTTAAGATTTATTTGAAGTTTTAGTGATGTTTTGGGGCTTATAGTATTTATAGTTTTGACAGCTCTTCCTGTCAATTTTATGAATGAAGCATTCCCTGCTACCATTGGCTCTCCATGGGCCACGTGATCCCAGGGGACGCATTGAACTAACTGTGCCCCTGGGATACGCAAGCGCTGCGCGCCGGCAGTTGGAGCAGGCCCAGGATCGGAATCCCACGCGGGCCCACAGCTCAATGGCCAGCGCGCTAGGTAAGTGCAGGTTGGAGGCTTGCACCCGCGGGAAGCCTCCGACCTGAATTTCTGGGCCAATATTGAGTGGTTAGCAAAGCATATGGGATCTTGGGTTTCATAAATAGAGGTATTGAGTCAAAAGTAGAGAAGTTATGCTGAACCTTTATAAAGCGCTGGTTAGGCCACAACTGGATTATTGCATCCAGTTCTGGTCACCACTTTAGGAAAGATGTGAAGGAACTTGAGAGGGTTCAGAGGAGATTTACCCGAATGATTCTGGGGATGGGGGATCTTAGCTACAAGGACCGGTTGGAGAAGCTGGATTTGTTTTCATTAGAGCAAAGGAGGTTGACGGGTGATTTGATAGAGGTGTACAAGATTATGATGGGTTTGGATAGGCTAGATGGGGAAAGGCTGTTCCAACTAGTTGATGGTACAAGGACTAGGGGACACAGATTTAAGGTTTTGGGCAAGAGATACAGGGGGGCATGTGAGGAAAACCTTTTGTTACCCAGCAAGTGGTGAGGACCTGGAACTCGCTGCTGACAGAAGTGGTGGAAGCGGAGACACTCAATGGCCCTGAAATTAGGATCGGGAGCTTGCCGCGCGTACAAGCCCCCGATGTTCACTTACCCAGCGTGCTGACATTTTAATTCTGGCCCGCATTGCATTTCCTCTGACTGGCCCGCTTGAGGTCCTGCTGCGCTGTGCGTGCGTGACCCAGCGGCGTACTTAGTGCGATGAGCCGGCTGGGATCACGTGAGCACATGGCAACCAATGGGAGGTTGCAAAAGTTCATTCATGAGTTTGACAGTAAGAGCTGCTGCAGCTGCTAGGGACTTACCCGCACGGAGAAACCTGTTAAAAAATCGGAAGTTCCAGGTCTACGTGCTGCCTCTCTGGTGCACACGTTTGACCTTCGAACCCCTTCCTTCAAGAGAATGGAAGTTCCGGTTTCCAGCACGCGTGCAGTGCATGCGTGAAACTGGCACTTCCATTGGCCCTACGGGTAAGTACACAGCGTGTGCACACTGTGGGGACCCGAATTTCTGGGCCTATGCTTCTATGGGGGAGAAATTCAGTTGGTTGTGCCACCCGTTAGCGCCTTAAGAGGGCGATAAGTGGGGCGCGAACCAGCTAGCGCCCGGGCGTGGCGATACCTGCGCCTCATGAAATTGAGCGGACATTTAGCGGCGGGGCTAAACTGCAACGCCCGCTCAACTGCGCACGCAGATCCTGACGTCATTTCAGAGTGCAACACCCTTGGGGCACCCCGGACTGGAAATTCAGTGGGGCCCCCCTCCTTTCCGTCTGTTGCTCCCAACGACCGGTTGACTGGAACAGTTCCCAGTCGCTGGGGGGGTGCTATTTAAAGGGGGCTCTTCCTGGCTTCTTTGTGGTAGCCATTTTTGGACCACTCCAGAGAGAGAGAGACAAAGGGAGAGATTTCTGCATTGAGTCAGCGCTCGCTGAGGTACTTTTGGGTTCTGACCAGAACTTTGTAGTTGCTTTGCTTTTTCACCGGCATAACTTTGAGTGTCCACATAGTATGGGGGCTGCAATGGATGGGAACATTGTGCTTCTCCATTACATTGAGAGGGTACAGAGACACAGAGTGGCAATCATGGCCAGACGGAGGAGGGCCAACAGGCATCGGCACACGAGACCTTACGCTCCCAGGGTTTTCTGCCAACAGTTCTCATACATCAATATGTTTGAGGAGCAGTGTTTTCGGAGGCTGCGATTCAGCAAGAAGGTGGTCACTGAGCTCTGCCACCTGCTTCAGCCAGATCTGCAGCCTCAACTGCAGAGCAGGACGTCTGTCGGTGGCAGTGAAGGGAACAGTGGCTCTCAACTTCTATGCCACCGGCTCCTTTCAATCCGCTACTGGGGACATTGCCAATATCTCCCAGTTCGCGGTGCATTGCTGCATCCGTCAAGTCATGAATGCTCTCTTTAAAAGGAGCCGACAATACATCTCCTTCCCCATGACCCTGGACAAGCAGCAAGAACGCGCAATGGGCTTTGCAAGAATAGCGGGCTTCCCCATGGTGCAGGGCGCCATTGACTGCACGCATGTGGCTTTGCGGGCGCCGCAAGAGAATGCCGAGGATTTCCGCAACCGAAAGGGGTTCCATTCGTTGAACGTCCAGTTGATCTGTGACCACAGACAGCTGATACTCGCTGTCAATGCCCACTTTCCAGGCAGCAGCCACGACGCCTTCATCCTGCGCCAGACTTCTGTGGCAGACCTTTTCGAGGCCCCGGCTCACCCAGGAGGCTGGCTTCTCGGGGACAAGGGCTATCCTCTGCACCTGGCTGATGACCCCACTTCGTTCGCCCAGCACCCCTGCTGAAGAACGATACAATGAGAGCCATCAAGCTACCAGGAACATCGTTGAGCGCACAATTGGCATGCTCAAGCAACGGTTCTGCTGTCTGGACCATTCTGGAGGAGCCCTTCAGTACTCACCTGAGCGAGTCTCCCACTTCATTGTTGTGTGCTGCATGCTGCATAACCTGGCAATCCTCAGGACTCCGCCAATGCCACCAGACATTGGAGCACCAGCAGAGGAGGAGGAGGAGGAGGAGGAGCAGCAGCACCAAGACGGGAGGGAGGCACAAAGTGCAAGGGCCGTCCGTCAACGGCTTATAGCAAGTCGCTTCTAGACCCCTTCTGAGGGAATGGCTTCTGCCATTCAAAGAACCTGAATGGAACCGTGCCGCAACCCCTAAGCCAGTCAAGGCAACAATGAGTTCAAAGAGCAAACATGCACATTCTGAATAAAGACACTTTTCTTTATTTAACAAACTGTGTACCCTTCCCGCATGACAAAGTAATAGAAAGAAACCCCCAATAAAACAGTCAGTCACATAACTGGCTCTCACAACCTGGAAACAATGACCAAAACAGTAACAAAAATATGACCACGATCCTCGGCCTTCAATAAAACAATTAACAACATTTTGCCACACCTCCTACTTTTTGCCCTTCGAGGGTGATCTGCTTCGCTTGCGAGATTGGCCCCTTCCCACCCTGCAGCTCCTCCGTAATGGGACCCCAGTGGCTGCAGCAAGGCTGGGGGAAGGCTGTTGAGCGTCAGAAACTGACTGCAGATGCCCTTGAGACAGCCTGGACCAGCTCTGGGCCTGGAGGGCCCGGCTGCTGACTGCTCCAACTCCGCATGGGCGGCAGCAGTCTGTCCTACAGTTGGTGGCAGCTGCAGTGGAGAAGTGACAGTGCTGGCAGCAGGAATGCTGTCATCCTGAGAGGACAGCAACTCCCTGTTCGGCTGGCACTCCCACAGGACAGCACTGCAGCATGCGGAGCAATCTGCTGGAGCACAGATTGCTGGCCTGCTGAGGCGCGGTGAGGGCCCCGAGGAATCCTGCCCGATCCAGCGAGGGTGGCAGCAGTCAGTGCTCGTGTGGCCTCCATCTGTGTCTGCATGAGACCAGCCACTGACTGCATTGCAGCACTTAGCAATTGCCTGGCAGCCGCCTGTGCTGTGCCGAAATCCTGGACACTCCTTGCCAGTGACTCAATGGAATCTGGCATCCTTGCCACTGCAGCCATGAGCTCAGTGTGCCTGCTCCGCCTGGGCGCTCATTTTAGCGAGGACCCGCACCTCGTCCGCGCTCAGTGCAGCAGGACTCAAAGCCAGACTCTCTCTCTGGGGAGACGGCCTTCGAGCTTCCCTACCCCCCTCTCGTTGCTGCAGCCCGCTGGGCCCCGGAGCTTCACCCTCCTCAGACCATTCCCCTCTGCTCCCCTCCAGGGAAGGCGTGTCCCCATTATGGCCATGGGCTGTCTCAGCTGAGGGTGGCACTGATGGTCCGGCTTCCTCCTCGTCGTCGCCTTCAGAATCACTCTCCATGGCAGCTTGAGGGCCCGCCTCCTCACCTGGTGAATCAGCATCTGAAAGCAGGGAGGTACAAGAGTGGCTTTAGCGTGAGGACAGGGTGGCAGCAAGGGAGGCATGAGTGCTGCGATGTACTGATTTGGCTCGAAAGTGGCAAAGGATGCAGGTGTGAGGAACAAGTGGAAGGAGAGAGAGGTCAAAAAGGTGATGACCTTACCATTGCTGTCCATAACGGGGTTGGCATCTCCAGTGGCGACGGGGCCAAGCATCTGGCCTGCCATAATCTGTTGGACTCGCTGCTCCAGATCGGTCAGGGCTTGAAAGTGAGGTCGGCCTCCCCCGGTCCGTTGCTGCTGCCTCCTATTATGCGCCAGCTTGCCCTGCAAGAGACGGGGTCTGAGTACAGTGTGCAGCCCTGATCTTGGCTGCAATGCCTCCCATGGTCGAATAGCCCTTAGTGTGTAAAGTGCTGAATGTGCGTTTCCTGAAAGGGCCATAGGTGTTGGATGAGTGCTGGGCATTGGGGCTTTCAGGACCCTTTGGCCATAAAGTGAGGTCGATGTTGGATCCGTGGTTCAGTGGATATGCGGTTATTAAATAATCACACGGGTGCTGTACATTAACAATAAACAGGTCTTTACTGGAGGAGGGTAATGTAATGAAATCTGTTTGTCTTGATCCTGTATTCGTTTTGCACTCGTGTATATTACCCTCCCCCACTGTGTATAGTTTCACTTCCTCTTTCCCGACTAACCTGGGAGGTTCCAGGTCTTGGCTCTTGGCTCCGCCCCTGACTTCTCTTACATAAAGATCCCAGGATCTGTATGACTCATTCCTGTGAACCAGTCGGCGTGTTGAGATGTTAGCTCTGATCTTCGTGATTAAAAGCCAACTTGTTTAAGTCTATAACTTCTAGTTTTGTGGTTATTGAAGGTCCATCAATTTTAATCACTAAAGAATACTAGGATGGATTGACTCCTAAAACCAGAGCGTCTGGACTTGGATCCACATTCTGCTGAAGCATCAAATCAATTTGGACACTGGCTCAAATGCTTCGAACTCTTCGCGGGGGGCCTCACCCGCTAGCGAGGTAGATAAACCTGAGTCTACTGACTACTCGCGTAAGTCATCGGATTTATTCGTTCATCCGGGATGCCACCTCTTACACGGAGGCCATCACTATCCTGAAGGCCCAATACCAGAGGCCGGTAAACGAAGTGTACGCCAGACATCTGCTGGCTACACGCAGGCAGCGACCAGAGGAATCAATGGACGATTTCTTACAGGGCCTAAAGGACCTGGTCCGGGACTGTAACTGCAAAGCCGTGACGGCCAACACGTACTCTGATGAATTGGTCCGCGATTCCTTCATCACGGGCCTCAAATCGAATTATATCCGGTAGAGACTGCTGGAGAAGGAGGTCCTGGACTTTAAAAAGGCAGTGGCCACTGTGCGATCGCTGGACGTGGCCCAGAAAAACTCTGACTCTTATTCTTGCGGCCCTCACCGCCTCGTGCGCGTCGAGGGGGCCGCCATCTTGGAATCAGCCGTCTTCCCCATCCAGGTCTCAGACCAGCTCTACGCCGCCGGAGTCCCCACAAAAGTTCACCCAGGAGTCCTACTACAGCGGCAATGTCTCGAGGCCCGAAATGCTACTTCTGCGGCCAGGCCAAGCACCCCAGACAACGATGCCCAGCGAAGGACGCTACATGCTTCAAATGTAAGGAAAAGGGGCATTTTAGCAAAGTCTGCAGGGGGAATCCGATTTCCAACTCCGTCACCGCCTCGTGCGTGCCGTGCGAGCCGCCATCTTGGGATCCGCCATCTTTTCCCGACTCAACGGCCGCCCAGGGCCCAACAGTGGCTTCGATCATGGTGGATCAATCCAGGCCACACCCGTTGACAAAATCCATGATGGACATACAGGTAAACGGGAATTTAACGAAATGTTTAATTGACTGTGGGAGTACCGAGAGTTTTATCCACCCTAGCCTGGTACGGCGGCACTCATTAATGGTAACCCTTACACGGAGCAGAATTGCTATGGCTGCTAAGCCCCACACTTCGGACATTTTGGGCTACTGTGTGGTAACACTGACTGTAAAAGGCACGGACTACAAGGATTTTAAACTCCTCGTGATGCCAGAACTCTGTTAATGTAATCTTGGGCCTGGACTTCCAGTGCCACCACGAAAGTGTCACGCTAGCATATGGCGGGTCCCAACCGCCACTCTCAGTCTGTGGCCTATCAACCTTAAAAATCAGCCCACCCTCTTTATTCGCTAATCTCGCTCCGAACTGTAGGCTCATAGTGACCAAAAGTAGATGGTACAGTCTGGAAGACAGACACTTTATCAAGGCGGAAGTGGACAGACTCCTGCGGGAAGGCATGATTGAATGCAGTACCAGCCCGTGGCGTGCCCAAGTAGTCATAGTTAAAAATAGCAAAGAAACAGATGGTAATTGACTGCAGCCAGACTGTTAATATTTATACCCAGCTGGACGCCTACCCTTTACCCCGCATATCAGAAATGGTCAACCAGATTGCGCAATACCGAGTCTTCTCGACTATCGACCTCAAATCCGCGTATCACCAGCTCCCCATTAGAACGGAGGACCGCCCATACACTGCCTTCGAGGCGAACGGGCGCCTCTACCATTTTCTCAGTGCCCTTCGGAGTAACAAATGGGGTCTCGGTCTTCCAACGTGAGATGGACCGCATGGTTGACGAGAATAAACTACAAGCTACCTACCCCTATCTGGACAATGTCACTATCTGCGGGCACAACCAGCAAGACCACGATCTAAATCTTGCAAGATTTTTAAAAACTGCCCTAAAGCTGAATCTAACCTACAACTAAGACAAATGTGTCTTCAACACAACCCGTCTCTGTATCCTCGGCTCTGTGGTGGAAGATGGGGTAATTGGACCGAACCCTGACCGATTACGCCCCCTAAAGGAACTGCCCCTGCCACACAATCCCAAAGCTTTAAAATGGTGCCTGGGATTTTTTTCGTATTATGCCCAATGGGTGCCCAATTACTCTGATAAGGCCTGACCCCTCATTAAATCGACGTCCTTCCTCCTCATTAAATCGACGTCCTTCCCACTATCAGCTGAAGCTCTGGAGGCTTTCACCAGTATTAAACAGGACATTGAAAGGGCTGCAGTGTGTGCAGTGGACGAATGCATTCCCTTTCAAGTCGAAAGCGATGCGTCAGACTTTGCCTTAGCTGCGACCCTCAATCAGGCTGGGAGACCTGTGGCCTTCTTCTCCCGAACCCTTCAGGGACCTGAAATCGGGCACTCTTCTGTCGAGAAGGAGGCACAGGCTATAGTGGAGGCAGTGCGGCACTGGAGACACTACCTAGCCGGCAAACGTTTCACCCTGCTCACCGACCAGCGGTCGGTGGCTTTCATGTTTAATAACAAACAAAGGGGGAAAATCAAGAATGACAAAATACTCAGGTGGAGGATCGAACTATCCACGTTCGACTATGATATTATGTACAGGCCTGGAGCCCTTAATGAACCCCCAGACGCCCTATCGCGGGGAATGTGTGCCAGCATTCATACGGAAAAATTACAAGGTCTCCACAACGACCTCTGATACCCAGGGGTCACCCGACTATACCATTTTATAAAGTCCCGCAATCTGCCCCACTCCATCGAGGAGGTCAGGGCAATGACCAGAGCCTGCCGCATCTGTGCGGAATGCAAGCCTCGTTTCTACAGGCCTGACCGTGCACACCTTATCAAAGCCACACGGCCATTCGAGTGCCTAAGTCTGGACTTCAAGGGACCCCTTCCCTCTGCCGACCGTAACGTATACTTCCTCAATATCATCGATGAATATTCCCGCTTCCCCTTCGCCATTCCCTGCCCAGACATGACCAGTGCCACGGTCATCAAGTGTCTCTGTAATCTATTCTGCATGTTTGGCATGCCGAACTACATACACAGCGATAGGGGGACGTCATTCATGAGTGACGAGCTGCGCCAGTTCTTGCTCTCGAAGGGGATAGCCATTAGCAGAACCACTAGCTACAACCCCCGGGGTAATGGGCAAGTGGAAAGGGAGAATGCTACTGTTTGGAAGGCTGTCACGTTAGCCTTAAAGTCAAAAGGCCTTCTGACCTCCCGCTGGCAGGAAGTCCTCCCAGACGTGCTCCACTCTATAAGGTCTCTGTTATGTACTGCCACTAACGCTACCCCTCACGAAAAGATGTTCGTTTTCCCCCAGAAATCCACCTCGGGCATATCTCTACCTGCGTGGCTGACGTCTCCGGGGACAGTACTATTGCGGAAGCATGTGAGAGGCCATAAAACGGACCCCCTTGTGGAAAAGGTACAGCTCCTCCATGCAAACCCTCAGTACGCCTATATCGAATACTCTGACGGGCGAGAGGACACTGTTTCCATAAAAGACCTCGCTCCCTCGGGGAGCGGAGAGAACGATGGGAGACTACCCGATGAAGACCTACACTACAAAGAGACAGGACGCCCAGAGGTATCAATACCCAACTTTAACCTGGAGGACACTGCAGATAACCTGGAAGACACTGCGGAGGCCCGGACAGCGGAGGAACCAGAATCCACTCCCCTAGAGGCACCCCAACCGGCTTTGCGCCAATCACTGAGAACTGCAAAATCTCCTGACAGACTCACTTATACCAACTTTTAAGAAACATCACCCCGAAGGACTAAATCTATAGAAGGGGTGAATGTAATGAAATCTGTTTGTCTTGATCCTGTATTCGTTTTGCACTCATGCATATTACCCTCCCCCACTGTGTATAGTTTCACTTCCTCTTTCCCGACTAACCTGGGAGGTTCCAGGTCTTGGCTCTTGGCTCCGCCCCTGACTTCTCTTACATAAAGATCCCAGGATCTGTATGACTCATTCCTGTGAACCAGTCGGCGTGTTGAGATGTTAGCTCTGATCTTCGTGATTAAAAGCCAACTTGTTTAAGTCTATAACTTCTAGTTTTGTGGTTATTGAAGGCCCATCAGGTAGTCTCAAGACTGGGGGTACAGAGGCATGCGCAAAGCTTATATACAGGTGTGGTCACTGCCGGTACTACAGTATACAGGAGCTGTAAAAGTAGTTCTGTCTTAAAGGCACATACACTACAATTCCTCCCCTTTTTAGATTAGTAGTACCCCTAATATTCAAACAACAATTAACATTTCAACATGTACATTAAACAACAAAAGTCCATTTATAGATTTAGTCTTTGGGGTGGCTTCCTGACCCTTTCAGGATAGCGCCTTTCCGGAGGTTCTTGTTCTTGGTGCAGAGGTGATTCTGACCCCTTTTCATTGGGTTCCACTGCTACTGGGTCTGAGGTAGATGCTACCGGTATGTCAGGTTCATCCCCAGGTACTCGAGACATGGGGTTGATGCGTTCCTGTGACACTAAGATCTGATCGACGTGGCGTCTCACAATGTTCTCCCCGACATCCACTGTGTACATTTAATGGCCCCTGCCTTGTACATATCGTTCCGGGTTGCCATTTCTCTGTTCGATAGTCACGGGCCAAGACTGGTTGCCCTACATTGAAGCTCCTTGTCAGCTTCTTGTTGATGTGCTGGAATTGTTTGTCCTCAACATTTCTTCGCACATTTGGTCTGAGCAAGTCCAAACGAGATCTCAACCTTCGGTTAAAGAACATCATGGCCGGGGTCTGGTTGGTAACTGCATATGTCGCGTTTCGGTAGGCTAATAAGAAATTGTCCATCTTATGCTGTAGTGGAATTTCATCGTCGCACATGGCCTTTATCGCCGCCTTAAAGGTTTGTGCGAACCTCTCATCCAATCCATTTGTGACTGGATGATACGGGGCAGATGTGTAATGCCTTACCCCATTTCTTCTCATAAATTTTTGGAACTTGTCGGACACAAACTGTGGTCCATTATCAGAGCAAATCTGCTCTGGCAAACCATTTCTGGCAAATATGGTCCGTAGGACTGCAATCATTTTCTCTAGTGGTTGAAGACATTTTTATCACCTCAGGCCACTTTGAGCATCCACTGCTATTAAGAACATTGAGTCCATGAATGGACCAGCGAAATCAATATGCACCCGTTGCCATGGAGAGGAGGGCCACTCCCATGGGTGTAGAGGGGCATGTGGTGGTGCATTTTGGACCTTCTGGCATCCTAAGCAGCTCTTAGTTAGGTCTTTGATTTGTTGATCGATTCCCGGCCACCACACAAGCCCTAGCAAGGCTTTTCATTTCCACTCCCCCCAGATGACCTTCATGTAGCTCATTTAGCACTCTCTCTCCCTTAACTTGGGTGGAATCACCACTCTGGATCCACACATCACTGTCCCCTGGCATATTGACAGCTGTTCTCTTCTGGATGAGAATGCTGGCAACAGTGAGTCGCCATGAGTTGGCCATCCCCTCACCGTCAATTCATATACCCGAGACCGCGTCGGATCATTGCGGGTCTCCTTCTCTATATCCGCGTTCGTTACTGGCAATCGTTCAATTATTGATGCATAAAATATCTCGATAGGGTCCACTGCTGGTGCTTCCTCCACAGTAGGCAGTGGCAGGCGCGATAGCCCATCAGCGTTCCCATGCTGTTTCGTGCCTTTATATTCTATTTCATATTGATTCGCCCCTAGAAACAGGGACCATCTTTGTAACCGCTGTGCAGTCATCACTGGAACGCCCTTGGGATTAAAGATGGAGACAAGTGGTTGGTGGTCAGTCAGCAAGGTGAACTTCTGCCCATGCAGATAGTGGTTGAATTTTTTTACTCCCCATACTAGGCTGAGGGCCTCCCTGTCAATCTGGGCGTAGTTGCGCTCGGCTGAGGTTAGTGACCGAGACGCAAAGGCTACTGGCCTCTCCAACCCGTCTGGGAATTTGTGCGACAGCACCACTCCAATACCATAGGGTGATGGATCACATGCCAAACGAATTGGTAGTGCTGGGTTGAAATGGGCCAACACCTCTCTTAATGTGATCAATTCTTTACACTTCTGGAAAGCTCGTTTACGTTCGTCATCCCACTTCCATGGTACCCCTGTTTGCAGTAGGGTGTTCAGTGGGTGTAATACCGTAGACAAATTTGGTAAGAACTTGTGGTAGTAGTTTACCAGCCCAAGGAATGACCTCCATTGTGACACATTTTCAGGTGCTGGAGCCTTGACTACTGCCTCAATCTTGTCAGGGGACTTATGTAACCCCTCTTCATCGATGATGTGGCCGCAATACGAGATCTGTTTCTGGAAAAACTCGCACTTGTGGCGATTAGCTCGTAGCCCATACTCCTTTAATCTGGTGAGCACCTTCTCCAAGTTGGCGAGGTGATCACCGTCATTTTTGCCCGTCACCAAGATGTCGTCCAAATAACACTGGGTCCCTGGAATCCCTTGCAGGACCTGATCCATCGCCCTTTGCCAGATAGCCCGAGCCGAGGCTACTCCAAACACCAGCCGGTTGTATTGATAGAGACCTTTGAGTGTTAATCGTAAGGTATTGTTTCGAAGCTGCTTCTACCTCCATTTGCAAGTACGCCTGGGCTAGATCAATTTTGGTGAAGCGTTTACCTCCAGATAGCGAGGCGAAAATATCCTCAATTCGTGGAAGCGGATATTGTACCGTGTGAAGGACTGGGTTCACTGTCACCTTAAAATCCCCACAGATGCGGACCTTCTTTGGTTCCCCAGGCGTATTACTCAACGACCTCTTCATTACAGGAACGATGGGTGTAGCCCACTCGCTCCAGTCCACTTTGGACAGTACTCCTGAACGTTCCAACCCTTCCAGCTCTGCTTCAAGAGCTGGTCTGATCGCATAAGGCACTGGTCTGGCCTTCAGAAACTTTGGGCTTGCATTTTCCTCTATTTTAATTGTTGCTGTTATTCCTTTTAGTGTTCCTAGTCCCTCCTGGAACACTTCATTTGCGTCAGTTAGCATTTTTGACAGTCGTCCAGGTGTGACGTCGTCATCCTTTTTGCCTCAACCTTCAGTGCCTGTATGGAATGCCAATCTAATTGTATCTTCCGGATCCATTCACATCCTAGCAGTGGTGGTCCTCCATCTGGCAATACATATATATCCATTTTAGGTATTTCCTGGCCTTTATATATCACTTTCACCCTTATTTTTCCTTTGGGGTAGACTTTTTGCCCCGTATATGCCTTCAAGACAATCTCTGTAGCTTTCAAGGGTATGTGTGAAAATAGCCGCTTGTAGTCTCTTTGATTTATGACTGTTAGCGCTGACCCTGTGACCAATTCCATTTTCACTTGGACTCTGTCTATCTTGAGTGTAACCCAGATAGTCTGGTGATCCTCCATTTCGGTTACCTTATGTAGTTTCAGACAACCCAGCTCCTTGCTTCCGAAGTCTGTGTCACTTTTCTGTTAGTCTGAACCACTGTCCATCACCTGGTGTACCTTTTTGTACTTCTCCTGTGGAGATTTCTTACTGTTGGTTTTCTTCCCAGACCTGCAGACTCTTGCTATGTGTCCTGCTTTCTCACACTGTCTGCACACTTGGTCCTTGAACCAACAATCTTTCTGGTCATGTGGTGTTCTGCCGCAGCAATAGCACTTCCCTGTTCCATAGGACATTTCATTGGTGCCATATTCTTGCGGTCTCCGTTGTATCTCTGCAGCGCCCCTTGCGGCTGCTTCGTGTGATACTGCCATACTGAAAGCTTTGCCAGCGTAAGGTCCTTTTCTGATAGAAGCCGTTTTTGGGTTCCTTCACTTTGTAGCCCACACACAAACTTGTCCTTTAACGTATCTGCTAGTTCCGCTCCAAACTGGCAGTGTTTCGATAGCTTGCGCAGTTCCGTTAGGCACTCAGCATTACTTTCGTCTTTGTGTTGGTTCCTTTTATGGAACTTAAATCATTCTGCTATCAGCAGTGGTGTGGGGTTTAAGTGGTCCTGTAGGATTTCTGCTATGCTTTCAAAATTCTTGTTTACCGGCTTCTCTGGGGTTATTAGATTTCGCAGTAACCCGTAAGTTTTTGCACCCATGGAATTTAACAGAACCAGTGCTTTATTAGCATCTGGCACTTCATTCACCCTGCAGTACACCTCAACACGTTCCACATATGTCGCCCAATCTTCGACTTCATTGTCGAAAGTAGAGATACTGCCACTCTTCGGCATCCTTGGGTGTGAGTTAACTGTCAAAAATGGCGCCTCCCATGCTTCCCCTTCTCCGCTGGCACAAAATGGCATCTCCCGCACTTTCCTTCCTTCCCGCGCTCGCCCTTCTCCGCTGCGGCTTCTAAAAATGGCGTCTCCCGCGTTCTTTCTTCGCGGCTCAATGGCGTCTCCCGCGCTCCCCTTTCTTCGCCCCGCGGACCTTGTTCAGCCCGTGTGCTCTGCGCGTTCTTTTTATATTTTTCGATGCCGCTCAGTCTAGAACCCGGCTATTTCTCTACCCTCTCTCTCCGGTTTGTTTTCTTTTTCTCGACGCCGTTCTGTGTTCAACCCCCAGCTGCGCCCTGCGCTCTTTGCCCTCTGTCTTACCCCGTCGACGCTGCTCGGCTTTCTCTCCGCCGTCGGTCGGCTCCAGCCGCCGTTGCTCGGGAAGGGTCTGCGCTGGACCTGTCATCGGTCTCTTGCTGCTCGTCGTGGCTGGGGAACCAATCCCGGCTCTCCACAGCCTCCCCTGCGAAGTTCAATCTCTGCCTGACTGCTGGGCGGTTGCTCGTGGTCAACGCCCGTGTTCCTGGCCTCGACTTTTTTTTTATGTTGCAGGTAGATTCGAATCGACACTCGTCGCCACTGTTGGATCCGTGGTTCAGTGGATATGCTGTTATTAAATAATCACATGGATGCTGTACATTAACAATAAACAGGTCTTTACTGGAGGAGGGTAGTCTCAAGACTGGGGGTACAGAGGCATGCACATAGCTTATATACAGGTGTGGTCACTGCCGGTACTACAGTATACAGGAGCTGTAAAAGTAGTTCTGACTTAAAGGCACATACACTACAGTCGAGATGCAGGGATGAAGAGGATTCTGAAAAGGGCACTCACCCTGACGACCCGAGTGAGGTCGTTGAACTTCTTCCTGCACAGGGGTCCTAGGTACCATGTTGCTGGAGGTCACTGTGAGCCACCTCCCTCCAAGCTTTTCGATAGTTGCTGGGCAGCGGCCTCCTGCCACTGTCTGGGTACAGGAGAGATCGCCTGCGCTCCACCGCACCAACCGGAGCCTCCAAGGCCCCCTCACTGAACTGCTGCACTTGCTCCCTGGCCCTCTCCATGGTCCTTGGCTTAAGTATGTGGCAACAGGTCTGTCCAGGCCGAGATTCAGGGCTCTGATGCGCAGGGTGTGGCTGCAATTCAAGATCGACCCTCCCCTTTAAGAGCTAACTGGCGCCAGCGTGTCTGTGTGCAATCGCTAACTGACCGCACCTGCGCTGCGCCCGCCCTCGGAGGTAGCGCCTCGCTCCTCCGGCTTAGTGCCTTAAGACAGTCGTGCAGCACCTGTTTTCGTGCTCCAATCACCTCCTGGGGCGAAGGAGGCCAATTTACCAGTAGGTGGTGATAATTTGCGCCGGGTGCAAAATTTCGCGCCCGGCCGATACTTATGCCCCAAACGGGGCGATACCAAATTTCTCCCCCTATGACTTTCTGGGACACTTTGTCAAGACTTCACTAACACTTGAGCAACATTTATTCCAGAAATTCTCTCAGGACTTCACTGAAAAAGAGTAAGTGCTGTGCTACTCCACCTTATTGGATACTTTATAGGAGTCACCAGGAGAAAGGGAGTGCTTGGCCATGGGTATCTTGCTAGGGGTCCCCTTTGGTCTGGATTAGGAATGGGAGGAGGTCAAGACGCCAGGCAGAGCAGCACCAGTTGTTGGAGTGAGGGCAAGGAGGGAGAGATGGCGTCCTTCCACCCTGTGGGTACAGGGCATCCCTCCTCCTCGGGACCTCCTCCACCAGAACCTCCAGTGCCGTGTCCGAGAACCTGTGCCCCCTCTTAGTTGTCCCTGAGCCATCCTGCAATGTGCTGGTGTGTGTCAGCCAGAGCACTCCACACCTTCTGTGGAAGTGGGTGCAAGGAGTCCACAATACTGCTCCACAAAAATTGCTTCTAATTAACACTTGAGTGCAAAACCTGCAGGTTCAAGTTATGGTGATCAGCAATTAGGACCCAAATTGCGTGCTAAATGCAGACTTTCAAACAGGCCTGTCTTATTAGCACAGCACCCATTTAGTGCCTGTTTTCACCCATTGGCCAAAATAACTGCCTAAGAGTTAGTGATAAGGTGCATTTTTTACTTGGACAACAGGTGGCGACATTTGTTTCGTTCCTGTACACAAGCTGAATAATGTGCTTTGATCTGCACTTGTATCACAGACAAAAGTCGCAGAAAACAGACATACCTACCAGGAATCGGATACCAATTATTAGCCATAATGAGTATTTATATAACACAGATTTGAGTAATCATTAATAACAGTGTAAAATATTATTTTTTGTCCAACTTGTGTTAAACAATTTAAATTAGAACTCTTTGTAAAAAAGTGAGACTCCCAGCAGCAGGTTATTAATCGTCTGAAGCGAAACATTTGATCAGCGTCTTCTACTATATTACATATTCTATCCTCCTTACCCATTCTAACACATTCAGACCATGCAGGGATATTTCAAAGACTGATCTGCAAACACTCCTCCTAAATCCTTCTCCTGCAATAATGACCTCAAAGTATGACTATCCAGTTTATAATATAGTAGCCATGTCAACTCTGTACTTATCCACATGAAACTCCATGAGAACCATTGGGACAAAGATGTCCCCCTCCAAAAAGTGTTCCCTGTGACAGTGTCAGCAGTGGCTCAGTTGGTAGGACACTTAACTCTGAGTCAGAAGGTTGTGGGTTCAAGTCCCACTCCAGGGGCTTGAGCACATAAATCTCGGCTGACACTCCAGTGCAGTGCTGACAGATTGCTGCATTGTCGGAGGTGCTGTCTTTCGGATGAGATGTTAAACCGAGGTCCTGTCTGCTCTCTCAGGTGGACGTAAAAGATCCCAAGGCGCTATTTCGAAGAAGAGCAGGGGAGTTATCCCCGGTGTCCTGGCCAATAGTTATCCCTCAATCAACATAACAAAAACAGATTATCTGGTCATTATCACATTGCTGTTTGTGGGAGCTTGCTGTATGCAAATTGGCTGCCATGTTTCCTACATTACAACAGTGACTACACTTCAAAAGTACTTCATTGGCTGTAAAGCGCTTTGAGATGTCGGGTGGTCATGAAAGGTGCTATATAAATGTAAGTTTTTTTCTTTCTTTGTGCCCACGTCATCATTACTTGTATCCTGCATTAGGCTCTGCTATTATGACAAGCCATCTGTGAACTTTGAGCAGGGCCACAATAATAAAGATGGATGCTGATATTTTCTATTGAAGCAGAGTAGGGGCCTGACCCTTTGCAGTCCAAAGTGGCTGTTCAGTCCTTGGCATTGTAGTGCCAAATATACATTGTATGTTCTCTGGTGATCTAGTGAGTCCTCTGCTCCAGGTAACAGCATTGGAATCGGATCACCAGCCTCAGAATATTTCAAAGTTTGTTCCTCCAAAACCAAAGCTGAATGTGGAAGAAACACATTCCTAGTTTCTCTAAACAAAAATATAATTTACCCGTGGTTTCCATTGTAATTTGCTTCTCATTTTCCCCTTTTCTCCTCTAATTTATGCAGAATTGCTCAAGTATTACCTCCGTACATATCGCACAACACATGCATTTAGTTTGTTAAATAGTTCTGCAAACTTACTTAAAAATCTAACAACCCCAAGCCAGCCTCCCATAACATTGTATACATGGGGGATGAAACTGGTCTTCGGTGGGAGTGCGAAATGGGTGACAGCGAATAGACAGTGGACTAGAAATTCAGTAAGGCCCCGCCAGCTTTGCACCCAGTTACCGCCCAAAGAGGGCTTCTGTGCCAATAGAGGAGTTTGCGCTGATATTCAGCGCAGCGGTAATGGCGGCGGTAGCCGGTAGCGCTGCGCCGGCACCGATGACGTCATCGGTGTGCGCAGTGCCCCGGTTCCGCCCCGATACCGGCCCGACCCCCATATTTAGTTGCGGCCGCCTCTTCTGCAGCGGCCGCAAACAACGTTCTGCAACCGTGGCCGTCCTGCAGCCTTAGTGGCGCTAGCTAAGGTGGAGGTGCGGCCGGCCGCTTTTTCGGCGGCCGCCTGCCCGCACCTCCTTCCCCGACCTCCTCCACCCCCCCCCCCCACCGCGGCATTGCCGGCTGCTTTCCGCGAGCCCGGCACTTCTCCGGGGTGCCGGGCTCATTTGCCGGCACTATCAAGCGGCGATCTCCCCGTTGCAGGCACCTCCCCCTTAAGAGAAGGAGGAGGCCTGCAGTACCGCAGCCTGCCGCTCCGCAGCGGGTGGCGCAGCGGCACCTACAGCGCTGAAAATCAGTTTCAGCGCCCCAAGCGGGGGCGGGCACACCCTGGAATAGCGCCCGGTTCCAACTTGGGGCGCAAAAACTGAATTTCTGACGGTCGCAACTGGCTCCGCGCGCAGCGCTAACTTTTGGGCGCAAGCGAGCTGGCGGGGCCTTACTGAATTTCTAGGCCTGTCTGTTTTACATCTTCTTTTCCATTGAAGTCAATGGTAAAGAAAATTGGGTGGGGTGTAAGACAGGCTGTCTAGTCCCTATCGCCCATTTTGCACTACCACTGAAGACCTAAAGGGGAAAGAATTTGGTTGCTTTGCGCCTCCCGTTTAACGGGGCGCAAAGCACCTAGTGTCCGGGCGCAGCGGCACTAACTCCTCCTGCGAAATTCAGCGGGAGGTGAGCGCCAGTGGTAGCTGGTAGTGCCCCGCAGCACTGCGCCTCCGGTGATGGTGTAATCGGCATGCACAACGCCCCGCTCGCGCCCCGGCCACAAACTTCGCTCGCGCCCCCTGACCTGCTGGACGTTGTGTCCGACAGGGTCAGGTGGGCGTGTTTGCGGCCGGGGCGGCGCAAATTACAGGGCAGGTGCCAGGTGGCCATTTTTTTAGTGCTGCTTGCCCGCACCTGCCCCCCCCCCTCGCCGCCTCGGTCAGCCTGGCGCTCCTCTTGAGGGCCGAGCTCCTTTGCTGGCTCCCTGTTTCCCGGTGGTCCAGCAGGGCCCCGGTGTGCACTGCGCTAGGCCCCTCCCCTTTAATCAGGGGAGTGAGGCCTGTAGTACCGCAGCGCTGCGTGCTGACACGTGGCGTGCTGCACGTAACGCCGCAATATTCAATGGGATCGCCCCAAGAGGGAGGGGGAGTGCTTCCAATAGCTCCCCGCCTCCTGCTTGGGGCACTATCATTCAAATTATGGTGCAGGGGCGCTAACCCTTTCGGGGTTCTTAAAGTAGCGTCCCTGCGAAGTTAGCACATCAAAGGGGACGCGACCCAATTTTCCCCCAGGAGTCAATATCAAGTATAGCCTTATGATAGGGGAGGGGCGATTTCAACTGTCAGATGCCTGTTTCTCACCTGAAACAGTGGCTGGCGATTGAAAATCATGTGGGGGCACCTCAGTTGAACCTTGGATTCCCAAGGCTTGTCCGATGTCATTTTCAGGTGGACCTGTGAATGAGGGGAAAGCACGCCTGTCTGAAACCGGTGGAAGGCTGTTCAAATATGCAACGCAGGTTCCTATGGTGTTGTGTGACCCAATTTCAATTTTGAGCTACAAATGGGCAGATTGCGCCGTGTGGTGCGCACGCTCATTCCATTTGTCCCTGGCAGTAAGCGGCCTAACAAGCGGTCCTTATAGGGACCACTGGTCAATGCTCCACAACAAATGGCCTGCTCCTCCTGGCTCCATGAAAATACCGTGGCCTGCTGCCAGCCCAAGATTGTCACCCTGCAGGATTGTCACCCCCATCAGGCTCGATCTGCCGGTCAATGTGTAATATGAACAAATAGGAGAAATAACATTTTGCCCTTTGAATAAAATTAAACTGATTGTGTTTCCTGCAACCAATGATCCGCTAACAAAATTATGTTCTCAGAAATTGAAAATTTCCAAGCCACAGCTTCCTGCAACTTTGTTCGATTGTTAATAAACGGAATAAAAAAAACATCCTGCTGCTTTTCATTAGAGGAAGAGTTTGGGGGCCACTAATATTGCTTTGAAAATGTGTCGAAGTCCAGAACTGAAAACTTTAGTCCATTATCCGAAATATCGTATTCTGTTATCCGCGATATGCAATATCTGGACAACGCCCCTACCTCTGAGGGCCCTGAAAATCCACGGTTCAGGGTCCGCAGTGGGACCTGACATATAGTCAGCAGAGTTATGTCTAGTCAGACTAGGTGCACCGTCCTGACCTCTGGTGGAAATGAGGCCTAGGCGTGATTGAGACCAAAATCTTGAAGAAAATACTTTTTTTTTAATTGAACACCAGCTACCTTACAAAGGGAAGTATAAAGGCTGTTTTATCATCATTCCGGTGGGGGCCGACACTGCACATCGGAGAGCATACCTCTGAGGAACTTCCAGGCACCTTTTCTTAGGGAGCACACCCAAGATCTGCCCCTTAATGGTGTGGCTCCCAACATTGGCAGATAAATCAAGGAATGCCACCTCACTTTGGAAAGTGCGGAGGGGGAAGTGGAGAAGGTACCAGGCTCCTGTATCTCAGCCCTTACACCTGAGACACATCTCAGCCCTTACACTGAGACACATTTCATTTTACACTGAGACACGTCTCAGCCTTACATTGAGACGCGTCTCTGCCCCGACACCGAGACAGTTTTTAAAATTATTTTTTATGCGATGTGGGCGTCGCTGATAAGGCCAGCATTTATTGCCCATCCCTAATTGCCCTTGAGAAAGTGGTGGTGAGCCACCTTCTTGAACTGTTGCAGTCCGTGTGGTGAAGCTACTCCCACAGTGCTGTTAGGTAGGGAGTTCCAGGATTTTGACCCAATGACGATGAAGGATCGGCGATATACTTCTAAGTCAGGATGGCGTGTGACTTAAAGGGGAACTTGGAGGTGGTAGTGCTCACATGAGTCTGCAGATCTTGTCCTTCTAGGTGGAAGAGGTCGCGGGTTTGGGGGGTGCTGCTGAAGAAGCCTTGGTGAGTTGCTGCAGTGCATCTTATAGATGGTGCACACTGCAGCCACGGTACGCTGGTGGTGGAGGGAGTGAATGTTTAAGGTGGTGGATGGGGTGCCAATCAAGTGGGCTGCTTTGTCTTGGATGGTGTCCAGAATCTTGAGTGTTGTTGGAACTGCACTCATCCAGGCAAGTGGAGAATATTCCATCACACTCCTGACTTGTGCCTTGTAGATGTTAGAAAGGCTTTGGGGAATCAGGAGGTGAGACATTCACCACAGACTACCTAGCCTCTGACCTGCTCTTCTTGCCACCGTATTTATGTGGCTGGACCAGTTAAGTTTCTGGTCAATGGTGACCCCCAGGATGGTGATGGTGGGGGATTCGGTGATGGTAATACAATTGATTGTCAAGGGGTGGTGTTTATAGCTCGGCCCCGACACCGAGACGCGGCTCGGCCCCGACACCGAGACGCGGCTCAAACATAGAAGATAGGAGCAGAAGTAGGCCATTCACCCCCTCGAGCCTGCTCCGCCATTCAATGCGATCATGGCTGATCATCCAACTTCAGTACCCTGTCCCTGCTTTATTCCCATATCCCTTGATCCCCTTAGCCTTAAGAAATATATCTAACTCCTCCTTGAATATATTTAATGAATTGGCCTCAACTGTCTTCTGTGGTAGAGAATTCCACAGGTTCACCACTCTGGGTGAAGAAATTCCTCCTCATCACAGTCCTAAATGGCTTACCCCTTATCCTTAGACTGTGACTCCTGGTTCTGGACTCCCCTGCCATCGGGAACAGCCTTCCTGCATCTAGTCTGTCTAGTCCTGTTAGAATTTCATAAGTTTCAATGAGATCCCCTCTCATTCTTCTAAACTCCAGCGAATATAAGCCTAATCGACACAATCTCTCTTCATACGTCATTCCTGCCATCCCAGGTATCAGTCTGGTGAATCTTCGCTGCACTCCCTCCATGGCAAGAGCATCCTTCCTCAGATAAGGCGAGCAAAACTGCACACAATACTCAAGGTGTGTTCTCACCAAGGCCCTGTACAACTGCAGCAAGACATCCTTGTTCCTGTACTCGAATCCTCTCGCTATGAAGGCCAGCATACCATTTGCCGCCTTAACCGCCTGCTGCACCTGCATGTTTACCTTCAGCGACTGGTGCACAAGGACACTCGGGTCTCATTGCACTTCCCCTTTTCCCAATCTATTGCTGTTCAGATAATAATCTGCCTTCCTGTTTTTGCCACCAAAGTGGATAACCTCGCATTTATCCACATTATACTGCATCTGCCATGCATCTGCCCAATCACCCAACCTGTTCAAATCATCCTGAAGTTTCTCTGCATCCTCCTCACAGCACACATGCCCACCCAGCTTTGTGTTGTCTGCAAACTTGGAGATATTACATCCAGTTCCCTCATCTAGATCATTACACTGAGACACATCTCCGCGCTTACACTGAGACACATGAATAACTGGGGTCCTAGCACCGATCCCTGCGGTACCCCACTAGTCACTGCCTTCCACTCGGAAAAAGACCCGTTTATTCCAACTCTTTGCTTCCTGTCTGCCAACCAGTTTTCTATCCAAGTCAGTACCTCACCCCCAAATCCCATGTGCTTTAACTTTTCACGCTAGTCTCTTATGCGAGACCTTATCGAAAGCCTTCTGAAAGTCCAAATACGCTACATCCACTGGTTCTCCCTTATCTATTCTACCAGTTACATCCCCAAAAAATTCCAGTAGGTTAGTCAAGCATGATTTACCTTTTGTTAATCCATGTTGACTTTGTCCGATCCTGTCACTGTTTTCCAAGTGCTCTGCTATTACATCTTTCATAATGGACTCTAGCATTTTCCCAACTACCGATGTCAGGCTTACTGGTCTATAATTCCCCATTTTCTCTCTACCACCCTTATAGTGGGGTTACATTAGCTACCCTCCAATCCATGGGAACTGTTCCAGAGTCTCTAGAATTTTGGAAGATGATGAGCAATGCATCTACTATTTCTAGGGCCACTTCCTTAAGTACCCTAGGATGTAGATTATCAGGCTGTGGGGATTTATCGGCCTTCAATCCCATCAATTTCCCTAACAACATATCCTTACAAATACAGATTTCATTCAGTTCCACCCTCTCATTAGACCCTATGTTCCCCGACATCTCTGGGAGTTTATTTGTGTCCTCCTTTGTGAAGACAGAACCAAAGCACCATTTCTTTGTTCCCCATTATAAATTCCCCTGATTCTGACTGCAAGGGACCGACACTTGACTTTACCAATCTTTTTCTCTTCACATATCTATAGAAGCTTTTACAATCAGTTTTTATGTTCCTTGAAAGTTTACTCTCATACTCTATTTTCCCCCTCTTAATTAATCCCTTTGTCCTCCTTTGCTGAATCCTAAACTGCTCCCAATCCTCAGGTTTGCTGCTTTTTCTGGCCAATTTATATGACCTCTCCTTGGATCTTATGCTATCCCTAAATTCCCTTGTTAGCCATCTCAGCCCTTACACCGAGCCACATCTCAGCCCTTACACCGAGACACGTCTCGGCCCCGGCACCGAGATGCATTCCTTCACAGATTTGTGGAGCCGTGAAGTAGTTTACAATCAAACGATAAGTGTTGCCTTTCCAGTGAAATCGATTTGTCCCCGCTTTCTTTCAGGGTCACTCAGGCAAAGCTGGCGGTATCATTAGCTTGACCAGATTTGCCTTTCTAAATGTTTCAGACAGTCCTGAATAACTTTCATTTGATTTGCTTTTTTGTTCTGCTCGGCCAATGATTAGCCTGTCAAGCACACTCTCCACATTTCCCGATGGTTTGATACCCAATGTGTACTTTCTCTAGCACTTCAAATGAACAAGTGAATTTTAATGACACAGACATTCCACTGATGCAGCAAATCCAGCTACATGCCTGCGTGAGCCGAACTCCCTGCTGTCTGGACCAGGCAGCCCTCCCTGCTCAGTGGCATAATAACAACCTGTATCAATGTCTCCCTGTAAACTGGATAACCTTTATAGTGCCTACTGCACTTCAAAGTACAACTTGTGGACTCTTGTATATAACAGGAATATTTCTCTACAGGGCACTTAAGTTCAAATTTTAATTCTGTTAAGTTATTTACTAAAGCACTTGCTTGAAAGATATAAAAGCTTTAGGTGGTCAACCATCAACAAAAATAACAACTTGTATAGTGCTTTTAATGTAGTAAAACATCCCAAGGTGCTTCTCGGGAGCGTTATCAAACAAAATTTGACAATGAGCCACATAAGGAGATATTAGGAGATGGAGGTAGATTTTAAGGAGTGTTTTAAAAGAGGAAAGTGAGGTGGAGAGGTTTAGGGCAGTAATTCCGGAGCTTAGGGCCTCGGCAACTGAAGGTACGGCCACCAATGGTGGAGTGATTAAAATCGGGGATGTGCAAGAGGCCAGAATTGGAGGAGCGCAGATATCAGAGTTGTAGGGCTGGAGGAGGTTACAGAGATTGCGAAGGTCGAGGCCATGGAAGGATTTTTGAACAAGGATAAGAATTTTAACCGGGAGCCAATGTAGGTCAGTGAGCACAGGGGTGATGGGTGAACGGGACTTGGTGCGAGTTAGGACACGGGCCGCAGAATTTTGGTTGAGCTTAAGTTTATGGTGGGTGGAAGATGGATGGCCGGCCAGGAGAGCATTGGAATAGTCAAGTCTAGAGGTAACAAAGACTTGGATGAGGGTTTCAGCAGCAGATGAGCTGAGGCAAGGGCGGAGTCAGGCAATTGTTATGGAGATGGAAATAGGCGGTCTTAGTGGTGGAATGGATATGTGGTCAGAAGTTCATTTCAGGGTCAAATATGACACCTGGTTCAGCCTCAGACAGCTGCCAGGGAGAGGGATGGTGTCGGTGGCTAGGGAACAGAGTTTGTGGTGGGAACTGAAGACAATAGTCTTCCCAATATTTAGTTGGAGGAAATTTCTCCTCATCCAACACTGGATGTCGGACTAGCAGTCTTTGGAGAGAAAAGGGAGGTTGGAGATGAGGCGATAGTTTGCAAGGATAAATGAAACAAGTATAAACAAAAAATTTTGACTGAAAATAAATTTGCAACTACAAATAGACACATAACCATCCTGTAAAGGAAATAGCCATATTCCAAGAGATACACCATCCTATGAACAGAATTTTGACTTTATTAAAACATGAAAACTGGGTTTAAAAGTCTGGAAAGCCTCAACGACACAGGCTGCAAACAGAATACAGGCTTCTGAGATAAAATGAAGTGTTAACACAAGTTGTAAACACCACACAAGCTTTTGAAATGGGAATTGATTGTTAATACTAAGACAATGGCCCTATTGAAACAGCAGGCTGGAGGTTCCTCTATGTCTGAACATTGGAACCAACACAATAGCTATGCCCAATTAAAGTGTTAAAAACTTACACTTCGAACAGGAACACAGAATATTAAAAAACCATGTGCCTTCGTAAAAGTAACACTGAATGGGAAACACGATTATATATACAACCAATTGAAGAAGCTAAGAAATGGAACAAACACCCTGGTTGAAGTGGTTTTGATTTACATGTTGTAAATATGATACCTACAGAAGACTTTGTAGATATTACTTCAATAGATACACCAAGCAATTACATTGTGTTTTTATTGAAAATGGAACAGTGAGTAGTCACGACGTCTGTTTTCAAACAGCAGAAGTGATTTTAGAATTGAATGGAAGAACTTTGATAAGAATGACATCAAATAAATACTAGTCATATTGGCCCTGAAATTAGGATCAGGAGCTTGCTGCGCGTGTAAGCCCCCGATGTGCACTTACCCGACGCGCTGACATTTCAATCCTGGCCCGCATTGCATTTCCTCTGACTGGCCCGCTTGAGGTCCTGCCGCACTGTGCGTGACCCAGCGGCGTACTTAGTGTGATGAGCCAGCTGGGATCACGTGAGCACAGGGCAACCAATGGGAGGTTGCAAAAGTTCATTCATGAGTTTGATAGTAAGAGCTGTCAAACTCACGAAAACTCCTGGCCCCAAAACACTACTTAAACTTGAAAGAAAATTAAAAAAAAATTACACTACTTAAATGAACCATAAATAACTGTAAAAAACTATTTTAAACAATCATTTTAAAATTTGAAAAAAATTATTATATAAAAAATTGGGGCTAAAACTAAACTTACCTTACTGTAAATTCTTAAAAATTTCCACAGGTTTATTATTTTTAAATAAATTGTATTAATAGACCACTTACCTGTAAAACGAAGTACTTTTGTGTGGTTTTTCAATGCGTTAAAACCGGAGGCCTTTACACATGCGCAACTCTCTAAAAATAAAGGAAATCCAAGTCTCACGTGCTGCCTGTGTAGTCGCACGTGTTCAGCCTCTTAACCCCTTGGGCCAGAGGAGAGGAAATGCCGGTTTTCCCCGCATGCGCTGTGCATGCTGAAAACCGGCAATTCCTCCGGGCACACGTGAGTACCCCGCCCGTACTCGCGCGTTGGGAGAGGAATTACTGGGCCATTGTGTTTTATGATAAGTTTTGAAACACCCATACAGCAGACAGGAGTTTGAGAGTTGGCAGCTGAACTGACAGTAAGATAGAGAAAAGTCAACAGAAAGAATGACTAGAAATAATTAGCTTACATCAGCAGAAAACTTCAAAGAATAAACCACTAAAAAAGGCATAAAAATAGAGCTTTTCAGTTGGAAAGTCAGAAGTCACTGGAAAGGGCAAGCGATTCTCAACTTCAGAGGCATGCTCTGTAAGTTTTTAATTCTTTGAGTCTCAGGGATCAAAAAGGTACTCTTATTTGATTTTGGTGGATATTCTAGATTTAAGAATAATAGAAATGTAAAAATGTATGAAGTTAAGATTTGAGAATAAGGATCTCTGAGAATAAGAAATGTAAGCTATTTGTATTTTGAAATGTTAAAGTTGCAATTGACTCAACAGCTGTTAACTATGTCGGCTCTTAAATAAATCTATATATTTTTAGAATTGTCTCAAGTAGTATTTCTGTATTAAACTCGTGAACTCATTTCTGTACACTCTTTTGTGAGGAGTTGCAGAATTCTGGGGGTGTTTTCTGGATCCTCATAATATCCGGAAGGTTACAGTCTAGTTAAACTTATTAAAAGTGCTACCTGGAGGACGGTAACATCTTTACATTGTTCCTTTCCTTTAGAGAGAGATAGCCTGGACCTTTTGACCCAATTAAGCGTCTTATAGAATTCGGCTATCTCTAACTTTAGTTGAAGGTGAACGTCTGTGGAATACGCCTGATCTGGGGTAGCCTGAAAAGGGCTAGGACTAGTAATTATCCCTTCAATCCCACTTGGAGTACTGATCTGGTAAAATAGATATATTTGAAATTTACCAAAATATATAAGGTACAAAATGTCAGGTTTGATTTTATAAAAGTATAAATGCTCCATGAAAGACATTTGGGAGTAATTTCTGCCTTGGGCAGTAAACTGGCAGTAAACTGGTGGAGTGAATCACCTGCCTGTTATAGAATCATATCATAGAAATTTACAGCACAGAAGGAGGCCATTTGGCCCATTGTGTCTGTGCTGGCTGTAAAATAGCTCTCCAGCCTAATCCCACTTTCTGGCTCTTGGTCCATAGCCTTGTAGGTTACAACACTTCAAGTGCATATCCAAGTACTTTTTAATTGTGATGAGGGTTTCTGCCTCTACCACCCTTTCAGGCAGTGAGTTCCAGACCCCCACCACACTCTGGGTGGAAAAAAGTTCTCCTCAACTCCCCTCTAATCCTCTACCAATTACTTCAAATTTATGCCCCCTGGTTTTGACCTCTCTGCTAAGGGAACTAGGTCCTTCCTATCCACTCTATCTAAGCCCCTCATAATTTTATATGACTCAATTAAGTCTCCCCTCAGTTTCCTCTGTTCCAAAGAAAATAACCTCCGCTTATCCAATCTTTCCTCCTAGCTAAAATTCTCTACTCCCAGCAACATCCCCGTAAATCTCCTCTGTACCCTCTCCAGTGCAATCACATCCTTTCTGTAATGTGTTGACCAGAACTGTATGCAGAACTCTAGCTGTGGCTTAATTTGTGTTTTATATTATTCAAGCATAACCTCCCTGCTCTTATATTCTATGCCTCAGCTAATAAAAGAAAGTATCCTGTATGCCTTCTTAACCACCTTATCTACCTGTCCTGCTACCTTCAGGGATCTGTGGACATGCACTCTAAGGTCTCTCTGTTCCTCCACACTTCTCAGTATCCTATCATTTATTCTATATTCCCTAACCTTGTTAGCCTCCCCAAATGCATTACTTCTCGCTTCTCTGGATTGAATTCCATTTGCCACTTTTCTGCCCACCTGATTAGTCCATTGATATCTTCCTGCAGTCTATAGCTTTCTTTCTCATTATCAACCACACGGCCAATTTTTGTATCATCTGCAAACTTCTTAATCATGCCCCCTACATTGAAGTCTAAATCATTGATATATACCACAAAAAGCAAGGAACTTAGTACTGAGCCCTGTGGAACCCCACTGGAAACAGTCTTTCAGTCACAAACAACTGTCGACCATTACTCTTTGCTTCCTGCCACTGAGCCAATTTTTGATCCAACTTGCCACTTTCCCTTGAATCCCATGAGCTTTTACTTTTCTGACCAGTCTGCCATGTGGGACCTTGTCAAAAGCCTTGCTAAAATCCATGTAGACTATGTTGCGTCCGTGTATAATAAGACAGACTGCGGAGAACGGTACAACAGGTGTTTACTCAACGTGGCTCACACTGCAACTGATCTGTACAGATTACTACTCTGCTATATACAGGTGTGGTCACTGCCGGTACTGCAGTATACATGAGCTGTAAAACATAGTTCCCCCCCTTAAAGGTATATACTGTAAAGTCTGTGTGTTCTAGTTGTAATTAATAACACACAGACTACAAGATTAAAGTTCAACAGGTCTTTACTGGTTGGAGGTCAGGACTATATGAAATACAATCTTACTACACAGTGCTTATATACCGGTGGTCACCACCGGTATTACGTATACAGCAGCCAGAGAAAGTAGTACATCTCAAGGTGGAACAGGCTTAAGTTCTCTTAAGGTGGAACAGGTTACATACACCACAATCCTCCCTTTTTAGCTTAATAGTCATATCCCCATTTAACATAACATCATAACATATATACATATATAACCTCAGGTATAAACAGTTCAAAGGTTCAGTCTCTCAGGAGGCCTTCTGATTCGGTCTGGATAACTCCTTTCAGTGGTCTCTGATTCTTGTTGCTGAGGTGACTCTTCTTGTTGGTTTCCTATGTATTGGACGTCATCATCAGGTACAGTCCCTGCCGAGGTAGATGCTTCAGGTTCATTAACGTCTTCCACAGTTGTCTCTGTCGCAACCATGGGTTTGACCCTTGCTCTTGATTCTACCAGTTGATCCGCATGACGCCTTATCACATTGTTACCAATATCTACTGTGTACATCAGAGGTCCTTGTCTGGCCCGAATTGTTCCGGACTGCCATTTTTTGTTTCCATAGCCCCTTGCCAACACTGGGGCCTAGAAATTCAGTCTGGACACTTTTGGGGCGCTAAAGTCGGGTGTTCGTTAAAGTTAGCGCCCGCCGGAAAGTGTAGGCCACATCGCTGAAATTCAGTAGAGTTGGCCAAGAGTTTGGCCGAGCGCTGAAACTGGCGTTGCAATGCTCTCTTCAGGCGCTAAGCCGGCGATGCGGCCTGATAACGCCGAGGCCGGGTGTAGCGCAGGTGCGGTCATGTTTTGATTGACAGCAGACACCCTGACGCCGGCCAGCTCTTAAAGGGGGAAGGGTCGACTTTGACTGCTGCCACGCCCTGCATACTGGAGCCCTGCAGCTAGGCCTCAACACTGCTGGTGGGCCAAAATAGCGCCTGGAGCCATGGAGAGGGCCCGTGAACGAGCGCAGCGCTTCTCAGAGCATGCTCTGAGGGTGCTGATTAATGGTGTCGAAAACAAAAGAGAGATCTTGTGCCCGGACAGTGGCAAGAAGGCTCCCAGGAGCCAGTACAGGAAAGCCTGGAGGAAAATCGCCCGCAGGGTGTCATCCACCTGCGATGTCCCCAGGAGTGCGGACCAATGCCGCAAGAAGTACAACGACCTCACTCGGATGGTGAAGGAGAGTACCCTTTCCAGTGTCCTCCTCATCCTTGCATGTGCACCTCACATTATGGGCAGCCCTCCTCCCGCAGCAATGGCACTGGCATGATCATCAATAGCACTTTCTGCACTTAACACACTGGCCAAGCTATTCGACCATGGGAGGCAGTGCACACAGCAACAGGGCACCACACTGGCCAAGCTATTCGACCATGGGAGGCAGTGCACACAGCAACAGGGCACCACACTGTACTTAGAGGCCGTCCTTTCTCTTGCAGGCCAAGCTGGCGCGGAATTTGAGGAGCCAGTCTGCCACCGGGGGAGGCCGTCCCCAGTACCAGGCGCTCAGTGAGCTGGAGGAGAGCGTGGCTCGACTCATGCGTGCCCGGGTGACTGGCCCTGTTGCGATCGGAGATGCGGACCCTGTACTGGGACCCACTGGTAAGGACATGACCGGTTGGACCTCTGTCGTTGCCCTTGCGCTTCAGATCTACATCCTTTCGCACTGACCGACAAATGCGCATAATGCCACCACTCCGGCCTCCCTCGCTGACGCCCTGTCCTCACTCTAAAGCTACTCTTGTGCCTTCCTGCTTTCAGCTGGTGAGGAGGAGGTGGTCCCTGAAGCTCAGAGTGCCAGGCCCTTGGAGGAGGAGGACGACGAGGACCAGGAGGAAGGCGGCACATCGGGGGAACCCTCATCCGCGCCAGGGGATGGCAATGGAGGGGAGACGTCTGGCCTGCAGGAGAGCCAGGGGGAAGTGTTGCAGGGGAGGGCAGATCCTGGGCCCAGTGGGCTCGAGGCACGCGGGAAGGGTCCGGCAGCACGCCGGCCTTCTCCCCAGAGGGGGGAGGTGTTGCAGGGGAGGGCAGATCCTGGGCCCAGTGGGCTCGAGGCACGCGGGAAGGGTCGGCCAGCTCGGCGGCCTTCTCCCCAGAGGGAGAGTCCGCCTTCCAGTCCGGAGACGGTCCTCGCCCAGGAGGTGCGCCTCCTCGATGAGATGTCGGCGGCGTCTGAGCGGCGCCACCAGGAGTTCATGGGGGTTGTGCAACAGATGCCTCAGGCCATTGAGTCCTTGGCTCATAGTGTGGTCGCTTTCGGGGAATCACAGGCCAGGGGGGTCGAACAACTCGCGGCAGCGCACGACAGGGGTGTCCAGCAACTCGCGGCAGCCCAGGACGCGACTCGCGAGATGAGTGGTGCCGTCCAGACACTGGCAGAGCTGATGCGGGCACATACCAGGGCAGTTCGGGCACTCACTTCTGCCACACTCGCTGTGGCGCGGAAGCATCGCCAGGGCACCCGCCGCCCTGCTGCAGCACAGCGGTCTGGCCTCCACCAGATTGCTGCGCTTGCTGCACTGCCAGCCCGGCCGAGTGCCAGTGTCTCTGGCGAGCAGCGCGCGCCTGCCATCAGCCAGCTTGCCCCCATTGGTGCAGCCGACACTGCCACTCCCCCAGCCAAGGTGCGACGAGCTGCTGCTGAGACTGATGCTGGCCAGCCACAGCTGCAGCAGTCAGCAGCCGGCCCCTCCCGGGCCGGGCCTCGTCTAGGCCGACCCCCAAGGGCATCTGCCGACACGCATTGTGGCCCTCATGAGCCTTCCCCCAGCCTTGCCACACCCGCAGGGCCCAGGTTGAGGCGGAGCAGCACGTCGGGCAGGGGCCAGAGAAGCCTGTCTAAGGACTCGCCCTCTCGGCACACCCATTAGAGTGTGGTGATAGCGGTTTTTTTTATATTGGGGGGCTTGTGTTCTGGGGGGGCATTATTTTGGTAAGGCCGAGGATCAAGGCATTTTTTGTTTTTATGGGGGTGTTTGTGTTGTGGAGGGGGGGGCTTATTTTTGTAAGGCCGATGATGAAGGCCATTTGGATGGGCAAGTTTTGTTAGTCCTCCCCAGGTTTTGGGAGTGACAGATGTTTTTGACTTTTTTGGGGGTCTTGTCTGTTTTTCTGTTTCATGTGGGAAGGGCCCTGAGTTTGTGAAATAAAGCTTTTTTTATTTATTCAGCATGTCCACGTCTCAGGTTTCAAGTGGTTGTTGCGTTAACCGGCTGAGGGCTTGCGGTGCGGCTGCCTTCAGGTGCGTTCATTGCCACAGCCCATTCCCTGACGGGGGCCTAGAAGTGTCGATCAATAAGCCCCCGGCGGACGGCCCTTGGACCTTGTGGCTCCTTCCTGGGCTGGTACTCCTCCTCCTCCTCCTCATGGTCCTCCTGCTCGTCCTCCTGAGGTGGTGGTGCAATGTCAGGTGGCAGTGCCTGAGTCCTGCGGATAACCAGGTTGTGCAGCATGCAGCACACGATGACGAACTGGGAGACTCTATCCGGCGAATACTGTAGAGATCCGCCGGAACGATCCAGGCAGCGGAACCGTTGCTTGAGGACGCCTATCGTTTGCTCTATGATGTTCCTTGTGGCTTGATGGCTTTCGTTGTATGCCTCCTCCGCTGGGGTCCTGGGCGCGCGGAGCGGGGTCATGAGCCATGTACACAAAGGGTAGCCCTTGTCCCCGATAAGCCATCCCCTTGGTGGAGGCTGTGCCTCGAACATGTCAGCCACAGTAGTCTGGCGCAGGATAAATGCATCGTGGCTGCTTCCTGGGAAGCGGGCATTGACAGCTAGGATGCACTGCCTGTGGTCACACACCAGCTGTACATTTAGGGAATGGTAGCCCTTCCGGTTGCGGTAATCCTCGGCATTGTGGATAGGTGCCCGCATAGCCACATGCGTGCAGTCAATGGCGCCCTGCACCATGGGGAAGCGCGCGATCCTGGCAAATCTGACTGCACGCTGCTCCTGCCTCTGTCGGGTCATGGGGAAGGAGATGAATTGGTGTCTCCTCGCGAAAAGTGCATCGGTGACCTGCCGGATGCAGCGATGCGTGGCGAACTGGGAGATGTTCGCTATGTCCCCAGCAGCGGCTTGGAAGGAGACGCTTGCATAAAAGTTCAGAGCCACCGTGACCTTCACTTCCACCGAGAGAGACGTCCTGCACATCAGCTGTGGACGCAGATCTCTGTGAAGCAGCTGGCAGATCTCTGCAACCACCTCCCTTCTGAAGCGCAGCCTCTTAAAACAATGCGCCGCAGTCATGGTGAGATAGGACACCTGCTGCCGGTATTGCCTGAGTGGGTAAGGCCTACTTTGCCGACGCCTGATGGCCCCTCTGCGTCTAGGCATGGCTGGCCCTCTCTCACAGCGTCTGCGAGCCCTTCGCACATAATGCTGCAACTGAGGGTTGGACCCCCATACAGCCCCCATAATAAAGTTGAAAACAGTGAAATCAAATGAATCAAATGTCAAAGCACTGGCCAGAAGCCAAAAATACCTCTCCTATGTTGTCCCAAATCAGTAAGCTCTGTCCCTTGGTCTCTGTCCAGAAATCCAAAGCAGTAAAGTCATTGCAGCAAAATGGCTGGGCTTTATAGGTCAGTGTAAGTGCCCTTTAATAAGCGCTCCCCGAGGCCCACAGGGCCTCTGTTGCGTTCCACTTCACAGTTCTTAGCAGTGCCACGCCCACATTGGGCGGGCGCCACTGAATTTCCGGTTTGGGGCGCACAAACAGCGTTGCACGACGAGATGACGTCATAAGCTGCGCGCGCAGCTGAGCAGGCGCAAACACTTTGCGCCGGCGCTAAATGTCAACTGAATTTGGGCGATGGCGCAGATCGGTCTGTGCCCGGGCGCTAAGTGCCTAGCGCTGGAAATATACCCCTCTTATGGCGTTACCGGCTGGCGCAACCAACTGAATTTCTAGGCCTGGTTGTCCTACTTCGAAACTTCGAGTGGACTTGTTATTAATATGCCGGAACTGTTTGTTTTCCACTTCCCTCCGCACATTTGGTTTTAACAAGTCCAACCTGGACCGCAACCTCCTGTTATAAAACATCATGGCAGGACTTTGGTTAGTCACTGCATGAGCGGCGTTTCGATACGCCATTAGGAAATTGTCCACCTTGTGCTGTAGCGGAATCTGGTCATCGTTCATGGCCTTTATTGCCTTTTTGAATGTTTGGACAAATCTATCGGCCAACCCGTTTGTTGCCGGATGATATGGGGCAGAGGTATAATGTTTCACCCCATTCTTCTTTAAGAATTTTTGGAATTCTTCCGACACGAACTGTGGTCCGTTGTCCGAACAGATCTGTTCTGGCAATCCGTTCCTTGCGAATATTGTTCTTAACACCGCAATTGTCTTTTCTGAAGTAGTGGTATTCATCTTGATCACTTCTGGCCATTTGGAATGTGCGTCCACCGCAATTAGGAACATGGAGTCCATGAATGGACCAGCAAAGCCAATATGTATGCATTGCCATGGGGCTGAAGGCCATTCCCATGGGTGTAGTGGTGCAATCGGAGGTGCATTTTCCACTTTTTGGCACCCAGCGCAGCTTTTCGTCAACTCCTCTATCTGTTGGTCAATACCCAGCCACCATACATAAGCCCTAGCAAAACTTTTCATCTTAACTCCCCCCAGATGACCTTCATGCAGTTCTTTTAGAACTCTTTTCCCTTAACTTGGGAGGAATAATCACTCTTGTCCCGTACATCAAAGTACCATGGCAGACGGACAGCTGGTCTCGCCTTGCTGAGAATGCCGGTAACAGAGGATCACCACGTGTTGGCCATCCTTTCACTGTCACCTCGTAGATTCTGGACAGTGTTGGGTCATTCCTGGTTTCTCTTTCAATACTTGCATTGGTGACTGGTAAACACTCGATGATGGTCGAATGAAATAACTCAACAGGGTCAACTTTCGTCGTTTCTCCTTCTTCAGGTAGTGGCAGGCGCGACAGCCCATCAGCATTGCCATGCTGCTTCGTACCTTTGAATTCTATTTGATATTGATGTGCCCCTAGGAAAAGGGACCATCTCTGGAGACGCTGTGCTGTCATCACTGAAACACCCTTCTTAGGGTTAAAAATGGATACCAACGGCTGATGGTCTGTCAGAAGTGTGAATTTTTGGCCCTGCAGGTAATGATTAAACTTCTTCACTCCCCATACAAGGCTGAGAGCCTCCCTATCGATCTGCGCATAGTTGCGCTCAGCGGAGGTCAATGATCTGGATGCAAACGCGACTGGCCTTTCCGTGCCATTTGGCAACTTGTGTGAGAGTACTGCCCCAATACCATATGGAGAAGCATCACAAGCCAACCGAATAGGCAGTGTCGGGTTGAAGTGAGCCAACACTTCCTCTGAGGTGATCAATTCTTTGCTTTTGCGAAATGCCTTCTTACAGTTTTCGCTCCATTCCCATGGTACCCCCTTCTGTAAAAGAGTGTTTAGTGGGTGCAGTACCGTGGATAGATTTGGTAGAAATTTATGGTAATAGTTAATCAATCCTAGAAACGACCTCAACTGAGAGACATTATCCGGAGCGGGAGCCTTTACAACTGCCTCTATCTTGTCAGGAGACTTATGAAGCCCCTCCCGGTCAATGACATGACCACAGTACGAGATCCGCTTCTGGAAGAACTCACATTTCTGCCGATTAACTCTAAGTCCATACTCTTTCAGTCTGTTGAGCACCAGCTCCAAGTTTGCGAGGTGTTCTTCATCACCATCACCTGTAATCAGAATATCGTCCAGGTAACATTGTGTGCCTGGAATTCCCTGTAATACCTGTTCCATGGCCCTCTGCCAAATTGCTGGAGCCGATGCCACTCCAAAAACCAGCCTATTGTACCGGTACAAACCTCGATGCGTGTTGATCGTGAGGTATTGGCGTGACTCTTCTTCAACCTCCATCTGCAAGTACGCCTGCGCCAGGTCTATCTTGGTGAAGTGTTTCCCGCCAGACAACGAAGCAATAATATCCTCAATCTGCGGAAGCGGATACTGCACTGTGTGAAGCACCGGATTAACGGTGATTTTGAAATCTCCACAGATGCGAACATTCCCTGGTTCTCCTGGCTTGTTGCTCGAAGGACGTTTCATAACGGGAACAATGGGCATAGCCCACTCACTCCAATCTACCTTAGACAGTACACCTGAACGTTCTAGCGCTTCCAGTTCCGCTTCTACAGTAGGTCGTATTGCATAGGGTACCGGTCTGGCTTTAAAAAATTTTGGTTGTGCATGTTCATCAATCTTGATGTTTGCCGTAATTCCTCTGTGTTCCCAGTCCCTGCTGGAACACCTCTTTAGCATCATCCAATATTCTGGACAATCGTTTAGGTTTGACATCTGTTTCCCCGGAATCTACCGTTAGTGCCTTCAAGGAGTGCCAGTCCATATTCATTTTCCTAATCCACTCCCGTCCCAGTAGTGGTGGACCTCCTTCAGGTAGCACATATAAGTCCATTACTTGGCTTTCTTTGCCCTTGTGGACCACTTTTACCTCTATCTTTCCGATGGGGTACACTCTTTGTCCCGTGTATGTTTTCAATATAATCTCCGTATCCCGTAGGGGAATATGTTGGAATAACCTTTTGTAATATTTCTTATTCATGACCGTCAATGCCGATTCCAGTGTCCAATTCCATCTTTACTTGGACTCCTGCTATCTGAAGGGTGAGCCAAATTGTCTGGAGATCTGCATCCTTACCAACGTTGTGTACTCTTAAGCTACCCAGTTCATTACTGCTAGCGTCTGAATCTGACTTCTGTTCGGTCGAACTGTTCTTTGTCACCTTGTGTACCTTTATGTATTTTCCTTGCGGTGACTTTTTGTTGCTGGTCTTCTTTCCTGACCGGCATACTTTAGCTATGTGGCCAAGCCTGCCACACGTTCTGCATTCTTGGTTTTTAAACCAACACTGGTTCTGATCGTACGTTGTCTTTCCGCAACGATAACATTTTACAGTACCCAAACCCAATTTATTTGTACTGAGTTCCGGTGACCGTAGCTGCATTACTGCCGTGCCTCTCGCTGCGGCTTCGTGTGCTGCTGCCATAGTGACCGCTTTCTCAAGCGTCAGCTCATTCTCCTCGAGCAATCGCTTTTGTGTATCTTCTTTTAATAAACCACACACAAATTTATCTCGTAGCGCCTCTGTCAATCTCGTTCCGAATTGACAGTACTTTGCTAGCTTACGCAATTCCATTAAATATTCAGCATTGCTTTCATCCTTCAGCTGCCTTCTGCTGTAAAATTTAAATCGTTCCGCTAGCATCAGCGGCGTGGGGTTTAGGTGATTTTTCAGGACAGTAACAATCTCCTCGAACGTCTTATCCGCCGGTTCATCTGGTGATAAAAGGTGTTTCAATTGCCCGTATGTCTTCGCACCCATTAAGTTTAATAATGTTAGTGCTTTCTCTTCATCTGGGATTTTATTTGCTTTACAATAATTTTGTATGCGTTCTACATACATAGCCCAATCTTCGATGTCGCTATCAAAGGTATTAATGTTCCCATGTTTAGGCATCGTTGCAATTTAATTTCTTTTTATTTTTATCCAAGATGGCGTCTTCCGCGCTCTTGTCTTCGTCCTCCGCCTACAATATGGCGGTTTTCCCACGCTTGGCGGTCTTCACCCTTCCCCCGACGCTGTCTCCACTTCACCGCGGCTCTCGCGCCTTCAGTTGCCCCCAGACGCTGCGCCTTTTTAGCCCAAATGCGGCCCGGCCCTTATCACCAGCCGCGATCGATGTCCCCGCGCTGCGCCTTTCGGCCCGAATGCGGCCCGGCCCTTATCTCCGGTCGCGATCGATATCGCCGCCCTTATTCCTCCATCTTCCCTCCCCGTCTGTACAGCCAACGCGGCCGATTTTCTGGTCGCGTCGCTGCCCGGCTTACCCACTACCGAGGTAGAAAGAAGATAGCTGACAGCCGCTGATGGAGGCTTTGAGTTCAGGATGTCTTCTGCACTCTGGTTTCTCGATGTCTGCCGCGCGACGTGTCTTCCAGCAGGGTGATGAGGGTGGAAGCCTCTCTTCGACGTCCGTTCTGTGGACGAAGCCGCCGTGGATATAACTGCCGCAGGGTAAGAATCCCATCCTCGTCGCCACTGTAAAGTCTGTGTTCTCATTGTAATTAATAACACACAGACTACAAGATTAAAGTTCAACAGGTCTTTACTGGTTGGAGGTCAGGACTATATGAAATACAATCTTACTACACAGTGCTTATATACCGGTGGTCACCACCGGTATTACGTATACAGCAGCCAGAGAAAGTAGTACATCTCAAGGTGGAACAGGCTTAAGTTCTCTTAAGGTGGAACAGGTTACATACACCACATATACATTACAGACTACATCAAATGCACAACCCTCATCGACCCTCCATGTTACCTCCAAGTTAGTCAGACACGACCTTCCCATAACAAATCCATTAAATAGAACCCACTAAATTTTAATTTCCAGTAAAAACAAGGAGAAAATTATCCCCTATTTGAGTCGTGTAAAATTATGAAACAAGGGTTTGGATTGCACAATGGGTTATAATAATATTATTTCACTTCTGTGAACTTTATTTGAGTCCAACCCAAACTAATGGAATGAACGTCATTTCTCATTATAGCTTTAACAAAAACAACAATTTGTGTTTAAAAGCACCTTTAACATGGAAAAACAAGCAAGATGCTGCATAGAGGAGTAATCATGGCCGCCAATAGTGAGGCGAAGGGAAGTTGCACAAGAGGCCAGAGTCAGAAGAATGGAGAGTGTGGGGGGGGGAAGGTTACCGAGATAGGGAGGGGCGAAGTCAGAGGTGTTGGGGGAGTGGGAGTTGGTGCAGGCTAGCAGTAGAGCTTTTAATGAGCTGAAGTAGCAGGGCTAAGTGAAATGCGTTTGGGCAAGTTTAGTCCAGATGGTCACCAACATGAAAACCAACAGCAAAAAATTACCCATACTTCAGTGCTAATTGAAACTACATTGACAAGCTAGGCTGAGAGTCCACAGTAGTAAAGAGGGAGTACTACATCGTCAGAGGTGTGACGTTAAACCTGTTCTGACCAACAATTCCACCTCAATCAACTCCACCAAACTTCCCCCATCCCCCCCCCCACCAATATTCTCATCAGTCATCTCATTGCTTATCGTGGAGTCTTACCATACACAAACTAGCTGCCATTTTGGCCTACGTAACAGCAATCTTTAAAGCTTCAAGTTATTTCTGAGACACACAGTAAGGTGCAATACAAATGCAACTCTTTCAGCTCTAGATCCACAATGGAAAAGAAAATCGGGCGAGGTGTAAACGAACTGCCAATTTGCTGTCCCTGCTTTTCGTCCTGCAATAAAAATAAAAATTACCCATGCACTCTTCTGTTAAAATTAGGAAGGAAGATATACTTCTTGCTGCCACACTGTTGTGAAACTAAATATTAATAAGTTGTGTCAACATTCATTTTTTTTAGTGTTTTTTCTGATTTTTCAAGGGTTGCGGTTTCATTTATTGTGTACTGTATATATATTTTTGCAACATGTAAAAGTTTTGAGCAGTTGTAAAAAGTCCAGCTTCATAGCTGCAGTGGCCTTCAAGATGGAGAGCGACAATAACAGGATATCGTACAACAAGCTTTAACTCATGAAGCACCTTTAATGTAGAATATCATCCCAAGGTGCTGCAGAGAGGTGAAAAAAAGACACCGAGCATAAGTCGGGGAGTTAGGAGAGGTGAACAAAGGCACTTCTCTTACAGGGCTTTGTAGTGTATGTAACCTGTACTACCTTAAGAGGATACCTTAAGGTGATGGACTACTTTTTGATGGCTCCTGTACATTGTAGTACCGGTGGTGACCACACCGGTATATAAACCCTGCGGAGCAAAGTGTATCCCAGTTCAGCCCTGACCCTCAATCACTAAAGACCTGTTTAATTACTTCTGTAGTCTGTGTCCTGTTATTCAGCATAACTACATTTGAAAACACAGACTCAACAGGCTTGACCGGGTAGATGCAGGGAGAACGTTTCCCCTGGCTGGGGAGTCTAGAACCAGGGGTCACAGTCTCAGAATAAGGGGTTGGCCATTTGGGACTGAGATGAGAAATTTCTTCACTCAGAGGGTGGTGAATCTTTGAAATTCTCTACCCTAGAGGGCTGTGGAGGCTCAGTCATTGAGTATATTCAAGACAGAGATCGATAGATTTTTGAATATTAAGGGTATCAAGGGATATGGAGATAGTTCAGGAAAGTGGAGATGAGGAAGATAATCAGCCATGATCGTATTGAATGGCAGAGCAGGCTCAAAGGGCCAAATGGCCTACTCCTGCTCCTATTTCTTATGTTCTTATGTTCTTAAATAGGTAGGTTTTGACAAGGTGTTAAAGTGTGGAGAGAGGAGCTGAGGTGGAAGGGTTGTGGGAGAGAGCTCCAGAGTGGAGCTGAGGCTGATCAGCCACCAATACCAGAACAGAAGGTAGAATTATCAAAATGATGGTCTTCAATTATTAGATAATCATTCCTACTTTAATGATTGAGAAACTTGAGGAGAAAATTCTACAGGGAATTACCATTATTGCAGTGATATCTGCCTCAGTTTGATTAACATCCGAGGTGGCTGTGAAGAAGAGATTGGATCTGTAGCTGTGGGGATCTGTCCATGGTGGTGCTAGTTCTAATGCAGTAGTGCATGGAGCGGTGGTTGTATACATTTTAGTGGGACATGACTAATATAAATTAATGAAGGTTTTCCTTAATTAATTAGGAATAATCCCTCAGACAGTTAGGAGGTAAGCTCTGAAAAACTAATGGGGATAAATTTCTTCACTTGTTTCAGTGCAGGAATAATGCAAGAATTATTTTTAGTGAGGAAATTTAGGTGGAAGCCATTTCTGCTGCTTGTGAACCTTTTGAAACAAGTTTCTTCGCCCTGTGTGATCCTTCGCGTGATTCGCCTGCCAAGTTGCTAGTAATCTCGCTTGCATATGTCACTGACAGCTATTGGTGTGGTAGCTCCCAGCTTCCTGGCTTTGTACCGCCATTGCGCTCTGGGAAAGTTAGACTGCAATTTTATAAAGTGTAGCAGCTGCAAGGATCAGCTGATCAAGGCAGAGTGAGGAGTTTGTGAGCTTGAAGAATCTGAAAAAATTACACGGGGTCATCCAGCTTGCAGATGAGATGTTAAATCGAGGCCCCGTCTGCCCTCTCGGGTGGGCGTAAAAGATCCCATGGCACTATTTCAAAGAGGAGCAGGGGAGTTATCCCCAGTATCCTGGCCGATTATTTATCCCTCAACCAACATAACAAAAAGCAGATTCTCAGGGATGATCTGAGGTTGTGAAAGGCGCTATATAAATGCATGTCTTTCTTTATTTTCAGTTATTTCTGCAGCTTGTAAATACTTCTCAACCTTTTAAATTTTTTTCTCTCTACAAATACCTGCACTGAATTCTGACTGCCTCTCTCAAGATCAGCCCACCGGAACATTTTCAGACACCTATCACATAGTTACACCCCTGACATGCCATAACTTGATCCTTTTTTTTATACATATCCTGGCTGATTTGCTGTGTACTTCCAACATGTTCTGTTTTTAGTTCCGGATATTCAGGCATATAGCCCTCCATCCAAACATATTTTGAAATATGGGGCTGATTTTTAGCTTTGGTGGAGATCGGGTAGACGGAGTGTGCTCACAGTTCACCCGATGTCAGAGTTCCGAGCAATTTTCATGGTTGGGCCTCATTACCATTCTGACGGCCAGCTGCCCGTGTGTTTGGAGCGGAGACAGGCAGCTCGCTGGTTGAAGGGACAGGAAATCCGGTGGCTCCTCCAAACTGGCAGAATTTAGCTAAGGGAGGGACGTGGGTGGGGTTGGGGGCAGGGGGGGGTGGGGATAACTTTGATGCATTGGGAACATGTGGCACACTCATGCACGTCTAGCCCCACACATTCCACAAATAATAATGAGTCGTAGCATAATTATTAAATCGATTATTTCAAAAGCATGCTAAATGGATTAATTATCCAGTTAATGTGTGAACTTGCATGAGACTAAAATGTTGATTTAGCCCCTATTGTTATTTTTATGAACTTAATTCTGTTCCATTGAATATGGTTATTTGCATAAATTGGTTTGGTATTAACTACTCACTTTCAAAGAAACTCCAATGCTGTGTAATTGTGCGTGAAGTTTCTATGATTAGCTTTTAACAAGTTCCTAACAAGTATGAAACTTTTTCCCCAATCTTTCCACTAAGGTTTGTTAATCTATTCCTTGAGGGATATAATCATCAGAGACGCATTAAACACAGATGAAGTAACTTGTTAGTACTTCCTCCACAAACTGCACCACATTTCTATGTGGGATAGTAATGCAGCTCTAATATCCTTAGCCGCAGTCTTGGAAGAGCACACTCTACTTGTAAAGGAGTAGCCATATTTCAGAAAAATACACCATCCTTTGAACAGAATTCTGACTTTATTAAAACATGACAAACTGGGTTTAAAAATCTAAAAGCCTCAACGACACAAGCTGTAAACAGAAATACAGGCTTCTGAGATGAGATGAAGTGTTAACACAAAGCTGTAAACGCCATACAAGCTTTTGAAATGGGAATTGGTTGTAAATACTAAAACAATGGCCCTATTGAAGAAGCAAACGGTTGCTTCCAGGGAGTTTGCAGTTTGGGAGAAACACAATACCATTAACCAGTTTAAAGTGTTATAAAGTGGCGCCCCATTTGGGGCACCAGTCTCGCCAGGGCGCTGGAAGTACCGCCCCGGAAGGAGTCGCGAGCGCCTGCCGGAAATTCAGTTTGAGCGCCCCAAACGGAAGCGCGGCGCTACTCGAGGCGTCCCGCATCCGTCTTGGGGTGCTGCAACTGAAGTTCGCAGCGCAACGTGCCACAGCGCCACACGCTGCGCCATGGTGCGCTGCGGTACTGCAGGCCTTCCTCCCCTTCTTAAAGAGGAGGGGCCTGCTGCAGCACGATCTGAGATCGCGAGTGCCGGCAAAAGAGCCCGGCACCGAGGAAAAGTGCCGGGCTCTTGGGACACAGCCGGCACAATGTGTGTGGGGGGCTCAGGAGGCCGGGGACGGCTGCGCAAAGAGGTGTTGGCTGGTGGCCAGCAAAAAAAATGGCCGCCCCGCACCTCGGTGCCTCTACCGCTGCAGGTAGGCCCCCCTGAACCATTCGCAAATTGCGACCGGTGTTACAGCGGGGGGCGCTACCAAATTTCGCGATTGGGGCGGTGGCGAGGCGCTGCACACACCGATGACGTCATTGGTGGTGGGGCAGCGCTACCAGCTAACACCGCCATTAGCGCCCTGCTAAATTCCGCGGGAGGCGCGGCCAGTGGCGCTAAACCCACTAAGTGCCCTCTTTGGGCGCCAGCTTGTGGCGCAGCCCACTGAATTTCTAGGCCTAAGACTTCGAACAGAAACACAGAACATTAAAGAATCATGTGCCTTTGATAAATATGACATCAAATGGAAGACAGGAGACATAATTCTTAATACAACCAATTGAAGTAGCTAAGAAATGCATAGAACACCCTAGTTGAAGCATTTTTAATTTACATGTTGTAAAAGGTACAAACAGAAGACTTTGTAAATATGACATCAATAGGTGCACCAAGCAATCACATGGTTTTTGTGTTGAACTTGGAACAGTTAGGAGACATGACGTCTGCTTATAACCAGCTGAGGTGATTTAAGAATTGAATGGAAGAACTTCGTAAGAATAAAATCAAATAAATACATCTGTTATAACCATTTTTTATGATAAGCTTTGAACACCTACATAGCAGACAGAATTCTGCAAGTTAACAGCTGAATTGACAGTAAGAGTAGAAAAAGAGTCAACAGAGAAATAACTAGAGATAATTAGCTTACATCAGTTGAAAACTTCAAAGGATATACCACTGCAAAAAGGGTATAAAATATGAAACTTTCAGATAGGAAGTCAGAAGTCGCTGAAAGGGGCAAAGCGATTCTCTCACTCTTCAGAGGCAGGCTCTAAGTTTTTAACCCTTTGAGTCTCGGGGATCAAAAAGGTACTTTTATTTGATTTTGGTGGATATCCTGGATTAGAAATAAGTAAGAAATGTAAAAATGTAACTAAGTTAAGATTTGAGAATAAGAATTGTAAGCTATTTGTATTTTGAACTGTTAATGTTGCGACTGAAATCACCAGCTGTTAACTACATGTCGGTTCTTTAATAAATCTATATATTTTTAGAATTGTCTGAGTACTTCTGTATCAAACTCGCAAACTCAATCTCTGTACACTCTTTGGTGAGGAGTTACAGAATTCTGGGGGAGTATTCTGGACCCTCATAATATCCGGAAGGTTACAGTCTAGTTAAACTTATTAAAAGTGCTATCTGGTGGACGGTAACATCTTCAAGTTGTTCCTTTCCTTTAGGGAGAGATAGTCTGGACCTTTAGACCCAATTAAGCGTCTTATAGGATTTGGCTATCTCTAACTTTAGTTGAAGGTGAACGTCTGGGGAATATGCCTGATCCGGGGTATCCCGAAAACAGATAGGACTAGTAATTATCCCTTCATACTGGGTACAGAGATTTACTAGAATGGCACCAGGGATGCAGGACTTCAGTTACATTGAGAGACTAGAGAAGCTGGGGTTGGCCCTCACAACTCCCTGCAGTTTGAAGCCTAAAGTATCAAAATCTGTAGTGTGAGTAAAAATGTTAGTTGATCGCTCTCTCCATACAGTCTCTGTAACCAATGTTGCTACCACAACAGTCACTTGCTGGCTTTCAGGCTGCATACAAGATAACCTTTGCTCCACGACAGCAGCCAGTTGGACTCACTGGTAGACATCTAAATACTGTGCTGCTGCAAACCACTCTGGCCTTCTTTCAAAGTGATTGCAATTGAGCCAAGTAAAGTTTATGCACCATCAACATGCTGTAATATTGTCTGCTCAAATGGGTCTGCATAAAGCTCTCTAAGGGTTGTCTGATTCCATTCTATCATTGGTTGTGCTCAAACCTTCACCATAGGAATCCTGCTCTAAATCACTACCTGTCTATGCTGAATATTGACACTTCAGCCACGTGGTAGCACCCTCTCCTCTTAGTCAGAACATTGTGGATTCAAGCCCTACTCCAGAGACTTGAGCACAAAGTCTAGGCTGACACACCAGTGCAGTACTGAGGGAGTGCTACACTGTCAGAGATGCCGTCTTATGGATGAGATGTTAAACCGAGGCCTCGTCTGCTCTCTTAGGTGGACGTAAAAGGTCCCATGGCACTATTTCAAAGACGAGCAGGGTAGTTCTCCCCAGTGCCCTGACCAACATTTATCCCATAGCCAGTACCACTGAAACAGATTATCTGGTCATTAACACATTGCTGTTTGTGGGAGCTAGCTGTGCGCAATTGGCTGGCACCTTTCCTACATTACAACAGTGACTACACTTCAAAAAGTGCTTCATTGACTGTTAACTGCTTTAGGACATCCTGAGGTCATGAAAGACATTATATAAATTGAAGCTCTTTCTTTCTTATGGTGATCCAACAAAACCAGGTCTCCCCAATTTCTTTGAGGGCTCGGCCAGTCTTCTGCTGAAGTTATGGTGGGAGACTGGTCAAGCACCAGTGGAATTTCGGGATCTATAAATTCATATAAGTTTTGGTTCAACATATTGCTGCAGTGATGCTTTTGTCATTTATATTCAGGGTATCTGTATGCTGCAATCTGATAGTTCGAGTATTCACAATTCCCAGACTACAACCACCTTGTGATGCTTTGACTGACCTTGTTTACCTGTCACTTTCTATCAGCTCTTTTCCCCCTCTCCTACAGCTCCTATCTTCACTATAGTCCTGGTTCCTGTTGATTGAAAGTTGATGCCACTTTGCTTTGGGTGTTATGTTGCTAAAAAGCTTTCTATCTGCCTCATTCAATTTGTTTGTCTATCTAACTTAGGCATGTCACTAGCACTGGGCTCCACCAGCATTAAATAATTAAGCAAATTCAATCTGCTCCACATCATTTACAATAGTATAATTTGAAATACAAATTTTCTGCTCTTGTGACTAACATTAGAGCTCAATTGGGTTAGAAATTCCTCGTTGCATATGGTAATGTATTAAAACAGCATTCTTTTCCTTGGTATTGTAATGGAGTTGCAGATATGCATTATTTTGATCAGTGATATTTCAGAGACCGAGATTTATTTTATATCTATATCTATATCTATATCTAATCACATAACACATGCACACCTGATGAGCCAATCAGGAGACAGCTGCAATATGCTGCTGACCCATTGGTTAGGCATCAGCTACGCCAATAACTAGTACGAAACAGTTCATAAATACAGCTGCAGAGCACATCATCACATGAGCTAATAAAGTAGAAACCCCGGAGAAATGATGTAAATAGCCATTTATGCCGTCTTCCTGGGGTTTCTGCCACACTTCTGGTGAAGGAAAGGTGGTGGAGTGGGAGCAGCTCCGAGGAAATTCAGCCCCACGTGTTAGAATGTATATGGAATCCAAAGCAGAACAGAGCTCCTCTTTATGAAACCTCATTGTAGCACAGTGCTAACACACACCTTCTCAGGGCAACTAGGGATGGGCAATAAATGCCGGCCTTGCCAGCAACACCTACATCCCAGGAACGAATAAAACAAAAGTTGTTAAGGATTCCATCTAAACCTTTGGTTGTTAATTATAATAAATTAATCAGCTATCAAGCTAGTTAACTAACATGCTTCATTAACCGTATGTTTAAATATGGCTTATATCCCAATAACATTAGTGCAAAGTTTTATAAAAAACAGAAGAAAAATAGGTGTGACAAATTTAGGGTCTATCATAACTGTTCTGCCACCGATCTCTCCCGTAAGTAGATTCACTTCCCTTATAATCAGGGGTTTATTTTTGCTACCCAATATCTAGATGTATGATAGCATGACCCAGAGTGTGTAACACTGAGATCCCCTTGATATATGGGCTGGATACTGTAATGCTCGACATCGATCCTCACGCCCACTTCTCTAAACTTCCTCTAAGCCAGAGCCACACCCGCATTTGATGGGGTGGGAATTCTACGGTTGGGCCTTCCGGCCCATTTTCTTCCAGTTAGTGTTATGTTCATAATAAGAATGTCTAGTTATTAATGAACAGCTAGCTTCTAGTTAGACACTTATTCAGTACACGTTCTCTAGGTACAGCATCTGTAGAGATTCAGTCTGTGTGCAGGCTTCCATCTTGACTACTGCCTTCTGGGTAGCCTAGTGCATCATGGGTAGTGTAGTCTTAAACACATTCAACTAAACACACCGCATTATACAGCTCTATGGCTTTATAGCTCCACCTAGTGTACTATTCTAGAATGACATGTTATTGATCATTACATCCCCCTATCAATCAACTTTCAAGAAAAACGATAAAGATGATATCAGTAACACTTTTGTTGGTGCTCTATAAACATAAACATTTTCACAACAGTCAATACATTTTCAATATAGTTTTTCTTTGTACTCAAAGATTAAGTCTATCAGGCTTCTTTACTACACGTGTGGGTCTTCTCAGCATGGGTAAGTCTGATGTGTTTTCATGAGATTGTTCTGGTGGTGAATGACAAGATTCAGTTGCGGCATTGTCATCAATCTGCTCTTGGATAGTTTCTTGTGTTTTCAGGAGGGAACTGCGGTTCCTCCTGAGAATCTGTCCTTCCTCAGTTCTAACAGTGTATGACATTGGTCGTACTTCCTCAAGAACTGTAGCTTTCCTGTTCCATGCATCTGGATCCTCAATCCTGACAACATCATCCCTTGTCAATGGTTTTAGAGTTTTGGATGACTTGTCATAGTATGATTTCTGTTTCAGCTTTAACAGTTGAAGTCTCTGTCTCAGTTCCTTACTTTGCTGTTCTTTTGCACAGCAGGGTAGCGTGGTGCGCAACTTCAGCAGGTAAAGAACCACAGTCTAAAGGTAAGGCTCGGTAGCTCAGCAGGGCGAGATAAGGATCAGACTTGCTTTCTGTCGCTTTCTTCAGTAGCTGCTTGAGAACTTGAACACCTTTCTCTGCCTTACCATTTGACTGAGCATACAAAGGACTGGATGTGATGTGCTGAAAGTCATACTGTGCTGCAAACTGTTGCCACTCCTTACAGTTGAAGCACGGACCATTGTCGCTAACGACAATCCTGGGAATTCCATGTCTGGCGAAGATGGATTTCACATGCATTATGACACTGCTTGCTGATGTGCTTGAGAGCAGCGCCATCTCAGGACAGTTAAAATAGTAGTCAATCACTATTAGATATTCTTTACCATTTAAATGAAAGAGGTCCATACCAACCTTTTGCCCTGGTGCTGTTGGTAAGTCAGCTACTATCATTGGTTCCTTTGTTTGTTTGTTTTGGTGTTTCTGACATGTCTCACATTTGCCTATCATGTTCTCAATGTCCTTATTTATGCCAGGCCAATAAACAGTGTCTCTTGCTCTCCTTTTGCATTTTTCAATTCCGAGGTGTCCCTCATGAATCCTTTTGAGCATGTCTTGACGTAGAGCCTGTGGAATGACTATTCTGTTCTGTTTTAGTAATAGTCCACTTGCGACACTCAATTCTGACCTTATGTGAAAATATTTTGGACAGGAACCTTTTGGCCAACCATGATGAATGTTCTCTATTACTGTTTGTAATACTGTATCATTTACTGTTTCTTCTGCTATTTGCTTTGATTTTGTGTCTGACACGGGCAGCGCAGCAGTGACCATACTCACATGAACATCCACGTCTTCTTCAGTAGAGTTCACATGACTCATTGTGGGTGCTCGGGATAGTGCATCTGCTAACACTATGGCCTAGAAATTCAGTTGCGTGCGCCAGCCGTTAGCGCCTTAGGAGGAGTAGATCTCGAGCGCTAGGTGCTTAGCGACCGGGCGCAGCGCGATCTGCGCCTCCCCCCAACTTCAGTAGACATTTAGCGCCGGCGCAAAGTCTTTGCGCGCGCTCAGCTGCGCGCGCAGATCCTGACGTCATTTCCTCGTGCAACGCCCTTTGGGCGCCCCAAACCGGAACTTCAGTCGCGCCGCCCCATTGTGCGCCTGGCGGCCCTAAGGACTGTGGAGTGGAACGGTGCACAGTCGATGCGGGCCACGGGGAGCGCAAATTAAAGGGCACTTCCCCTGCACTATAAAGGCCAGCCATTTTGCAGCACTCACTCTTTTGAGACGGATTTTTGGAGAGAGACCAAGGTAGAGAGCTTACTGCTTTGGCCCAACACTAGGACAGGTATTTCTGGCTTCAGGCCACAGCTTTGTAATTCTCTTTGCCTTCATTGAGATTTCATTGTTTGCCAGCATATTATGGGGGCTGTCAACGCTGGCTTTCAGCATTACGTCCAAAGGGCTCACAGACGCCGTAAGAGAGTGGCAGCCCTGGCTAGACGCAGAGGGGGCAACAGGCGTCGGCAAGGGAGGCCTTACCCACGCAGGCTATACCGCCAGCAGTTCTCCTATGTCAACATGTCTGATGAGCAGTGTGTTAGGAGGCTGCGATTCAGAAGGGAGGTGGTCACAGAGATCTGCCAGCTGCTTCACAGAGATCTCCGGCCACAGCTGAGGTGCAGGACGTCTCTGTCGGTGGCAGTGAAGGTGACGGTGGCTCTCAACTTCTATGCCACCGGCTCTTTCCAATCTGCTGCTGGGGACATTGCTAACATCTCCCAGTTCGCCGTGCATTGCTGCATCCGCCAGGTGACCAATGCCCTTTTCAGAAGGAGACGTCAATTCATCTCCTTCCCCATGACCCTGGAGAAGCAGCAGCAGCGTGCAATGGGATTTGCAAGAATAGCGGACTTCCCCATAGTGCAGGGCGCCATTGACTGCACGCATGTGGCTTTGCGGGCACCGCTGGAGAATGCCGAGGATTACCGCAACCGGAAGGGCTACCATTCCCTCAACGTACAGCTGGTGTGTGACCACAGGCAGCGCATCCTAGATGTCAATGCCTGTTTTCCAGGCAGCAGCCACGATGCCTTTATCCTGCGACAGATAACTGTGGCTGACATGTCCCAGGCACAGCCTCACCCAAGAGGATGGCTTCTCAGGGACAAAGGCTATCCTTTGTGTACCTGGCTCATGACCCCGCTCCGCGCGCCCAGGACCCCTGCTGAAGAGGCATACAACGAGAGCCATCAAGCGACCAGGAACATCATCGAACAAACAATTGGCGTCCTGAAGCAACGGTTCCACTGCCTGGATCGTTCCGGCGGAGCCCTGCAGTATTCGTCGGAGCGAGTCTCCCATTTCGTCGTCGTTTGCTGCATGCTGCACAACCTGGCTATCCGCAGGACTCGGGCACTGCCACCTCAGGTTGGAGCACCACCTCAGGAGGAGGAGCAGGAGGAGGAGGAGGACCAGCACAGGAGGGACGTGCAAGGGCCACCCGTCGGCGGCTTATTGAACGTAGGTTCTAGGCCCCCTGTCAGGGAATGGCTTGTGCCAATGAAAGAACATGAATGCAGCCGCTCCACAAGCCCTCAGCCGGTTAAGGCAACCAAAACTTCAACGTTCAAACATGGACAATATGAATAAAGAAAATTGTTTATTGCACAAACTCAGAGCCCTTCCCACATGAAAAACAAAAACAGAAGAAACCCCCAAAAAACATTCAGACACATTACTCGCTCCCACAACCTGGAGAGGATTAACAAAAGTGTGAAACAAAAATGGCCGTCATCCTCGGCCTTCGTAAAAAACAAACATCACAGCCTCGGCCTTCAAACAACTAACATCAAATTCTCGGCCTCCAAAAAAAACGCAACTGGGCACACATTCTACTCTTTGGCCCGCGAGGGCGATGCCTTGGGCATCTTTGTGTGGCCCCTGCCCGCCCTGCTGCTCCTCCTCAAAGGGAGTCCAGTGGCTGCAGCAAGGCTGGGGGAAGGCTCCTGAGGGGCACATGGCGTGACGGCAGATGCCCTTGGGGGTCGGCCTAGACGAGCTCTGGCCCTCGAGGGGCCGGCTGGTGACTGCTGTGGCTGGGCAGCATCAGTCTGTCCAGCAGCTCGTGGCAGCTCCACTGGGGGAGTGGCAGTGGCGGCAGCAGGAATGGGGGCAAGCTGGCTGATGGCAGGCGCTCGCTGGTCGCCTGAGACACTGGCACTCGCCCGGGCCAGCACTGCAGCATGCGCAGCAATCTGCTGAAGGACAGACCGCTGTGCTGCTGCAGCGCGGCGGGTGCCCTGGCGATGCCTGGCTGACGGAGCGAGTGTGGCAGCAGTTAGTGCCCGTGTTGCCCTGGTCTGTGACCGCATCAGACCAGCCAGTGACTGGACGGCACCACTGATCATTTGGCTACTAGCGGCCTGAGCTGCCCCGACTTCCTCCAGACTCCTGGCCTGAGCTGCCCCGAATTACTGCAGACTTCTGGCCTGTGATGCCCCGAATTCCTTGGCACTCTTCGCCAATGACTCTATGGTGTCAGGCATCCGTGCCACTACCCCCATGAGCTCCGTGTGCCTGCGCTCTGAGTCGACCGCCATTTCCTCGAGGAGGCGCACCTCCTCTGCGCTGACCGTCGCCGGACTGGAGGCCGCATTCACCCTCTGGGGAGGAGGCCGCCGAGCTTCCCCACCCCTCCTGCGTTGCTGCAGGCCGCTGGGCCCAAGACCTGCACTCCCCACTGACCCTTCCCCCAGGCTCCCCTCCAGGGAAGACGTGTCCCCTACATCGCCATGGGTTGGCGCAGCTGAGGGTGCCACTGATGGCCCGCCTTCCTCTTCCTCCTCCTCTTCCTCCTCCTCCTCCTCCGACGAGGGGCTGACACTGGCAGCTTCGGGGACATCCTCCTCACCTGGCGCCTCACCATCTGAAAGCAGGAAGGCAAAAGAGTAGCTTTTGAGTGAGGACAGGGCGTCTGCGAGGGAAGCATGAGTGGTGCCATTCACCGCATTGGTCGGACAGTGGCAAAGGATGTTGATCTGATCCGCAAGTGGAACGAGAGAGGTCCAAAAGGTCATGTCCTTACCATTGGTGCCCAGAACAGGGTCGGCATCTCCAGTGGCAACGGGGCCAATGACACGGACTCCCATGATGCGCTCCACGCGCTGGTCTAGATCGGTCAGCTCCTGGTGCCGAGGACCGCCTCCCCTGCTGGCAAGCTGGCTACGCTTATTGTTAGCCAGCTTGGCCTGCAAGAGAAAGGATGGCCTCTAAGTACGGTGTGTAGCCCTGATCTTGCCTGCACAGCCTCCCACAGTGGAATAGCTTGCACAGTGTGTAAAGTGCAGAATGTGCAATTGATGGTCATGCCAGTCCCATAGCTGCGGGATGAGGGCTGGCCATTAGGGCTTTCAGGTCCCTTTGCCCATAATGTGAGGTGCACATGCAAGGATGAGGAGGACACTGGAAAGGGTACTCACCCTGACAATCCTAGTGAGGTCATTAAACTTCTTCCTGCATTGTACAGGAGTCCTGCCAACCACACTGTTGGATGTCACCCTGTTGGAGACATCCCTCCAGGCTTTGCGGAAGATGCTGGTCACCGGTTTCTTGCCAGTGTCTGGAAACAAAATATGGTGTCTTCGCTCCACAGCGCGAACCAGCAGCCTAAGGTCAGCTTCAGTAAAGCGCTGCGCTCTTTCCCGGGCCTTCTGCATCGTCCTGGTCGCTAAATAGGTGCAGCAGCAGTGCTCGGGCCTAGCTGGAGGGCTGCAGTGTCCAGGGTGTGGCAGCCAAACAGCTCGACCCTTCCCCCTTTAAGAGATGGCCGGCGCCAGCGTGTCTGCCGTCAATCAACAAATGACCGCACCTGCACTGCGCCTGGCCTCGGCGGTATCGCTCAGCACCGCCGGCTTTGCGCCTAAAGATAGTCGTGCATCGCCAGTTTTAGCGCTGCAGCAACCTCTTAGGGCGATGCAACTGAATATCGGCGAAGTGGCCTCGACTTTGCGCCGGGCGCAAACTTCAGCGGCCACCCGACTTTACCGCCCCAAAAGTGGCGATACTGAATTTCTAGCCCTATGTATTTGCCTGGTGTGTAGATCAGTTCAAAGTCATATCTTTGCAGCTTCATCATGAGTCGTTGAATCCTTGGAGACATCTCATTCAGGTTCTTTTTTATGATGGCAACCAGTGAGCTGTGGTCTGTCTCAACTGTGAAGGTGGGAAGTCCATATATGTAGCCATAGAACTTTTCTAATCCAACTACCAAGCCTAGACATTCCTTTTCAATCTGGGCGTATCGACACTCCGTATCAGTCATAGACCTGGAGGCATAGGCAACAGGCTTCCAATCTTCACCCTCTGCTTGTAGCAAGACTGCGCCTAGGCCATCTTTTGATGCATCCGTTGACACTTTGATTCTCTTTGTTGGGTCAAAGAAAGTGAGTACAGGTGTGGTTGTCAGCACTGTTTTGAGGTTCATCCACTCTTGTTCATGTTTTTCTGTCCATGCGAACTCATTTGTTTTATGTAGCAGGTCTCGCAGACAGGTTGTCTTGGCTGACAAGTTAGGAATGAACTTTCCAATGAATTTTATCATCCCTATGATGCGGAGCACTCCTTTTTTATCAGTGGGTCGGGGCATGTTGAGTATGGCATTTACTTTTTCCACATCTGGCTCTATTCCTTTACCAGATAGATTATCTCCTAGGAAAGTGACTTCCTGGATGCCAAACTGACACTTGGCTTTGTTGAGCTTCAGTCTATTCCAGTGTATGCTCTGTAGCACTTTAGTCAGTCTCTCATTGTGTTCTTTCAGTGTGGAGCCCCAGATGATGATGTCATCAACATAGACCCGAACTCCTTCCAGACCTTCAATTATGTGTTCCATCGCTCTATGAAAGATTTCAGATGCAGATATTATCCCGAAAGGCATTCTGAGGAAACAATACTTGCCAAATGGTGTGTTGAAGGTACAGTATTTGGTGCTCTCTTCATCCAGTTTTAGTTGCCAAAATCCTTGTGAGGCATCGAGCTTTGTAAAGTATCTGGCACCTGACATTTCACTGGTGATTTCTTCTTGCTTGAGAATCTGGTAGTGTTCACGTTTTATGTTTGCATTTAAGTCCTTTGGATCCATGCATATTCTTAGATCATTGTTCTTTTTCTTTACACATACCATGGAGTTAACCCAGTCTGTTGGCTCTTCGACTTTCCTGATGACTCCTAGTGTGGTCATTCTGTCCAGTTCTTTCTTGAGCCAGTCACGCAGGGGTGCTGGAACTCTTCGTGGAGCATGTACCACTGGCTGAGCATCCTCCTTTAGCTGGATCTTGTAAGTGAATGGTAGAACTCCAAATCCTTTGAACACATCCTGGAAATTACTCATTACAGAATCCATTGAGTCATCTGGTCTGCTTATGGCACAGTTTATACGGTAGACTCTCTTGACCAGTTCTAAGTCTTCACAAGCTTTGTCACCTAGTAGTGAATCAAGTCCTTCAGCCACAACAGAAAACATGAGATGATGCACTTTGTCTTTGACTGTCACTTTAAGTCTGCATACACCCAAGCTATCTATTTTCTGTCCATTATAGCTCTTCAGTAGTACTGACTTTTTCTGTATTTTGGGCTTTTCTTTCATATTGTTAATGTCACTCATACTGATTAAGTTTGCTTTTGCCCCAGTGTCTAGTTTCAATGTAACTAATGCTCCATTTACCTGCAGTGGGATCATCCATTTGTCCTCTTTTACTGCATTGACATTATGTTCAGCATTGTTTATTCCTGAGGGCTGCACATTTTCTGTATCCTTTTCTATATTGTCACATGACACCATTCCTACAAAAAATGTCTCACTTAAATCAGTGTCCTCAATCACATTAACTTGGACTTGTTGCCCTTTCTTTGTTTTTACTTTTGAAAAGCATTGTTTGGCAAAGTGATTCTTTCCATGACATTTTGTGCACATTTTTCCAAACGCTGGGCATTGTTTTAACTGGTGTTTGTAACCATAGCGTTTACAATTAAAAATTCCTTCCTCCAATTGCTTTTCATTTCTGTTCTGCCCACGTTGCTTCCCCTTGTAGAACACAGCAGCACTTACTACAATTGCATCATTATTGATTTCACTGAAAGTCTTCGCGTGCTGTCGAGCTAGCTCACTGGCTTGGCATATATTCACAGCATTTTCCAATGTTAGTTCGGTTTCTCTCAACAGACGTTCCCTGACTTTTTTATCATGAATACCAAACACAATCTGGTCATGAATCATGGATGCTTTCAGCTCAGAGAAATTACATGTCTGTGCTTTCAGTTTCAGATCGGTCACAAAGCTATCAAAAGTCTCATTTTGCCACTGTGTCCGTGAACGGAACATGTATCTTTCATAGGTCTCATTCTTTTTGGGAGAACAATGTGTATCAAACTTCTTTAGCACATCGTCTAAATTTTCTCTGTTCTCCTCTGGATTAAATACAAATGTATTAAATACCTCTATCGCCTGTGGGCCTGCAACCGTGAGCAGCAACGCTATTTTTCTTGCGTCTGGCTTTGTACCGAATCCGATGGCAGCAATGTAGAGTTTGAATTGTTGTTTGAAAGTCTGCCAATTGTAGTCGACATTTCCCATGAGATTCAAAAACTCCAGTGGCCTCAAATTCTCCATGTCGCTTTTCACAATTTTCAGCAGATCTTCACCAATCCTGGCACCATGTTATGTTCATTAATAACTAGACATTCTTATTATGAACAGCTAGCTTCTAGCTAGACATTTATTCAGTACACATTCTCTAGGTACAGCATCTGTAGAGATTCAGCCTGTGTGCTTCTGTGTGCAGGCTTCCATCTTGACTACTGCCTTCTGGGTAGCCTAGTGCATCGTGAGTGGTGTAGTCTTAAACACATTCAACTAAACACACAGCATTATACAGCTCTACGGCTCTATAGCTCCACCTAGTGTACTATTCTAGAATGACATGTTATTGATCATTACAGTTAGTGCTCTGAGTAAAATCTATGCCATGTTTTAAGTAGCTGCGAAAATTAAAAATATGTAGGTATGATCAGTAAGTTCGCAGATGACACAAAAATTGGTGGAGTAAATAGCGAGGAGGGAAGCCTTAGGTTACAGGACGATATAGACGGGTTGGTCAGATGGGCAGAACAGTGGCAAATGGAATTTAACCCTGAAAAGTGTGAGGTGATGCATTTTGGGAGGACTAACAAGGCAAGGGAATACACAATGAATGGTAGGACCCTAGGAAGGTCAGACGATCAGAGGGACCTTGGTGTGCATGGACATAGATCCCTGAAGGCAGCAGGACAGGTAGATAAGGTGATTAAAAAGGCATATGGGATACTTGCCTTCATTAGCCAAGGCATAGAATATAAGAGCAGGGAGGTTATGATGAAGCTGTACAAAATGCTAGTTGGGCCACAGCTGGAATACTGTGTGCAGTTCTGGTCACCACACTCTAGGAAGGATATGATTGCATTTGAGAGGGTGCAGAGGCAATTCACCAGGATGTTACCTGGGCTGGAGTGCTTCAGCTATGAAGAGAGACTGGACAGGCTGGGGTTGTTTTCCTTAGAGCAGAGAAGGCTGAGGGGGGACCTGATTGAAGTGTACAAAATTATGACGGGCATAGATAGGGTAGATAGAAAGGAACATTTCCCCTTAGTAGAGGGGTCAATAACCAGGGGGAATAGTTTCAAGGTAAGGGGCAGGAGGTTGAGAGGGGATTTGAGGAAAAACTTTTTCACCTAGAGGGTGGTTGGAATCAGGAACTCACTGCCTGAAAGGGTGGTAGAGGCAGGAACCCTCACAACATTCAAGAAGCATTTAGATGAGCACTTGAAATGCCATAGCATACAAGGCTATGGACCAAGTGCTGGAAAATGGGATTAGAATAGACAGGGCTTGATGGCCGGTGTGGACACGATGGGCCGAAGGGCCTCTTTCTGTGCTGTATAACTCTATGACTCTATGGATATTTAATGTTCAAAGAAGAAGCAGATTGCAGTTGCTAATACAATTCTCTGTTAACTGTACGGCAATATTTTACTTTAACCAGCTTTCTCTTTATTCTCTGAGTAATAGACATGAGGGATTTCAAAAAATAGAGTTTATTCTACTCAATATGGATGCATTTAATTAAGTGATAATGCAGTTTTTTGGATCACCTTGGTTTCTAGTTTAGCTAAATGCCATATCTGTCAAAGAGATTGATTTGTAAAAGTTGAAAAGTAAAGTAACCGATTAAACTATACACAGAGGGGGAGAAATTCATTATAGCCCAGCAATGGGCAGTAACTTTTGAAATGTTTGAGAATTAGTGGCAGGTGCTAATGCTTCAGACTGCATGCAAAATTCAGTCTCATTGCACAAAGAAAGGATTGGAGCACTAAATCAAGCGCTAATGGCTTAGTTCAGTGGCATTAAACTCGAAGCGCTGACCAATATCAGGTGCAGTCGAATCACAAGTCATCATTGCAACAGGCTCTTTCCAGTTCTTAAAGGGGAGGTTCATTGATGCTGCACAATCTCATTCTCATCATTGCTGGCCGTGCAGCCGTCTCAGCCAGCAGCAGCTCATGGTGAAGGAGCCGGACGACTCAAACAGCCGTAATGATGGCAGATCCACGCCACAGGGAGAGAGCCCGCAGATTCTGTGGCCATGCATTGAAGGCGTTGGTGTTCGCTGTGGAAAGATGAAGGGCGGTGCTCTACCCGCAAGTGGCAGGAGGCCCTCGCCGCAAGTCTTCTGCACCATGTGGAAGGAGGTAGCCCAGCACATCTTGGGCAGCACTGTGGTCCCCAGGACCCATACACATTGCAGGAAGACATTTAACAACCTCACTCAGGTGGTCAGGGTGAGTCAATGCTTCAACAAATGCTACATACCAACATCTGAACCACATTCTGCACACACTGCCCAAAGCACCAAACCCCCAGCACTCACCCACCAATAATCTCTACCTACCAACACTCACACCCACATCTCACACCTTGCACACAATCCCAGCTATTCAACTATAGCAGGCACATCACCCAAACACATTGCTCCACACTCACTCTCAAACTTTCCATTCTCTTGCAGGCCAAGGTGGCGCAGAACAGGAGGGAGCAGGGGCGCACAGGCGTGGGACAAACTGACACCCAACCACTGTCTGAGCTAGAGACACGAGGGCTTCAGATTATTGGGCAGCAGGTGGTGAGCGCCGTGGCCACCGGCGACGTTGACCTCCTTGGGGACAACAACAGTATGTTCATCCCTACTCCTTCTCGCATCCCACTTCCCCCTCACCCCACAAGCCTTAGGCACTTTCCAGCTAATCATGCTGTATGCATCCATTTCTCCCTTCCTGCCCCCTCCCCTCACCTTAACCCGACTCTTCTGCCTTAATGCTTTCAGATAATGAGCGGGGACCTGAGCAGCCTTTCCCTGAGGGCACCATAGAGAGCGAGGCGGGAGAAGAGGAGGAGGAAGAAGACACCACATCACTGCATGTCTCACCCGCAGGCACCAGCTCAGATACTGGGACTACACGTTCTTTAGAGGCTAGTGTAATAGCGGGATCTGCACAGGGTGTGGCACCGGGAATGAGTGGGCTGCAGCAAGTCCAGGGGGAACGTGTAGCTCAGGGTCAGCTCCCCGGAGGGTGAGTTTGCACGCGAGTTATGCTGCACAGGGCTCAGATGAAGACCTCGATGGGGAGACCTTTAGAAGAAGGGTGATGTGCATACACACGGAGATGATAGGTGCAATGGCAAGGGTGCTCGAGAGCCTGTCATCAATGGTAAGGAGCACGGAGGAGTCTGCCTCTAACATTGCACAGAGCTCTGCGCACACCGTGGAGACCATCATTTCTAGTCTGCCAAGGATGGTAGTCTCCCAGAGTGACCATGGCGACCCAGACCTGATGCTGCATGTGATGGGTGATCTGGCAGCTTCCATTGCAGCACAGGTGGAAGCAACACAACATTTTGGGCTGTAATGCAGTCTATGCTTGGTAGCATTCAATCTCTGACTGCCCACCTGCAGTCTCAGCTTGCTGCCCACAAGCTCTGACTGCTGCCATCTGTAAGATTCGAAAATTTTCCTTATATAATCACACGAGATAACAGGATTAATAATACAGCTTTATTGACCAAAAGAAGCTTGTACAGATAAAACCTTTGTTAAAAGGGCATACAAAATGGCCGCCGGACCTCGTGATCAGTTTCTTGGACCATTTGATTTCTGTTACTGCAAGCCAGACAGGCTTGTGGATTGAGAACAGTAAGCCCGTGAAAGCCAGTATCGGGAAACCGAAACTCAGGGAAATGGGCATACATATTCAATTGGATTCTAAGTACAAGACAGTTTCAGGCAACAGGATGGGGCCCATCAAGGTATGGGCGGACAATGAATGAACACTTAAACGGTTCTTCCTTTGTACATTAAATGGGTTTAACAGCCATCAAGGGAAATCTCCAGACCGATCAATATGCGAACCGAGTTACGGTGACAAAGTAAAAGACATTATCGGCCAGGAAGGCCAGTTAAGCTATCACCGGCTCCCGTTACAAGACAAAGCGCCCCTGCAGAGATTTCTGCCCGCCAAAAATATTACAAAGACTGGATTATGATCTGGCGGGAGATAAGACTGGCCCAAAAGGGTATAGCTATGGATTTTGAAAAGTCCATCGGCGCCTCTTCTACCTCGGTAGCTTCGGAATTCGATCAGGACGTTTCTTCTTTTAAAGACGCTTCGGACGGACATTTCGGAAAAGGACAACGTGGTCGGTGTTCAGCCAGACAAGGCTCGGCCACGACGGGAAGACGACGAGGGTGGCCCGGGTACCGTTGTCGGGAGATCATCGACGACCCAGGCCGAAGAAGAAGACACCCTCAGGAAAACCGACGATCCAGGCCAGAGGAAAAGGACATTCCGGGCCTGAGGTTACTTGGCAACGGGTAGAGCAGGCGGGATGGTGGCCGGGACTTAGAGACGATGTCCGCGAGTTCTGTGCGAGCTGTCTTGTGTGCGCTGCAAACAACCCAGACCCGCAGAAAAGGAAGGTGCCCATGGGACACATCAGGAGGGTAGAGGGACCGTGGCAATCGATTCAGGTCGACTACATAGGGCCCCTGCCCGCCGCCCAGGGCGGTTATAAGTATTGCCTTGTTCTGGTGGATCTGTTCACCAAATGGGTAGAAGCTTTCCCGTGCAGAACAGCTACGGCACTGGGTACTGCCAAGATCTTGATCCGGGAAGTGTTCTCACGGTGGGGACTTCCCCGTTTTGTTGAGTCCGATCAAGGGAGTCAGTTCACCGGTCAAGTGATGCAGAACACCCTCATGCTCTTGGGCATTGAAGGGCAGTGGCACGTAGCGTACAATCCCCAGTCATCCGGGATTGTTGAGCGCATGAACCGGACCCTCAAGGAAAAGCTGAGGAAAGAGACAATGGGTTCGCCCCAGAAATGGGCGGAGGTCCTGCCTTTAGTCCTCATGGGGATCCGAGCCAGCCAGTCCAAAAGTACGGGGTACTCCCCGCACGAATTAATGACTGGGAGGATCATGCGAACACCCACCCATGTACTAGCCCCGGTGCTCACTGAGGGCCAACTCCAAGAGGTGAAACGAGACAAGTTCGTCCAGACCCTTTTGGAGCGCCTGAAACAGATTTATGGGCAGGCGGCTGGGAACATGGGGAGACAGCATCAGGGCAATCGACTGTTGCTGGAACCTCGTAAGCAACAAGAGTGGGAAGTCGGAGACCAGGTCATGGTTAGGAACTATGCCCGGGTGGGGAGTTTTGAACCACTGTACATGGGGCCTTACAGCATTGTAGACAAGGCCAGCCCCATGGTTTATGCAGTGAAGGTGCCCCGACGTACTAAATGGTTTCACATTAACCAGTGCAAACTGTTTAAGGCGGGTGCACAAGGGCCAACAACAGTGGCCAGGTCTGAGGACAAAAATCCCCAGCCTGCGACAGAGTCACAGACCACACAGGCTGGAACAGTGGCCTGCGTGAAGGGAGGAGTCATCCCATTGGAGTGGGAGGTCTCCCCCCTGATTTGGGATTCGGACGGGGAGGAGGCCGAACAGCTCGACCCCGCCCTTGACCCGATCACGGAGGAGGATGAGTCAGAGGACGAAGATTCCGCCCTCGACTCAAGCTCAGGGGAGGTAGGGATTGGGGGAGGAGACTCACTACCTGTAGGGACAGGTGAGGTGGAGTCGGATACCACAAATCCCGGCCCCGGGGGGGCGGAGCCAGAGGGAAGGGAGCTGGAGCCGGCAGCTGTGGTGGAACCACAGGCTGTGACGGTGAAAGTCCCAACCCCCGGTCCGTCAGCCCTGGGAGTCTCACCCAAGGCAGCCCCTCGTAGGTCGACTCGAACGCCCCAGCCCAGAAAGCAATAGTCCAACTCTCCCTATCTTCCCCAACCTCGGTACAGAGCAGCCCGAGAAAGGCACGATTCCCGTTCAGCAGCGACAGGCTGCGGGGGATCAAAGCAAAAGGTCAGTGCAGCCCCGCCACAGGAAGCGGCGCACTGCAGCCCTCACAGGAATTAGGTAGGCCGCCCGAAGGAGGGCGGCGCTGTATATAGGTTTAGGTGAAGATGTTAAGTATAAGTAATTTTAATGTTAGTTTAAGATGGGTAAAGTTTGAGATGACGGGATGTTTAAAGGATAGTTTTCGAAGTCTGCCCAGTATGTGTGGTTGTTTGGAAGCGGGGTCAAGGGACCCGCGCGCCCGTTTAATTAAGCCAGCACCTGTTGGGAGCCTGGCTACATCGTCTTGTCGATTACAGAGACCAGGGATACAATGGAAAGGATTCTCGTAGGGATCGCGGTGATCGGGTGCGGGCTGGCCTACCGAGGCCGCACCAAGGACGTCATCGTGTTCGGGTGTTCCGGGGACACAGCCCCCATCGCGACGGATGGGACGGGGAAGCGAGAGGTTGAGGAAACCGCCACCTACTTCCACCAAGGGAGATGGCCAGGATGGCTGGGGACCAATTCTACGGAATACTCCAGCAATTTCGGTTTCGCCTACCAAGAGACTTCATTATCGTGCCCTCGGGTGAGGATCCTTGCACCCAGAGTCAACGTTACCGTGGGAAAGAAGATCTGTTTGGTGTGTAATGGGAACGTACCACTAAGTCAATGGTGGTGGCTGCGAAAGCTGGGAAAGGACATGAAAAACTTTACTATCGAGTGGGAGCGACTGGGTAACAATACCCATCAGACAATTACGGGGACTCACGGACAATTACGTGTGTGTTGGGACAAATGGTGGGAACCAGATGAAGGAATATATGTCTGTATGTGGGGTTCGAAACGCGTCTGCCCCAAGGGCGTATCCATCTTTTTCCAGAGGCAGTGGCAGGACGAAGGAAAGGGGATGAGATGGGATGTCAGCACTCGGGCGTGCGGAGCCCCATACTCCCCGATTCCGGTAAACGCCACTGAACTCATCACCCGCCCACGCAAGCCCCTGCCCACGATCCCGGTAGCACTAGCCCAGAAGGAAGGGTGCCCCACCACCACAAAGGGACCCGGGAACGGGTTAGTATTGGTACCCACCGGTCAGATGCTGTACCAAGGGGTACACTACGCGGTGGCCTCAGTGATTTTAAACCTCACTGAGGTACGATTGCCGGAGTGGTGTCCCAGGGAGACGGAACAGCTGTACCAGGTACTGTTAACCCGAATGTTCAGACAATTTTACGAGTTTGACTTTGCCGACATCGACAAGGCCAAATTATACACCACACCACAGGAAGTTTTGGATCGGGTAGGGAGGCAAAGAAGGGGTACTGTAAATGACATTTTCACTGCTTTTAACACCGGAACGTTTGTTGTCAACGCTCTAGACAACGTGGAGCTGCAGACACAGATCAATGGTTTAAAAACCCAGTTGAGGAACATACTGACAAGCGAAAATAAGGTAGTGGGTTCTGAGCTACATGAAGACCAAGCCATGACACTACACTTAAAGGAAATAATTGCTGAGCTGGAGAAGCACGCTAGGACAGTAAATGCGCTCATTAAGGAGGATCGGAATGCGTCCGATCAGGCTGCGCAGAACGAGGCTTGTGTGCTATACGGGGCGTGGTTACTGGGTGAGGGCCGCAGTAATCTGGAGGATTTAAAACAAGGTTTGGTCCCGTCCTGGATCAGCAACAAGCACTTGCAAGCGCTCCACCCTTTCGAGAATGCATTAAGTCCATGCCAGCTCAGACTAGCTGCAGAGGCGCACCCAGTCCCAGTGGACTGCGGACGCTCGAATCACACTATCATGGGAATCGTAATAAGGATGCCGGTGTTGGGTCCCGCAGCAAGGCCCGCCCCGGTATACAGGGTGGAGAACATTGGAGTCATTCAGGGGGGTGCGCACATTCGTTACGCAGTGGTCCCGCCTTATGTCATCAGATGGGAGCGTACGATGACAGGCACCGACCTCTCGGGGTGTCGTAGCCGGGGAGCACACATCATCCTGTGCCCCCAGCATTTGAATGCCTTTTTGAAACCACAGTGCGGGTTCAGAGCCGCTAGCGCGAAGCCGATAAATTGCACCATGGAGGCAATGGCAAAGGACCATGTGCCCCCGCAGGTGGCATATATCGGAGGTGGGAGATACTGTGTCACCACTGCAGTGCCTCACTACTGCCATGGACAGCACGAGTGGTGTCCGGTCAGTGACAGCAGTTTCTGTTTCAAACCCAGGGCTGAAGTTCAAGTGGCACAACAACGGATTGTCCCCATTCCTGCACCCTCCACCATTCACCTCACTGTAAAAGAGAATTTCACGGACTTGCAGCGATTCATCGCGCATTTTGGTTATGTCATTCCCCCTCTCCCCGAACACCTCACCAAGATTTTAAAAGCCGTTATAGTTTCACAGAAACATTTCTACACACTGGAGCAGAAGACAATAGAGATAGGAAAAGACATATTGGATATAGTCACCCCACCATGGTGGGACCTGTTCACCAATATAGAGATCCCGGCCTGGATTAGAATAGCATCCCACATCCTAGTAGTGTGTCAGGTTTTAATTGTAATATTTTTATTGTTCTTGCATTGCAAGAGAGGCAAATGCCTCCAGAGGCACGAGAACACAGGAGAATGGAGAGAAAGCTATGTACGAGTGGGGGAAGAGGACACCCCAGTGTAGACAGCTAGCATTAAAAGTTAAAAGGCGTCCCTCCATCTTTAGATTTTCAGCTACTGCATTGTTTAAGTGTGTGAATATTTGTAATGTTATAGCCGTTTGGTGAAGTTTGTTTTTTTGATTAATAAAAGGTGTATGCAGGTGGTGCAAGGAGCAATGGGCCCTTCACATCTGAAAGATTAATGTGTTATAGTTTAAGGTAATACTGCCTATGATTGTCCAATTGTACACAAGGTAATTTTCTGAAATGGGAACTGCATGTGTCATGGGGGTCATAGATAGTTAATTACCGGGAATGTTTGGACGTGAGGAATCGGGAAAATTTGCTCACCAAGGATTATTGATACTGTAAGTAAGCTATCAGTATCACAGGGGGGACTGTAAGATTCGAAAATTTTCATTATATAATCACACGAGATAACAGGATTAATAATACAGCTTTATTGACCAAAAGAAGCTTGTACAGATAAAACCTTTGTTAAAAGGGCATACAAAATGGCCACCGGACCTCGTGATCAGTTTCTTGGACCATTTGATTTCTGTTACTGCAAGCCAGACAGGCTTGTGGATTGAGAACAGTAAGCCCGCGAAAGCCAGTATCGGGAAACCGAAACTCAGGGAAATGGGCATACATATTCAATTGGATTCTAAGTACAAGACAGTTTCAGGCAACAGGATGGGGCCCATCAAGATATGGGCGGACAATGAATGAACACTTAAACGGTTTTTCCTTTGTACATTAAATGGGTTTAACAGCCATCAAGGGAAATCTCCAGACCGATCAATATGCGAACCGAGTTACGGTGACAAAGTAAAAGACATTATCGGCCAGGAAGGCCAGTTAAGCTATCACCAGCTCCCGTTACAAGACAAAGTGCCCCTGCAGAGATTTCTGCCCGCCAAAAATATTACAAAGACTGGACTATGATCTGGCGGGAGATAAGACTGGCCCAAAAGGGTATAACTATGGATTTTGAAAAGTCCATCGGCGCCTCTTCTACCTCGGTAGCTTCGGAATTCGATCAGGACGTTTCTTCTTTTAAAGACGCTTCGGACGGACATTTCGGAAAAGGACAACGTGGTCGGTGTTCAGCCAGACAAGGCTCGGCCACGACGGGAAGACGACGAGGGTGGCCCGGGTACCGTTGTCGGGAGATCATCGACGACCCAGGCCGAAGAAGAAGACAACCTAGGAAAACCGACGATCCAGGCCGGAGGAAAAGGACATTCCGGGCCTAGCACTCCCGTGCCTCAACAGCCCATTCTCAGGGTTTTTCCTCACTGGACTCTCCCATGTGCATCCAGTTATTCAACATCACATCGGTGGCAGAGACTCCTCCATGAATCCAAATCCACAACAGCTTTAACTGATCCATCCTTGACGAGCGCTCATCAAGGCTGTGTCCACTGCCTCATCGCCTGAGAGAGAGAGAAAAACAAGCTGCGCCAGAAGTTTCCAAATCCACGTGACGACGGAAAGCTGTGCCGAAAGGCTGCGAACCCCCTCTTTTGCGAATCTGAAAGTGGTGAGCATAATCCCGAGTTCCTCAAGTCGAAACTTAGTTTAGGTCTAAGGGGAGGGAGAGGGTAAGGGTAACCGTAATGTGTTTCCCCTTTTTCGATGTGCCGTGTGTTTCCCATTTCCATGGAATCAAGTTTATAGATATGTGCATGCTTGTAGTCGCTTTGATTTGTGCTTATGATATGTATTTTGTAATGCTGCAAACTGTTTAATAATAAAAGCATCCATTTCATGCTATTCAACCTGGTCTATTGAGTCTTTCTCTGCACTACAGTTCCCTGCACCTAAGTCCAAGGTCTAGAACCGTAGGGAAGAGTGGGTCGAACCACTCAAGGGTAATTATTGCACGAAGCCTGGTAGGAGACCAGAACGAGCAAGAGAAACCCCCTACACATCGTGGCTGGGTCTACCACCAACGACTGGGGCTTTCATGGTGTCACAGCAGGCCAGCAATCTGCGCTGCAACAGATTGCTAGGGAGGCTGAGGTGCAGCCCTGGGGGAGTGGCAGTGGGTCAGTGGAGCAGGAACCTGCTGTCCCCTCTCAGGATGACAGCATTCCTGCTTCCACCACTGGCACTCCACCATTGCCCTTGTCGCTGCCTGTCATCCAGCCAGCCCAGACTGCTGCTGCCCATGCTGAGGTGGTGCAGTGTACAGCCAGGCCTTCCAGGCCCAGAGCTTGCCGAGAGCGTCCTGCAAGGCCATCTGAAGACTCCCACACAGACACTCAGCAGCCTTCCACCAGCCCTGCTGCAGCCAATGGGCCACCACTTTGTAGGAGCTCTAGAGTAGGCAATGATACAGTAATGAGAGGCACTAAGGGATTGCACAATGGAGAATAGGTAATAATGTTGCTGTAAATATGTGTTCACTGATAAATTTATTACTGCAGTTTAGATTATTTTTTGGTTTCTCTCATTTCAGCTTTGCACTGTGATATGGCCTGCGATAGGGATGGAATGATGGGGATGTGGTGAGCAATGGGGATCTGGGGTTTAATTTATTAGAACCACAGTCTGGACCGCCCTTCTGGAAGGCCGATTGAGTGGCTGCTTCTTCCCTAGCTCCTGTTCACCTTCCTCCTTGTCCTCCTCCACCTCCTCCTCTCCCTCTTCCGCCTCCTGAGGTGGTCCCGCAATCCTTGGCGGCAAGGGCTGGGCTTTCATGATGGCCAAGTTGTGGAGCATGCAGGAGACCACAATGAAATGGGACACCCGCTCAGCCAAGGACTGGAGGGCTCCTCCCGAGCAGTCAAGGCAGTGGAACCATTGCTTGAGCACCCCGATGGTCTGCTCGATGATGTTCCTGGTGACAGCATGGTTCTCATTATATGAGTGCTGGGCAGGAGTGTTGGGGTTGTGGAGAGGAGTCATGAGCCAGGTGGAGAGTGTTAAATCCGTGAATCTTGATGTATGGTGTCCTTCAATAAATAGACAGAGACTGCAGAGGAACAATCAACAGGTGTTTCCTGGATGAGGGTTACTCTAAAACTAACACTACAGATCCCTACTCAGGGTTTATATACAGGTGTGGTCACTGCCGGTACTACAGTATACAGGAGCTGTAAAAAGTAGTTCTCCCCTTAAAGGTACATACACTACAATTCCTCCCCTTTTAGATTAACAGTACCATAACATTCATTTAACAGTTAACACTTTTAACATGCAACATTAACTGAAAATAGTCCATTTACAAATTCAGTCTTTGGGGCGGCTTCCTGATCCTTTCTGGATAGCGCCTTGCCTGAGTGTCATGCTCTTGGTGCGGAGGCGATTCTGCCCCCCTGTCGTCGGTTGGTTCCTCAGCTTCCGATGCTACTGTTTCTGGGGTAGATGCTACCTGTATGTCGGGTTCATCACCAGGTACGCAAGACATGGGGTTGACTCGTTCCTGTGACGCAAGGATCTGGTCGACATGGCATCTCACAATGTTCTCCCCAACATCCACTGTGTACATTAGTGGCCCCTGCCATGTGCATATCGTTCCTGGTTGCCATTTCTCTGTTCGGTAGTCGCGGGCCAAGACTGGTTGCCCTACATTGAAGCTCCTTGTCGGCTTCTCATTGATGTGCTGGAATTGCTTAATCTCAACATTTCTTCGTATATTTGATCTGAGCAAATCCAGACGAGATCTCAACCTTCGGTTAAAGAACATCATGGCCGGGGTCTGGTTGGTAACTGCATGTGTCGCATTTCTGTAGGCTAACAGGAAATTGTCCACCTTATGCTGCAGTGGAATGTCGTCATCGCACATGGCCCTTACTGCCTTTTTAAAGGTTTGTACGAACCTCTCAGCTAATCCATTTGTGGCTGGATGATACGGGGCGGATGTGTAATGCCTTACCCCATTCCTTCTCATAAATTTCCGAAACTCTTCGGACACAAACTGTGGTCCGTTATCAGAGCAAATCTGCTCTGGCAAGCCGTTCCTGGCAAATATGGTCCGTAGGACTGCAATCATTTTCTCTGTGGTGGTGGAGGACATTTTGATCACCTCAGGCCATTTCGAGTGCACATCCACGGCTATTAAGAACATTGAGTCCATGAATGGACCAGCAAAATCAATATGCACCCATTGCCATGGAGAGGAGGGCCACTCCCATGGGTGTAGAGGGGCATGTGGTGGTGCATTTTGGACCTTCTGACATCCTGAGCAGCTCTTTGTCAGGTCCTCGATTTGCTGATCGATCCCCGGCCGCCACACATAAGCCCTAGCAAGGCTTTTCATTTTCACCCCTCCCAGATGGCCTTCGTGAAGCTCATTGAGCACTCTCTCCCTTAACTTGGGTGGAATTACCACTCGGGATCCACACATCAAGGTCCCCTGGCATACTGACAGCTGTTCTCTTCTGGATGAGAATGCTGGCAACAGTGAGTCGCCATGTGTTGGCCATCCCTTCACCGTCAAATCATATACCCGAGACAGTGTCGGGTCATTTCGGGTCTCCTTCTCTATATCCGCGTTAGTTACTGGCAAGCGTTCAATTATAGTCAAATAAAATATTTCGACAGGGTCCACTGCTGGTGCTTCCTCCGCAGTAGGCACTGGCAGGCGTGATAGCCCATCAGCGTTTCTGTGGTGTATGTAACCTGTTCCACCTTAAGAGAACTACCTTAAGAGATGTACTACTTTCTCTTGGCTGCTGTATACTGTAATACCGGTGGTGACCACACCGGTATATAAGTGTTGTGTAGGGATTTGCTGGGCAGTTCAGCCCTGACCTCCGAATAGTAAAGACCTGTTAAAAGTTATTCTTGTTGTCTGTGTCCAGTGATTGATCCTAAGCATAACTGGGACACACAGACTCAACAGTGGCGACGAGTCCGATCTTACCCTGCGGCAGTTTTACATCCAAGGCAGCTTCGTCCTCAGAACGGGCGTCGAGAGGAGGCATCCGCCCTCATCATCCTGCTGAGCACCATCGCACGGGAGGCATCGAGAACCCGGGTTAAAAAGAAAAATTCTGACCACGAAGCCCTCCATCAGCGACAGGCAGTGATCATCTCTTCTACCACGGTGGTGGGTAAGCCAATCAGCGACACGAGCAGAAAGTCGGCCGCGTTGGCTGTGGAGTAGGGGAGGGAAAATGGAGAAATAAGGGCGGAGAACTCGACCATGGCCAGCAAAAAGGGCCGGGCTGCAATCGAGGCCGAGAGGCGCAGCGACTGGGGCAGCTTAAGGCACGAGAGCCGCGGAGAACTCAAACGCAGCCAGTGTAAAGGACCGGGCTGCAAGCGGGGCTGCGAGGCAAAGCAGCGTCGGGGAATTGAGAACCGCTGGGGAGGCGAGAACGGCAGCAGCACGGCAATCGCCATTGCAGCCAGCGGGGGAAGAAGGCAAACGCGGGAATCCGCCATTGTAGTCGGCGGGGGAAGAAGACGAGCGTGGGAAAGACTGCCAAACGCGGGAAGCCGCCATTTTAGTAGGCGGGGGAAGAAGACAAGCGCGGGTAGCCGCCATTTTGAGAAAAAGAAAAATTTAAAAACTTGCAAGGATGCCTAAACATGGGAACATTGATACCTTTGATAGCGATATCGAAGATTGGACCACGTATGTAGAACGCATGGAAGTTTATTGTAAAGCAAATAAGGTACCAGATGATGAGAAAGCACTAACCTTATTAAGCTCAATGGGTGCGAAGACATATGGGCTATTGAAGCACCTTCTATCACCAAATAAACCGGCGGATCAGACTTTCGCGAATATTGTTACTGTCCTGAAAAATCATTTAAACCCCACGCCGCTGATGATAGCGGAACGATTTAAATTTTACAGAAGAACGCAGCTGAAAGACGAAAGCAACGCTGAATTTTTAATTGAACTGTGTAAGCTATCGAAGTACTGTCAGTTTGGAACAGGACTAGCAGATGCGCTGAGAGATAAATTTGTGTGTGGATTGTTAAAAGAAGGAACACAAAAGCGACTGCTTGAAGAGTGATCTTACGCTTGATAAAGCTGTCACTATTGCAGCATCGCAAGAAGCTGCAGCGAGAGGCACGGCGGAAATGCAGCTACGGTCACCGGAACTCAGCACCAATCAAATGGCCTTGGGTACAGTAAAATGTCATCGTTGTGGAAAGACAACGCACGATCAGAACCAGTGCTGGTTCAAAAATCAGGAATGCAGAAAATGTGGCAGGCTTGGTCACATAGCTAAAGTGTGCCGGTCAGGAAAGAAGACCAGCAACAAAAAGTCACCGCAGGAAAAGTACAGAAAGGTACACAAGGTGACAGAGAACAGTTCGAACGAACAGAAGTCAGATTCAGACTCCAGCAGTAATGAACTGGGTAGTCTAAGAGTACACAATGTTGGTAAGGAAGCAGACCTCCAAACAATTTGGGTCACACTTCAGATAGCAGGAGTCCAAGTGAAGATGGAATTGGACACTGGATCGGCATTGACGGTCATGAATAAGCAAGATTACAAAAGGTTATTCCCACATATTCCCCTATGGGATACGGAGATTGTATTGAAAACATACACGGGGCAAAGAGTATACCCCATCGGGAAGATAGAGGTAAAGGTGGTCCACAAGGGCAAAGAAAGCCGAGGAATGGACTTATATGTGCTACCTGAGGGAGGTCCACCACTACTGGGACGGGAGTGGATTAGGAAAATAAATATGGACTGGCATTCCTTAAAAGCACTAACGGTAGATTCCGGTAAAAAAGATGTCAAACCTAAACGATTGTCCAGAATATTGGACGATGCTAAAGAGGTGTTCCAACAGGGACTGGGAACACTGAGAGGAATTACGGCAAACATCAAGGTTGAAGAACATGCAAACCCGAAATTTTTCAAAGCCAGACCGGTACCTTATGCGATACGACCTGCTGTGGAAGCTGAGCTGGAAGGGCTAGAACGTTCAGGAGTACTGTCTAAGGTAGACTGGAGTGAGTGGGCTATGCCCATTGTTCCCGTCATGAAGCGTTCATCGAGCAACAAGCCGGGGGAACCGGGGAAGGTTCGCATCTGTGGAGATTTCAAGATCACTGTTAATCCGGTGCTTCACACGGTGCAGTATCCGCTTCCGCGGATTGAGGATATCTTCGCTTCGTTGTCTGGCGGGAAACACTTCACCAAGATAGACCTGGTGCAGGCGTACTTACAGATGGAAGTTGAGGAAGAGTCACGCCAGTATCTCACGATCAACACGCATAGAGGCTTGTACCGGTATAATAGACTGGTTTTTGGAGTGGCATCGGCTCCAGCAATTTGGCAGAGGGCCATGGAGCAGGTATTACAGGGAATTCCAGGCACACAATGTTACCTGGACGATATTCTGATTACAGGAGATGATGACGAGGAACACCTTGCAAATTTGGAACTGGTGCTCACCAGATTGAAAGAATATGGACTTCGAGTTAATCGCCAGAAATGTGAGTTCTTTCAGAAGCAGATCTCGTACTGTGGTCATGTCATTGACCAGGAGGGGCTTCATAAGTCTCCTGACAAGATCGAAGCTGTTGTGAAGGCTCCCGCTCCGGATAATGTATCCCAGTTGAGGTCGTTCCTAGGGTTGATTAACTATTACCATAAGATTCTGCCAAATTTATCCACGGTGCTGCACCCGCTGAACGCTCTTTTGCAGAAGGGAGTACCATGGAAGTGGAGCGAGGACTGTAAGAGGGCCTTTCGCAAAAGCAAGGCATTGATCACCTCAGAGGAAGTGTTCACAGAACAGAATCACAGAAACCCCACAGTGCAGATAGAGGCCATTTCGGCCCATCGAGCCTGCACCGACACATATCCCACCTGATCCCCGTAACCCCACGTATTTAATCCCCCTAACACTAAGGGTCAATTTATCATAGCCAATCAACCTAACCCACACATCTTTGGACTGTGGGAGGAAACCGGAGCACCCGTAGGAAACCCACGCAAACACGGGGAGAATGTGCAAACTCCACACAGACAGTCACCCGAGGCCGGATTCGAACCCGGGTCCCTGGCGCTGTGAGGCAACAGTGCTAACCACTATGGCTCACTTCAACCCAACGCTGCCTATTCGTTTGGCTTGTGATGCTTCTCCATATGGTATTGGAGCAGTACTCTCACACAAGTTGCCAAATGGCCTGGAGAGGCCAGTCGCATTCGCATCCAGATCATTGACCTCCGCGGAGTGCAACTATGCTCAGATAGATAGGGAGGCTCTCAGCCTTGTGTGGGGAGTAAAGAAGTTTAATCATTACCTGCAGGGCCAAAAGTTTACGCTTCTGACAGACCACCAGCCGTTGGTATCCATTTTTAACCCTAAGAAGGGTGTTTCGGTGATGACAGCACAGAGACTCCAGAGATGGTCCCTTTTCCTAGGGGCACATCAATATCAGATTGAATTCAAAGGTACAAAGCAGCATGGTAATGCTGATGGGCTGTCGCGCCTGCCACTACCTACAGAGGAGGAGGCACCGACGGTTGACCCTGTTGAGTTATTTCACTCGACCATCATCGAATGTTTACCAGTCACCAATGCAAGTATTGAAAGAGAAACCAGGAACGACCCGACACTGTCCCGGGTCTACGAAGTGACAGTGAAGGGATGGCCAGCACATGGTGATCCACTGTTACCGGCATTCTCAGCAAGACGAGAACAGCTGTCCGTCTGTCAAGGAACATTGATGTATGGAACAAGGGTGATTATTCCTCCTAAGTTAAGAGAGAGAGTTCTAAAGGAACTGCATGAAGGTGTAAGGATCGGAACTCGGTGGACCCAACTGCAGTAAGGCAAACTGAGGCAGAGGTAAGGTTGCAAAATAAAGGTAGACTTTACTTGACATAAACAAAATAACAACAGTACAGAATACAGGCAAGCAGACCAGCACAAGGTATCTCCAGGCAGTGCAACTCAAGACTGAGCAAAGAACATAAAGTGAACACCACTTAAATAGTAGGCATCTAACAATGCACAGGTGAATACAATAATGAATAAAGAAGGACACAATTAAGAGAGTTCATGGAGCCCTCTGGTGGCGAGGCGAGGCAGAGTCTGGGTCATTCCTTACAGGACCCCCCCCCCTAGGAACGGCCCCTGACGTTCCCCCAGAAGGTCCATGGTGACGACGAAAAAAATTCCGTACTAAATCGCGATCCAGGATGTCTCGGTCCGGGACCCAAGAGCGTTCCTCCGGACCATATCCCTCCCAGTCCACCAGGAACTGGAGGCCCCCGCGAACCCGGCGAGAGTCCATCAGGCGACGGACCGTGTAAGCAGGCTGGCCGTCGATGATGCGGGGAGCAGGAGGAGGCCTCGTGGCGGGCGCCAGGGAACTGCTGGCCACTGGCCGAAGCCGGGAGACATGGAAGGTAGGATGAATCCGCATGGAGCGGGGTAGCTGGAGACGGTAGGACACCGGATTGACCTTTCTCAACACCATGAAGGGGCCGATGAAACGAGGCGCCAGCTTGCGGGACTCCACTCGCAGCGGGAGATCCTGCGTAGAAAGCCAGACCCTCTGACCAGGACGGAATGAAGGAGCCGGTCTGCGCCGCTTGTTGGCCTGGACCTGCCGTTGTCGAGAAGCTCGTTGCAAGGCCAGCCGCGCTCTCCTCCAGGTCCGCCGACAACGCTGGACAAACTTCTCCGCGGACGGAACCCCCACCTCGAGCTCCTGCTCCTGGAACAGTGGAGGTTGAAAACCGAACTGGCACTCGAACGGCGACAGTCCTGTGGGGGAGCAGCGCAACGTGTTGTGCGCGTACTCAGCCCAGACGATGTGACGACTCCAGGTCGCAGGGTTAGCGGACACGAGACACCTCAGGGTCGTCTCCAGGTCTTGGTTGATCCGTTCTGTTTGACCGTTCGACTGAGGGTGGAAACCCGAGGAAAGACTGACAGTAGCTCCAATGAGCTTGTAGAAGGCTTTCCAAAATCGGGAGGCGAATTGTGGACCACGGTCAGAAACGATGTCAAGGGGCAAACCGAATAACCTGAAAACATGCTGGACCATGAGCTCGGCTGTCTCTTGGGCTGAGGGAAGCTTGGGCAAGGGCAGAAAACGACAGGCTTTGGAGAAGCGATCTACGATGACCAGAATGACCGTGTTGCCTTGAGATGGTGGAAGGCCTGTGATGAAATCCACTGAGAGGTGTGACCAGGGGCGAGTGGGAATGGGGAGAGGATGCAGCAAACCCTGGGGGCGAGATCGAGGGTTCTTGTTTCGTGCACAAATGGCACAAGCTGCCACGAACGCCTTTACGTCCTTCTCCATGGTGGGCCACCAGAACCTTCTACGAAGAAACTCCAGCGTCCTGGATGCGCCTGGATGACCGGTGAGTCGCGACGAATGCCCCCACTGCAGGACTTGTGAACGAGTCGTGTTGGGGACAAAAAGGCGACCAGGTGGGCCGTTGCCAGGGTCTGCTTCCCTCTGTTGCGCCTTTCTGACCAGCGTCTCGATTCCCCAGCAAACCGGTGCTACAATTCGGGAAGTAGAAATAATAGGTTCTGGTTGTCTCTCCCGCTCGGGTGGATCAAATTGCCTGGAGAGAGCATCAGGCTTGAGATTCTTGGAACCTGGACGATATGATAGGACAAAGTCAAAACGATTAAAAAACAGTGCCCAGCGAGCTTGACGAGAGTTAAGTCGTTTGGCCTCCTGGATATAGGCCAGATTCTTATGGTCAGTCCAGACAATGAACGGGCGTTTAGACCCCTCCAACCAATGTCTCCACTCCTCCAGTGCCAACTTAACTGCCAGTAATTCCCTGTTCCCAATATCGTAGTTGCGTTCAGCGGGAGTGAGACGGCGAGAGAAAAAGGTGCAAGGGTGCAGTTTGTTGTCGTTAGACCGTTGGGATAAAACGGCGCCCACTCCTATATCTGAGGCATCCACCTCGACAATGAAGGGGAGTGAGGGATCCGGAATAACGAGGACAGGAGCAGACGTGAAGCGCCGCTTGAGATCCTCGAAAGCCTGCGCAGCCTCAGCGGACCAACTGAACCGGGTAGAGGCGATCCTGGTGAGGCCGTTAAGAGGGGCAGCAATGGTGCCGAAGTTTCTGATGAACCTCCGATAGAAGTTAGCAAATCCCAAGAAACGTTGCACCTGTTTGAGAGAGGTGGGTGGTGGCCAATCTCGGACAGCTTGGGTCTTGCCAGGATCCATTTGGATGTTGCCGCTGGAGATGATGAAGCCCAGAAATGAAATTGTGGAAACGTGAAATTCACACTTCTCCGCCTTGACAAACAAGAGGTTGTTAAACAAAAGTTGCAGGACTTGTCTTACATGCTGGACATGATCGTGAAGAGTTTTGGAGAAAATGAGAATGTCATCCAGGTAGACAAAAACAAAGCGATTCAGCATGTCTCGGAGAACGTCGTTGATGAGTGCCTGGAACACAGCAGGGGCGTTGGTTAATCCAAAGGGCATAACCAGGTACTCATAGTGCCCAGTGGGTGTGTTGAATGCCGTCTTCCACTCGTCCCCTTCGCGGACGCGGATGAGGTTGTAGGCGCTGCGGAGGTCCAATTTAGTGAAGACCGTGGCTCCCTGAAGTAGCTCGAAGGCCGTCGACATGAGTGGAAGAGGATAACGGTTCTTAATAGTAATCCGGTTAAGGCCACGGTAGTCGATGCAGGGACGGAGACCTCCATCTTTCTTACTCACGAAGAAAAAAACGGCACCAGCAGGAGAGGTGGACGGACGGATGAAGCCAGCGGCGAGGGCGTCACGGATGTACTCCTCCATGGCGGCGGTCTCAGGAGCAGAAGGGAAAAGATCCTACCCCTAGGTGGGCATGTCCCAGGCAGGAGGTCAACGGCACAGTCATATGGCCTATGAGGGGGAAGTGATGTGGCTCGAACCTTACTGAAGACCTCTTTTAGATCCTCATACTCGGGTGGCACTCGGGACAATTCAGAGCGTGATGGGAACTCCTGGGGCTGGGAAGGAGACTTGGCGCGAAGACAGGTAGTATGGCAGGCGGAGCCCCATTCCGTAAGCCGGCCGGTGGCCCAATCTAAGCGAGGATTATGGCAGGCCAACCAAGGGTAACCCAGAATTAATGGAAACTGGGAAGAGTGGATAAGGGAGAATTGGATGGTCTCAAAATGTTGTCCTTCCACACCCAAACACAGAGGGGCAGTATGATGGTGAACGGTTCCAGAACCCAGGGGTCTTCCATCCAGGGCAACAACAGTGAGGGGGTGATCAGGATGGGTCAGGGGAATCTTGAGCTGTTTAGCTAACCCCAGATCTATGAAGTTACCATCAGACCCCGAATCCACCATGGCCTTAAGATCATATTGTTGATTGTCCCAGAAAAGGGAGGATGCCAGCAAAACCCTAGAAACAGTGGGGTCGGAAGGGGTGGTTATGCTCATCTCAGGTCCCTCCGTCCTGGATGAGCCCTGGCTTTTCCCACCAAATCTGGACAGGAAGAGCGGAAGTGGCCAGCTTTCCCACAACAGAGACAAGATCCCTCTCTCATTCGGCGATCATGTTCGGGCTGCGAGAGGCGGGTTACTCCCACCTGCATGGGCTCCTCTGGATCAGTCAAAGATGGACTCGGGATGGCTCGGAGGTTCTCAGATGGCTTCGAAGCAGGAAAAGCTCTGGTCTTTGGAAACGGAGTGAAAAAGGAGTGGCGTTCTCTTCGCCTCTCACGGAGCCGATTATCCACACGAACGGAGATATCAAAAAGAGACTCCAAATCACTCACCGGATCCCTGGAAGCCACTTCGTCCTTGATCTCATCCGTGAGACCGTGGCGAAAGGTGGCGATGAGCGCCTCCGAATTCCATTGGCTTTCAGCAGCTAGAGTGCGAAACTCAATAGCGTAGTCCGCAACGCTACGAACCCCCTGGCGAAGCCGAAGTAGTCTGTTAGATGCTTCTCTCCCACTGACAGGGTGATCAAAAACCCTTCTCATTTCTTCCGAGAAAAGTTGGTAGTTTGAACATACCGGCGTTTGCTGTTCCCAGACGGCTGTAGCCCAGGTAAGCGCCTTGCCGGTAAGTAGCGAAATGATGTAGGCCACTCGGGAACAGTCACTGGGAAATAATGAACCCTGCAGTTGGAAAACCAGGGAGCACTGGATTAGGAAACCTCGACATCCTCCTGGGTTACCGTCGTAGTGCTCGGGTGCAGGTAATCGGGGTTCTCTCAGAGGAGAAGGCGAAACCGTAGGAGCGGGTAACGGTGCAGGAGCGGCTTGGATCACCTGACTCTGTTTCTGGCTCTGATGGAAAGTGATGACGAGGCCCTCCAGCAGATTCTGGTTTCAGAAGACTGCCGTGGCGAGACACTGCAGTTCGTTCAAAATAAGTTGTAGCTGTTCAGAAACTTGTCTTGGCCATTGGTCCTTCTCTGCTGGGTCCATGTTTTGGCTCAGTCTTGCTGTAAGGATCGGAACTCGGTGGACCCAACTGCAGTAAGGCAAACTGAGGCAGAGGTAAGGTTGCAAAATAAAGGTAGACTTTACTTGACATAAACAAAATAACAACAGTACAGAATACAGGCAAGCAGACCAGCACATGGTATCTCCAGGCAGTGCAACTCAAGACTGAGCAAAGAACATAAAGTGAACACCACTTAAATAGTAGGCATCTAACAATGCACAGGTGAATACAATAATGAATAAAGAAGGACACAATTAAGAGAGTTCATGGAGCCCTCTGGTGGCGAGGCGAGGCAGAGTCTGGGTCATTCCTTACAGAAGGTCATCTGGGGGGAGTCAAGATGAAAAGCCTTGCTAGGGCTTATGTGTGGTGGCCGGGTATCGACCAACAGATAGAGGATCTGAAGAAAAGCTGCTCAGGTTGCCAAAAAGTGCAAAATGCACCTCCGATTGCACCGCTGCATCCATGGGAATGGCCTTCAACCCCATGGCAACGTGTACATATTGACTTTGCTGGTCCATTCATGGACTCCATGTTTTTAATTGTGGTGGACGCACATTCTAAATGGCCAGAAGTGATTAAGATGACTACCACTACCTCGGAAAAGACGATCGCGGTGCTAAGAACGATATTTGCAAGAAATGGATTGCCAGAACAAATATGTTCAGACAACAGGCCGCAGTTCGTGTCAGAAGAATTCCAGAAATTCATGAAGAAGAATGGGGTGAAACATTATACCTCTGCCCCATATCATCCGGCTACAAACGGGTTGGCCGAGAGATTTGTACAAACGTTCAAAAAAAGCAATAAAGGCCATGAGCGAAGATCAGATTCCACTACAACACAAGGTGGACAAATTCCTACTGGCATATCGAAACGCCACTCATGCAGTGACAAACCAAAGTCCTGCCATGATGTTCTATAACAGAAGGTTGCGGTCCAGGTTGGACTTGTTAAAACCAAATGTGCGGAGGGAAGTTGAAAACAAACAGTTCCAGCATATAAATAACAAGACCACTCGGAGTTTCGAAATAGGACAACCAGTGTTAGCCCGGGACTATAAAAATGAGAAATGGCAATCTGGAACAATTCGGGCCAGACAAGGACCCCTGATGTACACGGTAGATATTGGTGAAAATGTAATACGGCGTCATGCTGACCAACTGGTAGAATCGAGAACAAGGGTCGAACCCATGGTTACGGCAGAGACAACCGTGGAAGAAGTTAGTGAACCTGAAGCATCTACCTCAGAAGTGAATGTACCTGATGATCATGTCCAATCCATAAGAGACCAACTAGATGAGTCACCCCAGCAACGAGAATCAGAGACCCCTGAAAAGCGTTATCCAACTCGAATCAGGAAGCCTCCTCAGAGACTGAATCTTTGAACTGTTTTGCATGAAGTTGTATATATATATATGTTATTGCCCAGTAATTCGGGTCCAAATGCGTGAGTACGGTCTGGGCACTCACGCATCTGGCCGGATGAAATGCCGGCGTTCAGGAAACACCGTGCATGCGGAGAACGCCGGCATTTCCGGTCCTCTGAACGAAGGGGTTCAGAGGCACAGCGCATGCGACTGCACAGGCAGCGCGTGCGCAGTGAACTTTGTCGATTTCATTCATGGATTCAGTGAGGGTAAGTCCTTACAAGTTACACTTGAAAAAAGCATGTGTAAAGTTGTTCCAAGGCTGCGGAGGAAGATATATTTTATCGTGGAGCTTCTGAAAGGCAATATTTTTGTTTGGGAAAGTGAGGAAGGTTATTTTAAGAAATGCTGAGGTTAGTTTTAAAGTTAAAATTTTTTTTTTTAAACGGGTTTTCAGTACGGTAGGTAGAAGGAGCAATTGTGGCTGTGTGAATTGAATGTGAAAATGAGTGTTCTAAAATGAGTAATGTAACATTTCCAGCACTTTTAAGAAAGAAACTTTTCATCAGTAATAAGTAATTATGTATGTATGTCCGCATATATTCCTTTACGTATATGTATGTATGTTTTATATTCCTTTACTTATGTGTATGAATGTATGTTTTTAATTATGATTTTCCAATAAGTTACTTTCTCTGAAAGTCATAATTAAATAAATACATTCATACACATAAGTAAAGGAATATATACATACACGCAAAGGAATATATACAGACATACATACATAATTACTTAAAAGAATATATTACTGATGAAAAGTTTCTTTCTTAAAAATGTTGGAGTCATTTTTACATTTAATAAACACAGTAAATTCAATTCACATAGCCACAATTGATCCTTCTACCTACAGTACTGAAAACCCATTTTAAAAAACAAAAATAAACTTTAAAACTTACCTCAGCATTTCTTAAAATAACTATCCTCCCTTTCCCAAACATAAATATTGCCTTTCAGAAGCTCCACGATAAGAAATATCTTCCTCCGCAGCCTCTGGAGCAACTGTACTCATGCTTTTTTCATGTGTAAGTTGTAAGGACTTGACCTCATTGAAAGCATGAATGAAAGCGGCGAATTTTACTGCGCACGTGCTGCCTGTGCAGTCGCACGCATTCTGCCTCTGAACCCCTTCGTTCAGAGGACAGGAAATGCCGGTTTTCCCCGCATGCGCTGTGCATGCTGAAAACCGGCATTTCCTCTGGCCAGACGCGTCAGTACCCTGACCGTACTCGCACGTTTGGAAGGGAATTACTGGGCCAACATTTTACATGTCAATAAAATGAAAAATTTAACAATTGGACGATTTGCCCCCTCGCATCTGCGACTGAGGGTCCAAGGAGGTGCATTGCGCAAGAGGTCATCATCGTACGTATCCTCACACTGTTCTCTTTGGGGAACTGTATGAAGTGGTGGAATGATTTATGGCCGTGATTAACGCTCATTCTGTGACCGTAACCATCTTTGAACCAGCCATTAGGGTGGTTAGTCCTATGGCGGGAGGGTTTTACGGGCTCCCACAAGCTATACAAGGAGGGGGGGCCACCCACACCCACGGACGCAAATATCCCGCTGGTTGTCCACCCAGAATTTATAGTTGGAGCTCCGACTCCACTTGCCGGGACTGTCTGGAGTGGGGTTCGAAACCCTACTCCTTCTGGCCCAGCGGCGGGGATGCTTACTGCTACGCAAAAGGCCCACTCCGCACAAAAGGTGACACCCATACGTTTCCTGCGCCTTTTCCCTCCCCGTGACTGGAGCCCTATGCTGCCACTTGAAAGACCAAGCTATCATCTGTCCTTTTTGCGGCGCCTTTGACTTCTCATTACCAATGATGAGCAGGCGCTGCGCCTCCACCTCCTTGAGGAGATTGCTGAGGTCATCATCAGTTCAATTGTGAGTTCTTTTAATGCTGTGAATTGTGCTCATTCCAGCCATTTCACGTTGCTAATCGGATTGGGCCTTTGGCATAGCGGTAGGATCCCCGCCGCTGGGCCAGACACGGTAGGGTTTCGAACCCCGCTCCAGACAGTCCCGGCAAGTGGAGTCGGAGCTCCAACTATAAATTCTGGGTTGACATCCAGTGGGATATTTGTGTCCGTGGGTGTGGGTGGCCCCCCCTCCTTGTATAGCTTGTGGGAGCCCGTAAAACCCTCCCGCCATAGGACTAACCACCCTAATGGCTGGTTCAAAGATGGTTACGGTCACGGAATGAGCGTTAATCACGGCCATAAATCCTTCCACCACTTCATACAGTTCCCCAAAGGGAACAGTGTGAAGACACGTATGACGACGACATTGCTAAATAAATAAATGGAATTAAAAAAATTCTTTTAGGTCTTTTAAAAGTCTTTAAATTGCTTTAATTCTGTTTAAAACTACTTCAGATTCTTCAAAATAATGTAAACATTTTTAAAAGTTTATAAAAGTTACCAAAATCTTCAAAAAACTTCCAAAAACCTATTTAAACTGCTGCTTTGCATGTAAAAATGCTTAGCAGCTTGTCAGAAATATTGGGGGCGTGTCCTGTTAAACTGAGACCTCAAGGGGCGTGTCTCAGTTGCACAGCGCGCTACAGGCTTTGCGCTGGCTGCACTCCTGGGCGGCATGACGTCAGACGCTGCCCGGGATTCTTCTTTTTCAAACACGAATTCCAGGCGTCCCTGGAGGTGAAATGTCAGCGCGTCGGGTAAGTGCATATACGGGGCTTGCACGCGCGGCAAGCCACCGACCCGAATTACTGGGCCAATATGTTATGTTAAATGGGGATATAACTGTTAAGCTAAAAAGGGAGGATTGTGGTGTATGTAACCTGTTCCACCTTGAGAGAACTACCTTAAGAGATGTACTACTATCTCTTGGCTGCTGTATACTGTAATACCGGTGGTGACCACACCGGTATATAAGTGTTGTGTAGGGATTTGCTGGGCAGTTCAGCCCTGACCTCCGAATAGTAAAGACCTGTTAAAAGTTATTCTTGTTGTCTGTGTCCAGTGATTGATCCTAAACATAACTGGGACACACAGACTCAACAGTTTGCATGCTGTTTCGTGCCCTTATACTCTATTTCATATTGGTTCGCCCCTAGAAAAAGGGACCATCTTTGTAGCCGTTGCGCAGTCATCACCGGAACGCCCTTCTTTGGATTAAAGATGGAGACAAGTGGTTGGTGGTCAGTCAGCAAGGTGAACTTCTGCCCGTGCAGATAGTGGTTGAATTTTTCACTCCCCACACTAGGCTGTGGGCCTCCCTGTCAATCTGGGCATAGTTACGCTCGGCTGAGGTTAGTGACTGAGACGCAAAGGCTACTGGCCTCGCCAAGCCGCCCGGGAATTTGTGCGGCAGCACCGCTCCAATACCATAGGGTGATGCATCACACGCCAACCGAATTGGTAGTGCTGGGTTGAAATGAGCCAACACCTCTTTTGATGTGATCAATTCTTTGCACTTCTGGAAAGCTCATTTACATTCGTCATTCCACTTCCATGGTACCCCCATTTGCAGTAGGGTGTTCAGTGGGTGTAGTACTGTAGACAAATTTGGCAAGAACTTATGGTAGTAGTTCACCAGCCTGAGGAACGACCTCAGTTGTGACACATTTTCCGGTGCTGGAGCCTTGACTACTGCCTCAATCTTTTCAGGGGACTTATGTAACCCCTCTTCATCAATAACGTGGCCACAATACGAGATCTGCTTCTGGAAAAACTCGCATTTGTGGCGATTAGCTCGGAGCCCATATTCCTTCAATCTAGTGAGCACCTGCTCCAGGTTGGCGAGGTGATCACTGTCATTTTCGCCCGTGACCAGGATGTCGTCCAAATAACACTGGGTCCCTGGAATCCCTTGCAGGACTTGATCCATTGCCCTTTGCCAAATAGCCGGAGCTGATGCTACCCCGAACACCAGCCGGTTGTATTGGTAGAGACCTTTGTGAGTGTTGATCGTGAGGTACTGTTTCGAGGCTTCTTCTACCTCCATTTGCAGGTACGCCTGGGCCAGATCAATCTTAGTGAAGCGTTTCCCTCCAGATAGCGAGGCGAAAATATCTTCAATCTGTGGAAGCGGATATTGTACAGTGTGAAGGACTGGGTTCACTGTCACCTTAAAGTCCCCACAAATGCGAACCTTCTTTGGTTCCCCAGGTGTATTACTCAATGACCTCTTCATTACAGGAACGATGGGTGTAGCCCACTCGCTCCAGTCCACTTTGGACAGTACTGCAGAACGTTCCAAACCTTCCAGCTCTGCCTCGACGGCTGGGCGGATCGCATAAGGTACTTAAAAAAACTTTGGGCTTGCATTTTCCTCTATTTTGATCGTCGCTGTTATGCCTTTTAGTGTTCCGAGTCCCTCCTGGAAAACGTCTTGTGCGTCAATTAGCATTTTTGACAGTCGTCCAGGTGTGACATCGTCATCCTTTTTGGCATCTACCGTCAGTGCTTGTATGGAATGCCAATCTAACTGTATCTTCCGGATCCATTCACATCCTAGTAGTGGTTGTCCTCCATCTGGCAATACATATAGGTCCATTTTTGGTGTTTCCTTGCCGTTGTATATCACATTCACCCTTATTTTTCCTTTGGGGTAGACTTTTTGCCCCGTGTACGTCTTCAAGACAATCTCTGTATCTCTCAAGGGTATATGTGAGAATAGCCGCTTGTAGTCCCTTCGGTTTATGACTGTTAGGGCTGATCCAGTGTCCAATTCCATTTTCACTTGGACTCCGTCTATCTTGAGCGTGACCCAGATAGTTTGGTGATCCTCCATTTTGATTACATTATGTAGTTTCAGACAACCCAGCTCCTTGCTTCCGGAGTCTGTATCACTTTTCTGTTCGTCTGAACTACTCTCCGTCACCTTATGTACCTTTTTGTGCTTCTCCTGTGGAGATTTCTTGCTGCTGGTTTTCTTTCCCGACCTGCAGACTTTTGCTATGTGTCCTACTTTTCCACACTGTCTGCACACTTGGTCCTTGAACCAACAATCCTTATGGTTGTGTGTTGTTCTGCCGCAGCGATAACACTTCACTGCTCCATATGACATTTCATTTGTGCCATATTCTTGCGGTCTCCGTTGTATCTCTGCAGCACCCCGTGCGGCTGCTTCGTGTGATACTGCCATGCTGAAAGCCTTGTCCAGTGTAAGATCCTTTTCTGATAGAAGCCGTTTCTGATTCCTTCACTTTGAAGCCCACACACAAACTTGTCCCTTAAAGTATCTGCTAGTCCCGTTCCAAACTGGCAGTGTTTCGATAGCTTGCGCAGTTCCATTAAATATTCAGCATTACTTTCGTCTTTATGCTGGTTCCTTTTGTGAAAATTAAATCTTTCTGCTGTCAGCAGCGGTGTGGGGTTTAAGTGGTCCTCTAGGATTGCCACTATGCTTTCAAAATCCTTTTCCACTGGCTTCTCTGGGGTTACTAGGTTTCGCAGTAAGCCATACGTTTTTGCACCCATGGAATTTAACAATACCAGTGCTTTCCTGGCATCTGGCACTTCAGTCGCCTTGCAGTACACTTCTATGCATTCTACATATGTCGCCCAATCTTCGACTTCATTGTCGAACGCTGTGACGCTGCCACTCTTCGGCATCCCTGGGTGTGGTTAGACTGGCTAAAAATGGCGTCTCCCGCGCTCTCCCTTCTTCTCCACTGTTGCTCAAAATGGCGTCTCCCGCACTCTCCCTTCTTCTCCGCTGCGGCTCAAAAATGGCGTCTCCCGCACTTTCCTTTCTTCCCCCACCCCCCCGCGGATGCTGCTCAGCCCTTGAACACCGGCCGCGCTCTGCGCGTTTTCATGCGTGCCTCTCTCGTTGACGCCGCTCGGTCCTGAACCCCGGCTGCGCCCTGTGCGCTTTACCCTCTTTTTTTTCCCGTCGACGCCGCTCGGTCTTCAACCCCGGCTGTACCCTGTGCGCTTTACCCTCTCTCCTCTCAGCGTCGACGCCGCTCGGCCTCCCCCTGTGCCGTCGGTCGGCTCCAGCCGCCGCTGTGCGGGAAGGGTCCGCGCCGTACCTGTTGCCAGCCCGCCTCGCTGGGGTCGCCGCTGGATGGTCGACGCCCGTGCAGCTGGACTTTCTGAAGAAACAGCAGCACCTTCTTCACTATCTCCTTGTCAAAGAGCCGTCCACAACAGAACCCACAGCAATGATGGAATTTCTTTCTACAGAGTTGCAGGTAGGGTCGAATTTTCTCGTCGCCAATGTTAAATCCGTGAATCTTGATGTATGGTGTCCTTCAATAAATAGACAGAGACTGCAGAGGAACAATCAACAGGTGTTTACTGGATGAGGGTTACTCTAAAACTAACAGTGCAGATCCCTACTCAGGGTTTATATACAAGTGTGGTCACTGCCGGTACTACAGTATACAGGAGCTGTAAAAAGTAGGTCTCCCCTTAAAGGTACATACACTACAGAGAGCGGTTAGCCCTTGTCTCCGACCAGCCAGCCACGAGCTTGATGTGGTGGCTGGAAGATTGCTGGCACACCGGTCTGGCGCAGGATGAAGGCATCGAAGGCATTACTGAGGATGCCTTTAAGTAGCACCTCTGGAGCCGGAATCTACCTGCTTGACGCCTCCTCTCCCTGTCGCTGTCGGGGCGAAGCGCTAAGACAGGGGGCAACAATGAATTTTGTAGATGGGCACCCAGTGAGTGTTGCATGCTCACTGATGTCACGATATGTCTGGTGCTGAGATCCCCGGCAGTAACTCATAGCGGCGGTGTTATGGGTGCAGGGGCGGGCTGGATTTGACGTGCGTCGTTGGATTCGCCTCGCCCTGCCGCTACTGCATCAGCGTCCCATTTGCGCCCCCGCCAGGCGCTAACTGGAGGTGCTAACCAACTGAATTTTCCCCCCACAGTGCCTGCGTTTTGCCATAACTTAACAATGGTTTCAGGAGAACAAAGACATTATGAACTTAAAAGAAACGCCTGAGATAAAAGTATTCAGTGAGGTAGCATTATAAAATGGGCTTCATTATAAAAGTGAAGCAACCATTAATTTGAGCTGGTTCAAAGAATCAAGTTAACAGTCTCCTTCAAATAAAAAATAATCACTTAAGGAACAAGATGTACTGGGGCATATGTGTGGAAAAAATGTCTTTGAAAAAGCTGATTATTTTAGATGAAAGTATGATATTACAGTATAGACAAATGGAACTGATTCTGAGCGTGGTTGGTCTCTCATCAAATAAAGCTGACTTTAGCTCTGTCCATCTAAGCTCTTAGCAGTACTTTATCAAGTTTATTAGAAATTAAATTCAAGTCAAATGTCACGAGGGAAGAAGTGTAATACAACTGCACCAACTCTGTGGGGTTATTAAAGGATAAGCCATGTTCTATTTAGCTGACTTTTTTAGAATGCAGGAGCTTGTCTGTATCGAACATGAAATGAGAATGTCTCCTACCAAGGGCAAAATGGACAGTTCCTTATCAGACATCACTGTAAATAATGACTCTTTCAGTTTAAAATATTTCCCCCCAGAATAATAGTAATTAAATGTGTCTTGACTTAGCAATAGGCGTAAAATATAATTTTATGCACTGGGGGGGTCGGTATAATTTCCATTGAAAAATAACTCAGTGAGCTAAGCATGGAATCCCAAGATGGGACAGTACAGCTAATAACCATGCTGCACCACAACCCAGCAACAGCTTGGTCTTCTGTTGTCAAGTGTTTTGTTGCCAACAGCCCTTGGCCTTCCTTGCCTGTACTCTGCTTCACTCTGTAGGAGTACAGGAAACTCTTTTTTAGACGGGACCGGCGTGGTGCCGGTTTATCAAAAAGTCCGGATTACAGAGAGTTATCGTTAAAAGGTACGAGAGCTCCGTACACAGCAACAAATCCAGGCTTCCCTGTTGCTTAGCAACAGGTGCAAGAAGCCCGGCCACAGACGAAGCATCCCTGTTGCTTAGCAACAAGTGCAGGAACCCCCGATTACACAGCCAAGAATCAAGAAACGGCCACTACTGTAATATGAAGAAAAACTTAACTGAACCTACTCCTGAATTTTGCCGATTAACCGAGATTTCTGGTTGTTTGGGTGCCGGTAAATTGAGAGTTTCCTGTAATTACATGCTCCAAGCGGTGATCAACACTGACAGGAAGTGGGGGGGGGTCAGAGAATTGGGACCACACCACTGTAGCCCTATCACCACCCCCTGTCCTCTGCGGAAACCCACTGCGGGTGCCTTCCCGCTGGGGTTGTGGGTAAAGCAGAATTGCCCTTACGTTCCCACCTCTATATTTGAACCAATACCCTGCTTCATGGGTGGTGATGCAGGATAGTGTGCTGTGTGAGCTTGCTGGGAGGTTCACGCTGAGGCCTTACTTGTTGCTTTGTGTATAGGAGATTGAGGGGTGATCTGATCAAGGTGCTTAAAGTGTTAAAAGAATTTGATAGGGCAGATACGGAGAAACTATTTCCTCTGGTGGGGGAAATCAAGAACAAGGGGACAAAATCTTAAAATTAGAGCTGGGCCATTCCGGAGGGAAATCAGGAAGCACTTTTTCACACAAAGGGTAGTAGAAATTTGGAGCTCTCTCCCCCAAAAGGTTGTGGATGCTGGGTCAATTCGAGCTTTCAAGACTGAGATAGATAGATTTTTGTTAGGGAAGGGTATCAAGGAATAGGAAGCAAAGGCGGAAAAATGGATTTGAGGTACAGAACAGCCCTGATCTAACTGAATGGCACAGCAGGCCTGAGGGGCTGAATGGCCTACTCATGTTCCTATGTTCCTATGCTTTTCTGAAAAAAGAATATACAGTATGTGTCTTTTGAGTAGATAATCTCAGCACTCCCTAATCATCTCGGCCTCTCCATCTCACTTTCCTCCTTTGAGACACTCCTCCAAACCCACATTTTTGACCATGTTTTGGTCACCCTCAATATCTCCTTCATTGGCTTGGTGTCCACTTTTATGCTTCTGTGAAATGTTTTTGGATGTTAAATGGGATATAAATGCAAGTTACTGTTGTTCTATAGAGAGTTCACGCACAGGACAATACTATCATCTGTACTGTTGCTGTGGTACTGCTGTTCACCTTGGATAATGTCCCAGTTACTGGAAACGTTGCACAAACTGAACATTCACTTGGGTGCCTTCGCCAGCTTTACCATCTGCTATGCCTGCTAGCGTTTCTCAGGTAATGATCCCTATTGTGGTTATCTCAAAGGTGTTTAACGCTCCAATCTGTCTGATCACCTTGTTTGTCTGCATTCACTCATGGCAACTGAATGCCAGCTTCCACTGAAAGGAGAAGAACATAAGCATATTGGCCGCGAAATTGGAAGCTTTAGCGCCGGCTACCTCGCTTCTGCCTGCTTCCGGAGTGGATCGCGGCGGCTGCCATTTTGGGCAGGTCGGCAGCTCTGCCGTTGCCTGCGCTCACCGTTCACATTTCATTTATGCAGACCATGACGTCAATCGGCGTGCAACGCCTGAATTGACGCACGATCTGTGATATTCAACGTCGGCGCTCTTGATACCGCCCTCTCCAAACCACGCACGGAAGAATGTGTGTGCAGCAGTACAACAGAGATGCTGCCAGTGCTTCTTAAAGGGACACACACTACTTTAAGGTAAGTTTAGATTTTTGCTTTTGGACTTTATTTTTTACATTTTATTGGAGTAGTGGCTTGGTGTAATACATTAAAAAAGTTGTGAATGTGTAGGGATGCTGCAGGACATTTCCAAGGCTTTGGCTGTTAAAGGAAGGCCTCTGAGAAGACCACTTGCTCCCAGTCCTGGGGGCTCTAGTTGCAGTACCCCTTGGGCTGCAGCATCACATAGAGATGGAGCAGAGGCAGAAAAGGGGACAAGCTGCTCGCAGAGGGAAGAGGAAGAAGCAGAAGAGGAAAAAGCAGAAGGGGAGGAAGCAGAAGGAAGGAGGCAACCCAGAGAGTCCTTTTCTGGCTGGGATATCCGGGATCGGATCATCCGCCTGCGGTACCAGTGAATGCAACCCCAATTCCCCTTTCAACATTTGTCCCACACCTTACCTTCCCTCTGTTACTGACCATGTCAGCGTCTTTTTGACCACAATGCTGAAATAAAAGCCACCACAATGCAAACTTTCCAATCCAACTTTAACCATATAAGCATCCAATATTACATCAAAAAATCAACTAATCACCCTTGTGCATTCTCTTAGTGACTGTCTTGCATGTGCCTTTGCCTATCCTAGTGATGTCACACAGTGCTACCCCAGTGGCTGCAGCACCGCTGGTGGAAGGTTGCTGACTTTCAATGTAGACACTGCAGATGGCCTTGCAGGACGACCTCGAGGAGCTGGTAGCTGGGAGTGTGAAATTGTGTGATGGTGTTTCTTCTTCTTCTTCACTCTCCTCTCCCTCTTCTTGGTCAACCACTGTCTGGGCAGGCTGGATTTCTTGGGTGTCTGAAATGAAAAAGGCACAAGTGTAGAGTTGTGGTGAGGGAGGGCGGGAAAGCAAAAGGTGCATGCTTACACCAAGCACAGCTTGTAAATCAGAAGAGATTGTGGGATGAGGGGGAAGTGGGATGTGAGAAGGAGGATAATGTATGAGGATACCGGCATCTTGCATTCTTTCAGCCCCGCCGCTGGTCAAGGGCTCAGCCATGCCCCTGCCAGGAATGGCCAGTGGCGTCTCCTCCAAAGGGGTGAGGTGAAGCTAGAAATATGAGGTGTGCCTCATGTTTGGTACAGATTGTTGGTAGGTGAGTGATGGGGAGGGGTCGTGCATTGAGCAGTGTGTGAGGCTAGTGGTGCAGTTGGTAGGAGATAGTGTTTGAAGATGCATTCATTGACCTTGACCACTCGTCTGAGGTCATGAAACTTCTTTGGGCACTGGAGCCAGGTCCTGGGGGCAACACTGCTGGCAGTGATTGCCTCAGCAATCTGGTCCTATATCCTCCTTTCTGCAGGGCCTCCTGGCCCCTGTGGGTAGAGGACCTCACTTCCAGTGTTGACCACCTGCACAAAGCTGGAGTGCTGCGTCTGTGACCCTGAGTACCCATTCCCTGGCCTGTTGAGCCATTTGTGTTAGTGTTGAAGCACTTTTAGCATTTTATATGTGCAGAAGGCAGCTCAGCTCTAAGAAATGCAGACTGTCTAGTTCTGAAGGATATTAAATTTTTTTATGTGCAGGTGGCAGTTCAGCTTTAAGAACTGTAGACTGCCTTGAAAAGGAGCAGGCTAGCTTTAAGTAAAGCTAGCCTCCCTCCAGCGAAAAAAACTTCAGCCCCTGCGGAGCGCACAGCCTGTCAGCAGTGCGTTCGTCGCTAGGTTGTGCGCTCCTATCATGTTAATTAGCAGGCAGCACCAAATTGACGTGCTGCCTGCGTTTTCTGAACGGGTGCGGGCATACCTCACATCGTGGTGCCAGCGCCCGTTTTTTGTCATTATCGAATTTCACCCCCTTTATTTCATATGTTGCCAAAGTCAGAATTATGTGAAAATGAGGCAATGCATTCTTTCTGTTTACATAGCACTGTTATTTTGCCAAATCAATAATCCAAACCATAATTGATTTTATATATTAAGAAGCAATTGTAATCTGTCACAATTATAGTCTCACACAAATAAATGGCAAGAATCAGACAATAGAATTATAGTTCAAAATGATTTAATACCTTACTAATGCAAATATTACAATGTTCAGGTTATGTGATAATGTGATTTATTTATATTGCTATTTACATTAAACTGCTGCCAGGTTACATAACAAAAATTCTTCAGATTTTTGGTTTAATGTTTAAATGATTTAAATAGCGAAGATATTAGAGCTGTGAGCAGTTTAATAAGTATTCCAACTATAAAAAAATCTATAAATCCCACTAAGTTGCACCATGTGGACTGTGGACTGCTAGCATTAAGCAGGCAATTAAAAAAGCTTGTTTTGCCTTGCGTGCAATTGATTAGGATGCTGATATGTAACTGATAAAAGGACTAGCTAAAAGATTGATCCAAGGTGGGAGGTTATTTGCAAGATGTGAAATGAAAGAAAGAAAGACTTGCATTTATATAGCACCTTTCATTACCACCGGACGTCCCAAAGCACTTTACAGCCAACAAAATACTTTTTGGAGTGTAGTTACTGTTGTAATGTAGGAAATGTGACAGCCAATTTGCACACAGCAAGCTTCCACAAAGAACAATGTGATACTGACCAGTTAAAGATAATGGGCCGTATTTTGCGACCCCCACGGGTGCGTACGAGATCATCCGCCTGCCCAGGGAAAGGGCCTCTGTGGGTGGAGAGTTCCGCTTTTTGCACAACTTCCACCCGCTGAATGACTGTCAAATTCTTACGCCTGCTAAAAGAGTTTAAAAAAATAGAAAAATGAAATTTGATAACTCATTTATAAATTAAAAATACTCCTCAGAAAGGTAAGTTTATTTTTAGCTCCGTCAAAACATTAAATTTCTTTTTCAAAAAATTTAATTTTTGTTTAAAATACTTAAATAAATGGCATTTTAATTAATTAAAAAAATGTAATTAATTTTTTTATTTTATTTAATGTGTTGGTGTATTTTTTAGGTGATCCCCATTCATACTTTTGACAGTTCCGTACGTACAGAACTGTCAAAAGGTTGAATGGGGATTCCTTTTCTTCCATTGGTTGGGCCAGCCCACATGATCCCAGGAGCGCCGATAAACCGCTGAGTTCATTGAGTTCAACAATTTCAGACTATAACCTCTGCCCCTATTTTTCCAGGCGGCAGCTGTTGATGATTCTGCCATCCCCATTTGCAACATTTAAGCACTCCTGCCTTCCATCCTATCACAGACCGTTCCTTTTATTCTTTCCTCCCCTCTCCCCCTTTCCCTGCCTCTGCACCTGCTTAATATCTGTTACATCTTTAACTTTTTCCAGCTCTGACGAAGGGTCACAGACCTGAAACGTTAACTCTGTTTCTCTCTCCACGGATGCTGCCTGGCCTGCTGAGTGTTTCCAGCATTTGCTGTTGTTATTGCAGTTTCTACTAGGTGGCCTGAGCGGGAAGTGCCAGTGAGCTCCCTGCCAGGCCAACTCAGTGACAAAGATTATCAGGGCCAGAAGAGGTACAAAAGGGGAAGTTTCTAAAAAAAAAATGACTATCCTTGTGGGGCCAGGAGGAGTAGGAGTGTTCCTCTGGGCTCCACAAGGAAAGCTTAAGCCACCCCTGCTGGGAACTCAGCCCTCCGCCTCCACAATCACAGGACCCCCCCTCAGGTCAGCCCAGTAAGCCACTTGCCACTTATCTGCCGTTGGCAGGTGGCTTTTGGGCTGTGTATTTTTCCGCCTCTTCCTGTCCGGAACGTGTAGAAGCCGGCCGGTCAGATTTAAATGATGTCTGGTCGTTAAACTTATCTGGGCCTCATTCTGCTGTGGGCGGGCGGGCAAGAAGTTAACTCAGTCATGCGGAAACCCGCTGACAGCTAAAATCCAGGCCTGTGAAGGAGCTTGTGATTTCTCCTTAGAATGACTGAAGGGAGACATTTTAATTGCAAGTAATAAATATATTTGGAATGAAATTGAATCTGTTGCTTGTCTTTAGATGGCATGATTCAATAACCAATTTTGTTCTATATCCCAAGAGTTCCATCGTGCTCAAATTATCAGTCCTCATTTTGGAGCTGATTAGAATTACATATTGCTATATTTTATCTGTTAGCCAGCACAATAAAACTCAATGTAAAAGCAAGGTTACATTTACTATCCTTCTAATTAGAGATTAGGAAAATTACACAGTGGACTAACTGTATAATTAGATCTAGTTTCCACATGCTGTTAAAAATAATTAATATAATTTTGCAAAAGAAGATCAGTTTTTATTTTTTTAAGCAACAAATGTCAATTTTGATGATTTTTTTTGGGACTAATAATAGGAGAGTTTTGAAAGTGTTTAGAAACCTTTTGGACATACCATAATCACATTTGTATGAAGTGCCACCTTGAAGCAATAAGGAAGGCCACCTTCCTGGTTCGTTAACATTTTCGTGACTGAATTATACTTCCTACCAAGCCCTGAATGCCCACTTACTTACACCTTCAATCCTTGTAATTTTGCAGTATTTTTCTCCATCTCTCTCTTCCCCTCTCCAAGTTTATCTTCTCCATCTATTGATTCCCCTCTCCACTCAACTCCTCCTGTTGTCTCCCATGACAGCTGACATAGTCAATGGGGCCCCCTACTTGAGTACCGCCCCTTTCAAAACCACAGTCATCGTCTGTATTCTTAAAAAAAGTTCCCTTGATCCAACTGTCCTCTAACATTTTCACCCATCTCTAATCTCTCCTTCCTTTATCAGGCCCTTGAACATGTTGTTGCCTCTAACTCTGTGCCCATCTCTGCCAAGCTCCCTGTTGAAATCCCTCCAAGCTGGTCTCCATCCTTCCCACAGCACTGAAATGATCTTAGGTAAAGTCACAAATGGCATCCTGTGTTACTGTGACAATGTTATGATATCCCTCTGTGTCCTTCTCGTTTTCTCCGCAGCCTTTGACGCAGTTGACCACGACATTCTCCACCATTGCATCTCCTCTGTTGTCCTGCTCCCTGGATCTGTCTCTGCCTGGTTCTGTTTCTACCTATCTGTAGCAATGTATTCTCTTCCCTCCCCAATTCTGTGACCTCATGAGCTCCCCCAAAGATTTATCATTGGCCGCCTGCTGTTCCTTATCTATGTGCATCATCATTCAGTGATATCAACAGTCTTCTGCATGTACACTGACGACACTCGATTCTACCTCTTCACCACTTCTCTTGATCTCTTGGCAACCTCCATACTATTGGGCTGCTTTTCCGACATCAGGTCATGGGTTATCCACAGCTTTCTGCACCTTAACATTGAAAAAAAACTGAATCCATCATTTTTGGCCCCTGCCAAGCTGAGTCATGACCACATAAAACCTTGGCATCCTGTTTGACCCTGAGCTGAGCTTTAAAGCCCACCTCCGACCCATCAACAAGACTGTTTATTTCCATCTCTACCACATCTCTTGCCTTTGCCCCTACCTCAGCCCCTCTGTTGCAGAAACCCTCATATATGCTTTTTTCATTTTCAGACTCAATGGGCTGGATTTTTCCAACCTCGGCGGGTCTGTGGTGGGCGACACCGTGGCGTGTTGGCACCCCGCATCTGTCTCGATCCTGGCCTCCAACAAGATTTTCCATTGATGGGGCTTGTTAAGCCCGCCCTGTGAGATTCCCGGCCAATTAATAGGAAGCTGGTCTGATGACATCATCTGCTGACGCGTCATCAGCCGGTTTCCTTAAAGGGGCCATGTCCATAATCATTTTGACATTTGTGCTGTCAGTGTTCTACAGCATTGAGGTGCTGTAAACACCGACACGCACTGCACAGAGGTGCATGGCTGCACCCAGGCTCTCCCATTACTCCCTCCATATGCTTATAGAGGGAGTCACAGCACGCAGGGAGGTTCTCTTCCCTTCCAATGAATGGAAGAGAACTCCCCAGGAGACCAACGCAGCCTGGTTGCACATTGCACAGGAGGACACAAGCAGGGATGTCATCAGGAGGACCAGGCTGCAGTGGCGCAAACCTTTCAATGATCTCAGTGGATCACAAAATGTTACTGCAAACCAACACTCAGCCTCATCCTGCTGTGCCACTCATCATATCCCCATCACTCTGCCTTCCCTACCCTACTCCTGCTCATCCTTACTTACACCAACTTACCTTGCACCTCCACCCATCCCTCTCTATCTACATTATCACTTCCCCATCTCACTAGCCACCCCGCACACTCACCCTCATCCTTGTCCAATCATATCAACTAACAACACACAAGGGTAGGCATTGGGTGTTTTAGCCAATGTTCATGTAAAGTTACCACCACCTTAAACATTCACTCCCTCTACCACCGGCGTACCGTGGCTGCAATGTGTACCATCTACAAGATGCACTGCAGCAACTCGCCAAGGCTTCTTCGGCAGCACCTCCCAAACCTGCGACCTCTTCCACCTAGAAGGACAAGGGCAGCAGGAGCATGGGAGCACCACCACCTCCAAGTTCCCCTCCAAGTCACACGCCATCCTGGCTTAGAAATATAACACCGTTCCTTCATTGTCGTTGGGTCAAAATCCTGGAACTCCCTCCCTAACAGCACTGTGGGAGTACCTTCACCACACGGACTGCAGTGGTTCAAGAAGGCGGCTCACTACCACCTTCTCCAGGGCAATTAGGGATGGGCAATAAATGCCGGCCTTGCCAGCGTCGCCCAGATCCCATAAGCGAATAAAATAAAACACACATACACAATTCTAACAGGGGTGACAAGAGGCAGCAATTAGGAGTAACATAAAAACATAGAAGATAGGAGCAGGAGTAGGCCCCTCGAGCCTGCTCCGCCATTCAATGCGATCATGGCTGATCATCGAAATTCAGTACCCTGTCCCTGCTTTCTCCCCATATCCCTTGATCCCCTTAGCCTTAAGAAATATATCTAACTCCTTCTTGAATATATTTAATGAATTGGCCTCAACTGTCTTCTGTGGTAAAGAATTCCACAGGTTCACCACTCTCTGGGTGAAGAAATTCCTCCTCATCTCAGTCCTAAATGGCTTACCCCTTATCCTTAGGCTGTGACCCCTAGTTCTGGACTCCCCCGCCATCAGGAACAGCCTTCCTGCATCTAGTCTGTCTAGTCCTGTTAGAACTTTATAAGTTTCAATGAGATCCCCTCTCATTCTTCTAAACTCTAGCCAATACAAGCCTAATCGACCCAATCTCTCCTCATATGTCATTCCTGCCATCCCAGGTATCAGTCTGGTGAATCTTCGCTGCACTGCCTCCATGGCAAGAACATCCTTCCTCAGATAAGGCGACCAAAACTGCACACAATACTCAAGGTGTGGTCTCAACAAGGCCCTGTACAACTGTAGCAAGACTTCCTTGCTCCTGTACTCGAATCCTCTCGCTATGAAGGCCAGCATACCATTTGCCTTCTTAACCGCCTGCTGCACCTGCATACTAACCTTCAGCGACTGGTGCACAAGGACACCCAGGTCTCGTTGCATTTTCCCTTTTCCCAATCTATTGCCGTTCAGATAATAATCTGCCTTCCTGTTTTTGCCACCAAAGTGGATAATCTCGCATTTATCCACATTATACTGCATCTGCCATGCATCTGCCCAATCACCCAACCTGTCCAAATCGTCCTGGAGTTTCTCTGCATCCTCCTCACAGCACACGTGCCCACCCAGCTTTGTGTCATCTGCAAACTTGGAGATAATGGCCCAGTAATTCCTGTCACAACGCGTGAGTACGGACGGGGTACTCGCGTGTGCCCGGAGGAATTGCCGGTTTTCAGCATGCACAGCGCATGCGCTGAAAACCGGCATTTCCTGTCCTCTGACCCAAGGGGTTAAGAGGCTGAACGCGTGCGCGGTATCGGGCAGCGCGTGCGACTTGGATTTCCTCTATTTTTAGAGAGTTGCGCGTGTGTAAAGGCCTCCGGTATTTACGCATTGAAAAACCACACGTAAGTACTTAGTTTTTCAGGTAAGTGGTCTATTAATGCAATTGAGATTTTTTTTTTCCACAGGTTTGTTATTTTTAAAGAATATACAGTAAGGTAAGTTTAGTTTTAGCCCCGATTTTTTATATAATTTTTTTTTTCAAATTTTAAAATTATTGTTTAAAATAGTTTTTCAGAGTTCTTTATGGTTCATTTAAGTAGTGCAATGTTTTTTTAAGTTTTCTTTCAGGTTTAAGTAGTGTTTTGGGGCCAGGAGTTTTTATGAGTTTGACAGCTCTTACTGTCAAACTCATGAATGAACTTTTGCAACCTCCCATTGGTTGCCCTGTGCTCACGTGATCCCAGCCGGCTCATCGCACTAAGTACGCTGCTGGGTCACGCACGCACAGCGCGGCAGGACTTCAAGCGGTCCACTGAGAGGAAATGCAATGCGGGCCAGAATTAAAATGTCAGCGCGCCGGGTAAGTGAACATCGGGGGCTTGCACGCGCGGCAAGCTCCCGATCCTAATTTCAGGGCCATTACATCTAGTTCCCTTGTCTAGATCATTAATATATATTGGGAATAACTGGGGTCCTAGCACCGATCCCTGCGGTACCCCACTAGTCACTGCCTTCCACTCGGAGAAAGACCCGTTTATTCCAACTCTTTGCTTCCTGTCTGCCAACCAGTTTTCTATCCAAGTCAGTACCTTACCCCCAATCCCATGTGCTTTAACTTTGCACGCCAGTCTCTTATGCGAGTAGGAACCTCTTTCCTTGCCTCACCCAGTTGTACTGTGTCCAGTGGTAGCATTCCTGCCCCTGGTCCAACCGAGCACAGTCTATTGTCTGTGTGGCTCAGCTACACACTGCCTTAACCAATTGAGATAATGGCCCAGAACTTGGTGTCGGGGGCTTGCCGCGCATGCAAGCCCCCGATGTGCGCTCACCCTGCGCGCCGACATCTGAAACCTGGCCAGCAGTGGATTTCCTTTCAGTGGCCAGGTTCTGATGTCGGCGCGCTGTACTTACCTGATCCAGCGGCGTAGTTAGTGCGATGTGCCGGCTGGGATCAGGTGAGCACTGTTCAGCCAATCAGGGGAGGGGAAACTTCATTCATAAGTTTGAGAGTAAGAACTGTCAAACTCATGAGAAGTACTGCACCCCAAAACACTACTTAAACTTTAAATAAAATTTAAAAAAACATCCCAATCATTAAATTAAGTATAAATAAGTTAAAAAAAAATAATTTAAACAATAATTTTTTTTTTTGAAAAAAATAAATTTTTATTAAAAAGGGTCTAAAACTAAACTTACCTTATTGTAGATTCTTTAAAATAATAAACCTGTGGAATTTTTTTTTCTAAATTGCACTAGAACACCACTTACCTGTAAAAATAAATACTTACGTGTGCTTTTTACAAGCGTAAAGACCGGAGGCCTTTACACATGCGCAAATCCTCCAAAACAGAGGAAATCTAAGACGCACGCGCTGCCCCCTACAGCGCACGTGCTAGCCCCTTCAACTCTTGGGTTAGAGGAGAGGAAATGTCGGTTTTCAGCGCATGCGCTGTGCATGCTGAAAACCGGCATTTCCTCCGGCCAGACGCGTGAGTACCCCTTCCGTACTCACGCGTTTGGGGAGGAATTTCTGCCACATTGTTGCAACTGTTCTTAGACATGTGCATACAATTTTTATAAGCCAAAGCACCATGTTTGTACCTGATTTTTTGTTTGTACCTTTTAAAAAAAAAAATGGTATATAACATAACAGGAAAGACTACTAAGAGAAATTGAAGGCTGTGACTGGAGTACAATAGCTGGGTGGCTTGTTTGAGTATTAATAATATTCTGAAAACCTTCAACTTTCATGGGATTGTGTCTCTCAGTAAAAAGGCTGCTGGATGCCCAGGGATATAACGACCTTTAATCTTCAGTGAAGAACAGGCTTAAACTGTGAGGAGCCTCCAATGATTTTTCCATGGATGCACCCGCACTGTGGGCAGCCATTCTTCTCATTTCTGTGATCAGAAACAATGGGAGCAGGGTCATGGCAACTAGAAACTGCATAAAAAGTGAACTTTTAGACTGTTACTTATGAATCTCTCAGCTGAGTAGATTAAATTCTCCTCACAGTGAGAGAAAGTGTGTCAGGGAATGTGTCAATGGCTGGTGATTCAAGTATTCCTGTTTTGCGGAACTTGTGTATTTGTCTAAGGTATACAGTGGTGTTCCCCAGGGGTCAGTTCTAGGACCACTGATTTTCTTGATCTATATTAATGACTTGGTCTTGGGTGTACAGGGCACAACTTCAAAATTTTCAGATGACACAAAACTTGGAAGTATAGTGAACAGTGAGGAGGATAGTGATAGACTTCAAGAAGACATAGACAGGCTGGTGAAATGGGCGGACAGGTGGCAGATGAAATTTAATGCAGAAAAGTCAAAGTGATACATTTTGGTAGGAAGAACGAGGAGAGGCAATATAAACTAAAGGGTACAATCCTAAAGGGGGTGCATGAACAGAGAGACCTGGGGATATATGTGCACAAATCATTGAAGGTGGCAGGGCAGGTTGAGGAAGCGGTTTAAAAAGCATGTGGGATCCTGAGCTTCATAAATAGAGGTATAGGGTCAGAACTTCGGGTCCCCACGGGTGAGTATGCGCTGGGTACTCACGCGTAGGCCCAACAAAAGTGCCGGTTTCGTGCATGCACTGTGCATGCGCGGGAAACCAGAACTTCCGTTCTCTTAAAGGAAGGGGTTCACAGGTCGAACGTGTGCGCTGGAGAGGCAGCGCGTACGCCTGGAACTTCTGTTTTTTTTGCAGGTTTCTCCGGGAGGGTAAGTCTCCAGGAGCTACGCTTTTAAAAAGCAGTCGCAAGGCCTGCTTTTAACAAGGTAAGTGGTGAATTAAGTAAAATTAAAACAGTTTTTCCACAGGTTTATTATTTTTAAATACTTTAAAGAAAGGTAAGTTTATTTTTAGCCGTTAGAAACTGTAATTAATTTTTTCAAAAATTTTAATTATTGTTTAAAATTGTTATTTTATGTAATTTATAGTTATTTAAAAAATGTGATGTTTAAAAAAAAATGTATTTGAAGTTTTAGTTATGTTTTGGGGCTGAATTGTATTCATAGATTTGACAGGTCTTCCTGTCAAATCTATGAATACAGATTCCCTGCTACCATTGGCTCTCCATGGCCCACGTGATCCCAGGGGACGCTTCGAACTAACTGCGGCCCTGGGGTACGCAAGCACTGCGCGCCGGCAATTGGAGCAGGCCCAGGATCGGAATCCCACGCGGGCCCACAGCACAATGGCTGGCGCGCTAGTTAAGTGCAGGTCGGAGGCTTGCACCCGCGGGAAGCCTCCGACCCAAATTTCTGGGCCATAGAGTACAAAAGCAAGGAAGTTATGATGAACCTTTATAAAACACTGGCTCGGCCTCAACTGGGGTATTGTGTCCAATTCTGGGCACTGCACTTTAGAAAGGATGTGAAGGCCTTAGCGAGGGTGCAGAAAAGTTTACGAGAATGATTCCAGGGATAAGGGGTGTTAAGTCCGTGAATGATTGAGACACGGACTAGCAGGAGAGAAACAAAGAGATGTTTACTGGTGAAAGGCATAAACTAATCGAATCAACAGAGGCTCTCTAGCGCCTTTTATACAGGGGTGGTCACTGCCGGTACTGCAGTCTGAGACCAGTTATTCTCTTAAAGGTACATACACAACAATTCCTCCCCTTTTAGATAAACAGTACATAACATTCATTTAACAACTAATGATAACGAATTACAATCACAATTACTGTTGCTAGATACATTGGTTAAGTTTAAGCAATTATAAGTTCAGTCTTTGAGGAGGCTTCCTGATTCTGTCTGGATAACGCCTCTTTGGAGTATCAGGTTCTTCTGGCAATGTTGAGTCGGAATCAATGTCGTTGTTTGTTTCATCTGCTTCCAATATTACTGGTTCTGCGGTAGCTGCAATTGGAACGTCGATTTCATTACCAGGTGTATCAGATCGTGGTGTGGAGTTGACGTTTTCCAGTGACTCTTGAATCTGGTCAGCATGGCGTCTTACAATGCTCTCCCCAACGTCCACGGTATACATGAGAGGTCCTTGTCGTGTACAAATCGTTCCTGGCTGCCATTTCTCAGTGCGGTAGTCCCGGGCCAAAACTGGTTGACCTATCTTAAAACTCCTGGTCGGCCTTTCATTCATATTCTGAAACTGCCTGTTCTCCACATCACTTCGGACATTTGGCTTAACCAAATCCAAGCGGCATCGTAGTCTTCGATTGAAGAACATCATGGCTGGAGTTTGGTTGGTAACCGCATGTGTCGCATTCCGGTAGGCAAACAAGAAGTTGTCCACCTTGTGTTGTAGGGGTATATCTTCATAACACATTGCCTTGATAGCCTTCTTGAATGTTTGGACAAACCTCTCGGCCAATCCATTAGTGGCTGGATGATATGGGGCAGATGTGTAATGCTTAACACCATTGTTCTTTAAGAACCTCCGGAACTCTTCAGACACAAACTGTGGTCCATTGTCAGAGCAAATCTGTTCAGGCAGCCCATTCCTGGCGAATATGGTTCGTAAAACTGCGATAGTTTTTTCTGTGGTGGTTGAGGACATTTTTATTACCTCTGGCCACTTTGAATGTGCATCCACCGCAATTAAAAACATCGAGTCCATGAAGGGACCAGCAAAATCAATGTGCACCCTTTGCCATGGAGATGAGGGCCACTCCCATGGATGCAGAGGAGCTTGTGGTGGGGCGTTTTGGACCTTCTGGCATCCTGCACAGCTCTTGGTCATCTCTTCGATTTCTCTATCGATTCCCGGCCACCACACAAACGCTCTGGCTAAGCTCTTCATTTTTACCCCACCCAGATGACCCTCATGAAGCTCATTGAGCACTCTATCCGTCAACTTAGGTGGAATTACTACTCTGGATCCACACATCAAGGTTCCTCTGCACACTGACAGCTGTTTTCTTCTCGGCGAGAATGCTGGCAGCAGTGGTTCGCCATGTGCTGGCCATCCCTTCACCGTTAAATCATAGACCCGTGATAGTGTCGGGTCATTCCGTGTTTCCTTTTCTATGTTTGCATTCATCACAGGGAGACATTCGACTATGGTCGAGTGGAATAACTCCATTGGATCCACTGCAAGGTCTTCTTCTTCCACCGTCAGCAACGGTAGACGTGACAATCCATCAGCATTTCCATGCTGTTTAGTTCCTTTGTACTCGATGTCATATTGATGTGCCCCTAGGAAAAGGGACCATCTCTGCAGCCGTTGTGCTGTCATTATCGGTACGCCCTTCTGAGGGTTGAAAATGGAGACAAGAGGTTGATGATCGGTTAGTAGAGTAAATTTTTGACCGTGCAGATAGTGATTGAACTTCTTCACCCCCCCACACTAGGCTGAGGGCTTCTCTGTCAATCTGGGCGTAGTTACGCTCGGTAGAAGTTAACGAGCGTGACGCAAAAGCTATCGGCCTCTCCAAACCATCAAGGAATTTATGTGACAGTACCGCCCCAATGCCGTAGGGAGACGCATCACACGCCAGCCTGATTGGCAGTGCTGGGTTGTAGTGAGCCAATACTTCCTTCGAAGTGATTAAGTCCTTACTCTTCTGAAAAGCACGTTTACAATCATCGTTCCATTTCCATGCTACCCCCGTTCGTAGCAGGGCGTTCAGTGGATGCAGAATTGTCGACAAATTCGGCAAAAACTTATGATAGTAATCCACCAACCCGAGGAATGACCTCAGTTGCGACACATTTTCAGGCGCTGGGGCCTTAACAGCCGCTTCAATTTTGTCAGGGGACTTATGTAACCCCTCTTCATCAATCATGTGGCCACAATACGATATCTGTTTCTTAAAATATTCGCATTTGGGGCGGTTGGCTCGCAGCCCATGTTCCCGTAGTCTAGTGAGCACCTGTTCTAGGTTGTTAAGGTGTTCACTGTCATCTTCACCTGTTACAAGGATGTCGTCCAAGTAACACTGAGTCCCCGGAATCCCTTGCAGGAGTTGTTCCATCGCTCTTTGCCATATCGCCGGAGCCGATGCTACTCTGAATACCAATCGATGATACTGGTAAAGACCTTTGTGAGTGTTTATCGTGAGATACTTTCTAGAGGACTCTTCAACCTCCATCTGCAAATATGCTTGTGCTAGGTCAATTTTTGTAAAACGCTTCCCTCCAGACAGTGAGGCAAAGATGTCTTCTACCCTTGGAAGATGATATTGTACTGTGTGAAGGACAGGGTTCACCGTCACCTTGAAATCCCCACAGATGCGAATCTTCCTTGGCTCTCCGGACTTATTGTTTAACGTTTTCTTCACGACAGGAACGATGGGTGTCGCCCACTCACTCCAGTCGACCTTAGACAACACGCCCGCCTTCTCCAGATTCTCCAGCTCTGCCTCGACGGCTGGACGAATTGCATATGGTACCGGTCTCGCTTTGAAAAACTTGGGAACTGCATTCTCTTCTATTTTTAACGAGGCGGTTACGCCTTTAAGCGTGCCCAGTTCTTGTTGAAATACCTCTTTGGCGTTAGCTAAGATTGTTGACAATCGTCCAGGAGTGACGTCTTCATCTTTTTTACCGTCCACCGTCATTGCATGAATGGAATGCCAATCTAAGTTTATCTTCCTGATCCATTCCCATCTCAATAACGGTGGTCCACCATTTGGCAGTATGTAGAGATACAATTTCCGTATTTTCTTGCCATTGTATTCAACAGGCACCCTTATTTTTCCTCTGGGGTATACTTTTTGCCCCGTATACGTCGTCAAGACGATGGATGTCTCTCTCAAGGGTATGTGTGAAAATAGCCACTCATAGTCTCGTCGATTCATGACGGTTAGCGCTGATCCTGTATCCAATTCCATTTTAACTTGGGACCCTGCTATCGTGAGGGTGACCCAAATGGTTCGGTGATCCTCTTTTGCGATTACATTGTGAAGTTTGAGACAGCTTAATCTCCTGTTCTCGGATTCACTATCGCTCATCTGGTCTTCAGAACTACTGTCCGTCATCTTTTGTACTTTCTTGTACGGTTCCTTAGTAGCCTTTTTGTTGTCGCTGGTCTTCTTCCCAGACCTACAAACTCGTGCAATGTGTCCAATCTTCCCGCATCGTCTGCATATTTTGTCTTTGGACGAGCAGTCCTTCTGGTCATGGTTAGTTCTGCCGCAGCAATAACATTTTGCAAATCCCCGTGTCATTTCGTGGGTGCCGTATTCCTGTGGTTTTTGTTGAATTTCTGCAGCTCCCCTGGCTGCTGCTTCATACGATACTGCCACGCTGAAAGCCTTATCTAGCGTCAGCTCTTTTTCTGCGAGTAACTTCTTCTGTGTTCCTTCACTCAGGAGTCCACAGACAAATTTGTCCCGTAGGGTATCTGCCAGTCCTGCTCCGAACTGGCAGTGCTTTGATAACTTGCGTAGCTCCGTAAGATACTCAGCATTGCTCTCATCTTTGTGCTGAGTTCTCCTGTGGAATTTAAATCTTTCTGCTATCAACAGCGGTGCAGGGTTTAAGTGCTCCCGTAGAACAGCAACAATTTCATTAAAACTCTTCGCCTTCGGTTTGGCTGGAGTAATCAGATCCCGCAATAGGCTGTACATTCTAGCGCCCATTACGTTTAGCAATATTGATGCCTTTTTTCCCTCCGCTATTTCATTTGCCTCGAAATATACCTCGACTCTTTCCACATACGTGGTCCAGTCCTCTAATGTATTATCAAAAGCAGTGATACAGCCAGTCTTCGGCATCCTGCAAATCTAAAATGGCGCCTCCCGCGCTTTGCCTTCTTCTCCGATTTAACAAAATGGCGCCTCCCGCGCTTTTCCTTCTTCCCCGCTGTTGTTAGCGCTGCTTTCCACGGTTTCCTGCGCGTTAAATATTAATTCGTTTTCTTTTATTATCTTCCCGTCGTGGAGCGGACCCTCTGGAACACTTCCCTCCCTCTTCTGAGGTCCGAACGCTGCCCAGCTTCGAAACACCGGCCGCGCCCTGTGTGCTCCACCCTCTCTCTCTCTCCTTGCTTCCTGACTCGCTGCCCGGCCCCGTTGAAAGGCCACCCGATCGAGCTACAGCCCGCCGCAGCCCAGGAAGGATCAGAGCACTACCTGCCACCAGCCTGATTAGCTGGGAAACCACGGACCGAGGAACCCAGCCTGGCTCTGGACAGTCTCTCCTGCAAGTTTTGAAATCGATGATTGACGGTCGATGCCCGTTTCTCGAGTTTCAATGGCCTATTTTTTTTTTTTCTTTCTTCTGGCTCCAACCTTCAACACATTGTCGGAGCTGCTGCTGAGTTGCAGGTAAGTTCGTTTCTAACTCGTCGCCAGTGTTAAGTCCGTGAATGATTGAGACACGGACTAGCAGGAGAGAAACAAAGAGATGTTTACTGGTGAAAGGCATAAATGAATCTAATCAACAGAGGCTCTCTAGCGCCTTTTATACAGGGGTGGTCACTGCCGGTACTGCAGTCTGAGACCAGTTATTCTCTTAAAGGTACATACACAACAAGGGGCTTCAGTTATGTGGATAGACTGGAGAAGCTGGGGTTGTTCTCCTTGGAGCAGAGAAGGATGAGAGGAGATTTGATAGAGGTAGTCAAAATCATGAGGGGTCTAGACAGAGTAGATAGAGATAAAGGGGGAAAAATTCAGTTGTTTGCGCCTCCTGTTAGCACCTTAAGAGGGCGCTAAAGTGGTGCAAAGCAACTAGCGCCCGGGCGCGGCAATGTTTACACCGCTCGCGAAAATTACTAGACATTTTGCGGCGGCGCTGAACACTACCACCACGATCTCCTGCGCCAGCAGATCGTGACGTCAGTCGAGTGCGCAACGCCCCGCTAGCGCCCTGGACCGGATATTGAGTTGCGTCCCCTGCCTTACCCCCTGCCGCTAGCAACGACAGGTTGAGGGGCGTGTTTTGCAGTCAGGAAGGGACTGGGGGAGCGCTATTTAAAGGTGACCACTTCCTGCCTTTTTTTGTTGGTGACATTTTTGCAGCACGCGTTCTGAGAGAGAGAGAGAGAGAGAGAGACTTCTGGAGAGATTCAACGCTGTGTGAAGGAGTTTTGCATGCTGAGCAGCACTTTGCAGGTTCATTTTGATTTGCCCTTCCTTGTATCTATTTAGAAGAGACTGTGGGGGCTGCACTCTGAGCTCTTTCCCTGGGTCTCTCCATTGTTCTTTACAGCAGATTTGATGTACAGGTCTCTCCTGGCTGAGATTCAAGGCTGCAATGAGCAGGATGTGGATGGAGAGCAAGATCAACCCTCCCCTTTAAGATAAAAACAGAAAATGCTGGAGAAACTCAGCAGGTCAAGCAGCATCTGTGAAGAGTGAAACAGAGTTAACGTTTCAGGTCGATGACCATTCGTCAGAACTCCCCTTTAAGAATTGGCCGGTGCCAGTGTGTCTGTGTTCCATTGCTGACTGACATCACATGAGCTTCGCCAGTGCTGTGAGGTTGCGCCTCGCTCCTTGGCCTTTGCATTTTAAGACAGATGTGTAGCGCCTGATTTAGCTCTCCAATCACCTCCAGGAGCGATAAAAGCCAAGTTTGCTGTCGGAGGCGATAATTAGCACCAGGCGCTAAACTTTGCGCATGGCCGATAATGGCGCCCCAAATGGGGTGATACTGAAATTTTCCCCCAAACTGTTCCCATTGGCGGAAGGGTCGAGAACCAGAGGACACAGATTTAAGGTGATTGCCAAAAGAACCAAAGGCAACATGAGGAAAAACTTTTTTATGCAGCGAGTGGTTAGGATCTGGAACGCACTGCCTGAAAGGGTGGTGGAGGCAGTCTCAATCATGGCTTTCAAAAGGGAATTGGATAAGTACCTGAAGGAAAAAAAAATTGCAGGGTTACAGGGAAAGGGCGGGTGAGTGAGACTAGATGAAGTGCTCTTGCAGAGAACCAGCCTGGGTTCGACGGGCCGAATGGCCTCCTTTTGTGCTGTAACCATTCTATGATTTTATGATTATAATATAAAATTGGCAAGCCAACGCATCACCTTTCCCATGGACTACAAGGCCCCGATAGTTAAGGGGAGTCGGGGAGGGAGCAGGAGGGCAGTTTTGCGGCTGAATTTAACGGCTGGACCTGATTCGCATTTGTGAAATTTGTTTCCCGGCTGCAGCCAACCAGATTGAGAGGCAGTCAGGCGGGTAGGCCTTCGGCACCAGGCTGCAGCTGGGCAGCGTAGAGGAAAGCCAAAGAGATTGGGGGAAGAGTGGAGAAGATCGGAGAGGGCCGGAGAGATTGGGGGAGGAGGGGAGAAGATCGTGGAGGACATGGGGCGGGGGTGGGGGGTCCAGGAGGAAATCATGGGCCGGGGAGGACATTGGGAGGGCATTGGTTCACGGGATGGCGGGGGTGGGGTGGGGGGGTATGCAATTGATGGGGAGATTAGCAAGATAGCTTGGTGGGCCGGGGGGAAGCACTCCTGCTGCTCCTGGCCCACAAGCAGTGCTGGAAAGTCACTTACCTGTTCCACGCAGCAGTCCTCGCCGCCCTTCAGCTCCTGGCTTTCCCGAGGCCTGGGAAAGCCGGCGGCCAGTGTTAATGGTGGAACGGAGAAAGAATCTGAGGCAAGCAACCTCATTAAATTATTCAAATGAGAGACCCATCTCCTAGAAGCAGGTTGGTTGCCTTTGTCCTGCCTCTGTTAAAACTGGAAATGGGCAGGTTCGAAGTGGGTTGGGTTTGGCTTTGAAATTTTCTACCTTTTTACTTCCCATCTGACCCAAACCCACCCATTTTTGGGGATTAAAATTCCTTGCCTCCCCGCCCCCCACCCCCCCCCAACACTCAAAATGAGAGAGCGCCGGGATTTTCAGGAGTGGCTGTGTTCCCTCGTGTCCAACAACAACAACTTGCATTTATATAGCACCTTTACATAGTAAAATGCCCCAGGGCGCTTCACAGGAGTGTCCAGGCAATAGACTGTGTTCATGTAGCCATTGAGGCACTGGTAGGCGAACCAGCAAATTAATGTGCAGTTGGTGTATGATCCCCACAGAAGCATCATGCAAGTATTTGCCAGCTTCGCAGGCAGCTGTCACGACACCTTCATCCTGAGACTCTGGTCCATCCCTCACTACTACACCCTTCCAGGAACGTAAGAGGTTGGTTGCTAGGGGAGAAGGCGTATCCCCTGCACACGCGGCTGATGACATCCCGCTGCAACCCCAACATGCTTAAACAGCTCAGATACAATCAGTGCCATGGGACAACCAGGAACATCACTTATTAAAGCCACATTATTAAAGCAAACATTCAGGTGTCTGGATAGGTCTCGAGGGCTCCCTACAATATGCCCTGCACAATGTTTGTCGCATCATTATAGCATGCTGCTTGTTACACAACACGGCAACAGAGAGGACTGCTTTGCATAGCTAGGCTCCTGAAGTCTGCCTCTCTGTCCTCCTCAGCTGGCAGAGGATCTCACTCTCCATAAGGCTGTCTCCTGAGCTGTCCCTGCCACCACTGTCTGCTCCTGCTCACTCGTGGTGGGTGCATCACCACGTGCAAACTGTTATGTATTGTGTGTTCTATTGTGTGTTCTCCTCCCACCTGTGGTGGCGCTGTCACAGGAGATAAATGGTTGGGTGTTCTCTCGGTTAAGTTAAGCTCTCTTTGTTCGGAACTTTCCAGAACTTCCTTTCCTTCCAATAAAGCACTTCATGTTTGAATCTCTGAGTTCTGAGTCCTAAATTGTGTCTAGGTAGAAAGGTACCGACACAACAAGTGGCGATGAGGATCGGGTGAATCTGTGTTGTGGGAACTTTCTTGTTTTCGACCACAAAACACTCGGAACCGAGATTGCAGCATCACATTAACGTTACGGCAGTGAGTAAACAGAAATTTTAATTTAAAACGTGAGATGGCTACTATATTAGGAAACATCGGTGATTTTGATGAAAATGTGGAGCAATGGAGCGCTTATACGGAACGTTTTGACTATTTTGTATTGGCGAATGCGGTGGCAAATGAAAAGGTCGTGCCTACCTTTTTGAGTGTAATCGGGCCGAAGACATTCAATTTACTTCACAGCCTCATGCAGCCAGATAAGCCAGGAACTAAAACATATAAGCAACTAGTGGAAATTCTTGGAGCACAGTTTTCACCAAAACCCCTGGTAATTGCTGAGAGATTTAGATTTCACAAACGGAATCAAGAGGAGGGGGAATCAGTGACGATGTTTATTGCTGCTTTAAAAAGGTTATCAGAACACTGCGAGTTCAAGGAGGTGCTGAAGGACACCATTAGAGACAGACTCGTGTGTGGTCTGCAAAATGCAGCCACACAGAAGCGCCTTCTTACTGAGGACAACCTTACTCTTGAAAAGGCCATTGAAGTCAGGAGACAACTGGCAGATTTCCAAAACTGCAGTGTACAGATGCCCCCCTGTTTGCCTTTTCCACTCACGTCAATTTCCTCACGGGACATGAGAGAGCCCTGCAGTTTTACCATCTAGCTGGATTCCCTGAAGTGCAGGGTATTATTGATGAATGAGTAACTGGTCTGTGACCATACGTGCAGAATCATACAGATTAAAGCCTGCTACCCTGGAAGTTGTCATGAATCATTCATTTTAAGCCAACCCATGCCAAGAGAAAGGTTGGATTGGTATCTACTGTGCAACCAAGGCTATCCATAGCAATTACAGCTAGCTAAGACCTGAAGGGCACTATAATGATCACATGCAGCTGCCAGGGTCATGGTAGAGCACACCACTGATATACTGAAACAAAGATTCAAATGTCTAAGTCAGGGAAGTATTACAGTACAACCCGACAAAGATGGCCAAAATTATTGGCCCGGACTTTCCGATCGGAAGCTTCCAAAATTCTATGGACTCTGGCACAGTTACCATGGATTGGAGATAGCTAACGTAACCCCACTATTCAAAAAAGGTGGTAGAGAGAAACCAGGGAATTATAGACCGGTAAGCCTGACATCGGTAGTGGGGAAAATGCTAGAGTCCATTATAAAAGATGTAATAGCAGAGCAGTTGGAAAACAGTGACAGGATCGGACAAAGTCAACATGGATTTACAAAAGGTAAATCGTGCTTGACTAATCTACTGGAATTTTTTGAGGATGTAACTGGTAGAATAGATAAGGGCGAACCAGTGGATGTGGTGTATTTGGACTTTCAGAAGGCTTTCGATAAGGTCCCACATAAGAGATTAGCGTGCAAAGTTAAAGCACATGGGATTGGGGGTAAGGTACTGACTTGGATAGAGAACTGGTTGGCAGACAGGAAGCAAAGAGTTGGAATAAACAGGTCTTTTTCCGAGTGGCAGGCAGTGACTAGTGGGGTACTGCAGGGATCGGTGCTAGGACCCCAGTTATTCACAATATATATTAATGATCTAGACGAGGGAACTAGATGTAATATCTCCAAGTTTGCAGATGACACAAAGCTGGGTGGGCGTGTGTGCTGTGAGGAGGATGCAGAGAAACTCCAGTATGATTTGGACAGGTTGGGTGATTGGGCAGATGCATGGCAGATGCAGTATAATGTGGATAAATGCGAGGTTATCCACTTTGGTGGCAAAAACAGGAAGGCAGTTTATTATCTGAAGGGCAATAAATTGGGAAAAGGGGAAGTGCAACGAGACCTGGGTGTCCTTGTGCACCAGTCACTGAAAGTAAGCATGCAGGTACAGCAGGCGGTTAAGAAGGCAAATGGTATGTTGGCCTTGATAGCGAGAGGATTCGAGTACAGGAGCAAAGATGTCTTGCTGCAGTTGTACAGGGCCTTGGCGAGACCACACCTTGAGTATTGTGTGCAGTTTTGGTCGCCTTATCTGAGGAAGGATGTTCTTGCCATGGAGGGAGTGCGGCGAAGATTCACCAGACTGATACCTGGGATGGCAGGAATGACGTATGAAGAGAGATTGGGTCGATTAGGCTTGTATTGGCTAGAGTTTAGAAGAATGAGAGGGGATCTCATTGAAACTTATAAAGTTCTAACAGGACTAGACAGACTAGATGCAGGAAGGATGTTCCCGATGGCGGGGGTGTCCTGAACCAGGGGTCACAGTCTAAGGATAAGGGGTAAGCCATTTAGGACTGAGATGAAGAGGAATTTCTTCACCCAGAGAGTGGTGAACCTGTGGAATTCTCTACCACAGAAGGTCGTTGAGGCCAGTTCATTAAATATATTCAAGAAGGAGTTAGATGTATTTCTTAAGGCTAAAGGGGATCAAGGGATATGGGGAGAAAGCAGGGACAGGGTACTGAATTTGAATGATCAGCCATGATCTCATTGAATGGCGGAGCAGGCTCGATGGGCCGAATGGCCTACTCCTGCTCCTATCTTCTATGTTTCTATGTTTCCCGCGGGCGGATGCCTCCGATCTGGAAAATATCTATGAACTTACCTGCTGGCTTCGTAGGTCCCGACACTTCCGCTCCTGGGCCTCTCCTGATCCGCACGTGCAGAGGCCCAGGTATCCCAGGGGCTCAGGTGGTTCGCAAGCGTCCCTGGGATCACGTGGGCCATGGGGAACCAATGGAAGAAGGGAATCCCCCTTCACACTTTTGACAGGTCTCTCAGCTTAGACCCGTCAAAAGTATGAATGGGGATCACTCAAAAAACACACTAAAACATTAAATAAATTAAAAAAGAAATCACGTAATTAAAATTACATTAAATTAAATATTTTAAACAAAAATTTAATTTTTTGAAAATATAATTAAAGCTTTTTACGGGGCTAAAAATAAACTTACCTTTTTTAAAAGTCTTTTAAAATTATAAATGAGTGAAAATATTTTTTTTACTTTTTTAAACTCTTATGCTGGTAAAAGCAGGCCTTACGCTTGCTTTTACCAGGCATAAGAGTTGTAAGTATTTTCAGCGGGCGGAGGTTCTGCAGACAGCAGAATTCTCCGCCCGCGGAGGCCCTTCTCCAGGGCAGGCGGATGATCTGTCAAGAGAATTCTTGACAGATCGTAAGTGCCGGTTTTCAGCGCATGCGCTTCGCATGCCTGCAACCAGCACTTGCGAGGCCCCTACAGGAGTGTACACACCTCGTACCCACCCGTGGGAGTCGGAATATACGGGCTATTGTGTTTAATACAACTTTACCCTGCAAAGGAGCTTTGTCATAGAGCAAAATGCAGGCAACAGACAACATCGATCAGTGACAGTAAAGCACCCTGATCAACAGCAAGAAGCCATGCTTGCTCAATCAACTGAGCAATCAGGAAACATTCCCAGTTAAATGCAGGAACCAGCCAAAGCACAGTCGTCATCTGCATATGTACAAAACCCTAATACCTCATCAAGTAAAGCACCAACCCAGAGCCAGGCATCAGGATCATGAATACAGCAGCATTTCTCATTAACTACCTTAATCTGCCTCACAGCTGTGTTTCAGTGGGTAGCACACGCGCCTCTGAGTCAGAAGGTTGTGGGTTCACAGTTCCACTCCAGGGACTTGAGCCCATAAATCTAGGCTGACACTCCAGTGCAGTGCTGAGGGAGTGCTGCGCTGTCAGAGGTTCCGTCTTTCGGATGAGAATTTTAAACCGAGGCCCCGCCTGCTCTCTCAGGTGGACGTAAAAGATCCCATGGCACTATTTTGAAGAGCAGGGGAGTTATCCCCAGTGTCCCGGCCAATACTTAGCCCTCAATCAACATAACAAAAACAGATTATCTGGTCATTATCACATTGCTGTTTGTGGGAGCTTGCTGTGCGCAAATTGGCTGCCGCGTTTCCCACATTACAACAGTGACTACACTCCAGAAGTACTTCATTGGCTGTAAAGCGCTTTGAGATGTCCGGTGGTCGTGAAAGGCGCTATATAAATGCAAGTCTTTTTCTTTCTCATAACAAAAGTACTCTCACAATATAGCAGAGTATCAATGTCTTAAATGTATCCTAACAGTGTGTGGTGCAGCTGTGTTCAGAGTGAGTTACCCCTGTGCTTCTTTGTTACACTGTATGGAGTGTGCTATTAGCATTTCTCCACCTTTTCTTTAGCAGCATAACTTTATAGGAGAGCGGCAGCCCTTTAAGAGCTGCTGCTCCCAATATCCAGTCCTCTAGCCATTGTGTACTTCCAAAGCACGTGCTGCATGATGGAAGTACTGCACTAATATTTAAATGAGCTAACCTCACACTTTGGCATGAGGTTAGATCAGTATGATGCAGGTTGTGCATTAGACAAAGAGCAGCGGTCCCACAGCCACTGTATTGGGACTGCATCATTAACCCTACAGTCTCACCTTCTCCTAGCACTCTTTAGCCCCTTGAGCTGAACACTGACTTTAGCAACTTCAACCTTATCTTCCATTATTCTGCCAGTTTTTCCCCATTCACATTCCACTTCACTCCCTTCCATTTTGGAGCAGCTTTACTCACTGATGGATCTTTCATAGTCTCTGTTTGCTATTTATTTAAACGCATCCATCAACGTGTTTGCATAGGTTCTTATCCGTGCTCTTTTAATGGAGACACTAATCTATTTTAATAGGTCAACGATCCCATGATTCCAGGAACAAGGGACCTCAGTTACGTTGATAGGCTGGAGAAGCTGGGGTTGTTCTCCTTGGAGCAGAGAAGATTGAGAGGAGATTTGATAGAGGTGTTAAAAAGCGTGAGGGGTTTAGACAGAGCAGATAGAGAGAAGCTGTTCCCATTGGCAGAAGGGTTGAGAACCAGAGGACACAGATTTAAGGTGATTGGCAAAAGAACCAAAGGAGACGTAAAAAAAAAAGTTTTTACGCAGCGAGTGGTTAAGATCTGGAATGCACTGCCTGAAAGGGTGGTGGACGCAGATTCAATCATGGCTTTCAAAAGGGAGTTGGATAAGTATCTGAAGGAAAAAAAATTTGCAGGGCTGCGGGGAAAGGGTGGGGCAGTGGGACTAGCTGAGGTGCTCTTGCAGAGAGATGGCACGGGCTCGATGGGCTGAATGGCCTTCTTCTGTGCTGTAACCATTCTATGATTCTATGATAAAATTGCTCTCACATGAATTTATCTGAACATGTTAAAAAGTGTGGTTAAAATAGTACAAAGATGGAATGAAATCCTCTTTGGCTTTATCTCAGCATTTCACAGTCTCACTGAAGTGATCTATCTTTATCCTCTGACACTTTCCACCTCTATCCAGTTTCTTAATAAAATACCTTCCTGGGTGATTAAACCCAATGGCAGCTCCTCTTTGTCCTGGGATGTAGAATATTTTATAAGCAACTTTTATTGTGGTTCTCTTCTCACTTTATTATTTGCTCAGTTCTATTAAGTGTTTTATCTACTGTCCCTTTCCGCTTATTGACCTGAATGTTAACCTGTTTTTTGTTCTTTTTTAAGATTTGACAGACCCGCTTTGAATTTACAATATTTGTTTCTATCATATTTCCAGCATTTTGCTTTTTAAAAAAACATTTTATTAGTCTCTATCAGGCAATTAACTTTTGAATAATGTCATCAAGTTTGTCATCAGACACGACCGCTTCACCCTTTTCTTCACTCAAATTATCCCCTTGTCTGTCAATCAGCACAATGATATTAATTGTTCCGCGATGGTTTAATATTGAGCTTTTGCAGTCTGGAGTCTGGGCTTGGCATCATTTTGTTACCACCTCTGGCTAAATAGCTGCCAGGAAACAGGCCGCACCAGGCAAAATCCTGGCAGAGCATTCCACAATATGGTAAATAATTGCCAAGATTCAGAGTGTTGAACTGTCGCTTAATGAAACACATTTCCATATGAGTCTTGGATGCCCTTTACATGAATTGCTACAAGTTGTCATGCATGTGGCATTGTCCACCTTTTTACGTGAATATAATGGCCCAGTAATTCAGGTCCCAACGTGTGAGTACGGACGGGGTACCGGTGGAAGTGCTGGTTTTCAGGATGCACAGCGCATGCGCTGAAAACCGACACTTCCTGTCCTCTGAAGCAAGGGTTTAAGAGGCGGAATGCATGCGACGTTTCAGGCAGCGTGTGCGCGCTGAAATTCCTTTTTTTTTAAAAAGAGTTTTTACGCGTGAAAAAAGCAGATGTAAGTACTTAAAACTTACACTCTAATAATTAACACTACCGAAATTGCAATATAAAATTTAAAATGAACACATTCTACCTTAATCCTTTATACACATTACCTGAACAAAGCTATATACAAGCGCCGCCCATCTCCAGGCGGCCAGCCTAATCCCTGTTTGGGCTGCCACAGGCTGCTCCCTGCGGCGTGGCTGGATTGATCCCAACTTCATGTCCCTCGCAGCTTATGGCTGCTGGTTGGGGACTTCTGTCTTTTGGCTTCTCCCTGACTCGGGAGTCCGCCCTATTCCACTGGAAAGCTGGTGATCATACTTTCTTGGGCTGGGGTACCTGAAGAGACCTCCTAGGGAGTGTCGCTGGTGGGGCTACCCCGGCGAGCGGACCCTTAGCTCGGGTCACATTCCTTGCTGGCTGGGGACCTCCTCCTTCGGGTCCCTCCCTACCCAAACCTGGGCTGGGGACAGGCAATCCCTTGCCACCGGCTGCCGGTGGCTGAGCGCCTTCCCCTTCAGGTCTGAGACCTGGTTCAGGCTCCTCCCCGGAGTCCCACAAGAGAGGGGGAATCGCTCGGGCCAAGTGCTGGGGAACTTCTCCTCTCACGCACACGACTGCGCCTGCGCCTGCGTGTGCAGTCTGTGTGAGCGTACGTGCTGCAGGCTGAGGATTTCTATTCTCAGGTTCAATCCCAGCTGCCTGTTTCCCTGCCCCCGGCTCAAACAACCTGCATTGTTTAATATAACTGGCAGCCTGCCAGTAATCCTGTTCTAAATCCTTTTCCCTTACCAGGATGGCCTTAAAGGCAGAATCTTGGGCTTGGACCTGCTTTTGGTCCGGGGCCAAAGCTATCCCCTGTGTGCCTCCCCTGTCCCAAATTGTTGCTACCAGACCTGCTCTACAGGGGTCCCAGAACTCCCCTTCCCTGCCCCCCTGCTTAAACAGCTTACACTGGTCATGAATGGCTCCTTCCCTAACACAAGCCACAGCACCTGCCTGTGTAGTCTGTGAGCTTGTACCCGCTGCAGGCTGAGGATTTCTGTCCTCAGGTTCACTCCCAGCTGCCCGTTTCCCTGTGGGTCCCATTAAGCTAAATGGGACCTTGTTAGACCGGGGTGAATTGGTCAGGTCTTCCGAGTGGCTCACCGTGCCGGAGGCTCCAATGTCCACCGAATATCTCCCCTACACTGTCTTCACCCCCATCTTAACATAGGGCCTGCTCCCCTCAGCATTTTTGCGGGGACACAGGTCAACAGGCTGCGCTGGCTCTAGTCATTGCTGGGAGTGGGATGGGGCAGACGGGGTCAAAGCACCGGTGGTGGCTGCTACTCTCCCCTGGCCAGTCAGAAGAGACCGTAGGGACTGTAAAAATGACTCAATCGCAGTGGGAGGGATATCTGGCCCTGCCTTTTGGGCTGGGGCTGTGGGATCCTTCCCCTGGTTATCCTTCCAGGGATTCTTATAGTCTTTTCTCCAGTGACCGTCTTTCCCGCGCTCATAACAATTTAACCTAGCCTGGGAGGGATGGTTCCCCTCCTGGTGCCACTCTTTCTTACTCTGGCTCCCAGGTTTAACCTCATGGATCTTTCCCTTGGGTTGGGGTGTCCCGATACACCTTAGGTTTCTAAAGGCTACTGTGAGCCAGCGGATCACCGCTTCTTCGGTGGTCTGGGGGTTTCGGGGGTCAAACCAAGCCGCGACCTGGGCTTGGATCTGGGGTAGGCTGTTTGTCATAAGACAACGGAGCCAGTGGGTCAATTGGACTGGGTCCAGTGCTGCCCGTCCTGGCATTCCCGGGCATGCGCTCCGGTAGACTGGCCACAGCCTGTCTGCGAACGCCTGCGGGGACTCCCCTGGGAGCTGCACTGTTCTTTCTACCCGGGCGAACGGACTGCCATCATTGAGTCCCATGGCCTCCAATATCTCATTCTTGAGACCCTCATAATCCCTCTGCCCCCTTTTGCACTCGCCAGATAGGGCCTGGAGGAGATCACCTCCCAGGGAAAACAGCAGCATTTTTGCTTGCTCTGCGTCATCGCAGTCATTTACACAAGCTGCCTGCTCTATCTCCCTGAAGTGTAGAGAGGGGTCTCCCTTTTTAGTGAGCTTGGGGATGTGGCTAACCATGTCCCTGAGCTGGTGGGTGCCATACGGCACCACAAACTGATTCTGGATGGCCCTGGGTCATCTTCATCAACGGGCGGACCGTACCTCCGTTGTCGGAGGAGGTACACTGGTCCTGGTCCCAGCCTATCTAGCGGGGCCTGCTGTGCTTCCTCTACCACCTCATCCTCCACCCCCATTTGCTGCCAGAGCTCCTGAAAGCTCAGAGCCGTGGGTGGCGGTCGTGGGACCTCTGATTCCCTGACCAACCTTTTCCTGGGTGTTGCCTGTGGGACGGTTTTATTTGGGTTGCCGGTAAAATCCGGCTGACCCGCCTTCGGGCTGATCAGACATATCATCCCCTTTGTCCTCTTTAAAGCCATATTCAAGCTTTCTATCTCTTCCCTACAGGGACCATGATCTGCTTCCTCAAACCCTTGCTCGCAGGCCAGCTTATATGCTGCCTTTACCTCCCTAACCTTTTCCTCCTGTTCTTTTATTTCTTGTATGAGGTGGGCATTCTCTTCCCACACCCTCATCTCATTGCTCTTGGCCTCTGCCACTAGGCACTTCAGGTACTCTGACTCGTGCCTCGTGTGGCTTTTGCCCTCACTAAACTGGACCACCAGGCGCTCTATCTTGGCCTGGTATTCTTCAACCTCCCTTTCCCTATCCCAACTCTCTGCTCTAGATTCCCTAAGCCTGCGGGTAACTTCCCCAAGCCTGCGGGCACCTAACCACAAACAGACCAGTGGGATAAAAAGAAATCCAATAACTGTTGCTCTCTCCAGACCCAAACCACCGTCTGCTACATCGCATACCATTGCCGACGGTCCTGCCGCGGTCGCCATTTTGTAGAAATTAAAAGGGGGGTATATAACTGGGGTTATAGTCTCTGGCCAGTCAGAAGTATCTGAGCTGCTCCAGAGCCCCGTGCGGTTTTGAATCGCTCCCCTTTTCTGGTTCTGACCGCTGGACTTATTCAGTAGCGATGTAGACAAAACGAGACTCATGGTTGGGTGCAAAGAAGACCAGTATTTATTGAAATAAAAGGAAATAAATTGAGAATAATCAATGCAGCACACCTATGCTTAATACAGCACTATTTTGCTTAATACTACACTCTTTCACTTAATACAGCACCGTTACCTAGTGCGGCATACTTTTACTTAATACAGTACACTTTTGCTTACTACAGCACTCTTTTGCTTAGTACAACACTCTATTTCTTAATAGGGGAGAGGAAACGGACACATCGAGGGAAAATTGACTAAAATTACAATTTTAACAAAATTCCCCTTAATTCTCACCCCTCATACCTATCTAAGTTGCCTTGTAATGGGCCAGAAAATCTATGCTCATCAGTGAAATGCCTGCTCCATGCCCCTGCGGTCTGTATTCTTCACCGCCCCGAAGTAGAGATACCCCAGTATTTAAAAGTAACTGCTGGTATTCCACTTCTTTTGGGCAGGCTTGCTGAGCTGTTCTTCTGTAGGCAGAGCATGGAGGCAAGGTGGCAGAGAGAGAGAGATGGCTTCCTGAGAGGCTGTTTTATACCCATTGGGAGCCATAATCTTTGTGCCCAAATCCGGATGTATCTGGGCTATACAAAAGGGAATCGATCTGACCCCATTGACTGTGATGGGTTGAATGTATTCCCCATTCATTGACTGGTTTGAATAAAGCTGTCTTAGTTTGAAAAAAATGTCTGTTTCCTTAAGGGCTGAGTAAACAGCCCTTGGATGTTAGTGTTAACAAATCCATTGTCCTGCGGTCACCGCCCAACCGCAATTGATTAACAGTCTCAAGTACTTAATCTCTTGAGTCAACATTGTAGCGAGTTCGTGTAAACAAACATTCATTGTCCTGCGGTGAAACTTCCTAAACTGCAGTTGATTGACAGTTTAAATACCTCATTACTTCAGAGGCTGTTTTTTTTTCCAAATCCTTTATCAGCCATCTTTGATTTTCCTTCCACATACACACAGGCTGTGTTGTGTCTTTTGCAACGAGGCCGGACAGCCATCTTTGATTTTCTTTTTCACATACACACAGGCTGCCTTGTGTCTTTTGCCACGAGGCCGGACAGCCATCTTTTGATGCGCTGGATTTTTAAGGTATATTCTACCCAGGTTTTCTTTAATCAAAAATATAATCTTCGGGGCTGTAGAAATTTTGGAAATTCTTGCGAAACCTTACACGTCTAATCAAGGTTCTGTACAAGTTTAACAAATTTCTCTACTTTTGAATTTTCTTCCTCTAGAAATGAGCCCCAATGCTTGGTTTCCATTTTTTATTGCTTTGTTAACCTGTGTTGCTGCTTTTAATAAAGAAAAAAAAGAAAGACTTGCAGGTGATGTCAGGGATTGACATTTCATCTGTCAAGAGCTTTTGACAGATGAAATATCAGCATTTGACAGCTCTGTGAAGCTGTCAAACACTGACAATCTGACTTCTAACTTGACTCCTTCTCCACAGACTCAGTTAGAAATTTCTCCAGAACAGAAAGCAGAGGCTGCAACTTTTGACAGTTTGCGGCCATTCTGCTTTCTGTGCCGGTGAGATGAGGGACTCCCGAGAGCTGAAGGAAGGAAGCCTGCATTAGTAAGTAAAGGTAAGTAAAACTTATTTAAACACTTTACACACACCAAACACACTTACCTCTGCACTCATGCACCCATCACTCACCTGAACACCGGACATTTCGAACCCTCCAAGCCTTTCAGCCCGACGGTCTGGCTCACTAACTTGGCATGGTTTGGAAACGTCGGGAAGCCCACATTTCTGGGCTAAAAATAGGGATTAGGCCAAAAACTGCCTGTTAACTACCTGTTAACAGGCAGTTAATTGGCACTAATCCCCTTTCCGCCTCGGGGAGGTGGCTCCCAGCACAGGTCGGGTACCTGCCTCCTGGGAAACGGTCATGGAGGCGGGTTGGGGGCGGGAAGGGTTCGTGCCCCCCCATTTCTGCAATTTTAACACCCCACATGCCTCCATTCCTGCCTCCACGGCCCTGGGAAATTCTAGCCCTTATTTTCCAAAGAATAGAGGGCCTCCTAATTCCTCCTACCAAAATGCACCACCTCACACTAATCTATATTGGAATTCATTTGCCATTTACATGGCCATTCTGCAAGCTTGTTAACATCTTCTTGCATTTTGTCGCAGTCTTCCTCAGTATTAACTATACTGCCCAATTTGATGTCGTCCACAAATTTTGAAATTATACTTCCGTTTCCCAAGTCCAAATCATTTATGTAAATGTTGAACAGCAGTCGTCCCAGCACTGATCCTTGTGGAACATCACCTTTTAACTGTTGGGCAGTTGTAATAGATGGCTCGTGAGATTTTGTAGCACTTCTGAAGAATGTGCAGAGGCATTCAGAAAAGGAGCAGGACATTGGAAGGAGGCGGGAAAGGAAGGCACAACATTTTAATGAGATGGACCTTTAGACACTCGTAGATGAAATGTAGCAAAGGAGAGAATGACTGCTGGGTGCCTATGGGATGAAACCTCAGAGAAGTGTCTCACCTACCTTATGAAGGGAAGTGACAGTGCACCGAGTGCCACCTCTCTCATTAGACATGTTTCTATGTTATGTAAAAGCATTGAACTAGGTTAGATGTCAGGAGGTACTTTGCTTCACACAGAGCTGTCGACCAATGGAATAAGTTCCCAGCACATGGAGTGAGTTTTGAGTTAGTACTCTGAGTCTTGCTTCCATCCTAACATGTGTTAATGGACATTAGGGAAGAAGTATACATATTTTTTGTTAAATTATGGATGAGCTAGATGATCCTTCAACTGAATATCAGTAAGACCAAAGCATTTGATTTTGCCTATTGCCAAAAGCTCCCTTGCCTGTGACTCCATCCTCTTCCTTGGCTGCTTGCTCAGACTGAACTAAACTGCAAAACCTGGTATCCTTTTCGACCCAGAGATGAGTTTCACATCAATTATCTGAGACCACTGATGGGGCTACACGTGCAGTGGGTGGCTTATCAGAAAACCATGAGTGCACTGCCCATGATGTTCTGTCCATTGAATGTGTGCCTTGCTGAAGTGTAGGTATGCATTAGATACAATGAAAGGGCTTGTAAGGTTGTGTGACGGCTTGGCATGGGCAAGTGCCAAATGTGGGACAGGTTGAAAGGCAAAATTTTATGACATCCAATCTTGCACTAACAATCTGGTACATGGCACTGTTGGGTAGTCTTACCTTGCCAGTTTCCTTACAGTATGCAACCTTCTGCATTTGTTCAAGGGTCCTGCAGGAACTGTACACAGCATTCAGCCTGCCTGGCGTGGTGCACTGCCATCTTGTGAGAAAGGTGCCCTGGAGTGTCCTCATTGCACTCACTTCATGCAGCGCCACCTTCACTTTGCCATCTATCAAACAGGAAGTCAAGGTCTACGCTGCTCCATCACTTGCCCACAGACTGCATTTTGGATCTTGATGTTGACTTGCTTTTTGCCAACCACTTTTTAGCTTCTTTCTTCTCATGTAGTCTTTGGAAAGGTTCCATTTTATGTGAGTTTTACCTATAAATATAAAAGCAGTATGGATTAAAAAGGAATGATTTGACATGGGAATTCATTCATATTTCTGTGTGATCACAGCAACTACAACTTAATTTGTACTCATAAATGTCCTTAATTTCCTCATCAAGACAGGGTGATTTGACACATCAAAATTAATTTGTTTCTCTGTGTGAGAATAGCAGCCTGGAAATCCCAGGGTCCGTGTTTCGGGGGGCATAAGTGTGGCTGAGCAGAACTTTGGCCCGTCAAAAGTGGCAGTGGCTGACCTCATCAGAAATGTAAATGATGCTGGTGGGATAAGGGCACAACTCCCACAAGCAGGGAGCCAGATACGACAGAGAGCCTGAAATACTGGGATAGACGTGCAGCAAGGGTGTACATGTCCCTATTTAAAGGGATCCATATAGTTAAAGGGATGAGCTGGTTCTTGGAAGAGGGACTGAGAGGACTGGAGAAGGAAAATGGCGCGCTTCTAATTTTTCCAAGGCTGATGTGGATGTGCTGATGGAACAAATTCAAGAATGTAGAGATGCCATTGTTGGAAAAACAGGGAAAAGACCATCATGTACAGCAGCATGAGCCATGAGAAAGGAGATGGCTGTGGCTGTGAGCATGACTTCCATTACCGCAATGATCCCCATGCAGTGTCAGGAGAAGTTTGATGACCTCGCTAGGTCAACAAAAGTCAGAGGCCTAGAAATTCATCTCGGTCAGTGGCGCAAAGCGGGCGGTATCGGATTGGCCGCCCGTTATACACAGCGCCTGATGTTCAGTTCCATTGACTGCAAAGGGCGGCCGACCCGATACAGCCCATTTTATGCCACTGCCCGGGACAAATTTCTAGGCCAGAGTGTTTTAAGGTGAATAACAGCGCAGATAACTGAATCCCAGAGAAGCACATGGGTATTCCCATGCACAATAGTCAAGCATTACCCTTTAGGGTATCACATGGCACCGTGCCCCATGTCCCAGAAGCAAAGTCATTTGGCAGTACTCAAGTGAAATGTCTCACATCCCCTGATGCATGCTAACACACTGGAGACTCACAACCTAGGTCCCCTGGACCTTGGTTGCAGATCTGGCTGCAGCAGTGAACAGAGCTCTTCAAAAACTTTATGACAGAAGTACAACCTCCTGAGACAGAGCTCTTGGGAAAGGTCTTGGAAAGCGCCCCTTGCTCTACAGATCCTGCTAGGTGGGAATTGGTAGGATGGTCTGGCTGTCGTCTGGTGCTGCCTGATTATTCTGGCTTCCCTTACATCCCCCTGTTGCTCCTCTTTCTCCAGCATATAGGTCATGTAAATAGGGATTCTCATTGGGAAGCCCACTGTGCAGCCCTTAGATCCAAGCTCAGTAATTGTGTTGAAATAGATTGTTTTCCAAGGGTAATGCAGAAGATAGGGAAAGGCTACCTGTGTATAACAGTGAAAATACTATCGCAATAACTAGTGAATACCTCGATGTAGCCAAAAGTCTCCAGAAGTATTTTCGATTGAACAGTGTCCCATTAACAAATCACTTCCGCCTTGATGATGGTAACCTGGTAAATTGCCATTTTTATTGGTGGATGGGAAGGTGGAAGTTATGGGGAGAAAGATTCGGTTGCTTTGCCTTAAGAGGGCGCTAATGGGGCGCCAAGAAACTAGCGCCTGGGCGTGACGATGTTTGCGCCGCTCGTGAAATGGATCAGACATTTTGTGGCGGCGCTAAACACTCCGCCATGATCTCCTGCACCCACAGATCATGACATCAGTCGAGCATGCAATGCCCCGGTATCGCCCTGGACTGGATATTGAGTGGCACCCCCTGCCTTACTGCCTGCCGCTAGCAACAACAGGTTGAGGGGAGCATTTTGCAGTTGGGAAGGGACTGGGGGAAGGCTATTTAACGGTGACTGCTTCCTGCCTTTTTTTGTCGGCGACATTTTTGCACGACGCATTCTGAGAGAGAGACCTCTGGAGAGATTCACCGCTGTGTTGAGGAGTTTTGGGTACTAAGCAGCACTTTGCAGGTTCATTTTGATTTGACCTTCCTTGCATCGATTTAGAAGAGACTGTGGGGGCTGCACTCTGAGCTCTTTCCCTGGGCCTCTCCATTGTTCTTTCCAGCAGATTTGATGTACAGGTCTCTCCAGGCCAAGATTCAAGGCTGCAATGAGCAGGGTGTGGATGGAGAGCAAGATCAACCCTCCCCTTTAAGAACTGGCCGGCACCAGTGTGTCTATGTTCAATTGCTGACTGACATCACATGAGCTTTGCCAGCGCTGTGAGGTAGCGCCTCGCTCCTCGGTGTTAGCACCTTAAGAGAGATGTGTAGCGCCTGATTTAGCGCTTCAATCACCTCCAGGGGTGATAGAAGGCAAGTTTGCAGTCGGAGGCGATAATTAGCACCAGGTGCTAAACTTTGCGCCCGGCCGATCATTGCGCCCCAAACGGGGCGATACCGGATTTCTCCCCCATGGGATTTAGGATGGGTGACATCATCACACCCTAACTTCATTTGCATGTGGCTGTCACTGTGAGGTTGAGGACTTTTATAGCCTGCCCTGACACTGAATGGAATTTATGTCAGGGCAATTCTCCAGCAGAACCTTCGCATACATTAGTCCTGACAGAAAATCTTGGCCCCACAAAGATGTAATTGCCAACTTAAGCCATTCCACACAACCGAGGAATATTGGAGCCAGAATTTTAAATACTTATAAAATAACTAACACTTAACTGCAAGGCCACATATATTTTTCATCAACATATCATGATGGGGTGGTTTGCCACATGTAAATTTACCCATTTCTCTGAATAAAGCATTTTTTGAAACCATCTGTGGAACAACTTCCTTTTAATTTTAACTCCATATATGTTCTTTACTGCTAATTTACAATAATAATCTTCTCTTACTTTGGTCCTCATTATCAAGTCATGAAACTTCTTCAGGATCTCCTTCAGCTCCTTACACTAGTTGGGCGTGAGTCCACATGCTTTGTGATGTATTGCCAAGCCATGATGTATTGCTTGTGGGCTGACCATGCCAGGACAAAGAAAACCTCCTCTCAATTCTCCTTGATACAAAGCACAAGGACCCCCCATGTCATGGTCAGTGAAATGAGTATTTTAAATATGAAGCACTCCCATCACTGAAGAAGGGGGCTGAAAAATGCCTGCCTTTCCAATGGTAGCCACGTGTAAATGATGGAGTCAGGATGGGATAACACTACCCGTCCTAAATTCCATAATGTCCGCCATCCCATTCGCCTATGAGAATGAGAGCAACCCACAACTGGATAAATGCAATATTCATTATTTATACTGGTTAAATGGCTTATTTGTGGCTTAAGAAATCTGATAGCAGTATTTTTGTGGGTGTTTCATCATTGACAATTTTATGTTCCGTTGATGCATTTGTATCGCATTTTATTCTCCAAAGCAAAACTACGCTTACCCATAATTCTGATGGGTAGTCATTAAGATCTACTAAAAATAGAATTTTTAGCCCTCGATCAAAAGAGAAGAAAATATAAACCTTAAAGTTGCTCAATATAACATTAGTGTACAATCACTTAACTGGTTCAGATGGTATATCAATCATATTATTTTACTGGAGGTGTTAAACAAGGGGTTGATGTTAACCCCCAGCAGGTTTGGGGTGGGTGGGACAAAACGCACTTGCAGGCCTAAGCTTGAGGCCTGGGGTACTTTAACTCCCGGGTCAGCAGGCGGAAGTGAAAGTTGGGTGACAAGAGGCCGCTGGCCGACACCAAAGGAAGGCAGGTAAGTTGTGGGGAAGGAGTTTCAGGTATGAGTTTCCAGCAAGCATGAGCCACTTATCTGCAGTTAAAATGGTGGCCTTAGTGGGAATAGGATGATAAGGCAGACGCTACATTTTAAAGGCCTCCTGCACCATTCCTGCCAGGTGGGGTGAGTTAAATTTGCTCTCCAAATTAAAATAAATGGGTTAATGTCTCCAGTTAAACTATGAGCAGAGTAATGTCATTCATGCAAATGCCACAGCACTGAAACAACCCTTATCAAAGTCACAAATTACATCCTATGTGACTGTGATGCTGGTAAACTATCCCTCCTCATCCTTCTCGAACTGTCTGCAGTTTTTGACACAATTGACCACACCCTGCTCCTTCACCTCCTCTCCTCCGTTTTCCAGCTGGGCGGGACTGCCCTCAACTTGCCCTTTTTAAACAGGGGTGTATCATTTTCAATCCTCCAGTCCTCTGGCACCATTCCCATATTTAAATAGGATTGGAAGATTGTGCCCAGAGCCTCCACAAATTCCACTCTTACTTCTCTCAGCAAACTAGGATGCATCCCATCCGGACCGAGTGTCTTTTCTACTTTGAGTGCCGCCAACCTTATAAGTACCTCCTCTTTATCTATTTTTATCCTACTCAATTTCTCTACTACCTCCTCCTTTACTGTGACATTGGCAGCATCCTCTTCTTTAGTGGATAAAGGTGCAAAGTACTCATTTAGTACCTCAGCCGTGCCCTCTGCCTTCACAAGAAGATCTCCTATTTGGTCCCTAATCGGCCCCACCCTTCCTTTGACAACCCTTTACTTATATGCTTATAAAAGTATTTTGGCTTCCCTTTTATGTTAGCCACTAAAGACATGACATCGAAAAATGAGATTAGAAATTATATAACTGCATTTAAAATAAAAAGAGGAGAAATATTAAATAAACTAATCAAACTCAAAGAGAATAAACCCCTGGTTCGGAAGGATTATATCCGCGCATTTTAAAAGAATCTAGAGAAGAGATAGCAGATGCACCATTACACATATTTAATAATTCGTTAGAAAAAGGTGTATGCCAGAGGATTGGTGGATAGCTAACGCAATACCTATATTTAAGAAGGGAGATAGAACATGTCCAGGGAACTATAGACCAGTCAGCTTAATATCGGTGGTAGGAAAAATAATGGAATCCCTACTAAAGGAAAAAAATAGAAGAACATCCAGAAAACAAAAATATAATACTGAATAGTCAGCATGCATTTCAAAAGTGAAAGTCGTGCTTGACCAACCTCATTGAATTCGTTGAAGAGGTAACAGAGAAAGTAGAGAAGGGTTATGTGGTCGGTGTAATTTGTCTAGATTTCCAAAAGACCTTCGATAAGGTATCACATAATAGACTAATGACTAAGATCAGAGAATGCAGAGTCAAGGGACAAGTAGCAGAATGGATAGCTAGCTTGCTTCAAGACAGAAAACAGAGAGTAGGGGTAAAGGGTAGCTGTTCAGAGTGGCAGAGGGTGGAAAGTGGTGTCCCACAAGGATTCGTTCTGAGACCAATGTTGTTCACAATTTCTAATAACGATTTAGACTTTGGAATCAAAAACACAATTTCTAAATTTGCGGTGGTGGTGGGGGCAGGTAGTCAACACTGAGGAGGACTGCAAAAAATTACAAGACACTAATAAACTTGCAGAATGGGCATATAATTGGCAAATGAATTTCAACACAGATAAATGTGACGTATTACATTTTGGTAAGAAAAATAAGAATCTAAATGGGGTAGAAGAGCAAAAGGATCTCGGAGTAAAAATACACAAATCATGAAAAGTAGCAGCGCAGGTTAATAAGGCCATAAAAAAAGCAAACCAAGCACTAGGATTTATTTCTAGAGGGATAGAATTGAAAAGTAGAGAAGTTATGCTAAACTTGTATCGAATCTTGGTTAGACCACACTTGGAGTACTGCGTACCATTCTGATCGCCATTACATAAAAAGGATATAGAGGCACTGGAGAGGGTACAAAAAAGATTTACAAGGATGATACCAGAAATGCAAGGTTATACCTATCAGAAAGGATGAACAGGCTGGGTCTCTTTTCTCTTGAAAAGAGAAGGCTGAGGGGTGACCTAATAGAGGTCTTTAAAGTTATGAAAGATTTTGATAGAATAGACACAGATAGAATGTTTCCACTTGTGGGGAAGAGCAAAACTAGAGGCCATCAATATAAGATAGTCACCCAGAAATCAAATAGGGAATTCAGAAGAAACTTCTTTTCCCAGAGAGTGGTGAGAATGTGGAACTCGCTACCACAGGGCGGATGGAGGCGAATAGTATAGATACATTAAAGGGGCATTTAGATAAGCATATGAGGGAGAAAGAAATATAGGGTTATGCTGATAGTGTTAGATGATGAAATATGGGAGGTGGCTCGAGTGGAGCATAAACGCCGGCAAGGACTGGTTGGGCTGAATGGCCTGTTTCTGTGCTGTAGATTCTAAGTAATCCTATGTAAGGCAGTACACCAAGTATGGTCTAGCCAAGGTTCAATACAAGCTTAAGATAACTTCTCAACTTTTCAATTCAATCCCTCTAGAAATAACCCCTAGTGTTTTGTTCGCTTTTTTATGGCCTTGCTAACCTGTGTCGCTACTTTTAGTGATTTGGAGATTTGTACTCTGAGATCCTTTGCTCTTCTACCCCACTTAGCTTCATATTTTCCAAGTAATATGTGACCTCCCTATTTTTCTTACCAAAATGTAATACCTCACATTTATCTGTATTGAATTTCATTTGCCAACTCAGTATAACTTGGATAAATGAAACTGGTAATTAATCTATTAAGCAGAGAAATGTTGTTTGGTATGAAGCAATCGTCACCATAGAAATAGTTATCTGCTGTGTTCCAACATCGTCATCCAATATTCATTACATCATAAGCACTGCAAACTATGTTTGTAAACTGAGCACGAATTGTAATACCACATAGTGTCCATACTCAGATTATATTTCCAGTGTTTGACAGCAGCACACGTTGACTATTTTGACCATTTAATGTAGCACTTTCGCCTCTGAGTCCCATTCAATGGGACTCGAGCACAACATCTAGACTGACGCGCCAGTGCAGTACTGACGGAGTGCTGCACTGTCAGAGGTGCCGTCTTTCCAATGAGATGTTAAACTGAGGCTCCATCTGTCCTCTCAAGTGGATGTAAAAGATCCCATGGCACTATTTCAAAGAAGAACAGGGGAGTCCTCCTGCTATTTATTTATCCCTGAACCAACAACTAAAAACAGATGATCTGGTCATTATCTCATTGCGATTTGTGGGATCTTGCTGTGCACAAATTGGCTGCCACGTTTCCTACATTACAAGTGACTGCACTTTAAAAAAGCACTTAATTGGCTGTAAAGCGCTTTGGGACGTCCTGAAGTCGTGAAAGATGCTATAGAAATATATATTATATATAGTAATGATTTTGAGATACTGGAAATTTTTCAAAGTTGAATATTTCAATATGGTAAAGCTGTCTTGAAATGTAATCTCAGAGAAGGCCAAATTGATGCTAGCGAATAACAAATGAAATAGGATGATAATAGGGAATGTAGACAGGTCACTGGATTTAGCAGTATATAGATTGGCTATTTCAGTGGTAGACTGCACTGGCCCAGAAATTCGGGTCGGGGGCTTCCCGCGGGTGCAAGCCCCCGACCTGCACTTACCTTGCGCACCGACAGTTGAGCTGTAGGGCCCCGTGGAATTCCGCTCCGGGGTCTGGCCCAGCTGCCGGCGCGCTGTGCTTGTGTGTCCCAGGGGTGTAGTTAGTGCGATGCGTCCCCTGGGATCACATGAGCCATGGGCAGCCAATCGGAGGAGGGAAAAGCCCATTCATAAGATTGACAGGAAGACCTGTCTAAACTTATGAATACCACAGGCCTTAAAATAGCATTAAACCTTCAAATAATTTTTTTTTAAAAATCACACTTTTTCAATAAACTACAAATTACATTAAATAACTATTTTAAACAATAATTTAAATTTTTGAAAAAAATAATTTTATAAAAAAACGGGGCTAAAAATAAACTTACTTTGCTTTAAAGTATTTAAAAATAATAAACCTGTGGAAAAAATGTTTTAATTTTAATTAATTGACCACTTACCTTGTAAAAAGCAGGCCTTACGCCTGCTTTTTAAATGTGTAAATCCTACAGGCTTAACCTCGCGTGAAAACCTGCAAAAAAAAACTAAGTTCAAAGCGCACGCGCAGCCTCCCCTGCGTGCGCGTTCGACCTCTGAACCTCTTCGTTCAGAGGATCGGAAGTGCCGGTTTCCCGCGCATGCGCAGTAAATGCAGGAAACCCGCACTTCCATTCGGCCTACGGGTGAGTACCCCGTGCGTACTCACCCGTGGAGAGCCGAATTTCTGGGCCAGTGTATTGTTCATCTGATTCCAGCATGACGTGCAACCATATTCAGTAATTGATAGCTTGCTCTTCCTTTCTGTGTTAATAATTGCTTTAATTTATAAAGTTATACTGAAAGTTTCAGCTAGCTTTAGCACAGTACTCAAAATTAATAATGAAACGAAAGTCAGAGTCTGCACCAAGAGTCAGATTGAGAGACTCTAAGGGCCAACGAAGATATTATACATGTATCATATTTGATTGGAAATATTTGGAAACATGTAACCTTATATTTTCTGGTTCTTCAATTACCCAGTTTTTTAATAGAACAACCAAAGGTGAATTAGGTGTATGAAATGTAAAGAGAAATACAAGTCTATTAGGATTAAACATTTTAACCAAATTGAAATTTCATCAAATTAATCACTATTTGTGCCGAATTCGAAGGGAAAATATTAAAAAAATCAATGACACAGACCCCAGGAAGATAAAGTGACAGACAAAGAAGATGATCCAATATTCATTGACATTTGGAATCCAGTCTGAAAACTGAATATTAACAAACAGTACTCAAAGCCAATTCTCCACGCATGGCTGCTGGAATCTTTAATCACAATCTGTCATTGCTTCAGTGACATTCCTTGTTAATAGCTACTCAAGATATTGTACTTCACCCTATTCATCTTACACAAATATTGCACACTATCATGGTGGTTTTGCTGGAAGCTTTAGAAAACTCAGCAAGATTCATTAATATTGATTTCTCCATTATTGAACAAGTTTATCTAGTAACAATAGAATTGAAAGCTATCTGTATTAATTTTCTCTTCAGTTGAGACTTACCTACTGATATTATTTCACTAACAGATATACATAGGGACATAGGAACAGGTGAAGGCCATTCAGCCCTTTGAGCCTGTTCTGCCATCCAATTAGATCATGGCTGATCTATATCTCAACTCCATCCAGCCATCTTAGTTCCATAATCCTTATTGCCCTTGCCTGACAAAAATCTATCAATCTCAGTTTTGAAATTTTCAATTGACCGCTCAGCCTCAACAGCTTTTTGGAGAGAGTTCCAGATTTCCACTACCCTTTGTGTGATGAAGTGCTTTCTGACATCACCCTGAACGGCCTAGCTCTAATTGTAAGGTTACGCCCCCTTGTTCTGGACTCCCCCACCGGAGGAAATAGTTTCTCTCTATCAACCCTATCAACTCCATCAATCATCTTAAACACCTCAATTAGATCACCTTAATCTTACTCTTCTATAATCAAGGGAATACAAGCCTAGTCTATGCAACCTGTCCTCATAATTTAACCTTTTTAGCCCTGGTATCATTCTGGTGCATCTGCGCAACCCCTCCAAGGCCAATATACCCTTCCTGAGGTGCGGTGTCCAGAACTGGACGCAGTGCTCTAAATGGTGTCCAAACAGAGATTTTTATAAATACAACATAACATCCACTTTATTTTCCAGCCCCATTGAGATAAAAGCAAACATTCCATTAGCCTTTTGAATTATTATTTGTAGCTGTCCACTAGCTTTTAGTGATTTCACTACATGGACCCCTAAATCTCTTTGCTCCTCCACAGTTCCTAGCTTCTCACCATTTAGAAAATATTCTGAGCTATCTTTCTTAGTTTCAAAGTGGATAACCTCACACTTCCCCACACTAAACTCCATCTGCCATAGTTTTACCCAGTCACTTAATCTGTTAATGTCCCTTTGCAACTTTCTGCTCCCATTTACACTATTTACCGTGCCTCTAACTTGGTGTTGTCAACAAACTTAGATATATGGCCCTCTATTCCTTCATCTAAGTCATTTATAAATATAGTGAAAAGCTGAGGCCTCAGTAAAGTTCCCTAGGGGACACCACTAGTCACATTCTGCCAATTGGGGTACATACCCATTATCCCTACTCTCTGTCTCCTACCTCCGAACCAATTCCCGACCCATGTCAATAGGTTGCCTCCAATGTCATGTCCTCTAATTTTTGTTAACAGTCTCTTGTGTGGAACCTTTCGAATGCCTTCTGGAAGACCATATAAACAACATCTATAGGCACTCCCTATCTACCATGTTAGTGATCTCCTCAAAGAAATCAACTATGTTCGTTAGATTTGATTTACCCTTTTCAAACCCACGCAGGCTCTCTCTGATCAGTTAATTCTGTCCCTAATAATAGATTCTAGTAACTTCTAGTACTGATTGCACTTTAGAATTAGAGGTTGCTTGCCATCTCTCCAGTGGTTTAGATGCTACATTCAGTGCCCACTGTGGAACTTAGCCTTGGAGATCAGAAAGCTTATGTATTTGATCCTGATTTACGATGAGTTCGCCAATCTCAGCCAAGATGATGGGCTAAAATTAGCAGAAATTTTCCTGGGTTAAAGAGGGAATATTTTAGCCAGGGCTCCTGCATATTAACCTCTATCCTGTGACCCCCTGCTGTAAGCAGGGTGTGTGTTGATGTTAGATGGCAACAAAACTGGGCTCAGTCGTGATATCCCCTAATAAAATATCCTGCTGGTACTTATTATTTAGGATCAAACATGACGAGTAGCCTTGGACAAGGGGCCACAGAACTCCCAGCAGTCCTGGACTCATAAGGCCAATTTCCTACTGGTCCACTTGTGAAGTGCACCTGTGCATTCCATGTGCACATCTTGTGGATTCAGGTAGGTGGGCCCAAGCTCCACAATCACTGCATGCCTGATTCGGTAATTGTGTCATTTTAAATTTCTTTTGAGTAAGTACCAATAGTGTGCATAGGCATCACCGTAGTCACAAAATTAATGCAAACTATTTCTGCACAAACCTCTAACCACAGCATCAGCCAACCTCAGCTCTAATCGCACTGCTCAACAATAGCTTTTCACTGTGCCTGCCAATAATTGTCATGGATTTGCAGGGGTTCAGGCAGAGGGAAGAAAGGTAAGTATGCTTAGACTTCAGCCTTTGGCACTGATTTAGGATCAGCCCAGGAACCACTTGCGCTGGGTGCTTTACCAGATGCTCCCTCCTGACCCTCTCTATCAGATCTCCTTGAGAGGAATCTTTGTGAGTTGGTGCTTGCAGATTCTGGAGTACTTGACATGCACTCATGTAAAATGCCAGGTCCCTGCTCACCCATAGTAAGAGGGACCGCATTCGGGAGGACCCTACCTACAGAGAAAAAGAACATGCGTTAGCACAGGATATGCTGGGTAGCGTTCTCTGTACAGCAACAAGACCAATATTACCATATATCTTCTGGGCAGAGGTAGTAACATATTACTTAATGAGTGAGCTTGAAGGGCAAGCGAGAATAAGTTGCAGAGAGCCCTTAACTTTTTGGGATGGCACCAAGTTTTCTCTCGCTCACATCCTCCATGGCCTGCACCCATATGATTTGTAGGGACAGCTCTTCGAGGGGGCAGAGGTAGCGCAGGTTGGCTGGGATGCCACCTGTAAGGGTTCACTTTGATGATTGTGGGCAGCCTTCTCTTTTAAAAAAGACACTTTCAACATTTGGGTGTAACATGAGGTGCACCCTAGTTCACACCCTTCATTTCACCTTGTGTGAAGGCATGAACGGAGAAAGAAAGACTTGCATTTATATAGTGCCGTTCACGACCTCAGCAGGTCCCAAAGCGCTTTACAGCCAATGAAGAAATTTTGAAGTGCAGTCACTGTAGGAAATACGGCAGCCAATTTGCACACAGCAAGGTCCCACAAACAGCAATGTGATAATGAACAGATAATCTGTTTTTAGGTACTGGTTAAGGGATAAATATTAGCCAGGACACCAGAGAGAACTCCCCTGCTCTTCTTCGAATAGTGCCATGGGATCTTTCACGTCCACCTGAGAGGGCAGACGGGGCCTCGCTTTAACGTCTCAGCCGAAAGACGGCACCGCCAACATGACTACACAATATGCAAGAAGTTTGAGGTGCCATACGGACTTGTTGACAAAACATGCAATAGTTATATGAGGCAAAGGAAGCCTGTTTTCTTTGGTAGCTATCAAGTTGGAACTAAAACCTTAAAGACATACACCTGGAATTTCCACAGGGATTCTCAGATGGGAGATCAGCAGAACTCCAAGAGAAATGGCTAAAGAAATGACCATTTAAATAATTTTTGAAAGGTTTCCACTCATCTTCCACCAAAGTTACTCCCTCCATGGTTGTTAAGAGGTTCAAGATGTGAAGTTTTGGCCAGTATTTTTCATGCTGCATTGTGGCACCATGTTGTGGGCTCAGTGCTAGATGCATGCACAGTACAGGCATTCATTTAATTTGAGTTGGCACACCTTAGTCAACCATACCTTGGCATTCTTCCTCAGGTTGGAGCACTTCTTCCTTACCCGCTCCTGTGAACTAATATATGGGAGACTGTATTGATTCTGTTGGCTACCTCTTGTCATACTTTCTGCAAATTGCCCTGGTTACGAGGGTTCCATTCAGGTTCTAAAATGATGACCTCCCTCATCTGCACCTCCTCCAACTGGACAGCCAGAGTCTTCTCAGTGAATAAGCTAGTTCTGGCAATTGGCCCCAGGAACATAGCCATCCTTTTCACCACAGCCAGTCACAACAGTCTGCATCCAAAGAAATAAGCAACTGCTGGGATCGATAGAAAACAACAGGCAGAGGCTTTTGTTTAAGCAAAGGCAAAACGTGTCTTTCTTTAATCACTCTCCACGAGGTCTGAAGGGCTCAGCCCCGTGCAGGGGCTATGCCGTCATCACGCAACCGACGTCATGACGTCATCACGCTACTGACACTCTTAAAGGGACCCTGCACCGATAGCCCAACCCAGCATGTACATATCACAACATTGCTATACATAGTGAATTGTGTTTAGGTACATATAACAGCATTGGCTATACATTGTGTTATTGTCCCTATGTGGTCTCCGCCACATACGTCCCCCCAGAATTCATTAGCACTGGCAATGTCAGTCGTTGGGGGGGCCGGACCACATGGCCGGAACGGCTTCTCAGTTCCGGGGCGGGGACCGGGGGGTTCGTCGGAGGGACCTCGGATGCTCAGTGGTGGACTGAGGGTGCGGAAACCGGAGGTCGGCCCTGCCTCACGGGCTGTGCCAACTCAACGGGTCGGTCCAGATCCTGGTGGGCCGGCTTAAGACGGTCCACGGAAATGCAGTCCGGCTTACCGCCGACATCCACTACGAAGGTCTTGTCCCCGGTTTCCAGGACGCAGAATGGTCCCTCGTAGGGTGGCTGAAGAGGTCCCCGGTGGGCATCGTGGCGGACGAAAACATACTCCGCCTCACAGAGGTCGAGCGGAATGTGGGACTGCGGGAGGCCGTGCTGCGACGTGGGCACCGGCGCGAAAACCTTGGCGTTGTCCAAAAGGTCGGACCGCTGACGGGCTGCGGACCAAGGTTCCGTTGCGTTGGGGACGAATTCCCCGGGAACCCGTAGCGGCTGTCCGTAGATGAGCTCGGCGGACGAGGACTGGAGGTCCTCCTTTGGAGCGGTCCTGAGTCCCAGCATGACCCATGGGAGTCTGTCGATCCAGCTGTTGTACCAGAGGCTGGCCCGGAACGCGGCCTTCATGGAGCGATGAAACCGTTCGCACAGTCCGTTAGCCTGAGGGTGGTATGCTGTGGTGCGGTGGAGTCTCAACCCGAGGCCTTGGGCGACAGCGTTCCAGAGCTCTGACGTGAACTGGGGCCCCCGGTCGGAGGAAATGTCAGATGGGGCGCCGAACCGCGCGACCCAAGTACTGATGAATGCCCGAGCCACATCGGCGGCCGTCGTTGAAGACAGCGGGATGGCTTCCGGCCATCGGGTGGTTCTGTCGACCATTGTGAGGAGGTGGGTGAACCCGTGGGAGGGCAGCAGGGGCCCCACCAGGTCCACGTTAACGTGGTCGAAAAGCCTCTCGGGCACCGCGAAAGGCGCCAACGGGGCCTTAGTATGGCGATGTACTTTCGAGTGTTGGCATACCATGCAGGTGCTGGCCCAGTCGCGAATGTCTTTCCTGAGCCTGCGCCAGACGAACTTAGCCACCACCAGCTTCTGTGTTGACTTCCTGCCCGGGTGGGAAAGATTATGGACGGCGTCGAAAACTTGCCGTTTCCACCCTTCGGGCATGACGGGACATGGCTGCCCAACGGAGACGTCGCACAGGAGTGTGGTGCCGGCAGCGTCGAACGCGACGTCCGCTAGTTGAAGGCCCGTGACTGCCGTCCTGTAGGCCCGGACGTCCGGGTCGGAGGCCTGGTCAGCCGCCATGCGGGTGTAGTCGATGCCGAGGTGTACGGCGCTAGCGACGGCTCGGGATAGGCAGTCGGCGATGTGGTTGTCTTTCCCAGCCATATGCTGGGTGTCCGTTGTAAACTCCGAGATGAAGGCCAACTGGCATTGCTGACGGGCCGACCATGGCTCGGAGGCTTTGGCCATGGCGAAGGTCAACGGTTTGTGGTCCACGAACGCCGTGAATGGGCGGGCCTCCAGCAGGAAACGGAAGCGTCGAATGGTGAGGTAGAGGCCGAGAAGCTCAAGATGAAAGGTACTGTACTTCCGCTCGTTGGGGCGGAGCTGCCGGCTGACGAAGGCGAGCGGCTGCCAGGCGCCGTTGACCCACTGTTCGTGGACGGCGCCGACCGCATGGTCCGAGGCGTCAGTGGTGAGAGCGATCGGCGCATCAGGTAATGGATGCGCCAGCATGGTCGCGTTAGCCAGGGCCCTTTTCGTGTCCGTGAAAGAATTGGCCATCTCATCGGACCAGTTGACGGCGAGTTTGTCGGGCTTGCCTTTGAGGGCCTCATAAAGGGGCCGCATAAGCTGAGCTGCCCGGGGGACGAAACGATGGTAGAAGGTCACCATGCCCAAAAACTCCTGCAGGGCCTTCACGGCGAGGGGTCGCGGGAAGTCCATCACGGCCTCCACTTTCGATGGCAGTGGCACCGCCCCTTCCTTCGTGATGTGGTGCCCGAGAAAGTCGATTGAGGACAGCCCGAACTGGCACTTGGCCGGGTTGATGATTAGGCCATGTTGGCTGAGTCGTTCGAAGAGAGTCCGAAGGTGCGACACAAGCTCCATCCTGGAGGCGCTGGCGATGAGGATGTCGTCCAGGTATACGAACAGGAATGTCAGGTCCCGTAACACGGTGTCCATTAGGCGTTGAAAAGCCTGTGCGGCGTTTTTGAGGCCGAATGGCATGCGGAGAAATTCGAACAGCCCGAACGGGGTGATCACCGCGGTTTTCGGGACATCCTGTGGCCGGACGGGGACCTGGTGGTAACCCCGGACGAGGTCCACTTTCGATAATACCACTTTCCCGGCCAGGCGGGCGGAAAAGTCCTGGATGTGTGGAATCGGATAGCGGTTGGGGGTCGTCACGTTGTTGAGGCGCCGGTAATCTCCGCACGAGCGCCACCCGCTGCCTGGTTTCGGGGCGATGTGGAGGGGCAAAGCCCACGGACTGTTCGACCGGCGGATGATGCCGAGGCACTCCATGGTGTTGAACTCGGCTTTGGCAATGGCGAGCTTCCCCGGGTCGAGGCGCCGAGCACGGGCATAGACGGGCGGACCGGTGGTCGAGATGTGGTGTTCTACCCTGTGTTTGGTGGCGACGGACGAGAACGTGGGCTTCGTGAGGTCCGGGAACTGGGCGAGGAGGCGGGAAAACTCGTCGGAGGCCGAGAGTGCGCTGGACAACTGCGTCGTGCTGGACCCGCTGAGGGAACAGGGGAGCGAGCTGAAGGTTTCCGCGTTGATGAGACATCGGTTCTTGAAGTCCACCAACAGGCCATTGGCGCAGAGGAATTCAGCGCCGAGAAGGGGGGGTGGACACTTTTGCTGTGACAAAGTCCCAGGTGAACTGCTGCCCGCCAAAACAAAGCGCCACGTTCCGTTTCCCGAAGGTGCAGGTGGAACTGCCGTTGGCGGCTTCGAGGACGGAGCTATGGATCCCCCCTTGAATGTCTATGGTTGATGCGGGCAGGACGCTCACCTGGGCGCCCGTGTCACAAAGGAAACGATGTCCGGAGTCTGTGTCTGTAATAAACAACAAACTGCCTGAACGGCCGACAGCCATAGCCGCCGACGAGTGGTCTTTAGTTTGTTTCAACGCGGGAAAACTGCACGGGGGCCGGCACTTCCTGGCTTTGGGGCCGAACTGCGCGTGGTAGAAGCAGAGGCTTGAGGGTTGCCACCGTTGGGCTGTATCAGTGGGGGCAGGGCTCCGCGTGGCCGTGCAGTACTTTTGCCCAGTAGAGAAAAATTTGTCGGCCTTCTTGGCCAGGTCGTGGAAATCGGTAGTGGAAGAGTTGGCTAAAGCCGACCGTACCTGACCTGGTAGCTGTTGAAGGAACAGTTCCTTGAAGAGGAAGCACGGCGTGTGTGTGCCCAGGAGGGCCAGCATGTGGTCCATCAGCTCCGAGGGCTTGGAGTCGCCAAGCCCGGGTAGAGAGAGAAGCCGGCGTGCGCGTTCGGCTTCGGTGAGTCCGAAAGTTTGTAAGAGGTGTGCTTTCAGCGTATCGTATTTGTTGAGCTCCGGGGCATTTTCGAGCAGGTTCACAACTCTGGCCGCGGTGGAGCTGCCGAGAGCAGAGACGACGTAGTAGTACCTCGTGTCGTCCGCGGTGATGTCCCGGAGTACAAACTGAGCCTCGGCCTGGGCGAACCAAGCGGCAGCCTGTCGTTCCCAAAACTCGGGTAATTTGATGGAAACGGCATTCGTCGCCATTTCAGATGAGGTCTTTGGAATCGTCCAAAAGAGTAGCGGGGTCACCAATGTTGGGATCGACAGAAAACAACAGGCAGAGGCTTTTGTTTAAGCCAAGGCAAAACGTGTCTTTCTTTAATCACTCTCCACGAGGTCTGAAGGGCTCAGCCCCGTGCAGGGGCTATGACGTCATCACGCAACCGACATCATGACGTCATCACGCTACTGACACTCTTAAAGGGACCCTGCACTGATAACCCAACCCAGCATGTACATATCACAACATTGCTATACATAGTGAATTGTGTTTAGGTACATATAACAGCATTGGCTATACATTGTGTTATTGTCCCTATGTGGTCTCCGCCACACAACAACCGTTTAAGAGCAGCAGCCCTTTAAGAGATGCTACACTCCAGACTACCCACATATCAATCAGAGAATCATAGAATCTTACAGCACAGAAGGAGGTCATTCGGCCCATCGTGCCTGTGCTGGCTCTTTGAAAGAGTTATCCAACTCCCTCATCGTCTCGTCCCACTCCCCTGCTCTTTCCCCACAGCTCTTCATTTTTCTCCCCGACAAGTATTTATCCAATTCACTTTTGAAAGTTGCTATTGAATCTGCTTCCACCACCCTTTCAGCAGTGTATTCCAGATCATAGTAACTCACTGCATTAAACAAATTCTCCTCATCTCCCCTCTGCCTCTTCTGCCAATTATTTTAAATCTGTGTCCTCTGGTTATCGACCCTCCTGCCAGTGGAAATAGTTTCTCCTTATTTACTCTTTCAAAACCCTTCATAATTTTGAACGCCTCTATTAAATCTCCCCTTAACCTTCTCTGCACTAAGGAGAACAGTCCCAGTTTCTCTAGTCTCTCCACATTACTGAAGTCCCTCATCCTGGTATCATTCTAGTAAATCTCCTCCATACCCTCTCCAAGACCTTGATATCCTTCCTAAAGTGTGGTGCCCAGAATTGGACGCAATACCCCAGCTGAGGCCTAACCAGTGATTTCTAAAGGTTCAGCATAACTTTCTTGCTTTTGTACCCTATTCCTCTCTATATATAAAGCTAAGGATCCCATATGCTTTTTTTAACGGCCTCATCACCGTGTTCTACCACTTTCAAAGATTTCTGTACATAAACCCCCAGGTCTCTCTGTTCCTGCACCCCCTTTAAAATTATACCATTTAGTTTCTATTGCCTCTCCTCAATCTTCTTTCCAGAGTGCATCACTTCACGCTTCTCTGCATTAAATTTCATCTGCCATGTGTCTGTCCAGCTCACCAGTCTATGTCCTCCCTGTCACTCTCCTCCTCACTGGTTACTACATTTCCAAGCTTTGTGTCATCTGCAAACATTGAAATGATGCCCTCTATACCCAGGTCCACATCATTAATATATATCAAAAAGAGCAGTGGCCCAAATACCGACCCATGCAGGACACCCACGCCACTGCATCTTCCTTCCAGTCTGACAAGCAGCGGAGCATAGGTGTTTACTGAGTATGTTAACCGAGTGAGTGAGCCATAGCATTCCTTGCACATGTGGAAAACATACAGTAAGCACATACAATTATATAAATGAGCTGATCTCGCCAGATTCAGTCTGTCAATGTAGTCTCCCAGCTCCCCTCCCCTCTAATGTGGGAGCATATTAGAGCACCTTTTCCAGGATTGGGGAAATCGGTCCTTTTATCCCATATGGTTAGCACCTTCAAAAGAGGGAGACGATGAATTTAAAAAATAGTTATTATTGTTATAAAAAGGCTACAGAATTGTGTTTTACAGAATGTGTTAGTACTGCTTTGTACAGAAGATGGCATTGTGGTATTACTGTACTGGCAGAAATGTGAAAAAAATCTGAAAGACAAATATTTGGCTCTTTTCCAGAATCTATTGTCAGGCAAGTTGTTTTACTTGTTCTAACTGCCAAGGTCTTTCCTGAAGTCAGCTCATCTGTAAATTACTAGAATTGGATTACAAACTTTGTCCCCTTTTTTGAAAAATCAAACAAACCCATCTCTTCCAGTTTTCAGTGAAGCAATGTTAAAAACACCTGCTTTTAGTTGATATACCTGACATCAGGCAGTCTGGTGGTTCAGACCTGTTTATATTTCGGTGTCAACCTTGTTAATTCAGCATTGAAAACATCACTAATTCAGTGCTCAACAGGCAAATCTTTTCAGAAACTTTCATCACAAATTAGTGCCGTACAATCCAAACTAAAAATGATCAGTTCACTGCTATTGTGTGGCTTGTGTATGCATATGGGTCAACCCCTGAGTATGTATAGGTGGCCATCATTACAGAGAAGTCAATATTTTAAAGAAAGACAAACTGCGGTGGATAAATTGACCTGAATTTATCCAGCATCTTATACTTTCGCTTTTATATATATTTAATATTTCCTGTTCCAATGTGTATATGATTATATATTTACCTACATCAATATCCATCTGTTTGTCCTTAACCCAGCCATCTAATTGGTCCCAATCCCTTTGACAGTGTCTCTCATACTCTTCACTTGAGAACGGAGCTGAGTTTCATCAGTAAGTGTTATCTTACTGAAAAGTACATGTCCCCACGTCATTTATGAATCATATGAACAGCAGGGGATCCAGATGGATTCTTGCAGAACCTGAGTAATCACTGCCCTCAGAACTTTTCCATTTCTCACTACCTTCTACTTTCTATTGCAAGGACAGTTTTCAATTCATTTCAGCAGCCTATTTTTTTTAACTTTTAATTTCACAAGCCTTGGTCTTAGTTATAAGCCTCAGGATTGGAATTTTATCAAATGCTCTCCGAAAATCAAAGTAAGTTATAGCCACCAGTTTGTCTTTATTAACCAATTTAGTGATTTCCCAAAGCAGTTCCAGAATATTTGTGAGACACAAATATTGCTCGTAACTCCATGTTGACTATTCCTTATTGCTTCTGTATTTATTGGATGCATAATCGTTGTAGCCTGTAAAATGATTTTAAGCATTTTTCCCAGTCTAGATATTAAGCTAACTGGGTTGAATTTCCTGGCTTGATGCCTCAGATCTTTTTGGAAATTAGGTTAATTTCATGGGCAGAACTTTGAGTGCACCTAATTATGGATGTGTGGGGGGTACAGGGTACCATCCCTGCACCTGAATGTTGAGGCTCGAGGCTCCCGTGATATTGGGCCTCGGGCATCATTACCGTCAAGCCGAGTGGTGTGAGCAGCCCACCGGTAATGAGTAAATGAAGATCAGGTCACTGCTAGTGGTGTAGGATTCTCAAAATTCCCACATTTCCCAAGTTATTAAATAAGGGACCCTGAAGGGCAAGTTATTAATAAGGGAACCCTGAAAGAAACGGCTTTTGGACTTTATGGCAAAAGCTGCAAGGTTAAAGCAGGGCCCTGCACACAGCACGTCAAGTTCAAAACTCAAAACTTGACATGCCTGGGCCTGTGGGAGACAGCTTTGATTTGTTATTTCAAAACCAGACAACTGGAGGATACAGAACACGCATTCTTCCCTTAAAACAAATCAACTCAGGAAAAGACTTAGGGGGAGAAATTCAGTTGGTTGCGCCAGCGATTAGCACCTAAAGAGGCCGAGAAGTGGGGCGTTAGCCAATTTTCGCCCGGGCGCAGTGAACCCAGTGCCTTTTGCTATATTGAGTGGGTTTTAGCGCCGGCGCTAAATCTTAGCGCCCGCTCGCGGGTGCAGGCAGATCATGACGTCATTTCAGTGTGCAACGCCTTTTTGGTGCCCCGGACCGGAAATTCAGTGGTGCGCCCCTCTGTTCCGCTTGGTGCTAATAAGGACTGCTTACCTGGAACATTCCCCAGTCGCTCTCGGGCTGGGGGGGGGCGCTCTTTAAAGGGGACTGCACTGGTATAAAAGCGGCAGCCATTTTGGGAGCACAACTTCCTCGAGACTTTCACAGAGTTGCTGAGCTGCACTCTGAGAGCCATTGCACCAGTGAGCCAGTGCTGGCCAGAGGAACTTCAGCCTTCTGACCTTCACCTTGCTGCTGGTGAGTATTTACTACGCTTTCAATTCCTTGTGTGCTGTTATTATGGGGGCTGCATTGGAGGGGAATGTCCTGCTGCTGAACCATTTGGAAAGGGCACAGAGACGCAGGGCGAGAGGGGCAGGAATGGCCAGACGGAGGAGGGCCAACAGACGTCGCCACACCAGACCTTACGCTGTCAGGGTTTTCAGACAGCAGTTCTCTTACCTGAACATGTCAGAGGAGAAGTGTCTTAGAAGGCTGCGCTTCAGAAAGAAGGTGGTGACTGAGCTGTGCCACCTGCTTCAGCCAGATCTGCAGCCTCAGATAAGGTGCAGGACCTCTCTGTCGGTGGCTGTAAAGATGACTGTTGCCCTGAAGTTCTATGCAACTGGCTCCTTTCAGGCCGCAACTGGGGACATCGCAAACATATCGCAGTTTGCGGTGCATTGCTGCATCCGTCAAGTAACAGATGCCCTATTTAAAAGGAGGCAGCAGTACATCTCCTTCCCTGTGACACTGGAGAAGCAGCGGGAGTGCGCAGGGGGCTTCGCAGCAATAGCGGACTTCCCCATGGTGCAGGGCGCCATTGACTGCACGCACGTGGCTTTGCGGGCGCCTGTTTTGAATCCGGGGGAGTTCCGCAACCGCAAGGGGTTCCATTCCTTGAATGTTCAGCTGGTCTGTGACCACCGACAGCTGATCCTCGCAGTCAATGCACAGTTCCCTGGCAGCAGCCACGACGCCTTCATCCTGCGCCAGACTTCAGTTGCAGACCTATTCGAGGCCCCGGCTCACCCAAGAGGCTGGCTTCTCGGTGACAAGGGCTATCCTCTGTGCCCATGGCTGATGACCCCACTCCGTTCGCCCAGCACTCCTGCTGAAGAGCGCTTCAATGCGAGCCATCAGGCGACGAGGAACATTGTGGAGCACACAATCGGTGTGTTGAAGCAGCGGTTCCGCTGTCTGGACCATTCCGGAGGCGCCTTGCAGTACTCACCAGAGCGAGTCTCCCACTTTGTCGTTGTCTGCTGCATGTTGCATAACCTAGCCATCCTACGCACACAGCCAATGCCACCAGACTTGGAAGCACCAGCAGAGAAGGAGGAGGAGGAGGCGGAGGAGGCGGAGGAGGAGGAGGAGCAAGACGGGAGGGAGGAACAAACTGGAAGGGCCGTCCGTCAGAGGCTGATAAAAGGCCGCTTCTAGGCCCCTCTGATGGAATGCTTGGTGCCATTCGAGGAGCATGAATAAAACCGGTCGGATAACCCAAAGCCTATGAAGGGCAGTATGAATGTAAATAGCAGACATGGGCAATGTAAATAAAAAAAGTTGTTTATTTGGCAAAATGTGCTTCCTTCCAACATGACAAAGCAATGGCTACAGAAAGCAAAAGCAACATACCAACACATAAGTAGCTCGCACACCCGGGAGACTATCCAAAACAGAACTAACATTCAGACCAGGTGACTCGCACACCCGGGAGACTATCCAAAACAGAACTAACATTCAGACCAGCATCCACAGCCTTGATTTCTACAAATAAGACGTCTCAGCAGCACCTTCTACTCTTTCCCCCTTGATGATGATCTACTTCTCTTGCGAGATCGGCCCCTTCCCTCCCTGCAGCTCCTCCGTAATGGGAGCCCAATGGCTGCATCAAGGCTGGGGGAGGCATGCTGGCTGTCCAAAAGCACAGATGCCCCTGAGGGACGTCCTGGATGACCTCTGGCCTTGGAGGGCCCGGATGCTGACTGCTCCAACTGTGCATGGGTGGAAGCAGTCTGTCCTGCAGGTGGTGGCAGCTGCAGTGGAGATGTGCCAGCGGTGGCATCAGGAATGCTGACATCCTGAGAGCGGACAGCAGCTCCCTGGTCAATTGACACATTGGCACTCTGACGGGGCAGCACCGCAGCATGCGCACCAATCAGCTGGTCCACAGGTTGATGCCCTGCGGTGGTGCTGCATGGGCCCCGGGTAATACCGCCTGATCCATCGAGGGTGGCAGCAGTCATTGGTCGCATGGCATCAATATGCGTCTACATGAGACCAGCGAGTGACTGCGTGGCAGGTGCAAGTGCTTCGGTGAAGCCCTGGACAGTCCTTTCCAGTGATGACCCGATGTCCTGGACAATCCTTTCCAGTGCTGCCCCGAAGTCCTTGACAGTCCTTTGCAGTGCTGCCCCAAAGTCCTGTGCACTCCTTTCCAGTGCTGCCCCAAAGTCCTGCGCACTCCTTGCCTGTGCTGCCCCCGAAGTCCTGCGCACTCCTTGCCTGTGCTGCCCCGAAGTCTTGGACACTCCTAGCCAGTGTCTCGATGGATTCAGGCATCCTTGCCACTGCAGCCATGAGCTCAGTGTGCCTTAGCCGAGCCTGGGTGCTCATTTCTGCGAGGGAACGCACCTCTTCTGCGCTCTGTGCAGCAGTACTTGCGGCCTGACTCGCCCTCCGGGGAGACGGCCCCCGAGCTTCCCTACCCCCTTTGCGTTGCTGCAGCCCGCTGGTTCCTGGAACTGCTTCCTCCTCAGAGCAGTCCCCCCCACTCCCCTCCAGGGAAGTAGTCTCCCCAGTCTGCAGAGGGGCTGGTTCGCCTGAGGGTGGCAGGGATGGTCCGGCTTCCTCCTGCTCGTTGCCTCCGGAGTCAGTGGCAGTGGCAGCTTGAGGGTCCGGCTCCCGAGCTGGTGATGCAGCATCTGAAAGCAGGGAGGTTGAAGAGTGGCTTTAGCGAAAGGACAGGGTGGCAGCAAGGGATGCATGAGTGCTTCAATGCTCTGACATGGGTCCAGAGTGAAAAAGCATGCTGGTGGGGGGAACAAGTGGAAGGAGAGAGTTCCAAAAGGTGATGACCATACCATCACTGTGCACAATGGGGTCGGCAGCTCCAGTGGTGACAGGACAGTCATCCGGCCTCCAACAATCTGGTGGACTCGTTCCTCCAGGGCCGTCAGTGTCAGCAGCTGAGGAGGGCCTCCACTGGTACGATGCTGCTCCCTCCGGTTCCTGGCCAGCTTGGCCTGCAGGAGAAAGGACGGGAAGTGATGAAACATGCTGGCCTGAGCTGACATCACATGCCCCCCATGGTAGAATAGCCCTTCCATTGTGCATTGAGCTGACATCACATGCCCCCCATGGTAGAATAGCCCTTCCATTATGCATTGAGCTGACATCACATGCCCCCCATGGTAGAATAGCCCTTCCATTATGCATTGAGCTGACATCACATGCCCCCCATGGTAGAATAGCCCTTCCATTATGCATTGAGCTGACACCACATGCCCCCCATGGTAGAATAGCCCTTCCATTATGCATTGAGCTGAATGTGCGTGTGTGTTTCCAGAAAGGGCCATCGGTGCTGGCTGACAGATGGCCATTGGGGCTTCGCGCACCCTCTGGCCATAATGTCAGGTGCAGATGGAGGGATGAAGAAGATGGTGAAAAAGGCACTCACCCTAACGACCCAAGTGAGGTCGTTGAACTTCTTCCTGCATTGCACAGGAGTCCTGGCCACCACGCTGCTTGAGGTGACTCTGACAAACTTCCCTCCAAGCCCTGTGGTACTCACTCTGATGAGGCCTCCTGCCATTGTCGGGGTACAGCACAGCTCGCCGGCGCTCCACTTCGCCAACCAAAGCATCCAATGCCCCATCGGTAAAGCGCTCCGCTCTCTGCCTCACCCTCTCCATATCCTCAAAGTTTGTAATGCCACAAAAAGCACAGCAACGATTTTGAGGCCTATAAGGCGCAGAGTGTGTCTGCTGATCCTAATTGACCCACCCCTTTAAGAGCTGGCCGGTGCCAGCATGTCTCGGGGTAATCGATTATTGACAGCACCTGCGCTGCGCCCGGACACCGGCATATTGAGTAGCACCGCCGGGTTAGCGCCTTAAGACTCCCGTGCAGCGCCTGAATCAACGCCGCAATCACCTTCAGTGGCGCAGCAACCCAATATCGCTCGAGGTGGCGATAAATTGCACCTGGCGATAAAATTTGCGCATCGCCAATTCTAGCGCCTCGAGCGGGGCTATACCCAATTTCTCCCCCTTAATCTTGCACAAACTTAAAGCCCATCAAAACTCTGCATAAATAATCGCTTGCAGTTTGAACTAGCTACCAAGCCAGGAAGACACCGATTTACATTATGCATAACAAACACCAAGACATTAAAAACCATTTAGCAACGGGACAACCGTCCAAAAACCAGTTAAGGTGAACGGCTATAATCACCTTAACGAGCCCGTCAAAAATCAGACAAAGAACTAACCCTGATTTGGCGCGCAGATAACAAACTCAAAAACAGTATAACTGTAGGCCCACCAGTAACCAAGGACACTTCAGGAAAACGGCAGCTATCGACACAACACCAGAGGGGGCCAAGTGAAGCCAACAGGAAGGCTCATGTAACATCACGGCGAGGGGCACAGTGGGGCAGGCTTGACCGAAGACGACTGGGCCGCAACCGCAGCCTTGCACGAAGACCGACCACGAGCACCGCGGTAACAAGAGGGCCGGGTAAACCATACCTTCAGATCATTACCACTACACAGGTAATGATCTAGGCCACCGCGACCGAGCCGACACCGAAGACCGCCAACCGAACCCCAACCGCAACAAAACTCAACGACCAGACCACCACCAGAAGAACAAAACCCGAAGTTTTCCACTCTACAAACTAAAGTACCCAACAAAGACTTTATTCCCTATTTCTAACTAAAGAAAGAGGGCACTTACCAGACAAATCCACAACCGCGCCCATACCACATCAACGGACTCCACCCAACTGAAGAACCTTTGCAGATTCTAAGACTGGGACCACGTGGCGACGGCAGGCCCCAAAGGACACAAAGAGCGAACCCCAAAAATGCAAACGGCTTAACTGACAGGATTCGAACTGTCAAGAAACCCCCACTGGTGAGCATAATCCCTGGCCCTTTTTAGCACAATTTAGTCAGATATTGGGGGTGGGACAAGGGTAGGGGGATTATTAATGTGATTTTCCCTCGTTGTGCCGTGTGTTCCCCATTCTTAATTAAGTGTACTCTTGAATGTCTGTAACTACTCCAGTAATCTAAGTGTGTAATTTTATTGTGACTCTAATAAACACAGTTTTCTTGTACCAAACCAGTTGTCTACGCCAATTTTATATCGCAGCCTGTACCTAAATCCGGAGTCTAGAACCCAGGGGTGTGGGAGCGATTCAAACCGCTCAAAACAGTCAGGGGCAAAGGTGACTCAACACACCACCCCCTACAGTGACAGCGACCCTCAGGTGAGTGATCCCCCTCCCTGGCCCCTGATCCCCCTCCCCCGCCACTGATTCCCCTCCCCCGCCACCCATCTCCTGGCCCCCGGCATGTAATTGCCCCACCCTGGCCTCTGATCCCACTACCCAGCCTCCGATCACCCTTCCTGGCCTTCTGTCTCCCAGCGACTGGACTCCGATCCCCATCCCTGGCCTCCGATCACACTTCCTACCCACCATATTAGGGGACTAGTAGGCCAGTTAAAATAAAAAAAAACAGGTGCAGCGCAGCCAAACCTACAGGCCAATTATTCTCCAACCCTCCATACATAAGTCCCAAATATCCTTGGGGGAGACATGCTGGGCAGGATTTTCATTCAGGAGTCGGGACTACAACTTTCGGGGTTATAGTCCCGCCTCCATCGAGATGCGGCTAATCCACACAATTTTAACTTGATTGACCTTGTTGAGCCCGCCCAGTGGGCTCAGCAGGCCAATTAAGGGCCACCTGGCAACAGGTGACGTCACAGACTGAAATTTAATCTGTCAAAAGGTTTTGACAGATGAAATATCAGTGTTTTACAGCTGTTTGAAGCTGTCAAACACCGACAGTCTTACTTCTAACATGAGTCCTTCTCCACAGACTCAGTTAGAAATCCCTCCGGCACAGAAAGCTGCAGGCTGTCACTTTTGACAGTTCGCAGCCATTCTGCTTTCTGTGCCGGTGAGATGAGGGACTCCCGAGATCTAAAGGAAGGAAGGCTGAAAAGGTAAGGAAATGTATGCAAAAGTTATTTAATCACTTTAGACACACCAAACACACTTACCTTTGCACTCATGCACACATCACTCACCTGAGCACCGACATCTCGACCCCTCCAAGTCCTTCAACCCGACGGCCCGCCCCCTCTAACGTGGCGTGGTTTGGAGTCATCGGGAATCCCACACTTCAACCTTAAAAATAGGGATTAGGCTAAAAACTGCCTGTTAACTACCTGTTAACAGGCAGTTAATTGGCACTATTCCCTTCCCACCTCGGGGAGGCGGGTCCCAGTGCGGGGCAGGTACCTGCCTCCTTTGAAACTGGCATGGATGTGGGTTTGGGTGCGAGATGGGGTTGGGACCCCTGATTTTGGGATTTTAACCCCCTGCCCGCCCCCAATCCCAACTCCACGGCCCAATGAAAATCCTGCCCGATGTGTCACATCCTGGCACGAGTCCGATTGCTCTACCTGGGATTATCGCCGCTGATGCCAAACAGACTTTCCGGGGTCAGGGGCGATCCCTTGTTTTGCACGGGCTGCATGGCCAATGTCTGCACTACCAGTGGGCGTCCATCCACCGAAGAAGCCAGCAGGTCTGGCCAAAGATTGCTTGCTTGGGGAAGGGGAAGGGTCTGAACCATTCTTTAGCTGCCTTTGTGGGGTGGGGGGCCACTTAAGATTTTCTTTAATATTCTGATCTGCTTTGAGGGACCAGGCCTCAATCTTGGCCAGGACCTCAGTGTTTGACCATGCATACCTCTGCCAACCATACACCAAGTCCCAGCGCTGGCCCATAGCACATGAAGTCCCAATGTAGGGAGCACAACCCCCCCTTTTCTTGTGCCCCCCACCCCCTTTAGGGCAATGGTCAGGAGAGGAGGGCAGAGGCCTTGCCCCCAACTGGCCAGAGAGGAAACTCTTGGGGAAAATCCCGTCTGGCCTAGTTTACGGCTGTTCTGGTAGACCCCTGCTGATACTGCAGTTTTTTGGGGTTATACTATAGCTCCCTGAGCTCTGAGACAAATCTTCCTGGGATCCAGCACCACTGGCAGCAGGTGGTTTATCAGAAAATCACAGAAGCACCGGCCACGATTTTCCGTCCACTGAAAAAAATGCACCTATGATCTTGCAGAGCTGCCATTTGTGTGTGAGGCCTCACCGGTGGCTTGGAGTCTTGGTAAACTTACCTCATAATGGATGGTTTTGCAACTTGTCTTCAATTGTGAAGACTGACATGAAGAATTCATGTAAGCTACTTTTTGATTTCCTTATAATGCTTCTACTCCACATTTTCCTTAAATCCTAGAATGCCTTTTGGTTTTCTTGTAGCTCATAAAATATTTTTCCTTGATCGCTAGTTTATTTGTCACCTCTTTTGTTCAGCCACTGTGGGCTTGGTCTAGCTATGTTATCTCTTTTCATAATAGTCAATTGAAATTCTTCATGTCAGTCTACACCATTGAAGACTAAAGTCAAATTCTACAGTCTGCTCCTTCTGGCCCCAGAGAAATACTCTGGCCCGCTGCCGGCCCCTGCGCGGCCCCCTCAGGATCCCTCCCCTTCCCAGTCCGTACCATTGGCTTGCTCAGCATAGGAGCAGGCCACTGTCCTGCCCTCCCGGACTGACGAGGTGCTTCAGAGAGCCTGGCTTGGCACTCGCAACTCGCTGCCCGGATGCTAATGAGGCCAAAACATCAAGATGGCTCGGGCTCTTACTGCTGCGATCAGGGTGGTGATGCGATTGTAACGCCGCTCGTCCATCCACCCGATTACCACCGTTAACCAAATTGGCCGCTAGGAATCTATCCAGTAATTTTCCCACTAATCCCTGAGTCTCTATACACGGGTGCTCCTCTCTCACCAACCCAGGAACACCTTCCACTTATGCTTGCTGAACACTAAATTTGTTGCTGGTCTTTAATAGTGCTGGGCTTTCTTTAGGATGCCCAGTCCTCTGTTGACTTTTATTGCCATTTTGCCACTTATTTGACTCAGAGTAGATCAAATGTTGTTACCAAGCAACTGGGAAATAAACCTTCAGTAGCAGTGAGATGTAAAGAGGCACTTACACAGGCTGATGCTTCCACATTACTATTTCTGCAGGCAGAAGAAGCAGCAAAAAATAGACGCAAACTTTTCTGTGGATATTATTTTTTGCTTCTAGTTCTTTACTTCACGTTCTCCAATTAATGCCTATTGCTGTTCCCGACTGATGATTTTTTTTCTATTTGCAATCCTGGTTTCTGCAGTGTGTATAACAAGCAGTAACTAGTGATCACTTTTTTTTAATGTTCGGGCCTCTTCTGAATCATCCTGCTGACTAAACCAATGAATTATACTTCTTACATATCTGATTAAAGTGGATGGGAGAAATCACCAAGGAAGATGTGTGCACTCAGACATGCATATCACGCAGGATCATTCCTAGAAAGAATCACTGTGGATAACAGAGGTCAGCAGCACTGATCGATGGGAGACACAAGTATAGTCATGACGAAAGGTCATCAACCTGAAACAATGGCCCAGAAATTCGGGTCGGGGACTTCCCGCGGGTGCAAGCCCCCGACCTGCACTTACCTTGTGCGCCGGCCGTTGAGCTCTGGGCCCCCGTGGAATTGCGATCCTGGGCCTCCTCCAACTGCTGGCGCGCAGTGCTTGTGTATCCCAGGGGCGCAGTTAGTTTGATGTGTCCCCCGGGATCACGTGGGCCATGGAGAGCCAATGGTATCAGGGAATGCTTCATTCATAAGTTTGACAGGAAGACTGTCAAACCTATAAATACTACAAGCCCCAAAACATCACTAAATCTTCAAATAAATTTTAAAAAAACCATCACATTTTTAAAATAAACTATAAATTACATGAAATAACTATTTTAAACAATAATTAAAATTTTTGAAAAAATTAATTACATTTTCTAACGGGGCTAAAAATAAACTTACCTTTCTTTAAAGTATTTAAAAATAATAAACTTGTGGAAAAAATGTTTTCATTTTAATTAATTCACCACTTACCTTGTAAAAAGCAAGCCTTGCGACTGCTTTTTACATGTCTAACTCCTGGAGACTTAACTTCCCAGGAAAATCTGCAAAAAAAACGTAAGTTCGATGCGCACGCGCAGCCTCTCCTGCGCATGCGTTCCACCTCTTAACCCCTTCTTTCAGGGGAACGGAAGTGCCGGTTTCCCGCGCATGCGCAGTGCATGCAGGAAACCGGCACTTCCATTGGGCTTATGGGTGAATACCCCGTGCGTACTCACCCGCGGAGACCTGAATTTCTGGGCCGTTAACTCTGTTTCTCTCTCCACAGATGCTGCCTGACTTGCTGAGTATTTCCAGCATTTTCTGTTTTTATTTATAGTTAAACAAATTGATGTGCAATTTAGGAATGGCATACTCCAGATGTATGAGAGGAATTTCCAATTCCTTTACATATGCCCCTCAGAGTTACATTGACTCTTTGGGGGTAATTTGCCTTTCTGGTATATATCGGACAGGAGATGAAGTCCTGTCTTCACACTGAGGACACCCTCCATCGTGTTGTGCAGCACTACCACCGTGCTAAATGAGATAGATTCAGAATAGATCGAACAGCTCAAAACCGGGCATCCATGAGGCGCTGTGGGTCATCAGCAGCAGCAGAATTGTATTCCAACACAATCTGTAACCTCATGGCCTGGCATATCCCTCACTCTACCATTACCATCAAGCCAGGGGACCAACCCTGGTTCAATGAGGAGTGCAGAAGAGCATACCATGTACTAGGCATACCTAAACATGAGGTGCCAACCTGGACTATATGCATGCTAAACAGTGGAAGTGTAAGGGGTGGTGTGTGGGTCAGCTTCGCCTCTGACTTATGAGCGGTTCGAATCGCTCCCACTCCCTTGGTTCTAGACCTGGACTTATTTGGGGGTTGTAATGAAATTGCAGCAGACAACTGAATTTGATACAAGAACTTTGGTTTTTATTTGAGAAGGAAAATATAATAAAACACAACAATCTTATCACTCTAAAAGGGGGGAAAACGTCAGAATATATGAGGGAGAATAACAATAGACAAAATACTTCATGCCTCCCAATCCCACTATACTAACTAAGTTGGACTCCAGAGGACCAGGGAAAATGCTCACCAAACGCAGGAATAGTTTGTAGAGTAGAAAAACTTGCAGATCTTCGGTTTCTTCCGAGTTGGTTTCTTGTTGGTCGCGGTGGCCTAGTATTACCTGGTTGTTGGTAATATTGTCGGTTGTTTGTTTCTTGGGGCTCTTGGTTGTCGTGATTCCTGTCTCCTTTCCTTTCGTTCTCCTTCTGTTGTCCTTCCGTTGATGGATTGTCGTTTCACCGATTGTCTGACTGTTGAATTCCGAATGACTGCTCCTTCAATTGACTACCCGTTAACTGAAAAAGCAGGCCCCAATTATACCGTTTGAGGCCTTGCTTATCTGCCCGCCAAATCTTCTCTGGCCCATTGTCAATTTTGGCGGGCTCGTTAACATTAATAGTTTTAAAATTCTTTAACGAGTTTTGAGCTGGTCCCATCTATTTTAATTGATTTAAGTTGGTGTAAACGAGGTTCGGGATGGTCCGTCAAAACCTAAATTGGCTTTAAATGACTGTTTAATCTTTGGTCCGATTAGTAAGTTTTGTCTTCTCCTGCTGGGGCCAGGGTCCCTTTTGTTGGTCAGTGGCATGTACTGCATTATGCATACTCTTGATGGTTCTGTAATTTTGGTGGGAACGGCCCTTCTGTAGGCCTTTTGTCATTATGTATGAATGACTGAGACAGTTCAGAACATTCCCAGACAGTTTGGCCTATGCCAATACCCAAACTGCTTGTTTTACAGAGGCCCATCCCAACCCCTTTGTCGCAGCCTTTCACAGGCCTGGACATGCCCTTTTAAAATAACCAACATCCTGGGGTTTTAACTTTAAGCCCCTTTTTGGCCCAACATTTTTTAAAACAGTCCAACAATCTCTTCTTTTGGGGTAATCGTCTTGGTTTGAGGGAATCTGCAGAATTTGCGAACCTTACAGAAGCAGCAGGCTATAGATAGAGCTAAGCAAGCCCACAATCAACAGATCGGATCAAAACTCTGCAGTCCTGCCACATCCAGTTGTGAATGGTGGTGGACAATTAAACAACTAATGGGAGAAGGAGGCTCCATAAATATCCTCATCCCGAATGATGGCGGAGCCCAGCACGCGAGTGCAAAAGACAAGGCTGAAGCATTTAGAAACAATCCTCAGCCAGAAATGCCGAGTGGATGATCCATATCGGCCTCCTCCTGAGGTCCCCACCATCACAGAAGTCAGTTTTCAGCCAATTCGATTCACTCCACATGATATCAAGAAATGGCTGGGAACACTGAATACAGCAAAGGCTATGGGCCCTGACAACATCCCGGCTGTCGTGTCGTAGACTTGTGCTCCAGAACTAGCCACGCCTCCAGCCAAGTTATTCCAGCACAGCTACAACACTGGCATCTACCCGACAATGTAGAAAACTGCCCAGATATGTCCTGTCCACAAACAGCGGGACAAATCCAATCTGGCCAATTACCACCCCATCAGTCTACTCTCAATCATCAGCAAAGTGATGGAAGGTGTCGTCGCCAGTGCTATGAAGCAGCATTTACTCACCAATGCTCAGTTTGGGTTCTGCCAGGACCATTCAGCTCCAGATCTCATTACAGACTTGGTCCAAACATGGACAAAAGAGCTGAATTCCAGAGGTAAGGTGAGAGTGACTGCCCTTGACATCAAGGCAGCATTTGACCGAGTGGGGCATCAAGAAGCCCTAGTAAAATTGAAGTCAATGAGAATCGGGGTAAACTCTCCAATGGCTGGAGTCATACCCAGCACAAAGGAAGATGGTTGTGGTTGTTGGAGGCCATTCATCTCAGCCCCAGGACATCGCTACAGGAGTTCCTCAGGGCAGTGTCCTAGGCACAACCATCTTCAGCTGCTTTGTTGTGTATTTTGAATGTGTATTAGAATTGTCCCACATGGGATACCGTAGTGGTGATTTGCAATGCACTATGGGAAATGTAGTGCATTGAGTGAAGAAGCACATTGTAAATAAAATGGCCGTTAACTAAACTCTCCACCCCGGAGTCCTTCTTAATTGTTATATAGGTAAGGGTATAAAACCCCTTGAGACACAACAAAACTGGCGATGAGGACGACGGACTTGTGCATCACTTTGCACTGGAATCGGCGATGTTTAAAGTAAGAAGTTCCTGTCTTTTCTTAATGGCGCGCCCGCAGTTTAGTGCTGATGCAATCGCCTCGTAAAGGTGGCGGTTCGTGTGTTACACAAATAAGAAGGGGGAGAGTAACGATACAGTGAAATGAAGTGGAGGAAAAGGACTGTAAAAATTAAAAAAAAAGTGGAGGAACAGGACTGTAAAGAAAAAAAAATAACAAAATGGCTATGCTAACTGGAGCGTTTGGACCATTTGATGAAACGGCGGAGCAATGGAGTGCTTATACAGAGCGTTTTGGATTTTTCGTGACTGCAAATGGCATTAAAGATGACGTGAAAGTGGCGATGTTCCTCAGTGTGATCGGAGCAAAAACATTTGGCTTGTTACAGAGTTTGATGCACCCGGATAAGCCCGGCGCTAAGACATATGATCAGATTGTGGAAGTTTTGGAAACACATTTCGCACCCAAGCTGCTGCTGATTGCCGAGAGATTCAGGTTTCACAAACGAAACCAAGGAGAGGGTGAGTCCATAGCCGAATATGTTGCAGTGCTAAAGAAGCTAACTGAGCATTGTGAGTTTGGTGAAACTCTAAATGACACTGTCCGTGATAGGTATGTGTGTGGATTAAGATGTGAAGCAACACAGAAGCGCTTGCTCACGACTGACAAACTGACGCTTAAATCAGCAGTGGAGCTCGCTGTGTCTATGGAGTTAGCAGCTAAAGATGCACAGCTGTTGGGGGCTGCAACAAGAGTGCACAGGGTAGCAGCTACACCGGATAAGCATGCAAGGGGCACCAGAGAGTATTACAGATGTGGAAGGTCAGGTCATCAGCCATCTGACTGCTGGTGTAAAGACCTGACCTGTCGGAAATGTGAAAAGGAAGGACACATTGAACGTGTGGGTAAAGGGCAAAGTAAACAATCCTACACAGAAACACACAAAAACAAACAAGGAAACACATTCAACTGGCGTTCTAAAAAGAAAAACCTATACATGGTGAAACAAGAACAGGAAGACAGTGACACAAACTCTGATGGGGAGCTGAATCTCCATGTGTTAACAGTGAATGGAGGCTCATCAGGCTATGGAGTCACTCCACTACTAGAGGGAATACCAGTCAAAATGGAGCTGGATACAGGGGCCGCTGTCTCCTTGATTTCAGAAAAGCTATTCAAAGAAAAACTGAACCACCTATCACTGACGCCGGCCCAGCTCATCTTAATGACCTACACTGGGGAAACAGTCCCAATGCTGGGTAAGACGGAGGTCAAGATGGAGCTTAATGGACAAACCGTGATGCTGCCAGTTTACGTGGTCAAGGGTGACTATCCATCCCTGATGGGCAGGCCATGGTTGGAGAAAATTCATCTGGATTGGAAAAAAGTGAATGCGGTGTCAGTCGAAGAGGTGGGGCTAGCGGCAGTGTTGACAAAGCATGCGGCTGTCTTTGACGGAGAATTGGAGAGTATGAAGGGGATTACGGTCAAACTCAAGGTGAAGCCTGACAGCCAGCCATGATTCCTGAAGGCCAGGAATGTTCCCTACGCCCTCAGACCAAAGGTGGAGGCTGACTTGGAGCGTCTGGTCAAGATAGGGGTCCTGGTGCCGGTTTCGCACAGTGAGTGGGCCACGCCCGTGGTACCAGTGATGAAGAGTGACAGCACGGTTCGCTTATGTGGAGATTTCAAAGTAACAGTGAATCCTGTGCTCTCAGCTGAACAGTACCCCCTCCCCATCATTGAATATCTTTTCGCGAGTCTAGCAGGCGGTCAGAAGTTTAGCAAGATTGATCTATGCCAAGCCTACTTGCCGATGCATGTAGAAGAGGACTCACAGAAGTACCTCACCATCACCACCCACAAGGGCCTCTACAGGTACTGCCGCCTACCCTTTGGTATAACGTCAGCACCAGCATTGTTTCAGCGGGCTATGGACCAGATCTTAAGCGGCATTCCAGGGGTACAATGTTATCTGGACGATATCCTTGTCACAGGAAAGGACGACAACGAGCATCTGCAGAACCTGACGAAGACACTGGGAAGACTTGAAGAATATGGCTTACGCGTTCGCAAGGACAAATGCGAATTTTTCAAGCCATCAGTGGAGTACCTAGGCCATGTCATCGACGCGGACGGCCTACACACAGCACCGTCGAAAGTGAAAGCCATTGCCGACGCTCCTGCACCTACAAATGTCGGCCAGCTGCGGTCATTCTTAGGTCTCCTGAACTATTACGGAAAGTTTATTCCACAGCTGGCATCACTGTTGAAGCCATTACATGAGTTGCTGTGTCAGGGCAAGGCCTGGGCATGGATGAAGGAGTGCGAAGCTGCATTCAAGAAAGCCAAAGCAGCTTTGACTGACCCCAGAATGTTGACGCACTTTGACCCGTCGTTGCAGATGCAGCTGGCCTGTGACGCGTCGCCTTATGGCGTCGGCGTGGTCGTGTCACACATCTTTCCCTCAGGCGAAGAGAAGCCGATTGCATTCGCGTCAAGGTCCCTGAGCAAGGCGGAGGTGAAATACCCGCAGATCGAAAAAGAGGCTTTGGGCATCATCTTTGGAATCAAAAAGTTCCATCACTACTTGTTCGGAAGGAAATTCACCTTGCTAACGGATCATCGTCCTCTGACATCGATCTTTGGTCCACACACAGGAATACCCTCCCTGGCAGCATGCAGGATGCAGCACTGGGTGCTGATGTTAAGCGCTCACAATTACAACATCAAATGCTGGAGGTCAGCAGCACATGGCAATGCGGACGGATTGTCAAGACTTCCGCTGCCTGTGCCCTCTGAAGGCTGTGAGCAGAAGATTTTCTACTTTGACATGGTGAGCAATGCCCCATGTCACGGCCCGGCAGGTCAAGAAAGAGACCAGAGTGGACCCTACGCTATCCAAGGTGCTGGATCGGGTGATGCGAGGAGACGGATCACGGGTGTCAGATGCACCACCTGAGCTCCTACCTTACCTGTCAAGAGGGAAGGAGTTGTCTGTCACGTCAGGATGCCTCCTTTGGGGCATGCGAGTGATCATACCACCAAAGCTGCGGAAACATGCCCTCAACGAGGTGCACTCAGGACATTGTGGTATTGTCCGGATGAAGGAGCTGGCACGAAGCTACTTCTGGTGGCCCGGTCTGGATCATGAAATTGAAGTTGAAGCGAAATCATGCCCATCATGCGAGACAACCAGGGATATGCCAAGAGCAGCGCCATTGCATCCATGGGAATGGCCGGCGACACTGTGGCAATGGATCCATCTGGACTTCGCGGGACCAGTGGAAGGAGTGATGTTTCTGGTCGCGGTGGACTCCTATTCCAAATGGCCGGAGGTTGCAGTAATGTCCACTACCACTACGGAGAAAACCATCGAGACTCGGAGAGAGATGTTCGGGCGATTTGGTCTGCTGGAGCAAATCGTAATTGACAATGGAACACAGTTCACATCCCAGGAGATGGAGGAGTTCCTCAAGAGAAATGGAATCCAGCACATGTTCTCCGCACCTTATCATCCATCCACGAATGGATTGGCGGAGAGATTTGTCAGAACGCTGAAATGCGTGTTGAAAGCGGCAAGAAGTGATGCTCCTCTAAAGCAGCGCCTGAATGCTTTCTTGCTGAAATGCCGAAACACGCCTCATGCTATGACTGGAGCATCTCCTGCTTACCTACTCATGGGAAGGCAGCTACGGGCACGCCTTGACCTGCTGAGGCCAACGTCCACAGAAGCAGTGGTGCACGCCAATCAGCAGGATCAAGTCAGCAAACAAGCTCAGAGGTCCAAAGAATGACACTTTGTGGTAGGGGGCAAAGTCCTCACGCGTAACTACACCACCCCGGAGCGGTGGGTCCCGGCTACGGTCATTCAAAAGACGGGCCCCGTTTCATACCGAGTCCGCACCGGAGATGACCAAACATGGAGACGGCATGTAGACCAGTTACTGCCAAGACAGTCGCCACAGGTAACCCAAGAAACAGAGGATCAAGGACCTGCTGGGGGCTCCAGCAGGGACTGGTCATCCGACCCTGAGACAGTGGCACCATCCACTCTTGTGCCATTGAGGGAGGAAGCCACGCCTGCAGGGTCACGGGAGAGCCAGCCAGAGCCTGCTCCTGAGACTAGGCGTTACCCCCAAAGAGAAAGGCAGCCTCCAGAGCGCCTTAGTTACAGTTAGTGCTAACCTGTGTGTATGGGGCAGAATAATCCCCAGGGTTAGCGGAATGTAGATGCAGTCTACCCTCTCTTCCAAAGTTATAGTCATTTTCAGTTATTCTGTTTTGTGGACATTCTATTTTAAGGGGGAGTGATGCGCTATCAATTACTCATAAAAGACTGAGGCCTAGAAATTCGGTTGTGGGTCCGCCAGGGCTTTAGCGCCCGAAATTTTGCGCCGGCGTTAATGCCGCTGCGCCCGACGAAAATTCGGTTGCCCCGGGCCCAGACGGCAGCGGGCACTAATGGAGGGTTTTTGCGCCTCACTATGGGCGTTCAGTGCAGTTTTGAGGCGTTAATCCCCCGCTGCGGCACCCGAGGCGGTGCGGCAGGCTGGGGTACTGCAGGCCTCCTCCTTCTGTTAAGGAGGAGCTGCCTGCAGCCGACCGCTGGCCGGTCGATTCGCCCGACAAATGAGCCCGGCACCTCGGGAAAGAGCCGGGCTCGCGGGCCACACACATCAGTGCCGCGGGGGGGTGGTGGAGGAGTCCGGGGAGGGAGGTGCGGGCAGGCGGCCGCCGGGAAAGCGGCCGGCCGCCACTCCACCTTTATGCGCCGGCGCAAAGGTGTGTAACATCCCTTTCAACAATCGTTGGTTGCGGCTGCCACGGGCGAGGCGGCCGCAACTGAATTTGGGCTTGGGGCCGGGTTACCACGGCAACCAGGACGCTGCGCACACCGATGACGTCATCGGTGCTGGCGCAGCGCTACCGGCTAACGCCGATGGTAGGGCCCAACGCAATTTCGTTACCAGCTATAATTCCGGCGCAAGACCCTCTAACGCCTCTAATTGGGCGCTAACCCCACCGAATTTCTAGGCCTGAGAGTTAAGAGAGTAACTAAAGGCTTTTATCAACAAAAGAATGAAGGTCTGCCTCGAGTGGTCGACCGGTCCAGAAATACAAAGGGCTGGGGAGCAGTCACCTTTATACTAGGACTTGTGGGAGGAGTCAGCCGAGGCATGTCCAGGCATGTACACAGTGGAATACAAACAGTGGTTTACCACAGGGAGGAAATATGTTGTGTATTTTGAATGTGTATTAGAATTGTCCCACATGGGATACCGTAGTGGTGATTTGCAATGCACTATGGGAAATGTAGTGCATTGAGTGAAGAAGCACATTGTAAATAAAATGGCCGTTAACTTAACTCTCCACCCCGGAGTCCTTCTTAATTGTTATATAGGTAAGGGTATAAAACCCCTTGAGACACAACATGCTTAATCAATGATCTTCCCTCCATCATAAGGGCAGAAGTGGGGATGTTCACTGATGATTGCACAGTGTTCAGTTCCATTCACAACTCCTCAGATAATAAAGTTGTCCATGCCCGCATGCAACAATACCTGGACGACATTCAGGCTTGTGCTGATAAGTGGCAAGTAACATTCACACCACACAAATGCCAGGCAATGACTATCTCCAACAAGCGAGAGTCTAACCACCACCCCTTGACATTCAACGGCATTACTATTGCCGGAGCCTTCACCATCAACACCCTCGGGGTAACCTTTGACCAGAAACTTAACTGGACCAACCACATAAATACTGTGGCAACAAGAGCAGGTCAGAGGCTGGGTATTCTATGGCGAGTGTCTCACCTCCTTATCCCCAAAGCCTTTCCACCATCTACAAGGCATAAGTCAGGAGTGTGATGGAATACTCTCCACTTGCCTGGATGAGTGCAGCTCCAACAACAGTCAAGAAGCTCGACACCATCCAGGACAAAGCAGCCCGCTTGATCAGCACCACATCCATCACCTTAAACATTCACACCCTGCAGCACCGGCGCACTGTGGCTGCAGTGTGTACCATCTACAAGATGCACTACAGTAACTCGCCAAGTCTTCTTCGACAGCACCTTCCAAATCCGCAACCTCTATTACCAAGAAGGACAAGGGCAGCAGGCGCATGGGAACACCATCACCTGCAAGTTCCCCTCCATGTCACACACCATCCTGACTTGGAAATTTATCGCCGTTCCTTCATCGTCACTGGGTCAAAATCCTGGAACTCCCTCCCTAACAGCACTGTGGGAGTACCTTCACTGCACGGACTGCAGCAGTTCAAGAAGGTGGCTCACCACTACCTTCTCAATGGCAATTAGGGATGGGCAATAAATGCTGGCCTAGCCAGCGATGCCCACATCCCAGGAACGAATAAAAAAAAAGTTTCTGCTCTGCCCACCTGATGCCGTTGGCAGCAGGCCTGATTAATTTTACTTATATTGACTAGGTGAGCTGCCAGCATTAATTGCCCTCCTTATGGGCAGCTCATTGATTGGTAGGACAGTGCAGTGGCTGCTATTTGAATTTACCTTGCAGTCCTTTGGAGACCAGGTTATTGAAGCAGCAGGCAACATGATGTCATGTAGGAACCCCCAATTCGCTGATGGAGGTGTCGTAGAGCACGTGAGTAACAGGAAAGCGGCCCTCCTTCCCTCCAATGGGCAACAGTTGCCCCATTCAATTAGCCAGCAGCAATGGAGTGGCTGAGCAGGTCAGTCCCAGGAGCATTGTCCCAGTGACCTGGCTACAGTGTAGGAAGAAATTTAAAGACCATACCAGGACTTCCAAGGCAAGTCTCCCCATCACATCTCTTCTACTCTCTGTACAGCCCCACACCACCATACGTTAGCCCCAGCATTAGCAATTCCTCCCTCCCCTACTTCTCATGCCTTTCTTCCGATCACAACAGGACACTTCACTACATCTCCTTCTGCTTGCACACGCACCCTCATGACCTACTACTGCCCTCACAACTACTTCCTCCCCCTACACGGCAAACTCTGACACCAATGGAGGAGGTGGCCTTTGACATCATTGGCAGCACTGAAGATGGCCAAGAATGGAGGCCAGATAGAGTAGGGTGTTTGGGCATCTTCCCTTCCTTTTCTCTTTCTGCTTAACTCTTTCACTCACACACACTCAGACATGACAACCTGGCGTTACATTGTGCTACCACTCATCTGCTACTGCCAACTCTTGCCATTGTCCCTTTCTCCTTTTTCTAATTCCTTCAGAGTACTCAGGTACAGCAGCATAGGAACATTAGGAACAAGAGGAGGCCATTCAGCCCACACGAGCATGCTCTGCCATTCAATTAGATCATGGGGGATCTGTACCTCAAATCCATTTACCCGTCTTAGCTCCATATCCCTTGATATCCTTACCTAACAAAAAATGCATTGATCACAATCCTAAAAGGTACAATTGTCCCAGCATCCACAGCCTTTTTGGGGCAGAGAATTCCAGATTTCTACCAACCTTTGTGTAAAAAAACCACAGAGACTGACGGGGAGAACCCTCTCAATGATACAGTGTCGCTCACTCTTATCCTTCCGAGCACCAACACAAAAATCAACGCCCCCCCCCACAGTATAGATAATTGGGGGTGAATTTCCGCTGGAGTTCTCTTTGGCAAAAGAACTGCGGGAACTCCGGAACAAACAATGTAATCAATGCTGCTGGATGGCAAAAACATATGGGGCCAGAAATTCGGGTCGGAGGCTTCCCGCAGGTGCAAACCTCCGACCTGCACTGAACTTGCGCGCCGGCCGTTGAGCTGTGGGCCCCCGTGAGATTCCGATCCTGGGTCTGCTCCAACTGCCGGCGTGCAGTGCTTGCGTATCCCAGGGGCGCAGTTAGTTCGAAGTGTCCCCTGGGATCACGTGGGCCATGGAGAGCCAATGGTAGCAGGGAATCTGTATTCATAGATTTGACAGGAAGACCTGTCAAATCTATGAATACAATTCAGCCCTCAAAACGTAACTAAAACTTCAAATAAATTTAAAACAAAACATCACATTTTTAAAATAACTATAAATTACATAAAATAACTATTTTAAACAATAATTTAAATTTTTGAAAAAATTAATTACTGTTTCTAACAGGGCTAAAAATAAACTTACCTATCTTTAAAGTATTTAAAAATAATAAACCTGTGGAAAAAATGTTTTCATTTTACTTAATTCACCACTTACATTGTTAAAAGCAGGCCTTGCGACTGCTTTTTAAAAGTGTAGCTGCTGGAGACTTACCCTCCCGGAAAAACCTGGAAAAAAAACGGAAGTTCCAGGCTTACGTGTTGCCTCTCCGGTGCACGTGTTCGACCTGTGAGCCCCTTCCTTTAAGGGAACGGAATTTCCGGTTTCCCGCGCATGTGCAGTGCATGCACGAAACCGGCACTTTCGTTGGGCCTACACGTGAGTACCCAGCGCGTACTCACCCGTGGGGACCCGAAGTTCTGGCCACACTGCAATAAAAGAAAAATCTCTCCAAAACCCTCCCAGCATTTTACCTGAGAGCTAGTGAGTTTCCCTTTAAATATTGCTGGAAATGACTGCCTCCCAGCCTGCACACCCATAAGATATGGGCAAGTTGAGGAACTGGCAGTAGCATCACGGATAATAGCGAAAATGGTATCGGGTCTTAACTGCATCATTTGACCCCGATTTGCATATACTAGTGAAGCCCCCCAGCTGTTTATGGCAGGAGCGCTGGCCGTTCAAAATCGAGATCGGCATGGCCAAACCTCCAGCGGTAAGTTGCGCTGTATCCCCCGCGTGATTTTGGCCCTGTTACTGCCCTACTTTAGGTGTAAATGAAACGGTAGTGAGACAGAAATCACCCCCCTTTGTACACAGGTTGGACGTATATAATTCCCAGCTGTATAAAGCCCTTTTTTAGTTCAAATTGAACCAATGCAATAAAACTAACTGCAGTTTTGAATTAATCTCCATCCTGGTAAAGTCTCAAAGCAAAAGTGTTTAGCTAAGGTTTTCATTAGTACTTTCTATACATAAGCTAAACCCGAGCAATATCAAATCTGTGTATGATTTAAACGGATATTAACAAATTCCATACATAAGCTTATTCCCCAGCAAACTCAAAGACACCAGGCTTTATTAATACCTGGATAAAGGTTATATAGCATCACAAATCCTTGATCCAAACAGCATTGCAAGATCTCTGCTTAACGATCAAACAGAGGCTACATAGTTAGGAATTAATCCAAGCCTCTATGTTTTTGCCAGGAGCAAGAGAGCAGGTCTAGCTACATCGCAACATTCTGGGAGAGTTTACAATGTTTGTGCAGAATACCTATGACAGTGCTCCACACAACACTGTCCCTCCCTGTGGAACTCACTCCCAAATAGATGTGCAAATTCAATTCAGAGCTGAGCATTATCTCCTGGGCCTTTGTAGGATATTGGGCTAGACTGTGAGAAGGCCACAGGCTATTACCCTCTCAGCAAACCAATAGGCAACAAGAATTTTTTTTTTGTCTTTTTATTCCGGTTACAATGAGTTTTTCTCCTTTGTATAACTCTTTCCTTATCTCACTGATTTTGGCAGCAGAGGAAAGGTCAGTTTGAAACTCTTCTGCAAGACTGTTTAGATCAATAATAACAACAGAAAATGCTGGAAACACTCAGCAGGCCAGGCAGCATCTGTGGAGAGAGAAACAGAGTTAATGGCTGCGATTTTATCAATGGAGGTGGGTTGGGTGCGGGTCAGGTGGTTTCCGGATCGCAACCCACCGTCAATCAAAATGATTTTACCCTTTGACCCGCCTCCAAATCTGCCCTCTGAGTGCCAGCAAAATCACGGCCAATGTCTCAGGTCTGTGACCCTTCATTATTAGTGTTTGAATCAATCCTGTCCTTAGAATTTACTCTTACTGTTACGTACTCTTGTATCACTCTCCAATAAAGGAAACAAAGGAAATGTGTTTCCCATGGGAAGCAAACTTTAATGTTAGCTGATATTTTTCTCCCTAATATAAATTTATATTTGATATCCAAAATGGGGGTGCTAGTGACTTCCAACAGTGGAATTATTTTTTTTTCTGCTGTGTTTCCTCCTGTTATGCTAATTGTTCACAATCTTTTTTTGAAAGGTACCAGGCAGCAAGTAGCCAAGCAGAGTACGCCCATCATAATGCTGCCTTGACACCGCTCAATCTATTGAACAAGCTGCTTAACTAGTTGAGAAGTGGAAAAAAGTAATCAACCCAGTGTTTGATGTATCTCTTTGAAAGCTAGCTGAAGTGTATGTAACTTGTTTGTTATCAAATATCATACCATAACATTTCCCACCTGCTGGTCCAGCATTGAATCTGCCTTCTTTTGGGGCTTGGTCCTCTTTCATCAACAACAACTTGCATTTATATAGTGCCTTTAATTTAGTAAAACGTCCCAAGGCGCTTCACAGGAGCGTTATCAAACAAACTTTGACACCGAGCCACATAAGGAGATGTTAGGGCAGATGATCCAAAGCTTGGTCAAAGAGAGAATTTTAAGGAGCCTTTTAAAGGAGGAAAGAGAGGTAGAGATGCGGAGAGGTTTAGAGAGGGAATTCCAGAGCTTAGTGCCTCAGCAGCTGAAGGCTTACTTACATGGGTTAATTTCCAATCCAACACCTTTATCTTTGACTCCTCTTTTTCTTCGTCTATTTTCAATTTGACCCTAATTATAGCCAGGAATATTTAGCTCCCAGTCCAGGTACATTCCCACAAGGGGGAAGGAAGGGCAACCAAAGCCAGAGCTCCCTGGATGGCACAAGAGATAGAGAGTGGGATGAAGCAGAAAAGGAGGCATATAACAGATGTCAGCTTGATAATACAAGGGAGAATCAGGCTGAATATAAGAAGTATAGAGGAGGTGAAAAAGGAAATAAGAGGGACAAAGAGACAATACGAGAATAGATTGACGGCTAACATAAAAGGGAATCCAAAGGTCTTCTATAGGCATATTAACAGTAAAACATATAGAAGCAGGGCTAGGCCATTCGGTCCATCGAGCCTGCTCCGCCATTCAATAAGATCATGGCTGATCTTCTACCTCAACTCCACTTTCCTGCACTATCCCCATATCCCTTGATTCCCTTCATATACCAAAATCTATCGATCTCTGTCCTGAATATACTCAACAACTGAGCCTCCACAGCCCTCTGGGGTAGAGAATTCCAAAGATTCACCACCCTCTGAGGGAAGAAATTTCTCCTCATCTCAGCCTTAAATGGCCGACCCCTTATTCTGAGACAGTGACCCCTGGTTCTAGACTCCCCAGCCAGGGGGAAACATCCTCCCTGCATCTACCCTGCCAAACCCTGTAAGAATTTTGTATGTTTCAATGAGATCACCTCTCATTCTTCTAAATACTAGAGTATAGGCCTAGTCTCCTCAATCTCTCTTCAGAGGACAATCCCCCCCATCCCAGGAATCAGTCTGGTGAACCGTCATTGTACTCCCTCTATGGCAAGTATATCCTTCCTTAGGTAAGGAGACCGAAACTGTACACAATACTCCAGGTGTGGTCTCACCAGGGCCCTATATAATTGCAGTAAGACGTCTTTACTCTTATACTCAAATCCTCTTGTAATAAAGGCCAATAAATACCATTTGTTTTCCTAATTGCTTGCTGTACCTGCATGTTAACTTTCAGTGATTCGTGTACAAGGACACCCAGGTCCCTCTGAACACCAACATTTCCCAATCTTTCACCATTTAAAAAATGCTCTGCTTTTCTATTTTTCCTACCAAAGTGGATAACGTCACACTTCTCCACATTATACTCCATTTGCCATGTTCTTGCCCACTCACTTAGCCTGTCTATATCCCCTTGAAGCCTCTTTGCATCCTCCTCACAGCTTACATTCCCACCTAGCTTTGTATCATCAGCAAACTTGGATATATTACATTTGGTTCCCTCATCCAAATCATTGGCATAGATTGTGAATAGCTGAGGCCCAAGCACTGATCCTTGCGGTACCCCACTAGTTATAGCCTGCCAACCCGAAAATGACCCGTTTATTCCTACTCTCTGTTTTCTGTTGGTTAACCAATCCTCAATCCATGCTATAATATTACCCCCAATCCCATGAGCACTAATTTTGTTTAATAATATCTTGTGTGGCACCTTATTGAATGTCTTCTAAAAATCCAAATACACCAAATCCACTGGTTCCCCCTTCTCTATTCTCCTAGTTACAACCACAAAAAACTCTTCACAGATTTGTCAAACATGATTTTCCTTTTATAAATCCATGATGACCCAGCCCAATCCTATTATTATTTTCTAAGTGCCCTGTTACCATGTACTTTATAATAGATTCTAGCATTTTCCCTACTGCTGATGTCAGGCTAACTAGTCTGTCATTCCCCATTTTATCTCTCCCTCCTTTCTTAAATAGTGGGGTTACATTTGCTATCTTCCAATCCACAGGAACTGTTCTAGAATCTATGGAATTTTGGAAGATGACAACCAATGCATCCACTATCCCTATAGCCATTTCTTTCAAAACCCGAGGATGTAGACCATCAGGTCCAGGGGATTTATCAGCTTTCAGTCCCATTAATTTCTCCAGTGCTATTTTTTTACTAATACTAATTTCTTTCAGTTCCTCATCCTCTCCAGACCCTTGATTCTCCACTATTTTCGGGAGATTTTTTCATCTTCTTCCGTGAAGACAGACACAAAGGGGAGAATTTTGCCGGTGCTCAGGAGGCGAGTTTGGAGGCGGGACATCCAGCAAAATTGCAAAGATTGACACCTCCAGACAATCTTCCCAGGTGTCAATTCCCCAATTTGCGCATGGATCTGACACCTAGTGGCAGGAAGAAGATGATAGGCACTTAATTACTTGTTAACAGGTTGTTCGCAGGCAGTTAAGAGGCTTTTTGCAATTTTGACAGGTCTACTGCGGGCTTTCCGACATCTGGACACCACGCCAGGTAAGTGTGGCATCCTGTGGGTCTACTGTAATGTTTGTGCGTTGATGACAGCTGTAGAAGTGGTGTGAAGGATCCAATGGTACACAGATGAGTTTCAGAGGTAAGAAAATGTTGGGAAAATCATTTTTAATATATTTAGTCTTTTCTGCAGGTGGCTAGTTTTGAATTGTTTGTGTAGTCCCACCTCATTGGGAGAACCTCTTTCACCAGTGACAGATTGCTTCTGTAGCCTCACCTGCAGCTGCCATTTGTTCTAGCCAAAGGAGGGAGCCACTGGAGAGCCTGGGTGCAAGGGCTCACCTTTTTACATTGATTGCCAGTGTTTGCAGCACCTCAATGCTGTCAAACACTGAAAAAATCACCTGTCAAATAAAATTGTGCGTGGTTCCTTTAAGAAAACCGACAAATGACGTGTCATCAACTGACGTCATCTGACACTGGCATTCTCTTAACTGACTGGCAAGCCCACAGGGCGGGCTTAACAAGGCCAATTGGGAAAATAGCGTCTGTGCGTCGGACATCGTTGGGGGCAGGATTGGAACCCAGAAGGTAGCTGTCCCGCCCACAAGCCGCATCGAGGGGAAAAATCGCGGTCATCGTATTTGTTTAATTTCTCTGCCATTTCCTTATTTCCCATTATAATTTCTCCTGTCTCAGCCTGTAAGGGACCCACATTTACTTTTGCTAATTTTTTCCTTTTTACATACCTATGGAAGCTTTTGCAGCCTGTTTTTATGTCTCTCGCTAGTTTACTCTCATATTCTATTTTCCCTTTCTTTATCAATTTCTTGGTCCTCCTTTGCTGAATTCTAAAACCCTCCCAATCCTCAGGCTTACTACTCTTTTGGCAATATTATAAACCTCTTCCTTTGATCTAATACTATCTTTAACTTCTCTTGTTAGCCATGGTTGGACCACTTTCCCTGTGGGGTTTTGTGCCTTAAAGGAATGTATATTTGTTATAAATGATGTATTAATTCTTTAAATGCTAGCCATTGCTTGTCTATTGTCATACCTTTTAATGTAGTTCCCCAATCTAACATAGCCAACTCACTCCTCATACCTACCTGGTTTGCTTTGTTTCGATTTAAGACCCTAGTTTTGGATTTAACTAAATCACTTTCAAACTCAATATAAAATTCTATCATATTATGGTCACTCTTCCCTAAAGGCCCCTGTGCTACAAGGTTATTAATTAACCGTTCTCATTGCACAATACTAAATCTAAAATAGCCTGTTCCCTAGTTGGTTCCTCAATATACTGATCTAGAAAACTATCTTGCATACATTCCATGAATTTGTCCTCCACACTATTACAGCAAATTTGGTTTGCCCAGTCTATACGTAGATTAAAGTCCCCCATGATTACTGTACTACCCTTGTTACATGCGCCCCTAATTTCCTGATTTATACTCTGCCCTACATTACAGCTACTGTTTGGGGGCCTATAAACAACTCCCACCAATGTTTTCTGCCCCTTGCTGTTTCTTAGCTCCACCCAAACTGATTCTACTTCTTGATTTTCTGAGCTAAGATCCTTTCTTTCTACTGTCTTTATCCCACCCTTTATTGTCAGGGCTACCCCTCCTCCTTTTCCATTTAGCCTATCTCTTCTAAAAGTTAAGTATCCTGGAACATTTAGTTCCCAACCATGGCCACTTTGCAACCATGTCTTCGTAATGGCTATTAGATCAAACCTGTTAATTTCTATCTGCGCTATTACTTCATCTATTTTGTTGAGAATGCTTCACACATTCAGATATAAAGGGCTGGATTTTAATTCAGGGGCGGGCTGGGGTTGTGTAATCCGCATTTCGTGTTATCCACCTGAATCTAAATCGATGTGGGAGATTGATGTGATTTTAACTTAATTGTCCAATTGAGTTCCAATGTGTGGGAACCCAATGCAAATTAATTTTTCCAGTCTGAAAGTCGCCTCCAATGACATCATCATTGCTGCTGCACTTAAGGTCTGCAACAAGCCTTGCTTCTTCTGCAGACTGCCAACCTTTTGGCCTTTCATGCTACAGGGACCTGGAGGCAGAATGACCAGTGAGAGACCTAGGTCTGCTCCCAGGTTTGATGACGTTGCCTTGCAGGCTTTAGTTGAGGGAGCAAGAGCTCATAAAGAGGTGCTCTTTCCATCTTCAGGGAGGAAGAAGCCTCCCCAGCAGACCAAGGCTGTGTGGATCCAGGTGGCAGAGGAGGTTAACTCATTATCAGTAACCCTCAGAACCTGGATTCAATGCAGGAAGAGATTTCATGACGTTCTGCGCATTGGAAAAGTGAGTATGAATTTCCCATCACCCTCAATCTGATCCCCATTGCCTTTCCTCACCAGCACACAGCTTTAGCAATCTCTTCCTCCACATCCCACTTGACACTGACATCGATGCACCATTACCCATTCCCTCTCTCTCTATGGTCACATTCACCTAACTATTCGACTATGCAGCCCTCACACTCCCTATCACTGTGATGCTGTGAAAACAACTGACAACACAGAGGGAGGTCCCTTGGTCTTGCCACCTCACTCCATCTTTGTCTCCGTCGAAGTAGCTATGCTATGGAATCTCTACACTCACTCCTTCATTCTCACTCAGCCTCCACTTGTCTCCCTCATTGCAGGAAAAGAGAGCTCACAATAAGTGAGAAAGAGCGAGCACAGGAGGAGGGCCACCCTCAGTAGCCCACCTCACCCCCTGGGAGGAGGCGGTCCTGGAGATCGTCGGAGTGGAGGAAGATACGCAAGTGGGGGACGGACAGACGGGTGCATCACAGCAAGCTGGTGACAGAATAGTTTTCCATCTCTCTCACTGACATTGCATGAGTCACTGATAATGATTCTGAAGCTCTAACAGATGGACTAATGATCATCTGCAATATGCATGTAACCTTGGCATCACATCTCTGACTCTTTCCTTTACTCCCCCACAGGACCATCGCAAACACCCGTCCCCACTAGCCAGGAGGAACAGGCTGAGCCTCCAGACTCCTCAGAGGAAGCTGCAACCTCTGAGGGCGCAGCGTCAGCAGAATTCAGCGAACCTAGCAGCAGCGCAGACACTCACACCTCGGTGGGACCTTTGGGACATAGAGTAATGTTGTCACCTGGTGTATCACAGCTCACAAGTGAGCATCAGCAGATTGTGGAGACAGGGAAAGCAGTGGAGAGTCCTAGTCGGAGGGTGCAGGACTCTGCCAGCTCGGCTCAGCTGCATGTCGACCCTCTGCCTTGTAGGGGGTTTTTGGCGTGTGTGGCCAGTCAGCTCTGCCCCTGACTGTCTCTGAGCGGTTCGAATTGCTCCACACCCCCTGGGTTCTAGACACCGGACTTAGGTACAGGCGGCGATACAGAAAATCGAGTAGACAAGTGGCTTGGTGCAAGAAAACCAAATTTTATAAAAGGCTGAATAAAACACAATACTACTGAGAATTACTGGTATAGTTACAGGCATAAACAGTTAATACACTTATATGGGAATGGGGAACACATGGCACATCAAGGGAAACAAATACATTAAAAATCCCCTTATCCTTATCCCACCCCCTATACCTAACTAGATTAAGCTATGCGGGGCCAGGAATTCATGCTCACCAATTCAAAACCTGTTGCTTTAGATGGTGGGGTTTGAGGTCCGCTCTTCCTGTCCTTTGGGGTATCCTGTCACCACATGGTCACAGGGCACAGCGCTGAAGTTGTTTGTGCGAGGCACCCTCCCTTTTTCTCCGTTAACGTCTTTGTCGAGTACTTCATCGCAATGGGCCTTCTTCTCCTTCGGGCGGTCGCCGACGGTATTGCTGTGGTCGGGGGTCGGTTGATGGTCTTTACCGTCTAATGATTTTGCTATCCATGCTTCAAACACCAGCTTATTCTTCCACTGGGCTATTACTGTCCATGTGACAAACGCCAGCTTATAACTAGGCCATTTGTCTTGATTTTGCTACCCATTCTTCGAACACCAGCATATTCTTAAATTGGGGTTTTACTGTCCATGCATGTAACGCCAACTTATTCACCAAACACCAGCTTATAACTAAGCATTTGTTCCCCAATGCGTCTTTCGCTACCCTTCTCTGCTCTTATCAGTTTACCGTATTCTTCGTCTCGTCTCGTTTGTGGCCTGTGTGTCCTGTGTGGTTTCGAACTCGGGTCTCGTTCTCCTCCCATGTTGGGCCCTCGGTGTAGTAATGGGCGTCCTTGGTGTTGAGCGGCGCGGGGAGCGAGAAGAGAGCCTACCACGAGGCCAGGGCACGAGAACGAGAGGCAGCAGGCCAAAAGCCAAACGATAAGAGGCCAGAGCAAGAGAGCGAGATCACTACCGATGGGCCTACAATTATACCCGATTCTTCATTCCTTATCTGCGCACCAAATCAGGTCAGTCCTTTGTCTAACTTTTGGCGGGCTTGTTTAAACTGATTACAGCCATTTACTTTAATGACTCCTGAAATGGTTGTCTCTGTGTTTTAATGGTTTCGATGTCCTGGCTGTTGGTTATGTATGAAACTTAATCGGGTTTTCCTGACTTGATGGCTTCTGTGAGCTGTTACCGATTAAATATGCAGAAACCTGATGGCCTTGATTGAGGCCCATTCTAACCTGATCTGTTTCAAGGTGAATGGAATGCATATTCTGTGTTTGCTTTAACTGTCTGGCTGCACAAAGTCTCTTCATAGATTTGTGCATTTTAAGTTTCGTTTCTGGTTTGAAAAAGGTGTCTGCCTGCTTGCAGAGCCTTGCTTTTAAAATCCTGTACTTTTGGTCATGAGGTTGCAGAAGCCATTTTGGGTACCCTGCCTTTTCATAACTTGCCCATACAGGGTCCCTTTATCCATAACTTTGGGGAATGTGGGAATTTTGAGAACCCTACAGCCTCTGGGTCTATCCATAAGATCAGCGGTGCTGGAACTCCAGGAACAGATGCAGGAGTCCCTGGCAAGTTTTGTCTCCAGGGTCACTGCGAGTGTGGAGCGAATGGAGGAGTCCATAGCGAACATGAGCAGAGCCTTTGTGGAGTCATTGGCGCATGAACACATCACCATAGAAAGGATGGCAACCTCCATGGAGGTGATAAGTTGCCAGAGTGCAGAAAATATGGTGAGTGTTCAGAATAGAATGACATCTCTGGAGGAGCGATGGTCATCTATTGAACAGATAAACCAGACCTTCATGGAAGTCCTTCTGAGTAGGACTGCCAGTGCAGATACGGGTCCACGTGGCCCCCCTGATGTGCAGCAAGGTGCTCTCAAGCCACTCGCAAGCGCTGAGGGGGACCTGACCCATGAGAGGGAAGTTGGTGACAGACATCAAGGAAATGGGGGCTCCTCTCCAAGCACTCACACTTCCATGCCACTGCAGAGCCCTCGGTCAGAGCCCCACCAGAATCCACACCCATCTGAGATCAGCGTCTCAACCCCTGCACAGCTGCAGGAGCAGCAGACTTTTGCCAAGCCCTCACAGGTTCACAACCCCAGAGGACGCCCGCCAAAGGTGTTGAGACAGGAGCAGCAGGAAAGTGAGCAAGGGGCCTCCACATCTGCTGAAGCCACAGGGGAAGCACCACGTAGGAGCACATGTAAGAGAAAGATACTGCACAAATAGTCAGAAGGGTAGTGACTTGGGTGAAATTTGGTGTTTTCTGTGAAAAAGCCATCAGATGAATAATGTAAATAAAAAATCTGATGGCTACTGCTGTAGTTGTGGCGTGTATCATTTCGTGAATGGGACTTTCACATTGAAGGCTTAGGATTACTTGCAATTGTCAGTATGGTCGTCAAATTGCTAGGAATCCGCTGGTCCTTGGCCATTGTCGATGCTCAAGTAAGAAGCTGCGAGGCAAAAGTGCTTGATTGGCTAGGCTAATCAAATCTGGCCAAGATGATCGTTTTCGCTCTCCTCCTCCTCCTCCTCCTCCTCACTTGGTCCTCAGGAATCTGCAAGCCACGACACTGTGCCATGTTAAATGCACAGCAAACCACGATGATCCTGGAGACCCTGGCTGCTGAGTACTGCAGGGCTCCACCTGATCTATCCAGGCATCTGAAGCGAATCCGATGGTTTGCTCGATTATGTCTCTGGTGGACATGTGGTTGGAGTTGTAGCTCTCATCAGCTTCGTTGGATGGGCTCCTCAACGGCGTCATTAACTCCATCCTCAGGGGATAGCCCTTGTCTCCAAGTAGCCATCCGTTAAGTTGGTCTGGCGGACTGTATAGCAGAGGCACGCTAGACTGGCGCAGTATGAAGGAGTCATGGCAACTGCCAGGGTACTTGGCACAAACATGCAAAAATGTCCTTCTTGTGGTCACACACCAGCTGAACGTTAAGGGAGTGGAAGCCCTTGCGGTTGACAAAAATACCTGGATTGCGATGGGATGCCTTAAGGGCCACATGTGTGCAGTCAACAATGCCCTGCACCCTTGGAAAGCCTGCCAGATTAGCTAATTCAACCACACGCGCCGTGACACTTGCTTGATCCTTGGTGAAATGGATGTGATTGTGCGTGATGGCAAAGAGGGCATCGGTTACCTGTGTGATGCAAGTGTGTGCGGCCGCCTGTGAGATGCCGCTGATGTCTACTGCTGATCCCTGGAATGAGCCTGAGGCAAAAAAGTTGAGTGTGGTAGTGACCTTGACGGCCACTGGTAAGGGTTGTCCACCTGGTCCTCTGGCCTGCAGGTGTTGTTGCAGCATTGCGCAGATGTCACCCACTACCTCTCGCGAAAGTCGGAGCCGCCTTTGGCACTGCTGCTTAGACATGTTGAGGTAGCTGACCCTGTGTCTGTAGACCCTGTTTGGGGGGTATCTCCTGTGCCGACGGGCTTCCATGCACTGGCCCCTTCTGGCCTGTGCAACTTCAAGTGGGTGAGCAGCAGCTTGGCGCTCCTGTTGTTGCTGCTGCTGTTGGTGCTGCTGTTGTTCCTGGTTCTGTTGGTGCCGCGGCTGGTGTTTGTCCTCATCTAATGTCCAGAAGGGAAGGAAATAAATGGCTCCCATGCTTCTGGTATATGCCTCAGTTGAGGAAGCGCTCAGTGAGGGTGGCGAGAGGGGTTTCCCAGGAGGTCACACTGGAGATGGGTGTCAGGCTCCAAACTTCCACAGCTGTGGTTATGCCTTCTAAAAGTTCCCCCAGACCTGAGACTACAAAGTCCTGCCACCTGCAAATGATGGCTGATCAAATCTCCTCTTTAATGGTTGAGCTGCAGCTGATAGTCAGCAATCCAATTGTGCTCCCGCCAGGTTTCACCGTCATGTTTCAGAACAGGCGTGTTTCACGTGGGAAAAGGGTTAAAATCAAAAAGGCCTTTCAAAATGGCATTATAGAGGCAATTTAGTGCTTGTTAAGGGCCTTAACACCCTATCCCGCCTCTTGGAGGCGGGATGGAGACGGGGCCATTAGACACAAATGAATGAAAATTGCTTGGAGGTGGGATGGAGGCGGGGTTGGGCCCGCACGCCAGTTTTTGCAATTTTAACCCCCTACATGCCTCCAATCCTGCCTCCATGGCCCGATGAAAATCCTTCCCAAAAGGGTTGTCAGAGGAGCAGTGGAGCTGATTAGGGACCAAAATGGAGATCAATTAGTGGAGGCAGAAGGCATGGCTGATGTACTAAATGAGTACTTTGCATTGGTTTTTACCAAGGAAGAGGACTTTGCCAAAGCTATGATAAACGAGAAGGTTGCCGGGATACTGGAGGAGATCAAAATAAAGAAAGAGGAAGTACTAGAAAGGCTGGCGGTATTAAAGTGGATAAGTCACCTGGTATGGATGGGGTGCATCCTAGGTTGTAGAGGGAAGTAACAGTAGAAATTGCGGAGGCGCTGGCCACAATCTTCCAATCCTCCTTCGATTAGGATGATGCCAGAGGACTGGAGAATTGTAAATGTTACACCCTTGTTCAAAAAAGGGGAGAAGGATAAACCTGGCAATCACATGCCAGTCAGTTTAACGTTGGTGGTGGGGAAGCTTTTAGAAACAATAATCCGGCAGAAAATTAACAGCCACTTGGACAAGCATGGACTAATAAAGGAGAGCCAGTATCTATTTGTTAAGAGCAAATCGTGTTTGACTGACTTGACTGAGTTTTTTGATGAGGCAACAGAGAGGGTGGATGAGGGCAGTGCAGTTGATGTTGTGGATATGGACTTTCAAAAGGCGTTTGATAATGTACCACATATTAGGCTTGTTAGAAAAATTAAAGCCCATGGGATAAAAGGGACAGTAGCAGTATGGATCCAAAATTGGCTAAGGGCTAGAAAACAGAGTTGTGGTGAATGGCTACATTTTGGACTGGAGGGAAGTATACAGTGGAGTTCCCCAAGGTTCTGTATTCGGACCACTGCCGTTTTTGATATACATTAAAGACTTGGGGCGAAAAATTCAGTATCGCCCCGTTTGGGGCGCCATTATCAGCCGTGCGCAAAGTTTAGCGGCTGGCGCTAATTATCGCCTCCGACGGCAAACTTGGCTTTTATCGCCCCTGGAGGTGATTGGAGCGCTAAATCAGGCGCTTCACACCTGTCTTAAGGCGCAAATGCCGAGGAGCGAGGCGCTACCTCAGAGCGCGGGCGAAGCAAGGAAGAGCATATCAAAATGAACCCGCAAAGTGCTGCTCAGTACTCAAAACTCATTCACACAGCGTTGAATCTCTCCAGAAGTCTCTCTCTCTCTCAGAATGCGTGGTGCAAAAATGTCACCAACAAAAAAAGGCAGGAAGCGGTCGCCTTTCTGACTGCAAATCGCTCCCCTCAACCTGCCGTTGCTAGCGGCAGGCGGTAAGGCAGGGGGTGCCACTCAATATCCGGTCCAGGGCGCTAGTGCAGCATTGCGCACTCGACTGACGTCACGATCTGCCGGCACAGGAGATCATGCCGGTAGTGTTTAGCACTGCGGCAAAATGTCTAGTTAATTTCGCGAGCGGCGCAAGCATCGCCGCGCCCGGGCGCTAGTTGCTTTGCGCCCCATTAGTGCCCTCTTAAGGTGCTAACGGGAGGCACAAGGAACTGAATTTTTCCCCCTTGGACTTGGGGGTACAGGGCATAATTTCTAAATCTGCAGATGACACGAAACTTGGAAGTGTAGTAAACAGTGAGGAAGATAGTAAGAGACTTCAAGAGGACACATGGCAGATGAAATTCCATGCAGAAAAGTGTGAGGTGATACATTTTGGTAGGGAGAATGAGGAGAGACAATACATGCTAAATGGTACAATTATAAAGGGGGGGCCAGAACTGAGAGAGCCGGGGGTGTTTGTGCACAAATCTTTGAAGGTGGCAGGACAGGTTAACAAATCAGTTAATAAAGCATATGGGATCCTGGGCTTTTTAAGCCGATAGAGGCATAGAGAACAAAAGCCAGGAAGTTATGCTAAACCTGTATAAAACACTAGTTCGGCCCCAGCTGGAGTATTGTGTCCAATTCTGGGCACCACACTTTAGGAAGGACATGAAGGCTTTGGAGAGGGTACAGAAGAGGTTTACTAGAATGGTTCCAGGGATGAGGGATTACAACAGTTACATGGATAGACTGGAGAAGCTGGGGTTGTTCTCCTTAGAGCAGAGAAAGCTAAGAGGAGATTTGATAGAGGTGTTTAAAATCATGAAGGGTTTAGATAGAGTAAATAAAGAGAATCTGTTTCCAATGGCTGAAGGGTCGATAATCAGAAGGCACAGATTTAAGGTGATTGGCTAAAGAACATGAGGAAAAACTTTTTTACTCAACGAGTGGTTAGGATTTGGAATGCCTGATAGGGTGGTGGATACAGATTCAATAGTAGTCTTTAAAAGGAAACTGGATAAATACTTGAAGGAACAAAATTGCAGGGAGAAGAGCACAGCATGGAAGCAAACGCCGTTTCACTAAAGCTACCGCAGTTCTGGGAGCAGCAGGCGCCCTCATGGTTTATTCAGGTCGAGGCCCAGTTCGCCCTGAGGAACATCGATGCGGATCAGACCAAATATCTTTACGTGGTCTCCGCACTCGACAGCTCTACCGCCTCTCGGATCGTCAGCCTCCTCGAAAACCCCCCAACGGAGCGCAAGTATGAAACCCTCAAAGCGCGGTTACTGCAGGTTTTCGGGCTCACAAAATCGGAGCGCGCCCGTCGATTACTCGCTATGCCCGGACTCGGGGTCTCCAAGCCTTCTGAGTTGATGAGCCAAATGCTCGCACTCCTGGGCTCAGGACGGGAATGTTTCCTCTTCCGCGAGATTTTCCTCAGCCAACTGCCTGAACAGGAACAAGCTGCCCTGGCTAAATCTGAAATAGAAGACTGCGCAACACTCGCTGCGGAGGCTAACAACATTTTCGCTGTAACTCGGCAGAACTGCGCCGCCACGAGGCACCCATCCCCCGCAGACGCCGCCCCAGCTCGTCAGCCTGCTGGGCTGTGTTTCTACCATGCGCAGTTCGGCGCAAAGGCGAAGCGTTGCCGCCCTCCCTGCAGTTTTCCCCCAAAAAAACAAAACTTACACTGCGACCACTGAGGAACGGGTCTAACGGGCACCCCGCGGCCTCGATGACGGTCGGCAATGCGGGAAAATTGCTGTTCATCGCTGATACTCTCTCCGGTCGTCGTTTTCTGTGCGACACTGGAGCGCAGTACAGCATTTTACCCGCGTCCGCCCTCGATGTGCAGACGGGGAATCACTGCCCCGCCCTTGAAGCGGCTAATGGCGGAACTATTCGGACCTTCGGCAGATGGCGCGTGGAGTTGTGCCTCGGGGGCCAACGTTTTCACTGGGAGTTTGTTACGGCCAAAGTTTCCCAGCCCCTCCTCGGCGCAGATTTCCTGTGCGCCAACAGCCTCCTGGTCGACGTTAGGAACCGACGGCTGATCAACGCAGCAACTTTTAATTCTCTTCCTTGTTACTGCAGTAACGCTACATCACGCACCATCTCCTGTGTGTTCCCGACTCCTGATGAGTTCACTCGCCTGCTCAGCAAATTCCCCGACCTGACAAGACCCACGTTCTCCTCCACAGCCACGAAACATGGTGTGGAGCACCACATCACCACCAACGGCCCCCCGGTCTACGCACGGGCCCAGCGCCTGGAACCTGGCAAGCTGGCGGTTGCAAAGGCAGAGTTCGCAACCATGGAAAGGTTAGGGATTATTCGCCGGTTGAATAGTCCCTGGTCTTCGCCCCTCCATATCATCCCGAAGCCTGGCGGCGGATGGCGGCCATGCGGTGGCTATCGACAGCTAAACGACGCCACCACTCCTGATCGGTACCCGATCCCCCATATCCAGGATTTCTCTGCCCATTTGGCAGGGAACACCGTGTTCTCAAAAGTCGACCTCGTCCGGGGCTACCACCAGGTCCCAGTTCATCCGCAAGACGTCCAGAAGACCGCAGTCATCACCCCATTCGGCTTCTTCGAGTTTTTACGGATGCCATTTGGGTTAAAGAACGCAGCCCAGGCTTTCCAACGCCTGATGGACTCCATGCTGCGGGACCTCAAGTTCCTCTTTGTCTACCTGGATGATATTCTAATTGCCAGTCCTACCAAGGAAGAACATACCTGTCACCTACGCACCCTTTTTCGATGCCTCAGCCAACATGGCCAGATTATCAACCCGGCCAAGTGTCAGTTTGGCCTGCACCAAATTGACTTCCTGGGGCATCGCATCACCTCAGAGGGAGTGGTTCCTTTAACTTCGAAGGTAGAGGCGGTGACATCTTTTCCACGCCCGCAGAACATAAAGGCCCTGCAGGAATTCCTAGGCATGGTAAACTTTTACCACCATTTCGTGCCTATGGCGGCACTATTCATGCAGCCCCTGTACGAGGCCCTCAAGGGCAAGACTGGCAAGAACCCGGTAGACTGGACGGAGGACATGGCCCGAGCGTTTGCCGACACCAAAAGCGCCTTAGCCAACGCCACCATGCTGGCGCACCCGCTGCCAGGAGCCACCATCGCCCTCACCACCGACGCGTCGGACTACGCAGTCAGTGCCGTGCAACAGCAGTGGGTGAATGGGACGTGGCAGCCGTTGGCATTCTTCAGCCGTCAACTGCGGCAGAATGAGAGAGCATACAGCACGTTAGACCGGGAGTTGCTCACCCTTTTTCTGGCCATCCGCCATTTTCGGTTCCTTCTGGAAGGACGTCCTTTCACCGCCTTTGTGGACCATAAGCCGCTGACCTTTGCCATGTCCAAGACCGCCGAACCGTGATCAGCCCGACAGCAGCGTCAACTGACCTACATATCCGAATTCACCACGGATATACGGCACGTGGCCGGTAAGGACAACCTGGTGGCAGACTGCCTCTCCCGCGCGATCGTCAATACGGTTCATTTGGGCATCGACTATGCCCTCATGGCAGCGGACCAAGCCTCAGACCCGGAAGTCCAGGCTTACAGAACGGCCATCACTGGCCTCCAGTTGGCCGACGTCAAGTTCCATTCGGCAGGTACCACGCTGTTGTGTGACGTCTCCATACAGGACCCTCGCCCTCTCGTGCCGGTCGTCTGGCGCCGCAAAGTGTTCGATGCCATATATGGGTTGTCACACCCTGGAATGAAGGCCTCTCAGAAACTGATGTCAGCGAAATTCGTATGGCATGGCATGCACAAAGATGTCCGCGACTGGGCCAACACCTGCATGGTCTGCCAGAAGGCTAAGGTACAGTGCCACATCAAAGCTCCGTTGGCCGCCTTCACAGTTCCGGAGCGACGTTTTGACCATGTCAACGTGGACCTGGTAGGACCACTCCCACCCTCCCATGGTTTTACACACATCCTGACCATGGTTGACCGCACCACCAGATGGCCAGAGGCGGTCCCCCTGTCATCCACTACTTCGGCGGACGTGGCCAGGGTGTTCATTTCCTCCTGGATCGCCCGTTTCAGAGTGCCCGCAGATATTTCGTCGGACAGGAGACAGCAGTTCTCCTCCGAACTCTGGAATGCAGTGGCCCAAGGACGTGGTGTCAAATTACACCGCACCACAGCCTACCACCCACAGGCGAATGGCTTCTGTGAACGCTTCCACCATTCAATGAAAGCCGTCCTGAGGGCCAGCCTCCAGGATGCTGGATGGGCAGACAAGCTGCCGTGGGTCCTGTTGGGCCTTCGCACGGCCCCCAAAGAAGACCTTCACTCTTCATCAGCGGAGCTTGTCTATGGTCAGCCGCTGCGAGTCCCAGGGGACTTCCTACCAACATCGACAGAGCCATGGTCCGCGTCTGCCCAGCTTGCTAGTCACCAAGAGGCGGCCAGATGTTTCGCACCGGTGCCCACTTCGCACCACGGGCCGCAGAGGTCACACGTTCCCACGGAGCTTCACAAGGCGGAATACGTTTTTATTCGCCATGATGCACATAGGGATCCGCTCAAGGCCCCATATACCGGTCCCTTCCGCGTGTTGGAAGCAGGGGACAAAACCTTCACGGTAGATGTCGGTGGTAAACCAGGCCACATTTCGGTCAACTACTTAAAGCCAGCGCATTTAGACCTCGACCGCCCCATCGAGACAGCACAACCGCCGAGACGGGGTCGACCACCCATCGTCGTTACGGCAGATCAAGTGCGACCGCCTGCCAAACCGCCAGCCGCCAAGCAGCCTCCGCCTCGAGAGTACAGGAGTCATTCTGACAGGCTTGTCAGACCCCCTCACTGTTTGACTTTGTCCGTTAAAGCGAATTCTGGGGGGGGCGCATGTGGCAGAACCACTGAATGACTCTGGATAACTGTATATAATTCCCTTTAATGATGTTCTAACACCAGCCTAAACCTGTACCATTGTGTTAGACATTACTGTGTTTTGTATATAGAGTTTGCATGTACGGGGCGTGGCCCCTTTAAGAGCGCGGGCAAACGCGATGACGTCACATCGCAAACCACGGGGCTGCCCAGGCAGTCCCTGTGGCATCTCCTTTGAGTAAAGACCTGTTTAATTGCTCTCCTGTGTCGATCTCAGTTATTCGTAGGAATTCGTTAATTCCTACAGTATAAATGTTTCTTATTAGTTCTCAATATCTGGATGAAGCTGGTGAGGCCGCATGTGTTGCCCATCCCTAGTTGTCCTGAAAAGGTGGTGGTGGGCCTTCTCCTTGAACTGCTGTAGTCCTTGTGGTGATGGCATTCCCACAATGGCATTAGGTGGGGAATTCCAGAATATTGACCCAGCGATGATGAAGGAAACATAGAAACATAGAAGATAGGAGCAGGAGTAGGCCATTCGGCCCCTCGAGCCTGCTCCGCCATTCAATGCGATCAAGGCTGATCATCCAAATTCAGTACCCGGTCCCTGCTTTCTCCCCATACCCCTTGATCCCTTTAGCCTTAAGAAATATATCCAACTCCTTCTTGAATATATTTAATGAATTGGCCTCTACTGCCTTCTGTGGTAGAGAATTCCACAGGTTCACCACTCTCTGGGTGAAGAAATTCCTCCTCATTTCTGTCCTAAATGGCATACCCTTTATCCTTAGACTGTGACCCCTGGTTCTGGACTCCCCGACCATCGGGAACATCCTTCCTGCATCTAGTCTGTCCAGTCCTGTCAGAATTTTATAAGTTTCAATGAGATCCCCTCTCATTCTTCTAAACTCCAGTGAGTACAAGCCCAATCGACCCAATCTCTCCTCATATGTCATTCCTGCCATCCCAGGTATCAGCCTGGTGAATCTTCACTGAACGCCTTCCATGGCAAGAACATCCTTCCTCAGATAAGGCAACCAAAACTGCACACAATACTCAAGATGTGGTCTCACCAAGGCCCTGTACAACTGCAGCAAGACATCCTTGTTCCTGTACTCAAACCCTGTCGCTACGAAGGCCAACATACCATTTGCCTTCTTAACCGCTTGCTGCACCTGCATGCTTACCTTCAGCGACTGGTGCACAAGGACACCCAGGTCTCGTTGCACTTCCCCTTCGCCCAATCTATTGCCATTCAGATAATAATCTGCCTTCCTGTTTTTGCCACCAAAGTGGATAACCTCACATTTATCCACGTTATATTGCATCTGCCATGCTTCTGCCCAATCACCCAACCTGCCCAAATCATACTGGAGTTTCTCGGCATCCTCCTCACAGCACACACGCCCACCTAGCTTTGTGTCGTATATTTCTAAGTCAGGGTAGTGTTTGACTTGGAGGGCAACTTTGTGGTGATGGTGATCCTATGACATTGCTGTTCCCATCTTTCTCAGTTGTAGAGGTCACAGGGGAGGGAATTAACCTTAGAGAGTTAGTAGTGCATCCTTTAGATAATACATACTGCAGTTACAGTGCGCTGGTGATGGAGGTGGTGGATTTGAGTGGATATATGGTTGTTTAGTGAGACAAAAAGACAGATATTTTCTTGTCGAAGGATTAAAGTAGGTCTGAAGGCTTGGACAGTGTTGTGATGGAAGTGCAGTCAGGGAAGTGCTTTAATTGGAGGAGAATGTATTACTAATAATGTGCCTATGATTTTCCCTGGCAGACAGAATGATAGCCTCTTCCGAGTCAAGATCCTCATGATGCTGGTTTCCAGGTGCCTCAACGTCCTGAGTTTTCATTTCCATTCCTTCGGGCACTGCAAGCAACCACGATAGAAGAGACCTGCTCAGGTACATACGGCCGTGTCCTTGCTGATTTATCAAGGCATGGAAATCTTCTCTTCAGGATTCTTGTAGACCATTCAATAATCATTCTCACTCATGAACATTCATCCCTGCTGCTGAGGTTGGCTGTCAAAGTAGAGTCACAAGCGATGAAAGCAAGGGGTATGCCTTGCCACCCTAAATCAATGCTGAGACATGACTGTCTTCCCCAAATAGAACTGGAAGGTTGGACTGCCTCCTGCCAAAAGCATCATGAGAATTCCCTGCAAATTTAACATTGGTATGGCATATTCATTGTTGCTGATCACAAACAATTTGAATATTCAGGGACTGGAACCTTTTTCTATTCAGGAAATTCGATGAGTTCACAATAGGGCCCACAATACATTGTGAGTGGCATCTATTACCCCCTGAACTTTGTTGAAACCAGCAATATGATAGAACTGCATAGCCCTTTCATGCAGCTGCCTTGCAATCATCCCAGAATGGATGAATCCCCCAGCTTTCCTAAAGTTGGCATTGGTGACCTGAAAAATGCAGGATGAGATGACACCCTGGGTGACGTTACAGAAGTGACCTTTTGCAGCCTGGAATGAGTCAGCGGCATAAAAGTTGAGTGATATACTCAATTTTGACAGCCATTGGCATAACTCAGGAAGAGGTCTGTCTGTAAAGGCTGCACAGGTCATTGCAGGTTTTTTTTGTGAATCTACATTTGCAAGGGCACAGCTCCTCACTCATACCCTCATCAGGTCTCTTTGACCTGCAGTCACTTATGGGAGAGGGGGTAATTCTGGGTTAGTCCATATGGATGGATGGTGGGCGGATTTCCAGATGATCAGTGAGTCCATCACTCTGGCAGTTTAAAGTCCATCTCAGAAGTTCCCAAGGGAGAAAGAAAAGTTTCCAAAAATATACAAGCAAATCTGAGGTATTGGGGAAACCTGTCCAGGCAGTGAGCTGATCCTGACAAACCACAATACCTGATTTTTCTGGTGGTAAGTTGCCCTGATAGTGTAACAGGGATAGTAATGATGGGAATGAGGACATATGACTTGTCGATACCGTCCAATTGAAATATCTGCCCTGCTGGGGGAGGAAGTGCACAACCCACCCAAACTGGATATTTTGGTGGCCTGCAACTGAAGTGTAAATGGATTCCATCCCAATCTGTGTTCCTATACTGAGTCCCAGCTACCATTAAGCTCCTCAAGTGCTCTTAAAAATCCCATGTCATTCGAGAGTGATTTTTTTTTTGAGCGTGGCTGAAGAAGGCAGGTACACAGATGAATAAAAGGTGAAGGTTGAAGATGGTTGTCCAGCAAAATAGATTGTTCCCAACATTTTTCTACAACAACAATTCAGCATGTTGATGACAGTGTCATCAACAACTCAAAGTATCACTACAGAATCAAAATTACTGCAAGTATCATTGACCAAATGCCTGCACAGGAAATGGAAGAAAAGCTATGATTGAATGAAATGGCAAGAAATATAGTGCAATTTATTCAGATTGCTATCTGGCAATACAAAAAGCAACAGGACATATTCCTTTTTTTCTTGAAGGCTGGCAGCTTCCCTGGATTAGGTGCAATAACAACAAAACCATTGACTGATGATCTCCAGCAGACATGTATGAGGGATAGAATTTGTAGAGTATGTAGCTGCAGATGACAGTGATCAATTACAAAGCTCTGGTTTGTAGTCTACTTTAGCATAGCATATTGATGGGACAAACTTGCAGAATTAACTGTACATATTGTTAGTGAGGGGGGAGAAATTGGACCTCGTTTCACCCGTTTTCTATCCAGAGAATGGGGGCAAGAAGGACCCATTTTGTAGACCTATGTCTCGTACCCCAAGGATGCCTCAAAGATGCCTGATCCCATGTTGAATGGAGTGATTTTTCAGGCGACCCTGGTGACTGCTTAAAACAGGCTTATGTCAATGAGGAGCCAAATGCCTGTTTTAGGACCCATTCCGGAAACTCGTTCGTCTGGGCCTGCTCCGCTCAGGATTACTTGGCCTACATGCAGCCTAACCAGCTGTCCTTAAAGGGATTGTTATTGGATGTGTCCTGGGCCTGAAAGGATGACTGAACATTGTTCACAAATGTACACTAAACCACCTTAAACTAAGCAGAAACAGAGAGAAAATCATAATTAATCTAGCATCCATCATCAGATTTCACATACCTGTAGTTTATTGATGGTATCATGCACAGAAGAGCTAAGATCTGTCTTAAATTTTAGTGGCCATGGAATGACCCATACCTCATCTTTAAACAGGAAAATGAAATGCACAAAAATCACAATTTCCATGGCTTAGACCTAAGCTAGTTAAGGTGGGTCATCTCAAACCATATTAGGACAGGAACATACCCAACCAGCTGTTTACCGTTCTGGAAGAAATGGAGGGACTTTTCCACATAGGGAGCTGAGAGGGAGCCAGGAACAGGATTAGAAAAGTACAACCCCTGAAAGATGTTGCCTGAGACCATTGACTGTTCTGTTGTTTAATGTTAAAGGTCTGCTAAAACACAAAATGCCCCATTAGAAAAATCAATTGGATTGCTATCCTAGACAAAAAAATATTTTTTGTTCATTTCTATTATATTAAATCATTTTTACATTAAAATGTCAATTCTCGAGTTAAATTTAGGTAAAAGGATGCTTTCTGCCAGTTGGACAAGTAAGGACTGTGTGACAGATTATGTGTTATGATATATTGTTCTTGTAATATTTATGGCATTTGTGTTTTGGTAATAGTGATTTGGTTATTTACTTTAGATGGGGTAGAATGCTTTCAAAAATTCACAAGGTCTGCAGATGGATTGGAAAATGCTATGGATTTTTTAATGTAAACTTAAAAAAAATCTAATTGGCATTCTGAATTCTCTTATTCCACAACTGTGTAATGCCTAATGTAATGCAAGGTTATTCCCTGTGCATGTAATTGTTTATTTGAAATAACATTTTTCATTGATTTATCAAGTGACAGGCAGGGAAATATGACTGACTACTTGCCATTTTCTACCTTAATTATAGCTTAGAATGTACGATCTTGCAGGGGAAGACTGGGGACAGCAGTTAATGCCATTGTAGAGTCAGTGGTTCAGAACAAAACCAGTGTTCTTAAGCCCTTGTTAAATCAGCATGTTTATTATGGTGAAGACACCATGGATTGAACCAATAAAACTGCAGCACTTTACCTTAAAACTGGCAAAAACTCATGAACTATCAGTTCACTATCATTGGTGATAGACCCTGAATTTCATTGTTGGAGGCATTATGCAGTTGCAGATGCTAAAAGATCACAGTGTTGTGCAAAATATGCTTATATTACAAGTTCTATAGGCAAAATATCTGAACATAATATTTTCATTAAATTAGATATGCAAGGATTGACCAAACCCATGGGCTATTTCCTAGTTTCTTTTGACATCTTTTATAGGTTTATCTGAAGGTAAAATTTATTGCATTAACACTGTGGCCTAGAAATTCGGTGGGGTTAGCGCCCAATTAGAGGCGTTAGAGGGCCTTGCGCCGGAATTATAGCCGCGATCGAAATTGCGTTGGGCCCTACCATCGGCGTTAGCCGGTAGCGCTGTGCCGGCACCGATGACGTCATCGGTGTGCGCAGCGTCCCGGTTGCCGTGGTAACGCGGCCGGACGCCCAAATTCAGTTGCGGCCGCCTCGCCCGTGGCAGCCGCAACCAACGATTGTTCAACGGGATGTTGCAGCACGTAGCGCCGGCGCATTAAGGTGGAGCGGCGGCCGGCCGCTTTCCCGGCGGCCGCCTGCCCGCACCTCCCTCCCCGGACTCCTCCACCACCCCCCCGCGGCACTGATGTGTGTGGCCCGCGAGCCTGGCACTTCTCCGAGGTGCCGGGCTCATTTGCCGGGCGAATCGACCGGTCAGCGGTCGGCTGCAGGCAGCTCCTCCTTAACAGAAGGAGGAGGCCTGCAGTACCCCAGCCTGCCGCACCACATCGGGGGATTAGCGCCGCAAACCTGCATTCAGCGCCCATAGCGAGGCGCTGAAACCCTCCATTAGCGCCCGCAGCCGCCTGGGCGCGGGGCAGCTGAATTTTTGGCGGGCGCAGCGGCAATTATCGCGGGCGCAAAATTTCGGGCACAAAAGCCCTGGCGGAGGCAAACCTAATTTCTAGGCCAAAAGATCCACAACATTGGCATATATCACAGAAGTGCAGTACATTTGATCATTTATCCTAAAGGTAATTCGATATAATTTGGTTTAATGTAATGATATTTTTGTTCTATATTAACCTAATTTTTAGTTTCCAATGAAATTAGCGTTCTCTGTTAGGCATAATATCATTATGTCAATGGTATGATTATAAATGGTTTGTTCTTTCCATTTCTCACATTTTATTTATTCAGTGTGTGTTGTCTATGCAGAATACATTTTCACAATGCACTTATCGTGACCACTGCCTGCTTAATATGAATTAATTTGTCTCCTTGAACAGCTGTTTATGATTACAATTAAACTTATTTATGCGGCTGATCCAGTAAAATACATTTGTTACCATTCTGTTCTCTTCTACTCTGTATTCTATGTAGACCCATTAGCACGGAGCCCACTTAACATATCTGGATCATTATTCTTTTTTACATACTGTAGGCCTTTAAAGCTTATGTCTAAAATGATTTGTTGTGCCAGTGTCTTCCAGACAATTTGTAACTATTGAGGTTTATGTAGCAGTATTATTACCAGCCTAGAAAACGACTAATTCTAATTGGACCAGAACTATGAGCTGTAGTGTCTCATTATTCACTTGCAAAGTTCTGTTTCCCTTTTGGGTGTTACTATTACCAAGCTACTACCACTGTCACATGAAAAGCCAATCCTATTTCCTTCCTAAAGATATCGGGCGAGAAATTGGACTCGGTAGCGCTCATTTTTTGGGCACTACGAGTGCTGTTAGGGATCCAAAATGATGTCCACTTTGCGCGTGCACGCTTCTGACATAGAGCGTGCCGGACGCCATCTTAGCGCTAGCGCGTGCAAAGTTAATGTCCACTTGAAGTATGCACGAAATGCTGATTTAATGCCAGCGCTGCCATTTTGGTCTCCATGCTCCAGCCGACACCTTCTCTTAACCTTGCACAGATGAACATGCGTTAAACAGCATGAAGGACCCCCACCAGCGCTTTTTAAAGGGATCATCAACTAATTACAGGTAAGTTGCTAGTTGATTACTTCTGGCTGTTGCTACAATTCTACACGTTTTTGGTACTTTCCATAATTGCTTCAGGTTGCAAAAGTCTCCAGGGAGTGGTGTGGCAGGTGCTGAACTACTTTTTGCTGACTTCAAGGCTGGTGCACAAACCAATTGCTCCCAGACATGGGTGCACTAGTAGGCCTTCCTCTTGGAATCGAGCATGACTGGGAGAACGAACAGAGGCCGCGCAAAGCAGGACAAGTTGCTAGGAGAGGGAGGAGGAAGAGGAGTCGGGGGAGAAGTTACTCTCAACCGGAGGCCATATCCACTCAGCGTGTTCAGGGAGCAATTCTCCAACCTGAACTTCAGCGACGATCAATGTTTGAGATGTCTGCGCGTCACTAAGGAGGCTGTCACTGAAAACTGCCAACTGCTGCAGCCACAGCTCCAACCTCAGAGCAGGGCAAGGACTGCATTGCCAGTGGCTGTGAAGGTAACTGTGGCTATAAACTTCTATGCATCTTGCTCCTTCCAAACTGGTGCTGGAGATATCAGCAACATCTCACAGTTTGCAGTTCACTGTTGCATAAGGGAGGTCACTGAAGCTCTTTATTCAATGAGAGATAACTTCATTTCATTCCGTCTTGCCAGAGAGAAGCAGGCAGAGCGAGCATGAGGGTTTGCAATGTTTGCAAGCTTCCCCATGGCACAGGATGCCATTGACAGCACGCACATTGCTTTGCGGGCGCCGCATGTTAACCTTGCCATGTATCGGAACTGAAAGGGATTCCACTCCCTCCAAGTGCAGCAGATGTGTGACCATAGGCAGTGCATCATGTAGGTCAATGCCCGGTACACTGGCAGCAGTCATGATGCCTTCATTCTGTGGCAGTCTGCGGTGCCAGCTGTATTTCAGCCACCATGGCACACCAAAGGGTGGCTACTGGGCAACAAGGGCTATCCGCAGAAGACATGGCTCTTGACTCCGGTTTGCAACCTACGCACATGTGCGCAGCATGCATACAATGAGAGCCACAAGAAATGTGATGGAGCAGACCATTGGCATGCTGAAGCAACAATTCTGCTGTCTGGGCTGCTCTGGAGAAGCCCTACATTGCTTGGCTGAGCAGGTCTCAAGATTTGTGGTGGTATGCTGAATGCTGCACAACCTTGCCATCATGTGGGAACAGCCCTTGCCACCACCTATCAGGCGAGAAGCTCAGGAGCAGGAGCACGAGGAGGAGAAGGAGGAGGACAAGGAGGAGGAAGAGGCGGAAGAGGAAGGGAGGCGGCAACCTAGATAGCCCTTTTCTGCCCGGGCTGTACGTGAAGAACTAATTTGAGTACGATACACCATTCACCAACAGCCCCACACTCCTTACTTTCCCTCTGTCACTGACCATCACATCGTCCTCTTGGCCACAATGCAAAAATAAAAGCCAACACAAAATACAAAATTTATAAATTAAAACATGCCATATTACATACAAAATGAAATTATTCACCCTTGCACATTCCCTTAGTGCCTGACTTGTGTGTGCCTTTGCCTGTCCTAGTGCTCCTGCAAAGTTCTACCCCACAGTGGCTGCAGCATGGCTGGTGGAAGGCTGCTGACTTTCAATGGAGGAGACTGCAGATGACCTTGGAGGACAACCTCGAGCAGCTCTGGTCCTAGGAGGCCCGGCTTCAGACGGCACCACCTCGGCATGGTCGACAGCAGTCCGGGCTAGCTGGCTGACAGGCAACAGCAAGGGCACTGGTGGAGTGGCAGGGGTGGGATCACAAATGCTGTCATCGTGAGAGAGAACAGCAGGTTCATGCTCCACGGAGCCACTGCCACTCCCCCAGGGCGATGCCACAGAAATCCTAGTACTCTGTTGGATGACAGATTGCTGGACTGCTGCGACACTCTGGAAGCCCCTTTGAACACTGGTATCCATAGCCATGATGGCAGCAGTCTGAACTTACACGGCAGCAAGCTGACCTTGCATGACTGAAGTCCGAGTTTCCACTGCAGCACGCAGACCTTTGGTGGAAGCTGCTTGTGCTGCAATGGAACCTGAGACAACGGCCATCAGACACTGCATGATGGTTGGGTCCACAAGTGTGTAGATGGAGTTGGCCACCACTTCCATGTTGGAAAGGATGGGCTCTAAGCTCTGCGCAAAGCCCTGTGCCAATTTGGTGTCAGACTTCTCCATGCATCTTGATATTGAACGCAGGCTTTCTGGCAGGCTTTCCAAAGCACCAAGCACTTCAGTGTGTAGACCCACCAGCCTTCTTCTGTAGCCTGGCCCATCAAAGTCCTCAACTGAGTCCTCTGCAGCAGAACTCATGTGCGACCTTGCCCTCCGGCAAGCTGGCACCTGTGCTATTCTTGCCTCCTGTCCTGGTAGCAGCACACATTGTGTCTCACCATGCGCAGATCCCGCCACTATGTTATCCTCTAAGATACATGCAGTGTCAATATCTGAGCTGGTGGCTGCAAGTTTGAAATCAAGTGTCAGTGTGTCTTCATTATCGCCACCTTCTTGGTTTTTCTCCATGCCTGGCCAGGATGTCGTGTTTGGTTATCTGAAAGGAAAGTGGCACAAGGGCAGGGTTGTGACGAGGGGAGAGGGGAAAGTAAGCAGTGCATGCTTATACCATCTGCAGTTTGTAAGTCTGAAGAGATTGTGGGATGAGGGGGAATGCGAGAAGGAGGATTAGGTATGAGGATACTGGCATCTTCAATGGATACAGCCCGTCGCTGACCACAGTCTCAGCAATGGCTTTTCCAATAATAGCCAGCTAAATGTATAAGGGTGAAGTGAAGGATATGAATATTAAGTATGAGTCCTGATTGATAGAGATTGTTGGTAGGTGAGCGATTGGGGGGTGGTGAATTGAGCAGTGGCTGAGGCTGGTTGTGCAGTTGGTAAGGTATGGCATTTGAAGACGCATTCACTGACCTTGACCACTGGTGTGACATCATTAAACTACTTGCAGCACTGCATCCATGTCCTTGGGGCTAAACTCCTGGCATTGACCTCCGTGGCTGTCTGCTCCCACTGCCTTCTCACTGTGTGTCTGGAGGGCCTCCTCACGATTCCCGCGCATGTTTTGGGGGGCTGTCTCTGAAGTTATTACAGAACACCAAACAACTAAAACTGCATATAAAAAACCTTATTTTCCTCTGCCCTGGTTCCAAAACAGCACCTGACAAATGGGTGCAATGCAGAGGAAATACAGATACTATTCCTGTGCTCCCATTTTGTTCCTGAACGACGCTGCACCCAAACTTCCTCCCTAAGGTATTCCTGGTGTCTGCAGCTGACCTTTCCTGTAGAGGGTGCAGTGATGTATGTTTCATGCAAATGAAGGTCAGAAGCCATTATCCAGATGTCATATCATAGAACTGGTTGTAGTTCAAGGACAAAGGGAGGAATTTTAATTGGAAAGAGCATGTGGGGTTGGGTTCGGGAGGGTCGTTAAAATTGGTGAAAATGTCAGCGCATCCAGAAGCCGGCTCCAAAGAGCCAACTTCAGGGTTAAACTCAGGTGAGTTTCGATGCGTGTGCGTAACACCCTCCGGAGAGGCTGGTTACTGCTTATAATAGTGAAATGAGGCAATTTGAATGAGATTTTCACTGGGATATAAATTTAACATGACATGCACGGGTTTCCCGGGTTTCCTGAAACTCACCATTGAAACAAAGGCGAGAAGGCTGAACGGCAATTTATGAGACTCATTAAAAGTCAGAAATACGACATCAATAAATATTCAGTGCTCACAGCTGTTTATTTAGCTCCCACTGGAAAAGGGTTTGTTAAGAGTTCTTGAGTTGAAAGGCTAATTTGTGGACTGGAGTTATTTTGACTCAAGATCAGGATGGGTAGCGCCATGGCTGCCTTAGATTGGACTTGGGACAAGGTGCAAGGGGACCATCAGCTGCAGCCTGCTGTGGAGAGACCTGCAGGTGGTCAGCAGAGAAGGTGACAGCAGCAACGAGGGGAGCAGCAGAGGGGTCAAGGTCGCAGGAGGCACTACCCACATAACAGGGTGTACAGGAAGAGGCTGAGCTTCCTTGATCTCTCGGAAGAGCAGTGCTTCCATAGGATGAGATTGTCATGTCAGGTGGTGGCAGACATCTGCAGCCTCCTAGAAGACGTATTGCTCCTTGCTGGTCCTGGTGGCCATGCTTTACCAGTATCTGTGACCGCCCTCAACTTTTTTGCCTCCGGATCCTTCCAGGGTGCTGCCGGAAACATATCCAGGATCTCCCAGTCGTCGGCCCACAAATGCATAAGGCAGGTCAATGATGGGTTGTTTGCCAGGGCCGGCAATGATGTCAACTTTGCCTGTGATGGCACTAGTCAGAATGAGCGGGTGCTCAGGTTTGTGTCTCTGGCTGGCTTCCCACGGGTGCAGGGTGTCATCGACTGCACACATGTGACAATCTGTGCACCCCCAGATCAACCAGGAGCATTTGTAAACACAAAGGAATGGCCCAGATATTCCAATCACAGGCCTCCCGTGGGCGGAGGGCTGCGATGTAGAAAAATCTCCGCTTGGACCGGAAGGCTCCAGGGAGGCGCAGAGTTCCGCTGCTGGTCCTCTCCAAACTGCCGGTGCGCAGGGCCCACGTATCCCAGAGGCGCAGGCAGTTCGCAGTGTCCCTGGGATCACGTGGGCCAAGGGGAGCCAATCAGAGAAGGGAATCTCCCTTCATCCATTTGACAGGAAGACCTGTCAAATATATTGTTAAGTCCATGAATGATTTAGACACGGACTAGCAGGAAAGAAAACAAACAGATCTTTACTGGTGAAAGGCATAAACGAAACTAAACAACAGAGGCTCTCTAGTGCCTTTTATACAGGGGTGGTCACTGCCGGTACTGCAGTCTGAGACCAGTTATTCCCTTAAAGGTACATACACAACAATTCCTCCTCTTTTAGATAAACAGTACATAACATTCATTTAACAAATAAATGATAACGAATTACAATCACAATTACTGTTACTAGATACAGTGGTTAAGTTTAAGCAATTATAAGTTCGGTCTTTGAGGAGGCTTCCTGATTCTGTCTGGATAACGCCTCTTTGGGGTAACAGGTTCTTCTGGCAATGTTGAGTCGGAATCAATGTCGTTGTTTGGTTCATTTGCTTCCAATATTACCGGTTCTGCGGTAGCTGCAATTGGAACGTCGATTTCATTACCAGGTGTATCAGATCGTGGTGTGGAGTTGACGTTTTCCAGTGACTCCAGAATCTGGTCAGCATGGCGTCTTACAATGCTCTCCCCAACGTCCACGGTATACATGAGAGGCCCTTGTCGTGTACAAATCGTTCCTGGCTGCCATTTCTCAGTGCGGTAGTCCTGGGCCAAAACTGGTTGACCTATCTTAAAACTCCTGGTCGGCCTTTCATTCATATTCTGAAACTGCCTGTTCTCCACATCTCTTCGGACGTTTGGCTTAACCAAATCCAAGCGGCATCGTAGTCTTCGATTGAAGAACATCATGGCTGGAGTTTGGTTGGTAACCGCATGTGTCGCATTCCGGTAGGCAAACAAGAAGTTGTCCACCTTGTGTTGTAGGGGTATATCTTCATTACACATTGCCTTGATAGCCTTCTTGAATGTTTGGACAAACCTCTCGGCCAATCCATTAGTGGCTGGATGATATGGGGCAGATGTGTAATGCTTAACACCATTGTTCTTTAAGAACCTCCGGAACTCTTCAGACACGAACTGTGGCCCATTGTCAGAGCAAATCTGTTCAGGCAGCCCATTCCTGGTGAATATGGTTCGTAAAACTGTGATAGTTTTTTCCGTGGTGGTTGAGGACATTTTTATTACCTCTGGCCACTTTGAATGTGCATCTACCGCAATTAAGAACATCAAGTCCATGAAGGGACCAGCAAAATCAATGTGCACCCTTTGCCATGGAGATGAGGGCCACTCCCATGGATGCAGAGGAGCTTGTGGTGGGGCGTTTTGGACCTTCTGGCATCCTGCACAGCTCTTGGTCATCTCTTCGATTTCTCTATCGATTCCCGGCCACCACACAAACGCTCTGGCTAAGCTCTTCATTTTTACCCCACCCAGATGACCCTCATGAAGCTCATTGAGCACTCTATCCGCCAACTTAGGTGGAATTACTACTCTGGATCCACACATCAAGGTTCCTCTGCACACTGACAGCTGTTCTCTTCTTGGCGAAAATGCTGGCAGCAGTGGTTCGCCATGTGCTGGCCATCCCTTCAGCGTTAAATCATAGACCCGTGATAGTGTCGGGTCATTCCGTGTTTCCTTTTCTATGTTTGCATTCGTCACAGGGAGACATTCGACTATGGTCGAGTGGAATAACTCCATTGGATCCACTGCAAGGTCTTCTTCTTCCACCGTCGGCAACGGTAGACGTGACAATCCATCAGCATTTCCATGCTGTTTAGTTCCTTTGTACTCGATGTCATATTGGTGTGCCCCTAGGAAGAGGGACCATCTCTGCAGCCGTTGTGCTGTCATTATCGGTACGCCCTTCTGAGGGTTGAAAATGGAGACAAGAGGTTGATGATCGGTTAGTAGAGTAAATTTTTGACCGTGCAGATAGTGATTGAACTTCTTCACCCCCCACACTAGGCTGAGGGCCTCTCTGTCAATCTGGGCGTAGTTACGCTCGGCAGAAGTTAACGAGCGTGACGCAAAAGCTATCGGCCTCTCCAAACCATCAAGGAATTTATGTGACAGTACCGCCCCAATGCCGTAGGGAGACGTATCACGCGCCAGCCTGATTGGCAGTGCTGGGTTGTAGTGAGCCAATACTTCCTTCGAAGTGATTAAGTCCTTACTCTTCTGAAAAGCACGTTTACAATCATCGCTCCATTTCCATGCTACCCCCGTCCGCAGCAGGGCGTTCAGTGGGTGCAGAATTGTCGACAAATTCGGCAAAAACTTATGATAGTAATTCACCAACCCGAGGAATGACCTCAGTTGCGACACATTTTCAGGCGCTGGGGCTTTAACAACCGCTTCAATTTTGTCAGGGGACTTATGTAACCCCTTTTCATCAATCACGTGGCCACAATACGATATCTGTTTCTTAAAAAATTCGCACTTGGGGCGGTTGGCTCGCAGCCCATGTTCCCGTAGTCTAGTGAGCACCTGTTCTAGGTTGTTAAGGTGTTCACTGTCATCTTCACCTGTTACAAGGATGTCATCCAAGTAACACTGAGTCCCCGGAATCCCTTGCAGGACTTGTTCCATCGCTCTTTGCCATATCGCCGGAGCCGATGCTACTCCGAATACCAATCGATGATACTGGTAAAGACCTTTGTGAGTGTTTATCGTAAGATACTTCCTAGAGGACTCTTCAACCTCCATCTGCAAATATGCTTGTGCTAGGTCAATTTTTGTAAAACGCTTCCCTCCAGACAGCGAGGCGAAGATGCCTTCTATCCTTGGAAGAGGATATTGTACTGTGTGAAGGACAGGGTTCACCTTGAAATCCCCACAGATGCGAATCTTCCTTGGCTCTCCGGACTTATTGCTTAACGTTTTCTTCATGACAGGAACGATAGGTGTCGCCCACTCGCTCCAGTTGACCTTAGACAACACGCCCGCCTTCTCCAGATTCTCCAGCTCTGCCTCGACGGCTGGGCGAATTGCATATGGTACCGGTCTCGCTTTGAAAAACTTGGGAACTGCATTCTCTTCTATTTTTAACGAGGCGGTTACGCCTTTAAGCGTGCCCAGTTCTTGTTGAAATACCTCTTTGGCGTTAGCTAAGATTGTTGACAATCGTCCAGGAGTGACGTCGTCATCTTTTTTACCGTCCACCATCATAGCATGAATGGAATGCCAATCCAAGTTTATCTTCCTGATCCATTCCCATCCCAATAACGGCGGTCCACCATTTGGCAGTATGTAGAGATACAATTTCCGTATTTTCTTGCCATTGTATTCGACAGGCACCCTTATTTTTCCTCTGGGGCATACTTTTTGCCCCGTATACGTCGTCAAGACGATGGATGTCTCTCTCAAGGGTATGTGTGAAAATAGCCGCTCGTAGTCTCGTCGATTCATGACGGTTAGCGCTGATCCTGTATCCAATTCCATTTTAACTTGGGACCCTGCTATCGTGAGAGTGACCCAAATGGTTCGGTGATCCTCTTTTGCGATTACATTGTGAAGTTTGAGACAGCTTAGTCTCCTGTTTCCGGATTCACTATCGCTCATCTGGTCTTTGGAACTACTGTCTGTCATCTTTTGTACTTTCTTGTACGGTTCCTTAGTAGCCTTTTTGTTGTTGCTGGTCTTCTTCCCAGACCTACAAACTCGTGCAATGTGTCCAATCTTCCCGCATTGTCTGCATATTTTGTCTTTGGACCAGCAGTCCTTCTGGTCATGGTTAGTTCTGCCGCAGCGATAACATTTTGCAAATCCCCGTGTCATTTCGTGGGTGCCGTATTCCTGTGGTTTTTGTTGAATTTCTGCAGCTCCCCTGGCTGCTGCTTCATACGATACTGCCACGCTGAAAGCCTTATCTAGCGTCAGCTCTTTTTCTGCGAGTAACTTCTTCTGTGTTCCTTCACTCAGGAGTCCACAGACAAATTTGTCCCGTAGGGTATCTGCCAGTCCTGCTCCAAACTGGCAGTGCTTTGATAGCTTGCGTAGTTCCGTAAGATACTCAGCATTGCTCTCATCTTTGTGCTGAGTTCTCCTGTGGAATTTAAATCTTTCTGCTATCAACAGCGGTGCAGGGTTTAAGTGCTCCTGTAGAACAGCAACAATTTCGTTAAAACTCTTCGCCTTCGGTTTGGCTGGAGTAATCAGGTCCCGCAATAGGCCGTACATTCTAGCGCCCATTAAGTTTAACAATATCGATGCCTTTTTCCCCTCCGCTATATCGTTTGCCTCGAAATATACCTCGACTCTTTCCACATACGTGGTCCAGTCCTCTAATGTATTATCAAAAGCAGTGATACAGCCAGTCTTCGGCATCTTGCAAATCTAAAATGGCGCCTCCCGCGCTTTGCCTTCTTCTCCGATTTAAAAAAATGGCGCCTCCCGCGCTTTGCCTTCTTCCCTGCTGTTGTTAGCGCTGCTTTCCACGGTTTCTTGCGTGTATTCTTTTTCTTTTATTATTTTCCCGTCGTGGAGCGGCCCCTCTGGGACACTTCCCTCCCTCTTCTGAGGTCCGAACGCTGCCCAGCTTCGAAACACCGGCCGCGCCCTATATGCTCCACCCTCTCTCTCTCTCCTTGCTTCCCGACTCGCTGCCCGGCCCCGTTGAAAAGCCACCCGATCGAGCTTCAATCTGCCGCAGCCCAGGAAGGATCAGAGCACTACCTGCCACCAGCCCGATTAGCTGGGAAACCACGGACCGAGGAACCCAGCCTGGCTCTGGACAGTTTCTCCTGCAAGTTTTGAAATCGATGATTGAGGGTCGACGCCCGTTTCTCAAGTTTCAATGGCCTATTTTTTTTTTTTTTCTTTCTTCTGTCTCCGACCTTCAACAACGTCGTCGGAGCTGCTGCTGAGTTGCAGGTAAGTTCGTTTCTAACTCGTCGCCAGTGTTAAGTCTGTGAATGATTTAGACACGGACTAGCAGGAGAGAAAACAAACAGATCTTTACTGGTGAAAGGCATAAACGAAACTAACCAACTGAGGCTCTCTAGCGCCTTTTATACAGGGGTGGTCACTGCCGGTACTGCAGTCTGAGACCAGTTATTCTCTTAAAGGTACATACACAACATATATGAATAGAGATCACCCCCAAAACATAGTAAAACTTCAAATGCATTTTTAAAAAAATCACATTTTTAAAATGACTTTAAATTACAATCCAGAAATTCGGGTCGGAGGCTTCCCGCGGGTGCAAGCCTCCGACCTGCACTTACCTAGCGCGCCGGCCGTTGAGCTGTGAGCCCGCATGGGATTCCGATCCTGGGCCTCCTCCAACAGCCGGCACGCAGTGCTTGCATATCCCAGGGGCACAGTTAGTTCGATCCGTCCCCTGGGATCACGTGGGCCATGGAGAGCCAATGGTCGTAGGGAAATGCACATTCATAAAATTGACAGGAAGAGCTGTCAAAACTATAAATACTATAAGCCCCAAAACATCACTAAAACTTCAAATAATTTTTTTTTTTAATCCCATTTTTAAAATAACTATAAATTACATAAAATAACTATTTTAAACAATAATTTAAATTTTTGAAAAAGTTAATTACATTTTCTAATGGGGCTAAAAATAAACTTACGTTTCTTTAAATATTTAAAAATAATAAACCTGTGGAAAAAATGTTTTAATTTGAATTAATTCACCACTTACCTTGTTAAAAGCAGGCCTTGCGCCTGCTGTTTACATGTGTAACTCCTGGAGACTTACCCTCCCGGAGAAACCTGCAAAATAAACATAAGTTCCATGTGCACACGCTGCCTCTCCAGTGCACGCGTTCGACCTCTGAACCCTTTCCTTTAAGGGAACGGAAGTTCCGGTTTCCCGCGCGTGCGCAGTGCATGCACGAAACTGGCACTTCCATTGGGCCTACGGGTGAGTACCCCGTGCGTACTCACCCATGGAGACCCGAATCTCTGGGCCAATAAATTAATTATTTTTAAAAAAAGTTTTATTTTTTGAAAAAAGTAATTATAGTTTTTAACGGGGCTAAAAATAAACTTACCTTTCTTTAAAGTATTTTTAAATGATAAATCAGTGGAATTTTTTTTTTAAAAACTTTTTTCTACTCTTATCCTGGTAAAAGCAGGCCACAAGAATTGTAAGTGTTTTCTGCGCGTGGAAGGTCTCCAAAAAGTGTAACTCTCCAACCGCAGAGGCCCTGCTCCAGGGCAGCCAGAGGATCTGTCAAGAGCTTTCTTGACAGATCGGAAATGCTGGTTTCCAGCGTATGCGCAGTGCATGCCTGAAACCGGCATTTCCGATGTCCCCATGGGTGAGTACACAGTGCGTACCCACCCATAGGGATCAGAATATCTGGGCCATTGTTCAGCTGGTGTGCAACCAGAAGAAAACGATTTATGCAGGTGTGCACCAGATTCATGGAGCTGCCATGATGATTTCATTCTGCGGCAGTCCAAGCTCTTCGACCTCTTTGGACCTGCAAACAGACTTAAGGATACCCCCTTTCAAACTTGGCTGATGACACCCGTGAGGAACCCTTCCAATAAAGCTCAAGAGCGGTACAATGACAGCCATATGACCACCAGATGTGTTATTAAATAAGGGATCGGCGTGGTCAAGATGCGCTTCAGGTGCCTGGACAGATCATTCAGTACTTGCCAGCTAGGGCATCCAGGATAATCGTGGTGTGCTGCACTCTGCACAACATTGTGCAGCAGCTAGGGTTGGAGCTGCAGGAGAAAAAAGGCACTGAGTACACATTGTCTGCTGACAAATCCAATGAAGAGGAGGAGAAGCAGGAAGAGATGGACAGCTGTAACAAACTCATCCCAATGGCCACTCTCCTACCCCCCACCTCCAATCTCATTGATATAAACAAAAGAACATAAGAAATAGGAGCAAGAGTACGCCATTCGGCCCTTCGAACCTGCTCCACCAATCAATAAAGCAATGGCTGATATTCTACCTCAACTCCACTTTCCCGCACTATCCCCATATCCCTTGATTCCCTTAATAACCAAAAATCTATCAATCTCTGTCTTGAATATAATCAATGACTGAGCATCCACAGCCCTCTGGGGTAGAGAATTCCAGAGATTCACCTGTAAGGGGTGGTGTGTGTGGTCAGCTTCACCTCTGACTCCCTGAGCGGATCGAATCGCTCCCACTCCCTTGGTTCTAGACTTTGGACTTATTTGGGGGTTGTAATGAAATTGCAACAGACACCTGAGTTGGTCAAAAGAATTTAGATTTTATTTTGAGACAGGAAAATATACAATACAATAAAACTTATACTCTAAAAGGGGGAACACTTCGGAATATGCGAGGGAGAATGACAATAGACAAAATACCTTACCCCTCCCAATCCCACTACACTAACTAGGTTGAATTCCAGAGGACCAGGAAATGCTCACCAAACGACTTTCTTGACAGATTGTAGAGGTTTGCGATTTCGAGGTTCTCTTTAGTTGTGGTGGTTGGGGCTTGCCGTGCCCCGGACATGGTGGAAGACTGCACCTGCATTGGGTTTTCAGTCTTTGCGAGTCCGCTGATGCAGTCGGGTGCGTAGTTGGATTTATTGGGTAAGTACCCAATTTCCTTTGGTTAGGTGTAGTTTTTAGAGTCTTTTGTGTTAAATCTTACCCAGGGGTAAGTCAGGCTAGCTTGTAGAGTGGAAACAAACTTGCGAATTTTCGACTTCTTGTTGGTTGGTTTCTTGTTGGTCGCGGTGGCCCAATATTACCTAGTTGGTGGTAATATTGTTAGTTGTTGGTTTCTTGAGGCCTTTGGTTGCCGTGACTCCTTTTTCCTTTCATTTCGTTCTTCTTTCCTCAAGTCTCCAATCCTCTGACTATGTACGGTGATGATGATGATGAGTAGTACTCTTTCTGAACCGTACTTTCTCTCTCCTGTACTGAACTTGAACCTTCTCAACTGCGTGTTGTGTTGAACTGTCTTCTCAACTGACTCAACTGAACAAGCAGGCCTCAATTATACTGTGTTGAGGCCTGGCTTATCTGACCGCCAAATCTCCTCTGGCCCATTGTTAATTTTGGCGGACTCGTTAATTTTAATAGGTTTAAATTCTCATCGAGTTTCGGGGCTGGTCCCATCTATTTTTAATTGGCCTTTAACTGGTTTTGGGATTGCTTCAAAATCAGTTTTAAGTGTGCAAAGTGGTTTTGGAAATCTTTCTGAGTGGTTTTAAACTGTTGTTTGATTGTCTTCTCCTGCTGTGGCCAGGGTCTCTTTTGTTGGTTGTTGGCATGTATTGTATTATTCATGTACTTGATGGCCCTGTAGGTTTTCGGTGGGAACTGTCCTTCCGTGGGCCTATTGTCTTTATGTAGAATGACTGGGACAGTCCAGAACATTCTCAGATGATCTGGCCTTTTCCAATACTCAAACTATCTGTCCCACAGTGGCCCAACCCAGTCCCTTTTTTGCAGCTTTTCCACTGGCTAGAACATGCCTTTTAAAATGGCCAAAAATCCTGGGGTTTTGATTTTAAGTCCCTTGTGGCCCAACATTCTTTCAAACAGTTCAATATCGCTTCTTTTCTTGGTTTGGGGGGGATCTGTATAATTTTACGAGCCTTACACACCACCCTCTGAGTGAAGAAATTTCTCCTCATCTCAGTCCTAAATGGCCGACCCCTTATTCTGAGACTGTGACCCCTGGTTCTAGACTCCCCAGCCAGGGGCAATATTCTCCCAGCATTTACCCTGTCAAGCCCCTTAAGAATTTTATATGTTTCAATGAGATCACCTTTTATTCTTCTAAATTCCAGGGAATATAGGCCTAGTCTACTCAATTTCTTCTCATAGGACAATCGCCCCATCCCAGGAATCAGTCTGGTAAACTTCTGTTGCACTCCCTCTAAACAGCTAGTTAAAGCTGTCCTATAACCAACCCATTGCACACGCCCCCCACCCCCCCATTGGTTCCCATCAAATTATGTCTTCCCATTCATCAACAAGCAACTGAAAACGTACGTTGTCACCCAGCAACCAAGAATGGGTAACACGGGAAAGTGGTACAAAGTAATACATTTTACGTGATTCTTTTAAACAATGGAAGCTTAACAAGGTAACATTTTGTCAAACACCTATGTGCACACTTGTTGAACTACAAAGCTTTACTCTTCCTTTTCCTACTCTCCTACATGGTGCAACCCCTGTGGCTTCAGCAGAGGTAGAGGCAGGCTGCTCAGATCCCTGCTCTGACTGTTGAGATGCTCTTGGCCGACGATCTCTGGGTGTTGGAACACATGAGGGCCCTGCCAAAGACTGCTCCACCTGCACCTGTGCAGGGGCAGACTCGACCATTGGGAGAGGAGGCATAATTTCGGGTTTTGGCTGGGGAGCGGGGGGTGGGGGTGGGGGGCGGGCGGGGGCAGTAGAGCAACAGGTGGAAAGTGGGAGCGCTTTGAGTGGAGTTCCCACTTCCATGTCCTCTTTCACCATCATCCCTCTCATGGGCCAGCTGCATTTCACTCCTACCGCTCTGCTGGAGAGCAGCTTGGTGCAGATCAATAACGCGTTGTAAGACCGTGGCTAAGGTGTCTGTCCTATTTAAGGCTCCAGAGATGTTGGCATCCAGAGTCTGCACGGCCGTGGTCAAGGCCAGCATGGACTCCTTTGATTGCCACGATTGAAATTCCATGGAGTTGGCCTCTTTATCTATGGAAGAAAACATCTTCACAATGCCCTGTGACATCAACCCACTCATGCTTGAGCTGGACTCTTCCATTCTCTCTGCAATTGTGAACCGCGTGCGTGGAAAGCCTGTCAGTATGTTACAGATTTTCTGCTGCCTCATCGATGTCCCCCAGTAGCGCCCCAAAAGTTATGATGATGCACTTGCACCAGCCCCCTGCCCCTGCAGTTCCCACTTGTCGCCATTTTGGTTGGGGCCTCCTCAGGCAGGTCACCAGCGGGAACATCCTAGCACTTACAGCCTGAACATTTTTGGCCCATTGTCTTTAATATACACAAATATCCATAAACAAACAAAATATGCCTAAAATATTCAAAAGTTCATTGCTTATGCAGTTTCCAAGTTTTTAATCTAATAAACAGCCTTGAAAATGGTTTAGAAGAGATTTTTAAAATTGAAAACTCATGGAAATGAGTGACTAAAAAGTCTGCTTTCTTTTTTTCTAACCATCAATAAAGAAATCCCGATCACAGGTGCTCCAAATATAGGAACATAAGGGGAAAAATTCAGTTGATAGCGCCACCCGTTAACGCCTTAAGAGGGCGCTAAGTGGGGCGCAAACCAACTAGCGCCCGGGCGCAATGATATCTGCGCCTCTCGCGAAATTGACCGGACATTTTGCGGCGGCGTTAAACAATACTGCCCGATCTCCTGCGCACGCAGATCTTGACGTCATTCGAGAGTGCAACGCCCTTGGGGCGCCCTGGACCGGAAATTCAGTGGCGCCCCCCTCCTTTCTGCCTGGCGCTACCAACGACAGGTTGACTGGAATGCTTTTCAGTCGCTGTGGGGCTGGGGGGGCGCTATTTAAAGGGGGCCTCTTCCTGGCTTTTGTGTGGTAGCCATTTTTGCACCACTCGTTCTGAGAGAGAGAGAGAGATTTGCAGAGAGACAAAAGAGAGAAAGAGTCAACGCTGTCTGAGGTAGTTTTGGCTTCTGACCATAACTTTGTAGGTACTTTGCTTTTGACCTTCATAACTTTGATTGACCAGATACTATGGGGGCTGCAATGAATGGGAACGTCGTCCTTCTCCATCACATTCGGAGGACACAGAGACGCAGAGAGAGTGGCAATCATGGCCAGATGGAGGAGGGTTAACAGGCCTTGGTACAGGAGACCTTACCCTCCCAGAGTTTTTCTCCAACAGTTCTCCTACATTAATATGTCTGAGGAGCAGTGTTTGCGAAGGCTGCGCTTCAGCAAGGAGGTGGTCACTGAGCTGTGCCACCTGCTTCAGCCAGATCTGCAGCCTCAACTGAGGAGCAGGACGTCTCTGTCGGTGGCAGTGAAGATAACAGTGGCTCTCAACTTTTACGCCACCGGCTCATTTCAATCAGCTACTGGGGACATCGCCAATATCTCCCAGTTCGCGGTGCATTGCTGCATCCGTCAGGTAACAAATGCCCTCTTTAAAAGGAGACGAGAGTACATCTCTTTTCCCATGACCCCGGACAAGCAGCAAGAACGTGCAACGGGCTTTGCTAGGATAGCGGGCTTCCCCATGCTGCAGGGCGCCATTGACTGCACGCATGTGGCTTTGCGGGTGACGCAAGAGAATGCCGAGGAGTTCCGCAACCGGAAGGGCTTCCATTCCTTAAACGTCCAGTTGGTCTGTGACCACAGACAGCTGATACTCGCTGTCAATGCCCACTTTCCAGGCAGCAGCCATGATGCCTTCATCATGCTGTAGGGGGTGGCGTGTGGCGCGTGCGCCCAGTCAGCTTCGCCTCTGACTGTCCTGTGAGTGGTTCGAATCGCTCCCACACCCCTGTGTTCTAGACACCGGACTTGGGTACAGGCGACGATACAGAAAATCGAGTAGACAAGTGGTTTGGTGTAAGAAAACCAAGATTTTATTATAACAATAAATAAACACAGTCTTATGAGAATTACTGGTATAAAAATACAGGCATAAACAGTTATTATACTTATATGGGAATGGGGAACACACGGCGCATCGAGGGAAAAACAACTACATTAACAATCCCCTTATCCTTATCCCACCCCCTATACCTAACTAGATTAAGCTATGAGGGGCCAGGAATTCATGCTCACCAATCCAAAACCTGTTGCTTTAACGTTGTGAGTTTTGAGGTTTGGTCCTCTGTCCTTTGGGGTACTCCGTCGCCACGTGGTCTCAGGGCGCGGTGCTGGAGTTGTTGATGCGACACACCTTCCCTCTCCTCAGCTACCGTCGTCGTCTTGTCGTGATGGGTTCTCTTCTTCTTCTCCCTTGGGCGGGCGTCGGCGGTGACGGGGCGGTTGGCGGGTCGGTTGGCGGTCTTACTGTTTGTTTGATTTTACTACCCAAGCGTCAAACGCCAGCATATTCGTCATGGGCGTGGACACCCGCATCTAGCACCAGCTTATTTGCACTAATTCCCACTGTCCATACATATACTTTCTTCCCCATGCGCCAGCTTATAACTAGGCGTTTGGGTTTTACCAATGCGTCTTTGGCTGCCCTTCTCTGCTCTTGTCGGGTTTTACCTTCTTCATCTCGTCTTGTCTCGTCTCGTTTCGTGGCCCGTGTGTCCTGTATGACTTTGAACTCGGGTCTCGTTCCCCTCCCGCGGTTGGTATGGATGTCCTTGGTTGTCTAAACAGTGCGGGGAGCGAGAAGAGAACCCGCCACGAGGCCAGGGCATGAGTATGAGCGGCAGCAGCCCTAGACCAAACAAGAGGTCAGAGTCAAGAGACAAGAGAGCGATTGCTACTGGTGGGCCTCCAATTATGCCTGTTTCTTCCACTCCTTATCTGCGCGCCAAATCAGGTCAGTCCATTGTTTCATTTTTGGCGGGCTGTTTTAAATGATTACAACCATTTACTTTAACTACTTTAGGAGTGGGTATCTCCGGGCCTAATGGCCCCGATGTCCTGGTTGCTTTGTCATGGATGAGACTTCATTGTCCTCATCCTACCTTGATGGCTACTATGAGCTGTCATCGATTAAACATGCAGGAAGCTAATGGCCACCATTATGGGCCCATCTACCTTGATTCGATTCGATTCAAATAAATGCGTATTCTGTGTTTACTTTGTCTGACTGGGCTCCAAAGAGTCTCTGATCACAGATCCCTGCATTTTAATGTTTCGTCTCCAGGCCTGCTTGCTGGCAGAGCATTGCTTTTAAAAATCCTGTCAAGGTTGGTCACGAGGTCTACAGAAGCCATTTTGTGTACCCTGCTTTTAATAACTTGTCCAAAACAGGGTCCCTTGATCCGTAACTTGGGGAGTGCGGGAATTTTGAGAACCCTGCAACTTACACTGCGCCAGACTTCTGTGGCAGACCTTTTCCAGGCACTGCATCACCCAGGAGGTTGGCTTCTCGGGGACAAGGGATATCCTCTGTGCACCTGGCTGATGACACCGCTCCGTTCACCCAGCACCCCTGCTGAGCTACGATACAACGAGAGCCATCAAGCTACCAGGAACATCGTTGAGCACACAATCGACGTGCTCAAGCAACGGTTCCGCTGTCTGGACCATTCTGGAGGAGCCCTGCAGTACTCGCCTGAGCGAGTCTCCCACTTCGTTGTTGTGTGCTGCATGCTGCATTACCTGGCAATCCTCAGGACCCAGCCAATGCCAGCAGACATTGGAGCACCAGTGGAGGAGGAGGAGGAGGAGGAGGAAGATGAGGAGGATGATCATCAGCAGCACCAAGGCGGGAGGGAGGCACAAAGTGGAAGGGCCGTCCATCAAAGGCTCATAGCAAGTCGCTTCTAGGCCCCCTCTGAGGGAATGGCTTCTGCCATTCAAACAACCTGAATGAAACCATCCCGCAACCCCTAAGCTGGTCAAAGCAACAATGAGTGCAAAGACCAAACATGTACATTTTGAATACAGACACTTCTTTATTTCACAAACTGTGTCTTATTTCCGCATGACAAAGTAATAGAATGAAACACAAAAAAAACCACTCATTCACATAACTGGCTCTCACAACCTGGAGGCAATGTCCAAAACAATGGCCCGGAAATTTGGGTCTCCACGGGTGAGTATGCACGGGGTACTCACACGTGGGCCCGATGGAAGTGCCTGTTTTCTGCATGTACTGCGCATGCGCGGGAAACCGGCACTTCCGTTCCTCTGAAAGCAGGGGTTCAGAGGTCGAACGCGTGTGCGTGGGAGTCTGCGCGTGCACTTTGAACTTACATTTTTTTTACAGGTTTCTCCGGGAGGGTAAGCCTGCAGGATTTAGAAATATAAAAAGCAGGCGTAAGGTCTGCTTTTTACAAGGTAAGTGGTCAAATAATTAAAATTAATACATTTTTTCCACAGGTTTATTTTTTTTAAATACTTTAAAGCAAGGTAAGTTTATTTTTAGCCCCATTAGAATATAAAATTATTTTTTTCAAAAATTTAAATTATTGTTTAAAATAGTTATTTAATGTAATTTATAGTTTATTTAAAAAGTGTGATTTAAAAAAAAAATTATTTGAAGGTTTACTGCTATTTTGGGGCTGTAGTATTTATAAGTCTTGACAGGTCTTCCTGTCAATACTTATGAATGGGCTTTTCCCTCCTCCGATTGGCTGCCCATGGCTCACGTGATCCCAGGGGATGCATCGCACTAACTGCGCCCCTGGGACATGCAAGCACAGCGCGCCGGCAGCTGGGCCAGGCCCCGGATCGGAACTACACGGGGCCCTACAGCTCAAACTGCCGGCGCGCAAGGTAAGTGCAGGTCAGGGGCTTACACCCGCGGGAAGCCCCCGACCTGAATTTCTGGGCCCATAACAAAAATTTGACCATGAACCTCGGCCTTCAATAAAACAATGAAAGACATTTTGCAACACCTCCTACTTTTTGCCCTTTGAGGGTGATCTGCTTCACTTGCGAAACTGCCCCCTTCCCATCCTGCAGCTCCACCATAATGGGACCCCAGTGGCTGGAGCAAGGCTGAGGGAAGGCTGCTGAGTGTCAGAAACTGAGACTGCAGATGCCCTTGAGGGACGGCCTGGACCAGCTCTGGGCCTGGAGGGCCCGGCTGCTGACTGCGCCAACACTGCATGGGCAACAGCAGTCTGTCCTACAGGTGGTGGCAACTGCAGTGGAGAAGTGCCAGTGGTGGCAGCAGGAATGCTGTCATCTTGAGAGAGGACAGCAACTCCCTGCTCGACCGACACACTGGCACTCCCACGGGGCAGCACTTCAGCATCCGGAGCAATCTGATGGAGCACAGATTGCTGGCCTGCTGCGGCGCGGTGAGAGCCCCGGGGAAATCTGCCCAATCCAGCGAGGGTGGCAGCAGTCAGTGCTCGCGTGGCCTCAATCTGCGTCTGCATGAGACCAGCCACTGACTGCATTGCAGCACTTAGCATTTGCGTGGCAGCCGCCTGTGCGACAGCGAAGTGCTCCACACTCTTAGCCAGTGATTCAATGGACTCGGGCATCCTTGCCACTGCAGCCATGAGCTCAGTGTGCTTTTTCTCCGCCTGGGCGCTCATTTCAGCGAGGACCCGCTCCTCGTCTGCGTCCAGTGCAGCAAGACTTGAGGCCATACTCTCTGTCCGGGGAGAAGGCCCCCGAGCTTCCCTAATCCCCTCGCGTTGCTGCAGCCCGCTGGGTCCTGGAGCTTCACCCTCATCAGACCATTCCCCCCTGCTCCCCTCCAGGGAAGGCGTGTCCCCAGTATGGGCATGGGCTGCCTCAATAGAGGATGGCGCTGATGGTCCGGCTTCCTCTTCCTCCTCGCCTTCAGCTTCGCTCTCACTGGCAGCTTGAGGGTCCGTCTCCTCACCTGGTGAATCACTATCTGAAAGCAGGGAGGTACAAGAGTGGCTTTAGCGTGAGGACAGGGTGGCAGCAAGGGAGGCATGAGTGCAGCGATTTAGTGGTTTGGATTGAAAGTGTCAAAGGCTGCTGTTGTGAGGAACAAGTGGAAGGAGAGAGGACAAGAAGGTGATGACCTTACCATTGCTGTCCAGAACGGGGTCGGCATCTCCAGTGGCGACGGGACCAATCACCTGGCTTGCCACAATCCTGTGGACACGCTACTCAAGATCGCTGAGGGCTTGAAGGTGAGGCCGCCCTCCACCGGACCGTTGCTGCTGTCTCCTATTATGAGACAGCTTGGCCTGCAAGAAAAAGGACAGCGTCTGAGTAAATATGCAGCCATGATCTTGCCTGAAATGCCTCCCATGGTTGAATAGCCCTTACTGTATGCAGCCATGATCTTGCCTGAAATGCCTCCCATGGTTGAATAGCCCTTACTGTATGCAGCCATGATCTTGCCTGAAATGCCTCCCATGGTTGAATAGCCCTTACTGTATGCAGCCATGATCTTGCCTGAAATGCCTCCCATGGTTGAATAGCCCTTACTGTATGCAAAGTGTGGAATGTGCGTGTGTGTTTCATGAAAGGGCCATAGGTGTTGGATGAGTGTTGGGCATTGGGGCTTTCAAGACCCTCTGGCCATAAAGTGAGGTGGAGATGGAGGGATGAAGAGGTTTTGAAAAAAAGGCACTCACCCTGACGACACGAGTGAGGCCGTTGAACTTTTTTCTACATTGCACATGGGTCCTAGGCACCATGCTGCTTGAGGACACTCTCTGAGCCACCTCCCTCCACACTTTCTTGTACTCGCTTGGCAAAGGCCTCCTGCCACTCTCTGGGTACAGAATGGATCTTCTGCGCTCCACCCCGCGAACCAGAGCCTCCAAAGCCCGCTCGCAGAAGCGCTGTGCTCGCTCCCTGGCCCTTTCCATAGTGCCTGGCTGCTAGATTTAGCCACAGGTCTGCCCAGGCCGAGATTCAAGGCTCCAGTGAGCAGGGTGTGGCTGCAGAGCAAGATCGACCCTCCCCTTTAAGAACTGACCAGCGCCAGTGTGTCTGTGTTCAATCGCTAACTGGCAGCACCTGCGCTGTGCCTGCCCTCTGAGGTAGCGTCTCTCTCCTCAGCCTTAGTGCCTTAAGAGAGTTGTGTAGCGTCTGATTTAGCGCTCCAATCACCTCCAGGGGCGATAAAAGCCAAGTTTGCTGTCGGAGGCGATAATTAGTGCCAGGCGCTAATCTTTGCGCCCGGCCTATAATTGCGCCCCAAATGGGGCGATACCGAATTTCTCCCCCATAGGAACAGGAGTAGGCCATTCAGCCCCTCAAGCCTGTTCCGCCATTCAATGAGATCATGGCTGATCTGCGACCTAACTCCATATACCTGCCTTTGGTCCATATCCCTTAATACCTTTGGTTAACAAAAAGCTATCAATCTCCGATTTAAAATTAACAATTGATCTAGCATCAATTGCCGTTTGCGGATGAGAGCTTCAAACATCTACCACCCTTTGTGTGTAGAAGTGTTTCCTAATTTCACTCCTGAAAAGACTGGCTCTAATTTTTATACTATTCCCCCTAGTCCTAGAATTCCCAACCAGCAGAAATAGTTTCTCTCTATCTACCCTATCTGTTCCCCTTAATATCTTGAAAACTTCAATCAGATCACTCATTAACCATCTAAATTCTAGAGAATACAACCCTAATTTGTGTAATCTCTCTTTGTAACTTAACCCTTGAAGTCCAGGTAGCATTCTGGCAAACCTACGCTGTACTCCCTCCAAGGTCAATATATACTTCCTAAGGTGTGGTGTGTAGGGTTCTCAAAATTCCCACATTTCCCAAAGTTAGTAATAAAGGGACCCTGAAGGACAAAGTTATTAATAAGGGTACCCTAAAGAAAATGGCTTCTGGACCTCGTGGCAGAAGCCTGCAAGATTGAAAGCAGGACCCTGCAAAAAAACGGCAGGTCAAATTCAAAAGGGCTTTGAAAAACCTGACATGCCTGGGCCTGTGAGAGACTTGTTATTTCTGAAGCCAGACAACTAGATAATACAGAATACGCATTCTTCATTTTGAAACAAATCAACTCAGGAAAGACTTAATCTTTAACCCATCAAACCTTTGCATAAATAATCGGTTACAGTTCGAAGTAGCTACCAAGCCAGGAAGATGCCAATTAAACATTATGAATAACAAACACCCAAGATATTAAAACCATTTAGCAACGAGACAACAGCCCCAAAAGCAGTTAAGATGAACGACTATAATCACCTCAGACGAGCCCGCCAAAATTAGACAAAGAACTAACCCTGATTTGGCATGCAGATAACGAACTCCAAAAGAGTATAATTGTAGGCCCACCGATAACCAAAAGTGTGCAGCAAGCGGGCAAGCGAGGCAAGACGAACGGCAAGGCCGACGAGCAAACAGAGAAGAGCAGTGTGGAGAAGCGTTGGGGACGAGCAGGCACACGCTCAGGTCCAAGTTTACTCGAAATGCAAAGAAGTGTTGGGGGATGAGTAAGCACACGCTCAGGTCCAGAGGTACTCGAAACTCAAAGAAGTAGACGGGCATGGTGGGGCAGGCTCGACCGAAGATGACTAGGCCACGACCGCAACCTTACACGAGGAACGACCACGAGCACTGCGGTAACAAAGGGCCGGGTAAACCATACCTTCAGATCATTACCACTGCACAGGTAATGATCTAGGCCACCGCGACCGAGCCGACACCGAAGACCGCCAACCGAACCCCAACCGCAACAAAACTTCGACGACCAGACCGCCCCCAGAAGAACAAAAACCCGCAGTTTTCCACTCTACAAGATAAAGTACCCAACAAAGACTTTACTCCCTATCTCTAATGGAGAAAAGAGGGTACTTTACTCAGACAACTCCACCACCGCGCCCTGGGACCACGTGACGACGGCAGGCCCCAAAGGACACAAAGAGCGAACCCCAAAACTGCAACCAGCTTAATCGACAGGATTTGATCTGTCCAAAAACCCTTATTGGTGAGCATAACCCCTGGCCCCTTACAGCACAATTTAGTTAGATATTGGGGGTGGGACAAGGGTAGGGGGATTATTAATGTGATTTTTCCCTCGATGTGCCGTGTGTTCCCCATTCCTAATTAAGTGTACTTTTATATGCCTGTAACCATTCCAGTGATTTTCAGTGTTGTGATTTTATTGTGCCTTTAATAATAAAATACAGTTTTTCTTGTACCAAACCAGTTGTCTACTCCAATTCTGTACCGACGCCTGTACCTAAGTCCGGTGTCTAGAACCCAGGGGTGTGGGAGCAATTCGAACCGCTCAAGACAGTCAGGTATAAGCTGACTACACACACACCACCCCTACAGGCGCCTAGAACTGCTCACAGAACTCCAGGTGTGGTCTAACCAGGGTTTTGTATAGCTGCAGCATAACTTCTGTAGGATTCGCAAAATTGGACTTTGTATTAATAAGGGTCAAATGGCAGAAGAGGCCATGATTTTAAAGACTGTTTTAAAAGAAGCCCAGAAAAAGGGGCATACAAAATGGCCACCATACCATGTGACCAGCTTATTGGGACACTTTAAAATGGTTCCTGCGCAACCTCAGACAGCTTTGTGGATTCAACCCACAGCAAGTTCTGGAAGCCGTTTCTGAGAGAACGAAACCAGACCCACACATATGCATATGGATTAGATGCAGATCAAGTCAAGATCAGCCTGGAGACAGAGGCCATCTAAATGTTGACCCAGACAAAAGGGGACAATTTCATATTCATGAGAACAGCACCCAGGACTAGATAACGAGATCAGCAGGACATTAAAAACAATGAAGGTCATTCCAGACCAGAGATGGGCCTTTACCGGCCATCGAAAACATTAAAAAATATAATAACTACCCCGCTGTGCTCCCAGCCCGCCAAAAGTAAAACAAAGACTAACCTGATTTTGGGCGGGAGACGGAAGTTTCTGGAAGAAAGGTATATCTGGAAGACTTTTCGGCAGTTGGGGCAAGCTTGGAGACAGTTGCAGCTGGTGTGCAGTTTTGAATCCGGACACTCAGAAGAAGAAGCAGGCACTCGGAGAAGGAAGAAGAACCAAGCCAACATCAAGATGGCTGTCTCGAAGCCGGCGTCCCGCCCCAGGGAAACACATTGGGAGATCATCGACCATCCCCGGGCTATTGCCAGAACGAGAGGCCATCGACCCAACTTGGGAGAAGAGACAAAAAAATAAAACCCCAAGAGAAGAAACCCTCCAGCCACCCCGGTTGAAAGGAGAAGAGATAAAAACAAACTGAAGAAGCGATGGGAGCCAGCCCAAGGCTCCTCTGACCAGGGTCGAGCCGACGATCCTCGACCCCGCCGACATCCAGGCCCGCCGGTGTCCAGCCGCCCCCGACCCCCACCTCAGGAGAGAGGTGTGGCGCAGCTCGCAGGGGCTCCACGATCCACGTGGAGACGAAACGCCTGAAAGGACCAAACACAGACTCGATTTCAAAACCTTGCACTTCCTAGTGGGATTGGTGAGCATGTTTCTGGCCCTTCACAATCAGATCTAGATAGGTTTAATAAGGGGGTGGATTTAAGGGTACAATTAACATGAGTTGTTGTCCCTCGATGTTCCGTGTGTTTCCTTATTTCATGATGATCTTTATAGAGTATAAGATGCCTGTATTTGCCTTAGTTAGTACTGTGTCGTTATGATTTGTTTGTGTGTTTTTCCCTCCCATGTACTCCCTTATCTGCTTGCATTTGATTTGATATTTTTCCTTATGCAATAAAATTTCATTTTGTTTCATCAAACTTGGTCTACAAGAGTTTTCTCTACATTGTAGTTCCTGGGCCTAATTCCAGAGTATAGAATCTAAGGGGCGAGTGGGTCGAACCACTCAAGGTTTTACTGTGCAAGAGAGAGAGACCTCTAGAGAGAGAAACCTCAGGAAAATCTCTCAAGGAAAACCCCTTACACTTCTACCCCCTTGTACTCTAGTCCTCTAGTTATAAAGGCCAGCATTCTATTAGCCTTTTTGATTACTTTCTGTACTTGTTCATGACATTTTAATAATCTGTGTACCTGGTCCCCCAAATCTCTTTGAACCTCCACTGTTTTTAGCTTTTCACCATTTAGAAAGTACCCTGTCTATCCCTTTTAGATCAAAAGTGGATGATCTCACATTTGCCTACATTGAAATCCATTTGCCACATTTTTGCCCATTCACTTAATCTGTCGATATCCCTTATGCTTTCATCTACACTGCCTATAATGCTGCCTATCTTTGTGTCATCGGCAAATTTGGATATATAACTTTCTATGCCATTATCTAAGTTGTTAATAAATACTGTGAATAGTTGAGGCCCTAACACAGATCCCTGCGGGACACCACTAGTCACATCCTGTCAATTTGAGTACCTACCCATTATCCCTACTGCCTGTCTCCTGCCACTCAGCCAATTTCCTAACCAGGTCAATAATTTGCCCTCAATTCCGTGGGCTTCTACCTTAGTTAACAGTCTCTTATGTGAGACTTTATCAAATACCTTGTTGAAGTCCATATAAATAACATCCATAGACATTTCCCTGTCAACTACTTTAGTCACCTCCTCAAAAAATTCAATCAGGTTTGTCAGGCATGACCTACCTTTCACAAATCCATGCTGGCTCTCTCTGATCAACTGAAAACTTTCGAGGTGTTCAGTCACCCTATCCTTAATTATAGACTCTAGCAATTTCCCGACAATAGATGCTAACCTCAGGTGTTGCTGGTCACAGGTAGTGTCTGTCTGAAAAATTCATAATAGAAAACAACTTTTATTAAATCACTCATCTGAAATAAAACTTTGAACTCTCTTCTGCAATCACCAGTCTCCTTCAAAGTCTCTTGGAAAAATAAAAAAAAGCTCTTCAATCCTCATAGTGCGAGAGGATACATTTTTGTACACTTCAAGGCCAGTTGATGCAAAGATTGCATGTTGGAAATTCTTCAAAGTGCACATGCTGACACTGTGGGAATGTGGTTGATTGCTCAGTTGTGAGGTAAAAATATCCAGTCGTAGCCTAGGCTTTTGACGCAGCCTGAGGTCTTGGCATAAAAGCTTTAATGGAGGTACTAAAAGACAAAAAATAAATTCAATGAGTAAATTTAATCACATAATTGGGAAATATATACAGGAAGCTTTGGTTTATCCGGAGGTTGTATGTCCGGAAACCTCGATCTACTGGCAGAAGTCAGGAGCCGTTTTGTTCGTTTTTTTTTCTTCTCCTGGCTTTGTTTTCAACAGTCGGGCTCTGGAAAGTCTCTCTGAAGCTGTTGCTAAGCTACAGTGATGCTTCCAGGGTATGGGCCGACTGTTTACAAGCTGTTGCTAAGCAACAGTGTTTGTTGTCAGATATGGAGATGAAAACCTCCGTATGCTTCAACATTAACTTTGTATGTCCGGCAGTTTTGATAGATCGGCAACAGCTTGGTCCCGTCGGTGCCGGATATAACAAAGTTTCCTGTAATTGCTCTGAAATTTTTATTTTGTTTGTAACCTTATTTTGGACATTAGAAATGTCAGTTACTGAGAAAATTATAGTGGAGGAAACATATTTGGAAAAGCAGTTTAAATGATTTGATTGTTTCCTCAGCTAACAATTACAGCCAATTGTTTATATGTGGTTTCCCATTATAAAATGTTTACATCCAGTTTTCCCACTATAAATATTTATGGTATGGTTTTCCTAACATGAAATGTGTCACGGAAAGTAATGTTTGCAGTCAGGAGGCGCATGCCTTATACAAGATTTTTAATCATATATACATGTGAATAATAATAATAATAGTATATATATATGAACACGGGGGCCCCACAAGGATGTGTGCTGAGCCCCCTCCTCTACTCCCTCTTCACCCACGACTGTGTGGCTGTTCATGGTTCCAACACCATCATCAAGTTTGCGGATGATACCACGGTGGTAGGCCAGATCACCAACAACGATGAGTCAGCCTACAGGGAGGAGGTCCAGCATCTCGTGAAGTGGTGCGCCGATAACAACCTGGCCCTTAACATCAAGAAAACCAAGGAAATCATTGTGGACTTCAGGAAGTCTAAAGGCAGAAGTCACACCCCCATCCACATCCATGGGGCTGTGGTGGAAAGGGTGGACAGCTTTAAGTTCCTCGGAGTCCACATCACGGAAGACCTCTCCTGGTCCCTCAATACCTCCTCTCTGGTGAAGAAGGCCCAGCAGCGCCTATATTTCCTAAGGAGGCTGAAGGGATGTAACCTGTCACCCCTGATCCTCTCTAACTTTTACCGCTGCACAATAGAGAGCATCCTGACGAACTGTATCACAGTATGGTATGGCAGCTGTAGCTCCTATGACCGGAAAGCCCTGCAGCGGGTAGTCAAAACTGCCCAACGCATTACCGGCACCCGGCTACCGACCATAGAGCACATATACCAGAAACGCTGTTTACGGAGGTCACTGACCATCATCAAAGATCCTACCCACCCCAGCCACAGTCTGTTCACCCCCCTGCCATCTGGGAGACGCTACAGATGCATTCGCACCCGAACGACCAGATTTAGGAACAGCTTCTTTCCCAGGGCTGTCATCCTACTGAACTCCACAAATAAACTCTAAAGCCTGCACATCTGCCAATGCACTTTATTATGTTTATGTTAATGTATTACAAGCCAAATGAATGTTGAATGTTTAAATGTCTTAATCTAAATGCACACTCTCGGGAGCCGCAAGCCTACATTTCGTTGTACTGCACTTGTGCACTATCAATGACAATAAAGTTGATTATGATTATGATTATGATATATAGCACTGATGTTAGCTTATAACTCCTTGAATAAGGAAAATACTAAATTATTACAATCTCTAAACAAATCCATGTCATAATTAACCTTCATCAATGTAATTAATCTTTTCTTATATTCTTACCAACTACCAGAGTGATGTGATGTCAAGCATCTCTTAGAGAGTCCCAGATTACCTCCCTGATTTGAACATTTCAAACTAATACTCTCTGAAAGCAAATACCAGGGGTTGTGGATTTGAATAACTACCAGCCAAATACATAAGGTGATACCCATCAGACACTTGCCTGAACAAATCATACAGTTGCTTGGAATTTCTGCTGAAGTCTTTAAGCGGGAGATCGGCAGAACTTGCAGAGAAATGATGTAAATAGCTAAAATAGCTAAAAACACCAGGATATTGGGAGCATCTCATGAAAATTCAGTGCCAGCATGTTTGTGTTTGAATTGTATAGCTTGGCTTCTCCCCCAAACCAACTACCTGGACCTAACCAAATAGTAGTCCTCACAATATATGTATAGAGTTAGGCTAAGACACGATTTCTAAGTGCAGCTGGTTTTCAACTTAATGGGCTGGATTTTCCAAGCCCCAAGGAGGCGGGCACGGAGGCGGGACAGCCGGTAAACCCGGAGAAACCCGGCAAAGCCGCCCCCATCCCACCTCCATGCCCTATTACCAGGAGGCGGGAAGATGTGTAGCTTCGGTCCCATCTCCTGGAGACGGGAAAGGCATTAAATACTTTTAACTGCCTGTTAACCGGTAGTTAACAGGCAGAAAAAAGGATTAGTGCCATTTTACCTTCACAGGTGAAGGCTTCCCGGCCTCGGAGAACCCCGCTGGGTTGGAAGAGACGTGGAGGAGGTCTGCGGCGGCCAGAGGCACCTGGAAGTAAGGTGAGTGATTTAGAGGTGAGTGATGGGTGCAAGTGTGGAGCGGTAAGTATGCAAGGTGAGTGATAAGTTTAAAAAAGTGTTCACTTACCTTGTTTTCTTCATACAGCCTTTAGCCGCGGAGGATCGGGAGAGCCAACATCCTGCTTGTCAATTTCACAGACTGGCTGTTGGAACCTCTGTTCCAATAGCCATGTGAAATTTACAAATTTGAATGGTTTGATGAGTCCTCAACATAAGGACTCATCAAACTAAAGAGAATGTCAGTGTTTGACAGCTTCACAGAGCTGTCAAATGTTGACATTTCTTCTTTCAAGAAGTCTTGACAGATACTCTTCTTCTTCTTAGGCAGTCCCTTGGAACCGAGGATGACTTGCTTCCAGATTAAAAATGAATTCTTAGGTGACTGATGAGTCCAATGCGGGACCTACAGTCTCTGTCACAGGTGGGGTAGATGGTGGTTGAAGGGACGGGTGGGTGGGGTGCTTGGGTTGACGTGCGCTCCTTGCGCTGCCTGCGCTTGGCTTCCGCTTGCTCTCAGCGAAGAGACGTGAGGTGTTCGGCGCCTTATCGGATGCTTCTCTTCCACTTTGTGCGGTCTTGGGCCAGGGATTCCCAGGTGTTGGTGGGGATGTTACACTTTCTCAAGGAGGCTTTGAGGGTGTCCTTGAAGCGTTTCCTCTGCCCACCTGGGGCTCTCTTGCCGTGCCGGAGCTCCGAGTAGAGTGCTTGTTTTGGGAGTCTCGTATCGGGCATGCGGACAGTGTGGCCCGTCCATTGGAGCTGATCGAGCATGGTCAAAGCTTCGATGCTGGGGATGTTGGCCTGAGCAACAACACTGATGTTGGTGTGCCTATCCTGCCAATGGATTTGCAGGATCTTGCGGAGACAGCGTTGGTGGTACCTCTCCAGTGCTTTGAGGTGCCTGCTGTACATGGTCCATGTCTCTGAGGCATACAGCAGGGCGGGTATCACTGCTGCTCTGTAGACCATGAGCTTAGTGCTGGGTTTGAGGTCCTGGTCTTCAAACACTCTCTTCCTCAGGTGACCGAAGGCTGCACTGGCACACTGAAGGTGGTGTTGGACTTCGTCGTCGACGTCTGTCCTTGTTGACAGTAGGTTCCCAAGGTATGAAAAGTGGTCCACGTTGTCCAAGGCCTTGTTGTGGATTTTGATAATCGGGGGCAGTATTGTGGGGCACGGGCAGGTTGGTAGAGGACCTTTGTCTTATGGATGTTTAGTGTAAGGCCCGTGCTCTCGTACGCTTCAGTGAAGGTGTTGATGATGGTTTGGAATTCGACCTCCGAGTGAGTGCAGACACAAGCGTCATCTGCACACTATAATTCGATGACAGGATGGGACGACCTTGGATCTGGACTGGAGGCAACGGAGGTTGAACAGTTTCCCGTTTGTTCTGTAAATTAGCTCCACTCCAGCGGGGAGCTTACTGAGGGTGAGATGGAGCATTGCAGCAAGGAAGATCGAGAAGAGCGTTGGTGCGATGACACAGCCTTGCTTGACCCCAGTTCGTACATGAATTGGGTCTGTGGTGGAACCATTGATCAGGATCACGGCTTGCATGCCATCGTGAAGCAGGTGAAGGATGGTGACAAACTTTTGAGGGCAGCCGGATTTGAGGAGGACACTCCTTAATCCCTCACGGTTGACAGTGTCGAAGGCCTTTGTGAGCTCAAAGAAGGCCATTTACAGCGGTTGGTGCTGTTCCCTGCATTTCTCTTGTAATTGCCGTGCGGTGAAGATCTTGTCCATTGTGCCCCTCAGTGGGCGGAATCCGCATTGCGACTCTGGGAGGAGGCGATTGAGGAGGATTCTTGCGCTGACTTTCCGTGTGGCAGACAGCAGGGATATGCCTCTGTAATTACCGCAATCGGACTTGTCACCTTTCTTGAAGATGGTCACAATTACTGCATCTCTGAGATCCCCTGGCATGCTCTCCTCCTTCCAGATAAGAGAAATGAGTTCATGAATTTGCACCAGTAGTGCTTCTCCGCCATGCTTTAGTGCCTCGGCGGGGATTCCATCTGTTCCTGAGGCCTTGTTGTTCTTCAGTTGTCGGATGGCCTTTTCAACCTCAATAGTACGTCTGACGTTGACGTGATCTGTCAGTGACTTCCTCCCTAATTGGCCTGCTGAGCCTGTAGGGCGGGCTTAACAAGCTTAATCAGGGGAAAATCTCTCCGGTTGGTCAGACGATGATGGAGGCGGTACATTGACACGACACGCAGCAGTCCCGCCTCCAACTCACCTCCATTCACAAAATCCAGCCCCTTGTGTATGCTGATGGTATTAAAGGAGCTTAGTTTACCAAACTAAATTGAGATGAAAATTTTAAAAATCCCTTACAAAGTTGTGCGACCCAATGTTTAAAAACAACCTTATTGGTAGTAATCTACTTACTGCGTTAATTGCAATATTACACTGTTACTAAACACATTGGGCCAGAACTTCGGGTCCCCACGGGTGAGTACGCGCTGGGTACTCACGCGTAGGCCCAACGAAAGTGCCGGTTTCGTGCATGCACTGTGCATGCGCGGGAAACCGGAAATTCCGTTCCCTTAAAGGAAGGGGTTCACAGGTTGAACGTGTGCGCCGGAGAGGCAGCGTGTATGCCTGGAACTTCTGTTTATTTTGCAGGTTTCTCCGGGAGGGTAAGTCTCCATGAGCTAACGCTTTTAAAAAGCAGTCGCAAGGCCTGCTTTTAACAAGGTAAGTGGTGAATTAAGTAAAATTAAAACATTGTTTCCACAGGTTTATTATTTTTAAATACTTTAAAGAAAGGTAAGTTTATTTTAGCCTTGTTAGAAACTGTAATTAATTTTTTCAAAAATTTAAATTATTGTTTAAAATAGTTATTTTATGTAATTTAATAGTTATTTTAAAAACGTGATTAAAAAAAAAATTATTTGAAGTTTTAGTTATGTTTTGGGGCAAATCTATGAATACAGATTCCCTGCTACCATTGGCTCTCCATGGCCCACGTGATCCCAGGGGGCGCGTCGAACTAACTGTGCCCCTGGGATACACAAGCACTGCGCGCTGGCAGTTGGAGCAGGCCCAGAATCGAATCCCACGTGGGCCCACAGCGCAACGGCTGGCGCGCTAGGTAAGTGCAGGTCGGAGGCTTGCACCCGCGGAAGTCTCTGACCCAAATTTCTGGGCCATTATGAGTTGGTGAATATTAAGCTGAGACCAGGGGGTAAGCTTCATTGGAACTTTACCTGCTCTGCTGCTGTAGCTTTGAGGGAAACTTCACTTACTCCGCCAAATTTACGGCAGCAAAGCGGGAGAAGCTCTGAGGAAATTCAAGCCTCCACCACCCCCCAGGTTTCACAGATTAAAATGATTAAATGGCTATTTTAAATTAAATAAGAGATATGAAACTCAAACTTCCAGCAAATACTACAGTACAAGTACAATCATTCAGAAATCATCGAGAGAAATAGGCACTTACACTTTTCAAAAATTTATTCTAATTAAGTATAATAGGTTTTTTTTTAGTTCTGAAAAGCAAAGTGCTCATTACTAGCCAGGAAATTTCAATATATCCTCCTCATACCACTTTCAGTATTGGTATAACATAACGTACCCAATCATCACCCTCACTTAGGGAGTTAAACTAACTCTTCTGTCTGATTCACCAGCAGTAATTGCAAAAGCTGAGTACTGTCTTGCAGACCTGCTTTTAACCCTACACTTCTTTTGAGGTCAGGGTTTCAGGTGAATATATTATTATATAGGGGGGAATTTTTCCTTCCCAATGCATTGGGAGCAGGGTGGTCCGTTCGAGTGCGGGAATGCCGGAAGTCTGAGTTTCTCCGCATGCTCTGGAGATTTCACTCCACAGCATGTGTCTATCATCATTGACAGGTTCCCTGCCTGGAAGTCAGTCTGAATGATAGGCTTGGCTTCCAGTTGGGCAGGGGCATTCTGGAGGAGGCTGCAAGACCAGTTAGACCCGATCCCCGAAACCGGGGGGGGCGGTCCGGTCCCTGGGGGGAGTTTGTAGTGGGGGAGTTTGATGGTGGAGGAGCTTGGGGGCCGTCAGGACGCACTCCTGCTCCTACTGCCTCCTGGGAGCAGATTGGCTGCCCACTCCTTGTCCCGCCTCAGTGAAACCCAGTAGTTGGCGGGTTGGAGCCGGCTTCCCGATACGCTTTGATATTTTTCCCATTTAACCCCCCATCCACACCCTCTCCCACCCACTCATCCATATTAACATTCCCCCCATAGTGTCAGTGTGGCAGCACCCTTGCCTCTGAGTCAGAAGATTATGGGTTCTAAGCCCCACTCCAGAGACTTGAGCACAAAAATCTAGGCTGACACTCCAGGGCAGTACTGAGGGAGTGCTGCACTGTTGGAGGTGCCATCTTTTGGATGAGACGTTAAACCGAGCTCCCGCCTATTCTCTCAGGTG